>NW_025727540.1:0-613499 GCF_021461385.2 Schistocerca piceifrons
CAGGGAATGCTCAAAGCACCGACTATAGGAAGAGTCTCTATTCTTGCATTTAAAGCGGCATTGTTCCTTTTGTATTTAATTCCCATGCGATTTCTGTGTTTCCTCGTCAATGTGAAGGTCCAAGGAATACATTGGACCTGCAGTGGTGTATCGGAAACTAATACTGGTCTCAGAGGGAGTGATCAAAACACCGACAGTAAGAAGAGTCTCTATTCTTTTATTTAAGGCGACATTGTTCCTGTTGTATTTAATTCCGATGTAATTTCAGTGTTTCATCGTCAATGTGTATGTCCAAGGAATACATTGAACCCTCAGTGGTGTATCGGATACTAATACTGGTGTCACAGGTAATGCTCAAAGCACCGACTGTAAGAAGAGTCTCTATTCGTGTACTTAAGGCGGCATTGTGCCTTTTTGTATTTAATTGCGATGCGATTTCTGTGTTTCATCGTCAACGTGAAGGTACAAGGAATTCATTGGACCTGCAGTGGTGTATCGGAAACTAATACTGGTCTCACAGGGAATGCTCAAAGCACCGACAGTAAGAAGAGTCTCAATTCTTGTACTTAAGGCGCCATTGTTCCTTTTGTATTTAATTCCGATGTAATTTTAGTGTTTCATCGTCAATGTGTATGTCGAAGGAATACATTGAATCTGCAGTGGTGTATCGGATACTAATACTGGTCTCACAGGGAATGCTCTAAGCACCGACTGTAAGTTGAGTCTGTATTCTTGTACTTAAGGCTGCATTGTGCCTTTTGTATTTAATTCCGATGTAATTTCAGTGTTTCATCGTCAATGCGTATTTCCAAGGAATACATTGAAACTGCAGTGGTGTATCGGAAACTAATACTGGTCTCACAGGGAATGCTCAAAGCACCGACAGTAAGAAGGGTCACTATTCTTGTACTTACGGTGGCATTGATCCTTATGTATTTAATTCCGATGTAATTTCAGTGTTTCATCGTCAATGTGTATGTCCAAGGAATACATTTAACCTGCAGTGGTGTATCGGAAACTAATACTGGTCTCACAGGGAGTGCTCAAAGCACCGACTGTAAGAAAAGTGTATATTCTTGTACTTAAGGCGGCATTGTGCCCTTAGTATTTAATTCCGATGCCATTTCTGTGTTTCATCTTCGATGAGAAAGTACAAGGAATACACTGAATCTGCAGTGGTGTATCGGAAACTAATACAGGTCTCACAGGGAATGGTCAAAGCACCGACTGTAAGAAGAGTCTCTATTCTTGTACTTATGGCGACATTGTGCCTGTTGTATTTAATTCCGATGCGATTTCTGTGTATAATTGTTAATGTGAAGGTCGAAGGTATACATTGATCCTGCAGTGGTCAATCGGAAACTAATACTGGTCTCACAGGGAATGCTCAAAGCACCGACTGTAAGAAGAGTCTCTATTCTTGTAGTTAAGGTGGCATTGTGCCTTTTGTATTTAATTCCGATGCGATTTCTGTGTTTCATCGTCAATGTGAAGATTCAAGGAATACTTTGAACCTGCAGTGGTGTATCGGAAACTAATACTGGTCTCACAGGGAATGCTCAAAGCACCGACTGTAAGAAGAGTGTCTATTCTTGTACTTAAGGCGGCATTGTGCCCTTTGTATTTAATTCCGGTGCCATTTTTGTGTTTCATCGTCGATGTGTATGTAAGAGGAATACATTGAACCTGAAGTGGTGTACCGGATACTAATACTGGTCTCACAAGAAATGCTCAAAGCACCGACTGTAAGAAGAGTCTCTATTCTTGTAATTAAGGCGGCATTGTGCCTTTTTGTATTTAATTCCGATGCGATATCTGTGTTTCATCGTCAATGTGAAGGTCCAAGGAATACATTGAACCTGCAGTGGTGTATCGGAAACTAAAACTGGTCTCACAGGGAATGCTCAAAGCACCGACTGTAAGAAGAGTCTCTATTCTTGTACTTAAGGCGGCATTGTGCTTTTGTATTTAATTCCGATGCGAATTCTGTGTATAATCGTCAATGTGAAGGTCCAAGGTAAACATTGAACCTGCAGTGGTGAAACGGAAACTAATACTGGTCTCACAGGGAATGCTCAAAGCACCGACTATAAGAAGAGTTTCTATTCTTGTACTTAAGACGGCATTGTACCTTTTGTATTTAATTCCGATGCGATTTCTGTGTTTCCTCGTCAATGTGAAGGTCCAAGGAATACATTGGACCTGCAGTGGTGTATCGGAAACTAATACTGGTCTCAGAGGGAGTGCTCAAAACACCGACAGTAAGAAGAGTCTCTATTCTTTTATTTAAGGCGACATTGTTCCTTTAGTATTTAATTCCGATGTAATTTCAGTATTTCATCGTCAATGTGTATGTCCAAGGAATACATTGAACCCTCAGTGGTGTATCGGATACTAATACTGGTGTCACAGGTAATGCTCAAAGCACCGACTGTAAGAAGTGGCTCTATTCGTGTACTTAAGGCGGCATTGTGCCTTTTTGTATTTAATTCCGATGCGTTTTCTGTGTTTCATCGTCAACGTGAAGGTCCAAGGAATACATTGGACCTGCAGTGGTGTATCGGAAACTAATACTGGTCTCACAGGGAATGCTCAGAGCACCGACAGTAAGAAGAGTCTCAATTCTTGTACTTAAGGCGCCATTGTTCCTTTTGTATTTAATTCCGATGTAATTTTAGTGTTTCATCGTCAATGTGAAGGTCCAAGGAATACATTGGACCTGCAGTGGTGTATCGGAAACTAATAATGGTCTCACAGGGAATGCACAAAGCACCGACAGTAAGAAGAGTCTCTATTCTTGTACTTAAGGCGTCATTGTTCCTTTTGTATTTAATTCCGATGTAATTTCAGTGTTTCATCGTCAATGTGTATGTCGAAGGAATACATTGAATCTGCAGTGGTGTATCGGATACTAATACTGGTCTCACAGGGAATGCTCAAAGCTCAGACTGTAAGAAGAGTCTCTATTCTTGTACTTAAGGCCGCATTGTGCCTTTTGTATTTAATTCCAATGCGTCTTCTGTGTTTCATCGTCAATGTGAATGTCCAAGGAATACATTGAACCTGCAGTGGTGTATCGGTAACTAATACTGGTCTCACATGGAAAGCTCAAAGCACCGACTGTAAGTAGAGTCTGTATTCTTGTACTTAAGGCTGCATTGTGCCTTTTGTATTTAATTCCGATGCAATATCTGTGTTTCATCGTCAATGTGAAGGTCCAAGGAATACATTGAACCTGCAGTGGTGCATCGGAAACTAATACTGGTCTCACAGGGAATGCTTTAAACACGGACTGTAAGTAGAGTCTGTATTCTTGTACTTAAGGCTGCATTTTGCCTTTTGTATTTAATTCCGATGTAATTTCAGTGTTTCATCGTCCATGCGTATTTCCAAGGAATACATTGAACCTGCAGTGGTGTATCGGAAACTAATACTGGGCTCACAGGGAATGCTCAAAGCACAGACAGTAAGAAGAGTCACTATTCTTGTACTTACGGCGGCATTGATCCTTTTGTATTTAATATCGATGTAATTTCAGTGTTTCATCGTCAATGTGTATGTCCAAGGAATACATTTAACCTGCAGTGGTGTATCGGAAACTAATACTGGTCTCACAGGGAGTGCTCAAAGCACCGACTGTAAGAAGAGTCTCCATTCTTGTACTTAAGGCGGCATTGTGAACTTTGTATTTAATTCCGAAGCCATTTCTGTGTTTCATCGTCTATGTGTATGTCCAAGGAATACATTATACCTGAAGTGCTGTACCGGATACTAATACTGGTCTCACAGGGAATGCTCAAAGCACCGACTGTAAGAAGAGTCTCTATTCTAGTACTTAAGGCGACATTGTGCCTTTTTGGATTTAATTCCGATTTGATTTCCGTCTTTCATCGTCAATGTGAAGGTCCAAGGAATACATTGAACCTGCAGTGGTGTATTGGAAACTAATACTGGTCTCACAGGGAATGCTCAAAGCACCGACTGTACGTAGAGTCTGTATTCTTGTACTTAAGGCGGCATTGTGCCTTATGTATTTAATTCCGATGCGATTTCTGTTTTTCATCGTCAATGTCAAGGTCCAAGGAATACATTGAACCTGCAGTGGTGTATCGGAAACTAATACTGGTCTCAGAGGGAATGCTCAAAGCACCGACTGTAAGAAGAGTCTCTAATCTTGTACTTAAGGCGGCATTGTGCCCTTTGTATTTAATTCCGATGCCATTTCTGTGTTTCATCGTCGATGTGTATGTCCAAGGAATACATTGAACCTGAAGTGGTGTACCGGATACTAATACTGGTCTCACAGGGAATGCTCAATGCACCGACTGTAAGAAGAGTCTCTATTCTTGTATTTAAGGCGGCATTGTGCCATTTTGAATTTAATTCCGATGCGATTTCTGTGTTTCATCGTCAATGTGAAGGTCCAAGGAATACATTGAACCTGCAGCGGTGTATCGGAAGCTAATGTTGGTCTCACAGGGAATGCTCAAAGCATCGACTGTATGTAGAGTCTGTATTCTTGTACTTTAGCCGGCATTGTGCCTTTTGTATTTAATTCCTAAGCGATTTCTGTGTTTCATCGTCAATGTGAAGCTCCAAGGAATACATTGAACCTGCATTGGTGTATCGGAAACTAATACTGGTCTCACAAGGACTGCTCAAAGCACCGACTGTAAGAAGAGTGTCTATTCTTGTACTTAAGGCGGCATTATGCCCTCTGTATTTAATTCCGATGCCATTTCTGTGTTTCATCGTCGATGTGAAAGTCCAAGGAATACACTGAACCTGCAGTGGTGTATCGGAAACTAATACTGGTCTCACAGGGAATGCCCAAAGCACCGACTGTAAGAAGAGTCTCTATTCTTGTACTTAAGGCGGCATTTTGCTTTTTGTATTTAATTCCGATGCGATTTCTGTGTATAATCGTCAATGTGAAGGTCCAAGGAATACATTGAACCTGCAGTGGTGTATCGGAAACTAATACTGGTCTCACAGGGAATGCTCAAAGCACCGACTGTAAGTAGAGTCTCTATTCTTGTACTTAAGGCGGCATTGGGCCTTTTGTATTTAATTCCGATGCGATATGTGTTTCATCGTCAATGTGAAAGTCCAAGGAATACATTGAAACTGCTGTGTTGTATCGGAAACTAATACTGGTGTCACCGGATAGGATCAAAGCGCAGACTCTAAGAAGTCTCCTTTTTCTTGAACTTAAGGCGTCATTGTGCTCTTTGTATTTAATTCCGATGTAATTTCAGTGTTTCATCGTCAATGTGTATGTTCAAAGAATACATTGAACCGGCAGTGGTGTATCGGAAACTAATACTGGTCTCACAGGGAATACTCGAAGCACCGGCTGTGAGGATAGTCTCTATTCTTGTACTTAAGGCGGCATTGTGGTTTGGTATTTAATGCCGATGCGATTTCTGTGTTTCATCGTCAATGTGAATGTGTAAGGAATACATTGAACCTGCAGTGGTGTATCGGATACTAATACTGGTCTCACAGGGAATGATCAAAGTACCGACTGTAGGAAGAGTCTCTATTCTTGTACTTAAGGCCGAATTGTGCCATTTTGTATTTAATTCCGATGCGATTTCTGTGTTTCATCGTCAATGTGAAGGTCCAAGGAATACATTGGACCTGCAGTGGTGTATCGGATACTAATACTGGTCTCACAGGGAATGCTCAAAGTACTGACTGTAAGAAGAGTCTCTATTCTTGTACTTAAGGCGACATTGATCCATTTGTATTTAATTCCGATGTAATATCAGTGTTTCATCGTCAATGTGTATGTCCAAGGAATACATTGAACCTGCAGTGTAGTATCGGATACTAATACTGGTCTAACAGGGAATGCTCAAAGTACCGACTGTAAGAAGAGTCTCTATTCTTGTACTTAAGGCCGCATTGGGCCATTTTGTATTTAATTCCGATGCGATTTCTGTCATTCATCGTCAATATGAAGGTCCAAGGAATACATTGAACCTGCAGTGGTGTATCGGATACTAATACTGGTCTCACAGGGAATGCTCAAAGCACCGACTGTAAGAAGAGTCTCTATTCTTGAACTTAAGGCGGGATTGTGCCTTTTTGTATTTAATTCCGATTCGATTTCCGTCTTTCATCGTCAATGTGAAGGTCCAAGGAATACATTGAACCTGCAGTGGTGTATCGGAAACTAATACTGGTCTCACAGGCATTGCTTAAAGCACCGACTGTAAGTAGAGTCCGTATTCTTGTACTTAAGGCGGCATTGTGCGTTTTGTATTTAATTCCGATTCGATTTCTGTTTTTCATCGTCAATGTGAAGGTCCAAGGAATACATTGAACCTGCAGTGGTGTATCGGAAACCAATACTGGTCTCACAGGGAATGTTCAAAGCACCGACTGTAAGAAGAGTGTCTATTCTTGTGCTTAAGGCGGCATTGTGCCCTCTGTATTTAATTCTGATGTAACTTCAGTGTTTCATGGTCAATGCGTATTTCCGAGGAATACATTGAATCTGCAGTGGTGTATCGGATACTAATACTGGTCTCACAGGGAATGCTCAAAGCACAGACTGTAAGAAGAGTCTCTATTCTTGTACTTAAGGCGGCATTGTGCCTTTTGTATTTAATTCCAATGCGATTTCTGTGTTTCATCGTCAATGTGAAGGTCCATGGAATACATTGAACCTGCAGTGGTGTATCGGAAACTAATACTGGTCTCACAGGGAATGCTCAAAGCACCGACTGTAAGTAGAGTCTGTATTATTGTACTTAAGGCGACATTGTTCCTTTTGTATTTCATTCCGATGCCATTTCTGTGTTTGATCGTCGATGCGTATGTCCAAGGAATACATTGAACCTGCAGTGGTGTATCGTATACTAATACTGGTCCCACAGGGAATGCTCAAAGAACCGACTGTAAGAAGAGCCTCTATTCTTGTACTTAAGGCGGCATTCTGCCTGTTTGTATTTAATTCCGATGCGATTTCTGTTTTTCATTGTCAATATGAAGGTCCAAGGAATACATTGAACCTGCAGTGGTGTATCGGAAACTAATACTGGTCTCACAGGGAATGCTCAAAGCACCGACTGTACGTAGAGTCTGTATTCTTGTACTAAGGCGGCATTGTGCCTTTTGTATTTAATTCCGATGCGATTTCTGTTTTTCATCGTCAATGTCAAGGTCCAAGGAATACATTGAACCTGCATTGGTGTATCGGAAACTAATACTGGTCTCACAGGGAATGCTCAAAGCACCGACTGTAAGAAGGGTGTCTATTCTTGTACTTAAGGCGGCATTATGTCGTCTGTAATTAATTCCGATGCCATTTCTGTGTTTCATCGTCGATGTGAAAGTCCAAGGAATACACTGAACCTGCAGTGGTGTATCGGAACTAATACTGGTCTCACAGGGAATGCTCAAAGCACCGACTGTAAGAAGAGTCTCTATTCTAGTACTCAGGGCGACATTGTGCCTTTTTGTATTTAATTCCGATTCGATTTCCGTCTTTCATCGTCAATGTGAAGGTCCAAGGAATACATTGAACCTGCAGTGGTGTATCGGAAACTAATACTGGTCTCACAGGCATTGCTTAAAGCACCGACTGTAAGTAGAGTCCGTATTCTTGTACTTAAGGCGGCATTGTGCGTTTTGTATTTAATTCCGATTCGATTTCTGTTTTTCATCGTCAATGTGAAGGTCCAAGGAATACATTGAACCTGCAGTGGTGTATCGGAAACCAATACTGGTCTCACAGGGAATGTTCAAAGCACCGACTGTAAGAAGAGTGTCTATTCTTGTGCTTAAGGCGGCATTGTGCCCTCTGTATTTAATTCTGATGTAACTTCAGTGTTTCATGGTCAATGCGTATTTCCGAGGAATACATTGAATCTGCAGTGGTGTATCGGATACTAATACTGGTCTCACAGGGAATGCTCAAAGCTCAGACTGTAAGAAGAGTCTCTATTCTTGTACTTAAGGCGGCATTGTGCCTTTTGTATTTAATTCCAATGCGATTTCTGTGTTTCATCGTCAATGTGAAGGTCCATGGAATACATTGAACCTGCAGTGGTGTATCGGAAACTAATACTGGTCTCACAGGGAATGCTCAAAGCACCGACTGTAAGTAGAGTCTGTATTATTGTACTTAAGGCGACATTGTTCCTTTTGTATTTCATTCCGATGCCATTTCTGTGTTTGATCGTCGATGCGTATGTCCAAGGAATACATTGAACCTGCAGTGGTGTATCGTATACTAATACTGGTCCCACAGGGAATGCTCAAAGAACCGACTGTAAGAAGAGCCTCTATTCTTGTACTTAAGGCGGCATTCTGCCTGTTTGTATTTAATTCCGATGCGATTTCTGTTTTTCATTGTCAATATGAAGGTCCAAGGAATACATTGAACCTGCAGTGGTGTATCGGAAACTAATACTGGTCTCACAGGGAATGCTCAAAGCACCGACTGTACGTAGAGTCTGTATTCTTGTACTAAGGCGGCATTGTGCCTTTTGTATTTAATTCCGATGCGATTTCTGTTTTTCATCGTCAATGTCAAGGTCCAAGGAATACTTTGAACCTGCATTGGTGTATCGGAAACTAATACTGGTCTCACAGGGAATGCTCAAAGCACCGACTGTAAGAAGGGTGTCTATTCTTGTACTTAAGGCGGCATTATGTCGTCTGTAATTAATTCCGATGCCATTTCTGTGTTTCATCGTCGATGTGAAAGTCCAAGGAATACACTGAACCTGCAGTGGTGTATCGGAACTAATACTGGTCTCACAGGGAATGCTCAAAGCACCGACTGTAAGAAGAGTCTCTATTCTTGTACTTAAGGCGGCATTTTGCTTTTTGTATTTAATTCCCATGCGATTTCTGTGTATAATCGTCAATGTGAAGGTCCAAGGAATACATTGAACCTGCAGTGGTGTATCGGAAACTAATACTGGTCTCACAGGGAATGCCCAAAGCACCGACTGTAAGTAGAGTCTCTATTCTTGTACTTAAGGCGGCATTGGGAATTTTGTATTTAATTCCGATGCGATTTCTGTGTATAATCGTCAATGTGAAGGTCCAAGGAATACATTGAACCTGCAGTGGTGTATCGGAAACTAATACTGGTCTCACAGGGAATGCTCAAAACACCGACTGTAAGAAGAGTCTCTATTCTTGTACTTAAGGCGGCATTGTGCCCTTTGAATTTAATTCCGATGTAATTTCAGTGTTTCATCGTCAATGCGTATTTCCAAGGAATACATTGAACCTGCAGTGGTGTATCGGAAACTAATACTGGTCTCAAAGGGAATGCTCAAAGCACCGACAGAAAGAAGAGTCTCTATTCTTGTACTTAAGGCGGCATTGTTCCTTTTGTACTTAATTCCGATATAATTTCAGTGTTTCATCGTCAATGTGTACGTCCAAGGAATACATTGAATCTGCACTGGTGTATCGTATACTAATACTGGTCTCACAGGGAATGCTCAAAGCACAGACTGTAAGAAGAGTCTCTATTCTTGTACTTAAGGCTGCATTGTGCCTTTTGTATTTAATTCCGATGCAATTTCTGTGTTTCATCGTCAATGTGAAGGTCCAAGGAATACATTGAAACTGCAGTGGTGTATCGGAAACTAATACTGGTCTCACTGGGAATGCTCAAAGCACCGACTGTAAAAAGAGTCTCTATTCTTGTACTTAAGGCGGCATTTTGCCTTTTGTATTTAATTCCGATACGATTTCTGTGTATAATCGTCAATGTGAAGGTCAAGGGAATACATTGAACCTGCAGTGGTGTATCGGAAACTAATACTGGTCTCACAGGGAATGCTCAAAACACCGACTGTAAGAAGAGTCCCTATTGTTGTACTTAAGGCGGCATTGGGCCTTTTGTATTTAATTCCGATGCGATTTCTATCTTTCATCGTCAATGTGAAGGTCCAAGGAATACATTGAACCTGCAGTGGTGTAGCGGAAACTAATACTGGTCTCAAAGGGAATGCTCAAAGCACCGACTGTAAGAAGAGTCTCTATTCTTGTACTTAAGGCGGCATTGTGCCCTTTGTATTTAATTCTGATGCCATTTCTGTGTTTCATTGTCGATGTGAAAGTCCAAGGAATACACTGAACCTGCAGTGGTGTATCGGAAACTAATACTGGTCTCGCAGGGAATGCTCAAAGCACCGACTGTAAGAAGAGTCTCTATTCTTGTACTTAAGGCGACATTGTTCCTTTTGTATTTATTTCCGATGTAATATCAGTGTTTCATCGTCAATGTGTATGTCCAAGGAATACATTGAACTTGCAGTGTTGTATCGGATACTAATACTGGTCTCACAGGGAATGCTCAAAGTACCGACTGTAAGAAGAGTCTCTATTCTTGTACTTAAGGCCGCATTGTGCCATTTTGTATTTAATTCCGATGCGATTTCTGTGTTTCATCGTCAATGTGAAGTTCCAAGCAATACATTGAACCTGCAGTGGTGTATCGGATACTAATACTGGTGTCACAGGGAGTGCTCAAAACACCGACTGTAAGAAGAGTCTCTATTCTTGTACTTAAGGCGGCATTGTGCCCTTTGTATTTAATTCCGAAGCCATTTCTGTGTTTCATCGTCTATGTGTATGTCCAAGGAATACATTGAACCTGCATTGGTGTATCGGAAACTAATACTGGTCTCACAGGGACTGCTCAAAGCACCGACTGTAAGAAGAGTGTCTATTCTTGTACTTAAGGCGGCATTATGCCCTCTGTATTTAATTCCGATGCCATTTCTGTGTTTCATCGTCGATGTGAAAGTCCAAGGAATACACTGAACCTGCAGTGGTGTATCGGAAACTAATACTGGTCTCACAGGGAATGCTCAAAGCACCGACTGTAAGAAGAGTCTCTATTCTTGTACTTAAGGCGGCATTTTGCTTTTTGTATTTAATTCCGATGCGATTTCTGTGTATAATCGTCAATGTGAAGGTCCAAGGAATACATTGAACCTGCAGTGGTGTATCGGAAACTAATACTGGTCTCACAGGGAATGCTCAAAGCACCGACTGTAAGTAGAGTCTCTATTCTTGTACTTAAGGCGGCATTGGGCCTTTTGTATTTAATTCCGATGCGATATGTGTTTCATCGTCAATGTGAAAGTCCAAGGAATACATTGAAGCTGCTGTGTTGTATCGGAAACTAATACTGGTGTCACCGGATAGGATCAAAGCGCAGACTCTAAGAAGTCTCCTTTTTCTTGAACTTAAGGCGTCATTGTGCTCTTTGTATTTAATTCCGATGTAATTTCAGTGTTTCATCGTCAATGTGTATGTTCAAAGAATACATTGAACCGGCAGTGGTGTATCGGAAACTAATACTGGTCTCACAGGGAATACTCGACGCACCGGCTGTGAGGATAGTCTCTATTCTTGTACTTAAGGCGGCATTGTGGTTTGGTATTTAATGCCGATGCGATTTCTGTGTTTCATCGTCAATGTGAATGTGTAAGGAATACATTGAACCTGCAGTGGTGTATCGGTTACTAATACTGGTCTCACAGGGAATGATCAAAGTACCGACTGTAGGAAGAGACTCTATTCTTGTACTTAAGGCCGAATTGTGCCATTTTGTATTTAATTCCGATGCGATTTCTGTGTTTCATCGTCAATGTGAAGGTCCAAGGAATACATTGGACCTGCAGTGGTGTATCGGATACTAATACTGGTCTCACAGGGAATGCTCAAAGTACTGACTGTAAGAAGAGTCTCTATTCTTGTACTTAAGGCGACATTGATCCATTTGTATTTAATTCCGATGTAATATCAGTGTTTCATCGTCAATGTGTATGTCCAAGGAATACATTGAACCTGCAGTGTAGTATCGGATACTAATACTGGTCTAACAGGGAATGCTCAAAGTACCGACTGTAAGAAGAGTCTCTATTCTTGTACTTAAGGCCGCATTGTGCCATTTTGTATTTAATTCCGATGCGATTTCTGTGATTCATCGTCAATATGAAGGTCCAAGGAATACATTGAACCTGCAGTGGTGTATCGGATACTAATACTGGTCTCACAGGGAATGCTCAAAGCACCGACTGTAAGAAGAGTCTCTATTCTTGAACTTAAGGCGGGATTGTGCCTTTTTGTATTTAATTCCGATGCGATTTCTGTGTTTCATCGTCAATGTGAAGGTCCAAGGAATACAGTGAACCTGCAGTGGTCTATCGGTAACTAATATTGGTCTCACAGGGAATGCTCAATGCATCGACTGTAAGTAGAGTCCGTATTCTTGTACTTAAGGCGGCATTGTGCCTTTTGTATTTACTTCCGATGCGATTTCTGTTTTTCATCGTCAATGTGAAGGTCCAAGGAATACATTGAACCTGCAGTGGTGTATCGGAAACTAATACTGGCCTCACAGGGAATGCTCAAAGCACCGACTGTAAGAAGAGTGTCTGTTCTTGTATTTAAGGCGGCATTGTGCCCTTTGTATTTAATTCCGATGTAATTTCAGTGTTTCATCGTCAATGCGTATTTCCAAGGAATACATTGAACCTGCAGTGGTGTATCGGAAACTAATACTGGTCTCACAGGGAATGCTCAAAGCACCGACAGTAAGAAGAGTCACTATTCTTGTACTTACGGCGGCATTGATCCTTTTGTATTTAATTCCGATGTAAATTCAGTGTTTCATCGTCAATGTGTATGTCCAAGGAATACATTTAACCTGCAGTGGTGTATCGGAAACTAATACTGGTGTCACAGGGAGTGCTCAAAACACCGACTGTAAGAAGAGTCTCTATTCTTGTACTTAAGGCGGCATTGTGCCCTTTGTATTTAATTCCGAAGCCATTTCTGTGTTTCATCGTCTATGTGTATGTCCAAGGAATACATCATACCTGAAGTGGTGTACCGGATACTAATACTGGTCTCACAGGGAATGCTCAAAGCACCGACTGTAAGAAGAGTCTCTATTCTAGTACTCAGGGCGACATTGTGCCTTTTTGTATTTAATTCCGATTCGATTTCCGTCTTTCATCGTCAATGTGAAGGTCCAAGGAATACATTGAACCTGCAGTGGTGTATCGGAAACTAATACTGGTCTCACAGGCATTGCTTAAAGCACCGACTGTAAGTAGAGTCCGTATTCTTGTACTTAAGGCGGCATTGTGCGTTTTGTATTTAATTCCGATTCGATTTCTGTTTTTCATCGTCAATGTGAAGGTCCAAGGAATACATTGAACCTGCAGTGGTGTATCGGAAACCAATACTGGTCTCACAGGGAATGTTCAAAGCACCGACTGTAAGAAGAGTGTCTATTCTTGTGCTTAAGGCGGCATTGTGCCCTCTGTATTTAATTCTGATGTAACTTCAGTGTTTCATGGTCAATGCGTATTTCCGAGGAATACATTGAATCTGCAGTGGTGTATCGGATACTAATACTGGTCTCACAGGGAATGCTCAAAGCACAGACTGTAAGAAGAGTCTCTATTCTTGTACTTAAGGCGGCATTGTGCCTTTTGTATTTAATTCCAATGCGATTTCTGTGTTTCATCGTCAATGTGAAGGTCCATGGAATACATTGAACCTGCAGTGGTGTATCGGAAACTAATACTGGTCTCACAGGGAATGCTCAAAGCACCGACTGTAAGTAGAGTCTGTATTATTGTACTTAAGGCGACATTGTTCCTTTTGTATTTCATTCCGATGCCATTTCTGTGTTTGATCGTCGATGCGTATGTCCAAGGAATACATTGAACCTGCAGTGGTGTATCGTATACTAATACTGGTCCCACAGGGAATGCTCAAAGAACCGACTGTAAGAAGAGCCTCTATTCTTGTACTTAAGGCGGCATTCTGCCTGTTTGTATTTAATTCCGATGCGATTTCTGTTTTTCATTGTCAATATGAAGGTCCAAGGAATACATTGAACCTGCAGTGGTGTATCGGAAACTAATACTGGTCTCACAGGGAATGCTCAAAGCACCGACTGTACGTAGAGTCTGTATTCTTGTACTAAGGCGGCATTGTGCCTTTTGTATTTAATTCCGATGCGATTTCTGTTTTTCATCGTCAATGTCAAGGTCCAAGGAATACATTGAACCTGCATTGGTGTATCGGAAACTAATACTGGTCTCACAGGGAATGCTCAAAGCACCGACTGTAAGAAGGGTGTCTATTCTTGTACTTAAGGCGGCATTATGTCGTCTGTAATTAATTCCGATGCCATTTCTGTGTTTCATCGTCGATGTGAAAGTCCAAGGAATACACTGAACCTGCAGTGGTGTATCGGAACTAATACTGGTCTCACAGGGAATGCTCAAAGCACCGACTGTAAGAAGAGTCTCTATTCTTGTACTTAAGTCGGCATTTTGCTTTTTGTATTTAATTCCGATGCGATTTCTGTGTATAATCGTCAATGTGAAGGTCCAAGGAATACATTGAACCTGCAGTGGTGTATCGGAAACTAATACTGGTCTCACAGGGAATGCCCAAAGCACCGACTGTAAGTAGAGTCTCTATTCTTGTACTTAAGGCGGCATTGGGAATTTTGTATTTAATTCCGATGCGATTTCTGTGTATAATCGTCAATGTGAAGATCCAAGGAATACATTGAACCTGCAGTGGTGTATCGGAAACTAATACTGGTCTCACAGGGAATGCTCAAAACACCGACTGTAAGAAGAGTCTCTATTCTTGTACTTAAGGCGGCATTGTGCCCTTTGAATTTAATTCCGATGTAATTTCAGTGTTTCATCGTCAATGCGTATTTCCAAGGAATACATTGAACCTGCAGTGGTGTATCGGAAACTAATACTGGTCTCACAGGGAATGCTCAAAGCACCGACAGAAAGAAGAGTCTCTATTCTTGTACTTAAGGCGGCATTGTTCCTTTTGTACTTAATTCCGATATAATTTCAGTGTTTCATCGTCAATGTGTACGTCCAAGGAATACATTGAATCTGCACTGGTGTATCGTATACTAATACTGGTCTCACAGGGAATGCTCAAAGCACAGACTGTAAGAAGAGTCTCTATTCTTGTACTTAAGGCTGCATTGTGCCTTTTGTATTTAATTCCGATGCAATTTCTGTGTTTCATCGTCAATGTGAAGGTCCAAGGAATACATTGAAACTGCTGTGGTGTATCGGAAACTAATACTGGTCTCACTGGGAATGCTCAAAGCACCGACTGTAAAAAGAGTCTCTATTCTTGTACTTAAGGCGGCATTTTGCCTTTTGTATTTAATTCCGATACGATTTCTGTGTATAATCGTCAATGTGAAGGTCAAGGGAATACATTGAACCTGCAGTGGTGTATCGGAAACTAATACTGGTCTCACAGGGAATGCTCAAAACACCGACTGTAAGAAGAGTCCCTATTGTTGTACTTAAGGCGGCATTGGGCCTTTTGTATTTAATTCCGATGCGATTTCTATCTTTCATCGTCAATGTGAAGGTCCAAGGAATACATTGAACCTGCAGTGGTGTAGCGGAAACTAATACTGGTCTCAAAGGGAATGCTCAAAGCACCGACTGTAAGAAGAGTCTCTATTCTTGTACTTAAGGCGGCATTGTGCCCTTTGTATTTAATTCTGATGCCATTTCTGTGTTTCATTGTCGATGTGAAAGTCCAAGGAATACACTGAACCTGCAGTGGTGTATCGGAAACTAATACTGGTCTCGCAGGGAATGCTCAAAGCACCGACTGTAAGAAGAGTCTCTATTCTTGTACTTAAGGCGACATTGTTCCTTTTGAATTTATTTCCGATGTAATATCAGTGTTTCATCGTCAATGTGTATGTCCAAGGAATACATTGAACTTGCAGTGTTGTATCGGATACTAATACTGGTCTCACAGGGAATGCTCAAAGTACCGACTGTAAGAAGAGTCTCTATTCTTGTACTTAAGGCCGCATTGTGCCATTTTGTATTTAATTCCGATGCGATTTCTGTGTTTCATCGTCAATGTGAAGTTCCAAGCAATACATTGAACCTGCAGTGGTGTATCGGATACTAATACTGGTGTCACAGGGAGTGCTCAAAACACCGACTGTAAGAAGAGTCTCTATTCTTGTACTTAAGGCGGCATTGTGCCCTTTGTATTTAATTCCGAAGCCATTTCTGTGTTTCATCGTCTATGTGTATGTCCAAGGAATACATTATACCTGAAGTGGTGTACCGGATACTAATACTGGTCTCACAGGGAATGCTCAAAGCACCGACTGTAAGAAGAGTCTCTATTCTAGTACTCAGGGCGACATTGTGCCTTTTTGTATTTAATTCCGATTCGATTTCCGTCTTTCTTCGTCAATGTGAAGGTCCAAGGAATACATTGAACCTGCAGTGGTGTATCGGAAACTAATACTGGTCTCACAGGGAATGCTTAAAGCACCGACTGTAAGTAGAGTCCGTATTCTTGTACTTAAGGCGGCATTGTGCGTTTTGTATTTAATTCCGATTCGATTTCTGTTTTTCATCGTCAATGTGAAGGTCCAAGGAATACATTGAACCTGCAGTGGTGTATCGGAAACCAATACTGGTCTCACAGGGAATGTTCAAAGCACCGACTGTAAGAAGAGTGTCTATTCTTGTACTTAAGGCGGCATTGTGCCCTCTGTATTTAATTCTGATGTAACTTCAGTGTTTCATGGTCAATGCGTATTTCCAAGGAATACATTGAATCTGCAGTGGTGTATCGGATACTAATACTGGTCTCACAGGGAATGCTCAAAGCACAGACTGTAAGAAGAGTCTCTATTCTTGTACTTAAGGCGGCATTCTGCCTTTTGTATTTAATTCCAATGCGATTTCTGTGTTTCATCGTCAATGTGAAGGTCCATGGAATACATTGAACCTGCAGTGGTGTATCGGAAACTAATACTGGTCTCACAGGGAATGCTCAAAGCACCGACTGTAAGTAGAGTCTGTATTATTGTACTTAAGGCGACATTGTTCCTTTTGTATTTCATTCCGATGCCATTTCTGTGTTTGATCATCGATGCGTATGTCCAAGGAATACAATGAACCTGCAGTGGTGTATCGTATACTAATACTGGTCCCACAGGGAATGCTCAAAGAACCGACTGTAAGAAGAGCCTCTATTCTTGTACTTAAGGCGGCATTCTGCCTGTTTGTATTTGATTCCGATGCGATTTCTGTTTTTCATTGTCAATATGAAGGTCCAAGGAATATATTGAACCTGCAGTGGTGTATCGGAAACTAATACTGGTCTCACAGGGAATGCTCAAAGCACCGACTGTACGTAGAGTCTGTATTCTTGTACTAAGGTGGCATTGTGCCATTTGTATTTAATTCCGATGCGATTTCTGTTTTTCATCGTCAATGTCAAGGTCCAAGGAATACATTGAACCTGCATTGGTGTATCGGAAACTAATACTGGTCTCACAGGGAATGCTCAAAGCACCGACTGTAAGAAGAGTGTCTATTCTTGTACTTAAGGCGGCATTATGTCCTCAGTAATTAATTCCGATGCCATTTCTGTGTTTCATCGTAGATGTGAAAGTCCAAGGAATACACTGAACCTGCAGTGGTGTATCGGAACTAATACTGGTCTCACAGGGAATGCTCAAAGCACCGACTGTAAGAAGAGTCTCTATTCTTGTACTTAAGGCGGCATTTTGCTTTTTGTATTTAATTCCGATGCGATTTCTGTGTATAATCGTCAATGTGAAGGTCCAAGGAATACATTGAACCTGCAGTGGTGTATCGGAAACTAATACTGGTCTCACAGGGAATGCCCAAAGCACCGACTGTAAGTAGAGTCTCTATTCTTGTACTTAAGGCGGCATTGGGAATTTTGTATTTAATTCCGATGCGATTTCTGTGTATAATCGTCAATGTGAAGGTCCAAGGAATACATTGAACCTGCAGTGGTGTATCGGAAACTAATACTGGTCTCACAGGGAATGCTCAAAACACCGACTGTAAGAAGAGTCTCTATCCTTGTACTTAAGGCGGCATTGTGCCCTTTGTATTTAATTCCGATGTAATGTCAGTGTTTCATCGTCAATGCGTATTTCCAGGGAATACATTGAACCGGCAGTGGTGTATCGGAAACTAATACTGGTCTCACAGGGAATGCTCAAAGCACCGACAGTAAGAAGAGTCTCTATTCTTGTACTTAAGGCGGCATTGTTCCTTTTGTATTTAATTCCGATATAATTTCAGTGTTTCATCGTCAATGTGTACGTCCAAGGAATACATTGAATCTGCACTGGTGTATCGTATACTAATACTGGTCTCACAGGGAATGCTCAAAGCACAGACTGTAAGAAGAGTCTCTATTCTTGTACTTAAGGCTGCATTGTGCCTTTTGTATTTAATTCCGATGCAATTTCTGTGTTTCATCGTCAATGTGAAGGTCCAAGGAATACATTGAAACTGCAGTGGTGTATCGGAAACTAATACTGGTCTCACTGGGAATGCTCAAAGCACCGACTGTAAGAAGAGTGTCTGTTCTTGTATTTAAGGCGGCATTGTGCCCTTTGTATTTAATTCCGATGTAATTTCAGTGTTTCATCGTCAATGCGTATTTCCAAGGAATACATTGAACCTGCAGTGGTGTATCGGAAACTAATACTGGTCTCACAGGGAATGCTCAAAGCACCGACAGTAAGAAGAGTCACTATTCTTGTACTTACGGCGGCATTGATCCTTTTGTATTTAATTCCGATGTAAATTCAGTGTTTCATCGTCAATGTGTATGTCCAAGGAATACATTTAACCTGCAGTGGTGTATCGGAAACTAATACTGGTGTCACAGGGAGTGCTCAAAACACCGACTGTAAGAAGAGTCTCTATTCTTGTACTTAAGGCGGCATTGTGCCCTTTGTATTTAATTCCGAAGCCATTTCTGTGTTTCATCGTCTATGTGTATGTCCAAGGAATACATCATACCTGAAGTGGTGTACCGGATACTAATACTGGTCTCACAGGGAATGCTCAAAGCACCGACTGTAAGAAGAGTCTCTATTCTAGTACTCAGGGCGACATTGTGCCTTTTTGTATTTAATTCCGATTCGATTTCCGTCTTTCATCGTCAATGTGAAGGTCCAAGGAATACATTGAACCTGCAGTGGTGTATCGGAAACTAATACTGGTCTCACAGGCATTGCTTAAAGCACCGACTGTAAGTAGAGTCCGTATTCTTGTACTTAAGGCGGCATTGTGCGTTTTGTATTTAATTCCGATTCGATTTCTGTTTTTCATCGTCAATGTGAAGGTCCAAGGAATACATTGAACCTGCAGTGGTGTATCGGAAACCAATACTGGTCTCACAGGTAATGTTCAAAGCACCGACTGTAAGAAGAGTGTCTATTCTTGTGCTTAAGGCGGCATTGTGCCCTCTGTATTTAATTCTGATGTAACTTCAGTGTTTCATGGTCAATGCGTATTTCCGAGGAATACATTGAATCTGCAGTGGTGTATCGGATACTAATACTGGTCTCACAGGGAATGCTCAAAGCACAGACTGTAAGAAGAGTCTCTATTCTTGTACTTAAGGCGGCATTGTGCCTTTTGTATTTAATTCCAATGCGATTTCTGTGTTTCATCGTCAATGTGATGGTCCATGGATTACATTGAACCTGCAGTGGTGTATCGGAAACTAATACTGGTCTCACAGGGAATGCTCAAAGCACCGACTGTAAGTAGAGTCTGTATTATTGTACTTAAGGCGACATTGTTCCTTTTGTATTTCATTCCGATGCCATTTCTGTGTTTGATCGTCGATGCGTATGTCCAAGGAATACATTGAACCTGCAGTGGTGTATCGTATACTAATACTGGTCCCACAGGGAATGCTCAAAGAACCGACTGTAAGAAGAGCCTCTATTCTTGTACTTAAGGCGGCATTCTGCCTGTTTGTATTTAATTCCGATGCGATTTCTGTTTTTCATTGTCAATATGAAGGTCCAAGGAATACATTGAACCTGCAGTGGTGTATCGGAAACTAATACTGGTCTCACAGGGAATGCTCAAAGCACCGACTGTACGTAGAGTCTGTATTCTTGTACTAAGGCGGCATTGTGCCTTTTGTATTTAATTCCGATGCGATTTCTGTTTTTCATCGTCAATGTCAAGGTCCAAGGAATACATTGAACCTGCATTGGTGTATCGGAAACTAATACTGGTCTCACAGGGAATGCTCAAAGCACCGACTGTAAGAAGGGTGTCTATTCTTGTACTTAAGGCGGCATTATGTCGTCTGTAATTAATTCCGATGCCATTTCTGTGTTTCATCGTCGATGTGAAAGTCCAAGGAATACACTGAACCTGCAGTGGTGTATCGGAACTAATACTGGTCTCACAGGGAATGCTCAAAGCACCGACTGTAAGAAGAGTCTCTATTCTTGTACTTAAGGCGGCATTGTGCCCTTTGAATTTAATTCCGATGTAATTTCAGTGTTTCATCGTCAATGCGTATTTCCAAGGAATACATTGAACCTGCAGTGGTGTATCGGAAACTAATACTGGTCTCACAGGGAATGCTCAAAGCACCGACAGAAAGAAGAGTCTCTATTCTTGTACTTAAGGCGGCATTGTTCCTTTTGTACTTAATTCCGATATAATTTCAGTGTTTCATCGTCAATGTGTACGTCCAAGGAATACATTGAATCTGCACTGGTGTATCGTATACTAATACTGGTCTCACAGGGAATGCTCAAAGCACAGACTGTAAGAAGAGTCTCTATTCTTGTACTTAAGGCTGCATTGTGCCTTTTGTATTTAATTCCGATGCAATTTCTGTGTTTCATCGTCAATGTGAAGGTCCAAGGAATACATTGAAACTGCAGTGGTGTATCGGAAACTAATACTGGTCTCACTGGGAATGCTCAAAGCACCGACTGTAAAAAGAGTCTCTATTCTTGTACTTAAGGCGGCATTTTGCCTTTTGTATTTAATTCCGATACGATTTCTGTGTATAATCGTCAATGTGAAGGTCAAGGGAATACATTGAACCTGCAGTGGTGTATCGGAAACTAATACTGGTCTCACAGGGAATGCTCAAAACACCGACTGTAAGAAGAGTCCCTATTGTTGTACTTAAGGCGGCATTGGGCCTTTTGTATTTAATTCCGATGCGATTTCTATCTTTCATCGTCAATGTGAAGGTCCAAGGAATACATTGAACCAGCAGTGGTGTAGCGGAAACTAATACTGGTCTCAAAGGGAATGCTCAAAGCACCGACTGTAAGAAGAGTATCTATTCTTGTACTTAAGGCGGCATTGTGCCCTTTGTATTTAATTCTGATGCCATTTCTGTGTTTCATTGTCGATGTGAAAGTCCAAGGAATACACTGAACCTGCAGTGGTGTATCGGAAACTAATACTGGTCTCGCAGGGAATGCTCAAAGCACCGACTGTAAGAAGAGTCTCTATTCTTGTACTTAAGGCGACATTGTTCCTTTTGTATTTATTTCCGATGTAATATCAGTGTTTCATCGTCAATGTGTATGTCCAAGGAATACATTGAACTTGCAGTGTTGTATCGGATACTAATACTGGTCTCACAGGGAATGCTCAAAGTACCGACTGTAAGAAGAGTCTCTATTCTTGTACTTAAGGCCGCATTGTGCCATTTTGTATTTAATTCCGATGCGATTTCTGTGTTTCATCGTCAATGTGAAGTTCCAAGCAATACATTGAACCTGCAGTGGTGTATCGGATACTAATACTGGTGTCACAGGGAGTGCTCAAAACACCGACTGTAAGAAGAGTCTCTATTCTTGTACTTAAGGCGGCATTGTGCCCTTTGTATTTAATTCCGAAGCCATTTCTGTGTTTCATCGTCTATGTGTATGTCCAAGGAATACATTATACCTGAAGTGGTGTACCGGATACTAATACTGGTCTCACAGGGAATGCTCAAAGCACCGACTGTAAGAAGAGTCTCTATTCTAGTACTCAGGGCGACATTGTGCCTTTTTGTATTTAATTCCGATTCGATTTCCGTCTTTCTTCGTCAATGTGAAGGTCCAAGGAATACATTGAACCTGCAGTGGTGTATCGGAAACTAATACTGGTCTCACAGGGAATGCTTAAAGCACCGACTGTAAGTAGAGTCCGTATTCTTGTACTTAAGGCGGCATTGTGCGTTTTGTATTTAATTCCGATTCGATTTCTGTTTTTCATCGTCAATGTGAAGGTCCAAGGAATACATTGAACCTGCAGTGGTGTATCGGAAACCAATACTGGTCTCACAGGGAATGTTCAAAGCACCGACTGTAAGAAGAGTGTCTATTCTTGTACTTAAGGCGGCATTGTGCCCTCTGTATTTAATTCTGATGTAACTTCAGTGTTTCATGGTCAATGCGTATTTCCAAGGAATACATTGAATCTGCAGTGGTGTATCGGATACTAATACTGGTCTCACAGGGAATGCTCAAAGCACAGACTGTAAGAAGAGTCTCTATTCTTGTACTTAAGGCGACATTCTGCCTTTTGTATTTAATTCCAATGCGATTTCTGTGTTTCATCGTCAATGTGAAGGTCCATGGAATACATTGAACCTGCAGTGGTGTATCGGAAACTAATACTGGTCTCACAGGGAATGCTCAAAGCACCGACTGTAAGTAGAGTCTGTATTATTGTACTTAAGGCGACATTGTTCCTTTTGTATTTCATTCCGATGCCATTTCTGTGTTTGATCGTCGATGCGTATGTCCAAGGAATACAATGAACCTGCAGTGGTGTATCGTATACTAATACTGGTCCCACAGGGAATGCTCAAAGAACCGACTGTAAGAAGAGCCTCTATTCTTGTACTTAAGGCGGCATTCTGCCTGTTTGTATTTGATTCCGATGCGATTTCTGTTTTTCATTGTCAATATGAAGGTCCAAGGAATATATTGAACCTGCAGTGGTGTATCGGAAACTAATACTGGTCTCACAGGGAATGCTCAAAGCACCGACTGTACGTAGAGTCTGTATTCTTGTACTAAGGTGGCATTGTGCCTTTTGTATTTAATTCCGATGCGATTTCTGTTTTTCATCGTCAATGTCAAGGTCCAAGGAATACATTGAACCTGCATTGGTGTATCGGAAACTAATACTGGTCTCACAGGGAATGCTCAAAGCACCGACTGTAAGAAGAGTGTCTATTCTTGTACTTAAGGCGGCATTATGTCCTCAGTAATTAATTCCGATGCCATTTCTGTGTTTCATCGTAGATGTGAAAGTCCAAGGAATACACTGAACCTGCAGTGGTGTATCGGAACTAATACTGGTCTCACAGGGAATGCTCAAAGCACCGACTGTAAGAAGAGTCTCTATTCTTGTACTTAAGGCGGCATTTTGCTTTTTGTATTTAATTCCGATGCGATTTCTGTGTATAATCGTCAATGTGAAGGTCCAAGGAATACATTGAACCTGCAGTGGTGTATCGGAAACTAATACTGGTCTCACAGGGAATGCCCAAAGCACCGACTGTAAGTAGAGTCTCTATTCTTGTACTTAAGGCGGCATTGGGAATTTTGTATTTAATTCCGATGCGATTTCTGTGTATAATCGTCAATGTGAAGGTCCAAGGAATACATTGAACCTGCAGTGGTGTATCGGAAACTAATACTGGTCTCACAGGGAATGCTCAAAACACCGACTGTAAGAAGAGTCTCTATCCTTGTACTTAAGGCGGCATTGTGCCCTTTGTATTTAATTCCGATGTAATGTCAGTGTTTCATCGTCAATGCGTATTTCCAGGGAATACATTGAACCTGCAGTGGTGTATCGGAAACTAATACTGGTCTCACAGGGAATGCTCAAAGCACCGACAGTAAGAAGAGTCTCTATTCTTGTACTTAAGGCGGCATTGTTCCTTTTGTATTTAATTCCGATATAATTTCAGTGTTTCATCGTCAATGTGTACGTCCAAGGAATACATTGAATCTGCACTGGTGTATCGTATACTAATACTGGTCTCACAGGGAATGCTCAAAGCACAGACTGTAAGAAGAGTCTCTATTCTTGTACTTAAGGCTGCATTGTGCCTTTTGTATTTAATTCCGATGCAATTTCTGTGTTTCATCGTCAATGTGAAGGTCCAAGGAATACATTGAAACTGCAGTGGTGTATCGGAAACTAATACTGGTCTCACTGGGAATGCTCAAAGCACCGACTGTAAAAAGAGTCTCTATTCTTGTACTTAAGGCGGCATTTTGCCTTTTGTATTTAATTCCGATACGATTTCTGTGTATAATCGTCAATGTGAAGGTCAAGGGAATACATTGAACCTGCAGTGGTGTATCGGAAACTAATACTGGTCTCACAGGGAATGCTCAAAACACCGACTGTAAGAAGAGTCTCTATTCTTGTACTTAAGGCGGCATTGGGCCTTTTGTATTTAATTCCGATGCGATTTCTATCTTTCATCGTCAATGTGAAGGTCCAAGGAATACATTGAACCTGCAGTGGTGTAGCGGAAACTAATACTGGTCTCAAAGGGAATGCTCAAAGCACCGACTGTAAGAAGAGTCTCTATTCTTGTACTTAAGGCGGCATTGTGCCCTTTGTATTTAATTCTGATGCCATTTCTGTGTTTCATTGTCGATGTGAAAGTCCAAGGAATACACTGAACCTGCAGTGGTGTATCGGAAACTAATACTGGTCTCGCAGGGAATGCTCAAAGCACCGACTGTAAGAAGAGTCTCTATTCTTGTACTTAAGGCGACATTGTTCCTTTTGTATTTAATTCCGATGTAATATCAGTGTTTCACCGTCAATGTGTATGTCCAAGGAATACATTGAACTTGCAGTGTTGTATCGGATACTAATACTGGTCTCACAGGGAATGCTCAAAGTACCGACTGTAAGAAGAGTCTCTATTCTTGTACTTAAGTCCGCATTGTGCCATTTTGTATTTAATTCCGATGCGATTTCTGTGTTTCATCGTCAATGTGAAGTTCCAAGCAATACATTGAACCTGCAGTGGTGTATCGGATACTAATACTGGTCTCACAGGGAATGCTCAAAGCACCGACTGTAAGAAGAGTGTCTGTTCTTGTACTTAAGGCGGCATTGTGCCCTTTGTATTTAATTCCGATGTAATTATAGTGTTTCATCGTCAATGCGTATTTCCAAGGAATACATTGAACCTGCAGTGGCGTATCGGATACTAATACTGGTCTCACAGGGAATGCTCAAAGCACCGACAGTAAGAAGAGTCTCTATTCTTGTACTTAAGGCGGCATTGTTCCTTTTGTATTTAATTCCGATGTAATTTCAGTGATTCATCGTCAATGTGTATGTCCAAGGAATACATTGAATCTGCAGTGGTGTATCGGATACTAATACTGGTCTCACAGGGAATGCTCAAAGCACAGAATGTAAGAAGAGTCTCTATTCTTGTACTTAAGGCTGCATTGTGCCTTTTGTATTTAATTCCGATGCAATTTCTGTGTTTCATCGTCAATGTGAAGGTCCAAGGAATACATTGAAACTGCAGTGGTGTATCGGAAACTAATACTGGTCTCACAGGGAATGCTCAAAGCACCGACTGTAAAAAGAGTCTCCTTTCTTGTACTTAAGGCGGCATTTTGCCTTTTGTATTTAATTCCGATGCGATTTCTGTGTATAATCGTCAATGTGAAGGTCAAGGGAATACATTGAACCTGCAGTGGTGTATCGGAAACTAATACTGGTCTCACAGGGAATGCTCAATACACCGACTGTAAGAAGAGTCTCTATTCTTGTACTTAAGGCAGCATTGGGCTTTTTGTATTTAATTCCGATGCGATTTCTATCTTTCATCGTCAATGTGAAGGTCCAAGGAATACATTGAACCTGCAGTGGTGTATCGGAAACTAATACTGGTCTCGCAGGGAATGCTCAAAGCACCGACTGTAAGAAGAGGCTCTCTTCTTGTACTTAAAGCGGCATTGTGCCTTTTGTATTTAATTCCGATGCGATTTCTGTGTATCATCGCCAATGTGTATGTCCAAGGAATACATTGAACCCTCAGTGGTGTATCGGATACTAATACTGGTCTCACAGGGAATGCTCAAAGCACCGACTGTAAGAAGAGTCTCTATTCTTGTACTTAAGGCGGAATTGTGCCTTTTGTATTTAATTACGATGCGATTTCTGTGTAATCGTCAATGTGAAGGTCCAAGGAATTCATTGAACCTGCAGTGGCGTATCGGAAACTAATACGGGTCGCACAGGAAAGGATCAAAACACAGACTCTAAGAAGTCTCACTCTGCTTGTACTTAAGGAGTCATTTTGCCCTTTGTATTTAATTCCGATGTAATTTCAGTGTTTCATCGTCAATGCGTATTTCCAAGGAATACATTGAACCTGCAGTGGTGTATCGGAAACTAATACTGGTCTCACAGGGAATGCTTAATGCACCGACAGCAAGAAGAGTCACTATTCTTGTACTTAAAGCGGCATTGTTCCTTTTGTAGTTAATTCCGATGTAATTTCAGTGTTTCATCATCAATGTGTATGTCAAAGGAATACATTTAAACTGCAGTGGTGTATCGGAAACTAATACTGGTCTCACAGGGAATGCTCAAAGCACCGACTGTGAGAAGAGTGTCTATTCTTGTACTTAAGGCGGCATTGTGCCCTTAGTATTTAATTCCGATGCCATTTCTGTGTTTCATCGTAGATGTGAAAGTACAAGGAATACACTAAACCTGCAGTGGTGTATCGGAAACTAATACTGATCTCACAGGGAATGCTCAAAGCATCGACTGTAAGAAGAGTCTCTATTCTTGTACTAATGGCGGCATTGTGCCTTTTGTATTTAATTCCGATGCGATTTCTGTGTATAATAGTTAATGTGGAGGTCCAAGGTATACATTGAACCTGCAGTGGTGAATCGGAAACTAATACTGGTCTCACAGGGAATGCTCAAAGCACCGACTGTAAGAAGAGTCTCTATTCTTGTAGTTACAGCGGCATTGTGCCTTTTGTATTTAATTTCGATGTGATTTCTGTATTTCATCGTCAATGTGAAGGTTCAAGGAATACATTAAACCTGCAGTGGTGTATCGGAAACTAATATTGGTCTCACAGGGAATGCTCAAAGCACCGACTGTAAGAAGAGTGTCTATTCTTGTACTTAAGGCGGCATTGTGCCCTTTGTATTTAATTCCGACGCCATTTCTGTGTTTCATCGTCTATGTGTGTGTCCAAGGAATACATTGTACCTGAAGTGGTGTACCGGATACTAATACTGCTCTCACAGGGAACGTTCAAAGCACCGACTGTAAGTAGAGTCTCCATTCTTGTACTTAAGGCGGCATTGTGCCTTTTTGTATTTAATTCCGATTCGATTTCTGTGTTTCATCGTCAATGTGAAGGTCCAAGGAATACATTGAACATGCAGTGGTGTATCGGAAACTAATACTGGTCTCACAGGGAATGCTTAAAGCACCGACTGTAAGAAGAGTCCGTATTCTTGTACTTAAGGCGGCATTGTGCCTTTTGTATTTAATTCCGATGTAATTTCAGTGTTTCATCGGCAATGCGTATTTCCAAGGAATACATTGAACCTGCAGTGGTCTATCGGAAACTAATACTGGTCTCACAGGGAATGCTCAAAGCACCGACAGTAAGAAGAGTCTCTATTCTTGTACTTAAGGCCTCATTCTTTCTTTTGTATTTAATTCCGATGTAATTTCAGTGTTTCATCGTCAATGTGTATGTCCAAGGAATACATTGAATATGCAGTGGTGTATCAGATACTAATACTGGTCTCACAGGGAATGCTCAAAGCACAGACTGTAAATAGAGTCTCTATTCTTGTACTTAAGGCGGCATTGTGCCTTTTGTATTTAATTCCAATGCGATTTCTGTGTTTCATCGTCAATGTGGAGGTCCAAGGAATACATTGAACCTGCAGTGATGTATCGGAAACTAATACTGGTCTCACAGGGAATGCTCAAAGCACCGACTGGAAGTAGAGTCTGTATAATTGTACTTAAGGCGACATAGTTCCTTTTGTATTTAAATCCGATGCCATTTCTGTGTTTTATCGTCGATGCGTATGGCCAAGGAATACATTGAACCTGCAGTGGTGTATCGGATACTAATACTGGTCCCACAGGGAATGCTCAAAGCACCGACTGTAAGAAGAGTCTCTATTCTTGTACTTAAGGCGGCATTCTGCCTTTTTGTACTTAATTCCGATGCGATTTCTGTGTTTCATTGTCAATATGAAGGTCCAAGGAATACATTGAAACTGCAGTGGTGTATCGGAAACTAATACTGGTCTCACATGGAATGCTCAAAGCACCGACTGTAAGTAGAGTCTGTATTCTTGTACTTAAGGCAGCATTGTGCCTTTTGTATTTAATTCCGAAGCAATATCTGCGCTTCATCGTCAATGTCAAGGTCCAAGGAATACATTGAACCTGCAGTGGTGTATCGGAAACTAATACTGGTCTCACAGGGAATGCTCAAAGCACCGACTGTAAGAAGAGTGTCTATTCTTGTACTTAAGGCGGCATTGTGCTCTGTGTATTTAATTCCGATGCCATTTCTGTGTTTCATCGTCGATGTGTATGTCCAAGGAATACATTGAACCTGAAGTGGTGTACCGGATACTAATACTGGTCTCACAGGCAATGCTCAAAGCACCGACTGTAAGAAGAGTGTCTATTCTTGTACTTAAGGCGGCATTGTGCCCTTTGTATTTAATTCCGATGCCATTTCTGTGTTTCATCGTCGATGTGTATGTCCAAGGAATACATTGAACCAGAAGTGGTGTACCGGATACTAATACTGGTCTCACAGGGAATGCTCAATGCACCGACTGTAAGAAGAGTCTCTATTCTTGTACTTAAGGCGGCATTGTGCCTTTTTGTATTTAATTCCGATGCGGTTTCTGTGTTTCATCGTCAATGTGAAGGTCCAAGGAATACATTGAACCTGCAGTGGTGTATCGGAAACTAATACTGGTCTCATAGGGAATGCTCAAGGCACCGACTGTAAGTAGAGTCTGTTTTCTTGTACTTATGGCGGCATTGTGCCTTTTGTATTTAATTCCGATGCGATTTCTGTGTTTCGTCGTCAATGTGAAGCTCCAAGGAATACATTGAACCTGCAGTGTTGTATCGGAAATTAATACTGGTGTCACAGGATAGGATCAACGCACAGACTCTAAAAAGTCTCACTCTTCTTGCACTTAAGGCGTTATTGTGCCCTTTGTATTTAATTCCGATGTAATTTCAGTGTTTAATCGTCAATGCGTATTTCCAAGGAATACATTGAACCTGCAGTGGTGTATCGGAAACTAATACTGGTCTCACAGGGAATGCTCAAAGCACCCACAGTAAGAAGAGTCTCTATTCTTGTACTTAAGGCCTCATTGTTCCTTTTGTATTTAATTCCGATGTAATATCAGTGTTTCATCGTCAATGTGTATGTCCAAGGAATACATTGAACCTGCAGTGATGTATCGGAAACTAATACTGGTCTCACAGGGAATGCTCAAAGCACCGACTGTAAGTAGAGTCTGTATTATTGTACTTTAGGCGACATTGTTCCTTTTGTATTTAATTCTGATGCCATTTCTGTGTTTCATCGTCGATGCGTATGTCCAAGGAATACATTGAACCTGCAGTGGTGTATCGTATACTAATACTGGTCTCACAGGGAATGCTCAAAGCACCGACTGTACGTAGAGTCTGTATTCTTGTACTTAAGGCGGCATTGTGCCTTTTGTATTTAATTCCGATGCGATTTCTGTTTTTCATCGTCAATGTCAATGTCCAAGGAATACATTGAACCTGCATTGGTGTATCGGAAACTAATACTGGTCTCACAGGGAATGCTCAAAGCACCGACTGTAAGAAGAGTGTCTATTCTTGTACTTAAGGCGGCATTATGGCCTCTGTATTTAATTCCGATGCCATTTCTGTGTTTCATCGTCGATGTGAAAGTCCAAGGAATACACTGAACCTGCAGTGGTGTATCGGAACTAATACTGGTCTCACAGGGAATGCTCAAAGCACCGACAGTAAGAAGAGTCTCTATTCTTGTACTTAAGGCGGCATTGTTCCTTTTGTATTTAATTCCGATATAATTTCAGTGTTTCATCGTCAATGTGTACGTCCAAGGAATACATTGAATCTGCAGTGGTGTATCGTATACTAATACTGGTCTCACAGGGAATGCTCAAAGCACAGACTGTAAGAAGAGTCTCTATTCTTGTACTTAAGGCTGCATTGTGCCTTTTGTATTTAATTCCGATGCAATTTCTGTGTTTCATCGTCAATGTGAAGGTCCAAGGAATACATTGAAACTCCAGTGGTGTATCGGAAACTAATACTGGTCTCACTGGGAATGCTCAAAGCACCGACTGTAAAAAGAGTCTCTATTCTTGTACTTAAGGCGGCATTTTGCCTTTTGTATTTAATTCCGATACGATTTCTGTGTATAATCGTCAATGTGAAGGTCAAGGGAATACATTGAACCTGTAGTGGTGTATCGGAAACTAATACTGGTCTCACAGGGAATGCTCAAAACACCGACTGTAAGAAGAGTCTCTATTCTTGTACTTAAGGCGGCATTGGGCCTTTTGTATTTAATTCCGATACGATTTCTATCTTTCATCGTCAATGTGAAGGTCCAAGGAATACATTGAACCTGCAGTCGTGTATCGGAAGCTGATACTGGTTTCACAGGGAATGCTCAAAGCACCGACTGTAAGTAGCGTCTGTATTCTTGTCCTTAAGGCGGCATCAAGCTTTTTGTATTTAATTCCGATGCGATTTCTGTGTTTCATCGTCAATGTGAAGGTCCAAGGAATACATTGAACCTGCAATGGTGTATCGGAAACTAATACTGGTCTCACAGGGAATGCTCAAAGCACCGACTGTATGAAGTGTCTCTATTCTTGTACTTAAGGCGGCATTGTGCCTTTTGTATTTAATTCCGATGCGATTTCTGTGTGTATTCGTCAATGTGAAGGTCCAAGGAATACATTGAACCTGCAGTGGCGTATCGGAAACTAATACGGGTCGCACAGGAAAGGATCAAAACACAGACTCTAAGCAGTCTCACTCTGCTTGTACTTAAGGCGGCATTGTGCTCTGTGTATTTAATTCCGATGCCATTTCTGTGTTTCATCGTCGATGTGTATGTCCAAGGAATACATTGAACCTGAAGTGGTGTACCGGATACTAATACTGGTCTCACAGGCAATGCTCAAAGCACCGACTGTAAGAAGAGTGTCTATTCTTGTACTTAAGGCGGCATTGTGCCCTTTGTATTTAATTCCGATGCCATTTCTGTGTTTCATCGTCGATGTGTATGTCCAAGGAATACATTGAACCAGAAGTGGTGTACCGGATACTAATACTGGTCTCACAGGGAATGCTCAATGCACCGACTGTAAGAAGAGTCTCTATTCTTGTACTTAAGGCGGCATTGTGCCTTTTTGTATTTAATTCCGATGCGGTTTCTGTGTTTCATCGTCAATGTGAAGGTCCAAGGAATACATTGAACCTGCAGTGGTGTATCGGAAACTAATACTGGTCTCATAGGGAATGCTCAAGGCACCGACTGTAAGTAGAGTCTGTTTTCTTGTACTTTTGGCGGCATTGTGCCTTTTGTATTTAATTCCGATGCGATTTCTGTGTTTCGTCGTCAATGTGAAGCTCCAAGGAATACATTGAACCTGCAGTGTTGTATCGGAAATTAATACTGGTGTCACAGGATAGGATCAACGCACAGACTCTAAAAAGTCTCACTCTTCTTGCACTTAAGGCGTTATTGTGCCCTTTGTATTTAATTCCGATGTAATTTCAGTGTTTAATCGTCAATGCGTATTTCCAAGGAATACATTGAACCTGCAGTGGTGTATCGGAAACTAATACTGGTCTCACAGGGAATGCTCAAAGCACCCACAGTAAGAAGAGTCTCTATTCTTGTACTTAAGGCCTCATTGTTCCTTTTGTATTTAATTCCGATGTAATATCAGTGTTTCATCGTCAATGTGTATGTCCAAGGAATACATTGAACCTGCAGTGATGTATCGGAAACTAATACTGGTCTCACAGGGAATGCTCAAAGCACCGACTGTAAGTAGAGTCTGTATTATTGTACTTTAGGCGACATTGTTCCTTTTGTATTTAATTCTGATGCCATTTCTGTGTTTCATCGTCGATGCGTATGTCCAAGGAATACATTGAACCTGCAGTGGTGTATCGTATACTAATACTGGTCTCACAGGGAATGCTCAAAGCACCGACTGTACGTAGAGTCTGTATTCTTGTACTTAAGGCGGCATTGTGCCTTTTGTATTTAATTCCGATGCGATTTCTGTTTTTCATCGTCAATGTCAATGTCCAAGGAATACATTGAACCTGCATTGGTGTATCGGAAACTAATACTGGTCTCACAGGGAATGCTCAAAGCACCGACTGTAAGAAGAGTGTCTATTCTTGTACTTAAGGCGGCATTATGGCCTCTGTATTTAATTCCGATGCCATTTCTGTGTTTCATCGTCGATGTGAAAGTCCAAGGAATACACTGAACCTGCAGTGGTGTATCGGAACTAATACTGGTCTCACAGGGAATGCTCAAAGCACCGACAGTAAGAAGAGTCTCTATTCTTGTACTTAAGGCGGCATTGTTCCTTTTGTATTTAATTCCGATATAATTTCAGTGTTTCATCGTCAATGTGTACGTCCAAGGAATACATTGAATCTGCAGTGGTGTATCGTATACTAATACTGGTCTCACAGGGAATGCTCAAAGCACAGACTGTAAGAAGAGTCTCTATTCTTGTACTTAAGGCTGCATTGTGCCTTTTGTATTTAATTCGATGCAATTTCTGTGTTTCATCGTCAATGTGAAGGTCAAGGGAATACATTGAAACTCCAGTGGTGTATCGGAAACTAATACTGGTCTCACTGGGAATGCTCAAAGCACCGACTGTAAAAAGAGTCTCCTATTCTTGTACCTTAAGGCGGCATTTTGCCTTTTGTATTTAATTCCGATACGATTTCTGTGTATAATCGTCAATGTGAAGGTCAAGGGAATACATTGAACCTGTAGTGGTGTATCGGAAACTAATACTGGTCTCACAGGGAATGCTCAAAACACCGACTGTAAGAAGAGTCTCTATTCTTGGACTTAAGGCGGCATTGGGCCTTTTGTATTTAATTCCGATACGATTTCTATCTTTCATCGTCAATGTGAAGGTCCAAGGAATACATTGAACCTGCAGTCGTGTATCGGAAGCTGATACTGGTTTCACAGATAATGCTCAAAGCACCGACTGTAAGTAGCGTCTGTATTCTTGTCCTTAAGGCGGCATCAAGCTTTTTGTATTTAATTCCGATGCGATTTCTGTGTTTCATCGTCAATGTGAAGGTCCAAGGAATACATTGAACCTGCAATGGTGTATCGGAAACTAATACTGGTCTCACAGGGAATGCTCAAAGCACCGACTGTATGAAGTGTCTCTATTCTTGTACTTAAGGCGGCATTGTGCCTTTTGTATTTAATTCCGATGCGATTTCTGTGTGTATTTCGTCAATGTGAAGGTCCAAGGAATACATTGAACCTGCAGTGGCGTATCGGAAACTAATACGGGTTCGCACAGGAAAGGATCAAAACACAGACTCTAAGCAGTCTCACTCTGCTTGTACTTAAGGCGGCATTGTGCTCTGTGTATTTAATTCCGATGCCATTTCTGTGTTTCATCGTCGATGTGTATGTCCAAGGAATACATTGAACCTGAAGTGGGTGTACCGGATACTAATACTGGTCTCACAGGCAATGCTCAAAGCACCGACTGTAAGAAGAGTGTCTATTCTTGTACTTAAGGCGGCATTGTGCCCTTTGTATTTAATTCCGATGCCATTTCTGTGTTTTCATCGTCGATGTGTATGTCCAAGGAATACATTGAACCAGAAGTGGATGTACCGGATACTAATACTGGTCTCACAGGGAATGCTCAATGCACCGACTGTAAGAAGAGTCTCTATTCTTGTACGTTAAGGCGGCATTGTGCCTTTTTGTATTTAATTCCGATGCGGTTTCTGTGTTTCATCGTCAATGTGAAGGTCCAAGGAATACATTGAACCTGCAGTGGTGTATCGGAAACTAATACTGGTTCTCATAGGAATGCTCAAAGGCACCGACTGTAAGTAGAGTCTGTTTTCTTGTACTTTTGGCGGCATTGTGCCTTTTGTATTTAATTCCGATGCGATTTCTGTGTTTCGTCGTCAATGTGAAGCTCCAAGGAATACATTGAACCTGCAGTGTTGTATCGGAAATTAATACTGGTGTCACAGGATAGGATCAACGCACAGACTCTAAAAAGTCTCACTCTTCTTGCACTTAAGGCGTTATTGTGCCCTTTGTATTTAATTCCGATGTAATTTCAGTGTTTAATCGTCAATGCGATTTCCAAGAATACATTGAACCTGCAGTGGTGTATCGGAAACTAATACTGGTCTCACAGGGAATGCTCAAAGCACCCACAGTAAGAAGAGTCTCTATTCTTGTACTTAAGGCCTCATTGTTCCTTTTGTATTTAATTCGATGTAATATCAGTGTTTCATCGTCAATGTGTATGTCCAAGGAATACATTGAACCTGCAGTGATGTATCGGAAACTAATACTGGTCTCACAGGGAATGCTCAAAGCACCGACTGTAAGTAGAGTCTGTATTATTGTACTTTAGGCGACATTGTTCCTTTTGTATTTAATTCTGATGCCATTTCTGTGTTCATCGTCGATGCGTATGTCCAAGGAATACATTGAACCTGCAGTGGTGTATCGTATACTAATACTGGTCTCACAGGGAATGCTCAAAGCACCGACTGTACGTAGAGTCTGTATTCTCTGTACTTAAGGCGGCATTGTGCCTTTTGTATTTAATTCCGATGCGATTTCTGTTTTTCATCGTCAATGTCAATGTCCAAGGAATACATTGAACCTGCATTGGTGTATCGGAAACTAATACTGTGTCTCACAGGGAATGCTCAAAGCACCGACTGTAAGAAGAGGTGTCCTATTCTTGTACTTAAGGCGGCATTATGGCCTCTGTATTTAATTCCGATGCCATTTCCTGTGTTTCATCGTCGATGTGAAAGTCCAAGGAATACACTGAACCTGCAGTGGTGTATCGGAACTAATACTGGTCTCACAGGGAATGCTCAAAGCACCGACAGTAAGAAGAGTCTCTATTCTTGTACTTAAGGCGGCATTGTTCCTTTTGTATTTAATTCCGATATAATTTCAGTTGTTTCATCGTCAATGTGTACGTCCAAGGAATACATTGAATCTGCAGTGGTGTATCGTATACTAATACTGGTCTCACAGGGAATGCTCAAAGCACAGACTGTAAGAAGAGTCTCTATTCTTGTACTTAAGGCTGCATTGTGCCTTTTGTATTTAATTCCGATGCAATTTCTGTGTTTCATCGTCAATGTGAAGGTCCAAGGAATACATTGAAACTCCAGTGGTGTATCGGAAACTAATACTGGTCTCACTGGGAATGCTCAAAGCACCGACTGTAAAAAAGGGTCTCTATTCTTGTACTTAAGGCGGCATTTTGCCCTTTTGTATTTAATTCCGATACGATTTCTGTGTATAATCGTCAATGTGAAGGTCAAGGGAATACATTGAACCTGTAGTGGTGTATCGGAAAACTAATACTGGTCTCACAGGGAATGCTCAAAACACCGACTGTAAGAAGAGTCTCTATTCTTGTACTTAAGGCGGCATTGGGCCTTTTGTATTTAATTCCGATACGATTTCTATCTTTCATCGTCAATGTGAAGGTCCAAGGAATACATTGAACCTGCAGTGGTGTAGCGGAAACTAATACTGGTCTCAAAGGGAATGCTCAAAGCACCGACTGTAAGTAGAGTCTCTATTCTTGTACTTAAGGCGGCATTGTGCCTTTTGTATTTAATTCTGATGCCATTTCTGTGTTTCATTGTCGATGTGAAAGTCCAAGGAATACACTGAACCTGCAGTGGTGTATCGGAAACTAATACTGGTCTCGCAGGGAATGCTCAAAGCACCGACTGTAAGAAGAGTCTCTATTCTTGTACTTAAGGCGACATTGTTCCTTTTGTATTTAATTCCGATGTAATATCAGTGTTTCATCGTCAATGTGTATGTCCAAGGAATACATTGAAACTTGCAGTGTTGTATCGGATACTAATACTGGTCTCACAGGGAATGCTCAAAGTACCGACTGTAAGAAGAGTCTCTATTCTTGTACTTAAGGCCGCATTGTGCCATTTTGTATTTAATTCCGATGCGATTTCTGTGTTTCATCGTCAATGTGAAGTTCCAAGCAATACATTGAACCTGCAGTGGTGTATCGGATACTAATACTGGTCTCACAGGGAATGCTCAAAGCACCGACTGTAAGAAGAGTGTCTGTTCTTGTACTTAAGCGACATTGTGCCCTTTGTATTTAATTCCGATGTAATTTCAGTGTTTAATCGTCAATGCGTATTTCCAAGTAATACATTGAACCTGCAGTGGTGTATCGGAAACTAATACTGGTCTCACAGGGAATGCTCAAAGCACCCACAGTAAGAAGAGTCTCTATTCTTGTACTTAAGGCCTCATTGTTCCTTTTGTATTTAATTCCGATGTAATATCAGTGTTTCATCGTCAATGTGTATGTCCAAGGAATACATTGAACCTGCAGTGATGTATCGGAAACTAATACTGGTCTCACAGGGAATGCTCAAAGCACCGACTGTAAGTAGAGTCTGTATTATTGTACTTTAGGCGACATTGTTCCTTTTGTATTTAATTCTGATGCCATTTCTGTGTTTCATCGTCGATGCGTATGTCCAAGGAATACATTGAACCTGCAGTGGTGTATCGTATACTAATACTGGTCTCACAGGGAATGCTCAAAGCACCGACTGTACGTAGAGTCTGTATTCTTGTACTTAAGGCGGCATTGTGCCTTTTGTATTTAATTCCGATGCGATTTCTGTTTTTCATCGTCAATGTCAATGTCCAAGGAATACATTGAACCTGCATTGGTGTATCGGAAACTAATACTGGTCTCACAGGGAATGCTCAAAGCACCGACTGTAAGAAGAGTGTCTATTCTTGTACTTAAGGCGGCATTATGCCCTCTGTATTTAATTCCGATGCCATTTCTGTGTTTCATCGTCGATGTGAAAGTCCACGGAATACACTGAACCTGCAGTGGTGTATCGGAACTAATACTGGTCTCACAGGGAATGCTCAAAGCACCGACAGTAAGAAGAGTCTCTATTCTTGTACTTAAGGCGGCATTGTTCCTTTTGTATTTAATTCCGATATAATTTCAGTGTTTCATCGTCAATGTGTACGTCCAAGGAATACATTGAATCTGCAGTGGTGTATCGTATACTAATACTGGTCTCACAGGGAATGCTCAAAGCACAGACTGTAAGAAGAGTCTCTATTCTTGTACTTAAGGCTGCATTGTGCCTTTTGTATTTAATTCCGATGCAATTTCTGTGTTTCATCGTCAATGTGAAGGTCCAAGGAATACATTGAAACTCCAGTGGTGTATCGGAAACTAATACTGGTCTCACTGGGAATGCTCAAAGCACCGACTGTAAAAAGAGTCTCTATTCTTGTACTTAAGGCGGCATTTTGCCTTTTGTATTTAATTCCGATACGATCTCTGTGTATAATCGTCAATGTGAAGGTCAAGGGAATACATTGAACCTGTAGTGGTGTATCGGAAACTAATACTGGTCTCACAGGGAATGCTCAAAACACCGACTGTAAGAAGAGTCTCTATTCTTGTACTTAAGGCGGCATTGGGCCTTTTGTATTTAATTCCGATACGATTTCTATCTTTCATCGTCAATGTGAAGGTCCAAGGAATACATTGAACCTGCAGTGGTGTAGCGGAAACTAATACTGGTCTCAAAGGGAATGCTCAAAGCACCGACTGTAAGTAGAGTCTCTATTCTTGTACTTAAGGCGGCATTGTGCCCTTTGTATTTAATTCTGATGCCATTTCTGTGTTTCATTGTCGATGTGAAAGTCCAAGGAATACACTGAACCTGCAGTGGTGTATCGGAAACTAATACTGGTCTCGCAGGGAATGCTCAAAGCACCGACTGTAAGAAGAGTCTCTATTCTTGTACTTAAGGCGACATTGTTCCTTTTGTATTTAATTCCGATGTAATATCAGTGTTTCATCGTCAATGTGTATGTCCAAGGAATACATTGAACTTGCAGTGTTGTATCGGATACTAATACTGGTCTCACAGGGAATGCTCAAAGTACCGACTGTAAGAAGAGTCTCTATTCTTGTACTTAAGGCCGCATTGTGCCATTTTGTATTTAATTCCGATGCGATTTCTGTGTTTCATCGTCAATGTGAAGTTCCAAGCAATACATTGAACCTGCAGTGGTGTATCGGATACTAATACTGGTCTCACAGGGAATGGTCAAAGCACCGACTGTAAGAAGAGTGTCTGTTCTTGTACTTAAGCGACATTGTGCCCTTTGTATTTAATTCCGATGTAATTTCAGTGTTTCATCGTCAATGCGTATTTCCAAGGAATACATTGAACCTGCAGTGGTGTATCGGATACTAATACTGGTCTCACAGGGAATGCTCAAAGCACCGACAGTAAGAAGAGTCTCTATTCTTGTACTTAAGGCGGCATTGTTCCTTTTGTATTTAATTCCGATGTAATTTCAGTGTTTCATCGTCAATGTGTATGTCCAAGGAATACATTGAATCTGCAGTGGTGTATCGGATACTAATACTGGTCTCACAGGGAATGCTCAAAGCACAGACTGTAAGAAGAGTCTCTATTCTTGTACTTAAGGCTGCATTGTGCCTTTTGTATTTAATTCCGATGCAATTTCTGTGTTTCATCGTCAATGTGAAGGTCCAAGGAATACATTGAAACTGCAGTGGTGTATCGGAAACTAATACTTGTCTCACAGGGAATGCTCAAAGCACCGACTGTAAAAAGAGTCTCATTTCTTGTACTTAAGGCGGCATTTTGCCTTTTGTATTTAATTCCGATGCGATTTCTGTGTATAATCGTCAATGTGAAGGTCAAGGGAATACATTGAACCTGCAGTGGTGTATCGGAAACTAATACTGGTCTCACAGGGAATGCTCAAAACACCGACTGTAAGAAGAGTCTCTATTCTTGTACTTAAGGCGGCATTGGGCTTTTTGTATTTAATTCCGATGCGATTTCTATCTTTCATCGTCAATGTGAAGGTCCAAGGAATACATTGAACCTGCAGTGGTGTATCGGAAACTAATACTGGTCTCGCAGGGAATGCTCAAAGCACCGACTGTAAGAAGAGGCTCTATTCTTGTACTTAAAGCGGCATTGTGCCTTTTGTATTTAATTCCGATGCGATATCTGTGTGTAATAGTCAATGTGAAGGTCCAAGGTAAACATTGAACCTGCAGTGATGAATCGGAAATTAATACTCGTCACACAGGGAATACTCAAAGCACCGACTATAAGAAGAGTCTCTATTCTTGTACTTAAGGCGGCATTGTGCCTTTTGTATTTAATTCCGATGCGATTTCTGTGTATCATCGCCAATGTGTATGTCCAAGGAATACATTGAACCCTCAGTGGTGTATCGGATACTAATACTGGTCTCACAGGGAATGCTCAAAGCACCGACTATAAGAAGAGTGTCTATTCTTGTACTTAAGGCGGCATTGTGCCCTTTGTATTTAATTCCGATGCCATTTCTGTGTTTCATCGTCGATGTGAAAGTACAAGGAATACACTTAACCTGCAGTGGTGTATCGGAAACTAATACTGGCTCAAAGCATCGACTGTAAGAAGAGTCTCTATTCTTGTACTAATGGCGGCATTGTGCCTTTTGTATTTAATTCCGATGCGATTTCTGTGTATAATCGTTAATGTGCAGGTCCAAGGTATACATTGAACCTGCAGTGGTGAATCGGAAACTAATACTGGTCTCACAGGGAATGCTCAAAGCACCGACTGTAAGAAGAGTCTCTATTCTTGTAGTTACGGCGGCATTGTGCCTTTTGTATTTAATTCCGATGAGATTTCTGTATTTCATCGTCAATGTGAAGGTTCAAGGAATACATTAAACCTGCAGTGGTGTATCGGAAACTAATACTGGTCTCACAGGGAATGCTCAAAGCACCGACTGTAAGAAGAGTGTCTATTCTTGTACTTAAGGCGGCATTGTGCCCTTTGTATTTAATTCCGACGCCATTTCTGTGTTTCATCGTCTATGTGTATGTCCAAGGAATACATTGTACCTGAAGTGGTGTACCGGATACTAATACTGCTCTCACAGGGAACGTTCAAAGCACCGACTGTAAGTAGAGTCTCTATTCTTGTACTTAAGGCGGCATTGTGCCTTTTTGTATTTAATTCCGATTCGATTTCTGTGTTTCATCGGCAATGCGTATTTCCAAGGAATACTTTGATCCTGCAGTGGTGTATCGGAAACTAATACTGGTGTCACAGGGAATGCTCAAAGCACCGACAGTAAGAACAGTCTCTATTCTTGTACTTAAGGCCTCATTCTTTCTTTTGTATTTAATTCCGATGTAATTTCAGTGTTTCATCGTCAATGTGTATGTCCAAGGAATACATTGAATATGCAGTGGTGTATCAGATACTAATACTGGTCTCACAGGGAATGCTCAAAGCACAGACTGTAAATAGAGTTTCTATTCTTGTACTTAAGGCGGCATTGTGCCTTTTGTATTTAATTCCAATGCGATTTCTGTGTTTCATCGTCAATGTGGAGGTCCAAGGAATACATTGAACCTGCAGTGATGTATCGGAAACTAATACTGGTCTCACAGGGAATGCTCAAAGCACCGACTGGAAGTAGAGTCTGTATAATTGTACTTAAGGCGACATTGTTCCTTTTGTATTTAAATCCGATGCCATTTCTGTGTTTCATCGTCGATGCGTATGGCCAAGGAATACATTGAACCTGCAGTGGTGTATCGGATACTAATACTGGTCCCACAGGGAATGCTCAAAGCACCGACTGTAAGAAGAGTCTCTATTCTTGTACTTAAGGCGGCATTCTGCCTTTTTGTACTTAATTCCGATGCGATTTCTGTGTTTCATTGTCAATATGAAGGTCCAAGGAATACATTGAAACTGCAGTGGTGTATCGGAAACTAATACTGGTCTCACATGGAATGCTCAAAGCACCGACTGTAAGTAGAGTCTGTATTCTTGTACTTAAGGCAGCATTGTGCCTTTTGTATTTAATTCCGAAGCAATATCTGCGTTTCATCGTCAATGTCAAGGTCCAAGGAATACATTGAACCTGCAGTGGTGTATCGGAAACTAATACTGGTCTCACAGGGAATGCTCAAAGCACCGACTGTAAGAAGAGTGTCTATTCTTGTACTTAAGGCGGCATTTGTTCTGTGTATTTAATTCCGATGCCATTTCTGTGTTTCATCGTCGATGTGTATGTCCAAGGAATACATTGAACCTGAAGTGGTGTACCGGATACTAATACTGGTCTCACAGGCAATGCTCAAAGCACCGACTGTAAGAAGAGTGTCTATTCTTGTACTTAAGGCGGCATTGTGCCCTTTGTATTTAATTCCGATGCCATTTCTGTGTTTCATCGTCGATGTGTATGTCCAAAAAATACATTGAACCAGAAGTGGTGTACCGGATACTAATACTGGTCTCACAGGGAATGCTCAATGCACCGACTGTAAGAAGGGTCTCTATTCTTGTACTTAAGGCGCCATTGTGACTTTTTGTATTTAATTCTGATGCGATTTCTGTGTTTCATCGTCAATGTGAAGGTCCAAGGAATACATTGAACCTGCAGTGGTGTATCGGAAACTAATACTGGTCTCATAGGGAATGCTCAAGGCACCGACTGTAAGTAGAGTCTGTTTTCTTGTACTTAAGGCGGCATTGTGCCTTTTGTATTTAATTCCGATGCGATTTCTGTGTTTCATCGTCAATGTGAAGCTCCAAGGAATACATTGAACCTGCAGTGTTGTATCGGAAATTAATACTGGTGTCACAGGATAGGATCAACGCACAGACTCTAAAAAGTCTCACTCTTCTTGCACTTAAGGCGTTATTGTGCCCTTTGTATTTAATTCCGATGTAATTTCAGTGTTTAATCGTCAATGCGTATTTCCAAGGAATACATTGAACCTGCAGTGGTGTATCGGAAACTAATACTGGTCTCACAGGGAATGCTCAAAGCACCCACAGTAAGAAGAGTCTCTATTCTTGTACTTAAGGCCTCATTGTTCATTTTGTATTTAATTCCGATGTAATATCAGTGTTTCATCGTCAATGTGTATGTCCAAGGAATACATTGAACCTGCAGTGATGTATCGGAAACTAATACTGGTCTCACAGGGAATGCTCAAAGCACCGACTGTAAGTAGAGTCTGTATTATTGTACTTAAGGCGACATTGTTCCTTTTGTATTTAATTCCGATGCCATTTCTGTGTTTCATCGTCGATGCGTATGTCCAAGGAATACATTGAACCTGCAGTGGTGTATCGGATACTAATACTGGTCCCACAGGGAATGCTCAAAGCACCGACTGTAAGAAGAGTCTCTATTCTTGTACTTAAGGCGGCATTCTGCCTTTTTGTATTTAATTCCGATGCGATTTCTGTGTTTCATTGTCAAAATGAAGGTCCAAGGAATACATTGAACATGCAGTGGTGTATCGGAAACTAATACTGGTCTCACAGGGAATGCTCAAAGCACCGACTGTAAGAAGAGTGTCTATTCTTTTACTTAAGGCGGCATTGTGCCCTTTGTATTTAATTCCGATGCCATTTCTGTGTTTCATCGTCGATGTGTATGTCCAAGGAATACATTGAACTTGAAGTGGTGTATCGGAAACTAATACTGGCCTCTTAGGGAATGCTCAATGCACCGACTGTAAGAAGAGTCTCTATTCTTGTACTTAAGGCGGCATTGTGCCTTTTTGTATTTAAATCCGATGCGATTTCTGTGTTTCATCGTCAATGTGAAGGTCCAAGGAATACATTGAACCTGCAGTGGTGTATCGGAAACTAATACTGGTCTCATAGGGAATGCTCAAAGCACCGACTGTAAGTAGAGTCTGTTTTCTTGTGCTTAAGGCGGCATTGTGCCTTTTGTATTTAATTCCGATGCGGTTTCTGTGTTTCATCGTCAATGTGAAGCTCCAAGCAATACATTGAACCTGCAGTGTTGTATCGGAAATTAATACTGGTGTCACAGGATAGGATCAAAGCACAGACTCTAAGAAGTCTCACTCTTCTTGCACTTAAGGCGTTATTGTGCCCTTTGTATTTAATTCCGATGTAATTTCAGTGTTAATCGTCAATGCGTATTTCCAAGGAATACATTGAACCTGCAGTGGTGTATCGGAAACTAATACTGGTCTCACAGGGAATGCTCAAAGCACCGACAGTAAGAAGAGTCTCTATTCTTGTACTTAAGGCCTCATTGTTCCTTTTGTATTTAATTCCGATGTAATATCAGTGTTTCATCGTCAATGTGTATGTCCAAGGAATACATTGAACCTGCAGTGGTGTATCGGATACTAATACTGGTCTCACAGGGAATGCTCAAAGCACCGACTGTAAGAAGAGTCTCTATTCTTGTACTTAAGGCGGCATTGTGACATTTTGTACTTAATTCCGATGCGATTTCTGTGTTTCATCGACAATGTGAAGCTCCAAGGAATACATTGAACCTGCAGTGGTGTATCGGAAATTAATACTGGTCTCACAGGGAATGCTCAAAGCACCAACTGTAAGTAGAGTGTGTATTCTTGTACTTAAGGCGGCATTGTGCCTTTTCTATTTAATTCCGATGCGATTTCTGTGTTTCATCGTCAATGTGAAGGTCCAAGGAATACATTGAACCTTCAAAGGTGTATCGGAAACTAATACTGGTCTCACAGGGAATGTTCAAAGCACCGCTGTAGGAAGAGTGTCTATTCTTGTACTTAAGGCGGCATTGTGCCCTTTGTATTTAATTCCGATGAGATTTCTGTGTTTCATCGTCGATGTGTATGTCCAAGGAATACATTGAACCTGAAGTGGTGTACCGGATACTAATACTGGTCTCACAGGGAATGCTCAAAGCACCGACTGTAAGAAGAGTCTCTATTCTTGTACTTAAGGCGGGATTGTGCCCTTTTGTATTTAAATCCGATGCGATTTCTGTGTTTCATCGTCAATGTGAAGGTGCAAGGAGTACATTGAACCAGCAGTGGTGTATCGGAAACTAATACAGGTCTCACAGGGACTGCGCAAACCACCGACTGTAAGAAGAGTCTCTATTCTTGTACTTATGGGGCATTCTGCCCTTTGTATTTCATTCCAATGCGATTTCTGTGTTTCATCGTCAATGTGAAGGTCCAAGGAATACATTGAACCGGCAGTGGTGTATCGGAAACTAATACTGGTCTCACAGGGAATGCTCAAAGCACCGACTGTAAGTAGAGTCTGTATTCTTGTACTTAAGGCGGCATTGTGCTTTTTGTATTTAATTCCGATGCGATTTCTGTGTTTCATCGTCAATGTGAAGGTTCAAGGAATACATTGAACCTGCAGTGGTGTATCGGAAACTAATACTGGTCTCACAGGGAATGCTCAAAGCACCGACTGTAAGAAGAGTGTCTATTCTTGTACTTAAGGCGGTATTGTGCCCTTTGTATTTAATTCCGAAGCCATTTCTGTGTTTCATCGTCTATGTGTATGTCAAAGGAATACATTATACCTGAAGTGGTGTACCGGATACTAATACTGGTCTCACAGGGAACGCTCAAAACACCGACTTTAAGTAGAGTCTCTATTCTTGTACTTAAGGCGGCATTGTGCCTTTTTGTATTTAATTCCGATTCGATTTCCGTGTTTCATCGTCAATGTGAAGGTCCAAGGAATACATTGAACATGCAGTGGTGTATCGGAAACTAATACTGGTCTCACAGGGAATGCTTAAAGCACCGACTGTAAGTAGAGACCGTATTCTTGTACTTAAGGCGGCATTGTGCTTTTGTATTTAATTCCGATGCGATTTCTGTTTTTCATCGTCAATGTGAAGGTCCAAGGAATACATTGAACCTGCAGTGGTGTATCGGAAACCAATACTCGTCTCACAGGGAATGCTCAAAGCACCGACTGTAAGAAGAGTGTCTATTCTTGTACTTAAGGCGGCATTGTGCCCTTTGTATTTAATTCAGATGTAATTTCAGTGTTTCATCGTCAATGCATATTTCCAAGGAATACATTGAACCTGCAGTGGTGTATCGGAAACTAATACTGGTCTCACAGGGAATGCTCAAAGCACCGACAGTAAGAAGAGTCTCTATTCTTGTACTTAAGGCCTCATTGTTCCTTTTGTATTTAATTCCGATGTAATTTCAGTGTTTCATCATCAATGTGTATGTCCAAGGAATACATTGAATCTGCAGTGGTGTATCGGATACTAATACTGGTCTCACAGGGAATGCTCAAAGAACAGACTGTAAAAAGAGTCTCTATTCTTGTACTTAAGGCGGCATTGTGCCTTTTGTATTTAATTCCAATGCGATTTCTGTGTTTCATCGTCAATGTGAAGGTCCAAGGAATACATTGAATCTGCAGTGGTGTATCGGAAACTAATACTGGTCTCACAGGGAATGCTCAAAGCACCGACTGTAAGTAGAGTCTGTATTATTGTACTTACGGCGACATTGTTCCATTTGTATTTAATTCCGATGCCATTTCTGTGTTTCATCGTCGATGCGTATGTCCAAGGAATACATAGAACCTGCAGTGGTGTATCGGATACTAATACTGGTCTCACAGGGAATGCTCAAAGAACAGACTGTAAGAAGAGTCTCTATTCTTGTACTTAAGGCGGCATTCTGCCTTTTTGTATTAAATTCCGATGCGATTTCTGTGTTTTACTGTCAATATGAAGGTCCAAGGAATACATTGAACCTGCAGTGGTGTATCGGAAAATAATACTGGTCTCACAGGGAATGCTCAAAACACCGACTGTAAGAAGAGTGTCTATTCTTGTACTTAAGGCGGCATTGTGCCCTTTGTATTTAATTCCGATGCCATTTCTGTGTTTCATCGTCGATGTGTATGTCCAAGGAATACATTAAACCTGAAGTGGTGTACCGGATACTAATACTGGTCTCACAGGGAATGCTCAATGCACCGACTGTAAGAAGAGTCTCTTTCTTGTACTTAAGGCGGCATTGTGCCTTTTTGTATTTAATTCCGATGCGATTTCTGTGTCCATCGTCAATGTGAAGGTCCAAGGAATACATTGAACCTGCAGTGGTGTATCGGAAACTAATACTGGTCTCACAGGGAATGCTCAAAGGACCGACTGTAAGTAGAGTCTGTATTCTTGTACTTAAGGCGGCATTGTGCCTTTTGTATTTAATTCCGATGCGATTTCTGTGTTTCATCGTCAATGTGAAGCTCCAAGGAATACATTGAACCTGCATTGGTGTATCGGAAACTAATACTGGTCTCACAGGGAATGCTCAAAGCACCGACTGTAAAAAGAGTCTCTATTCTTGTACCTTAGGCGGCATTGCATTGGGCCTTTTGTATTTAATTCCGATGAGATTTCTGTGTTTCATCGTCAATGTGAAGGTCCAAGGAATACATTGAAACTGCTGTGTTGTGTCGCAAATTAATACTGGTGTCACAGGATAGGATCAAAGCACAGACTCTAAGAAGTCTCACTCTTCTTGCACTTAAGGCGTTATTGTGCCCTTTGTATTTAATTCCGATGTTAATTCAGTGTTTCATCGTCAATGTGTATGTTCAAAGAATACATTGAACCTGCAGTGGTGTATCGGAAACTAATACTGGTCTCACAGGGAATACTCGACGCACGGGCTGTGAGGATAGTCTCTATTCACGTACTTAAGGCGGCATTGTGCCCTTAGTATTTAATTCCGATGCCATTTCTGAGTTTCATCGTCGATGTGAATGTACAAGGCATACACTGAACCTGCAGTGGTGTATCGGAAACTAATACTGGTCTCACAGGGATTGCTCAAAGCACCGACTGTAAGAAGAGTCTATATTCTTGTACTTATGGCGGCATTGTGCCTTTTGTATTTAATTCCGATGCGATTTCTGTGTATAATCGTTAATGTGAAGTTCCAAGGTATACATTGAACCTGCAGTGGTGAATCGCAAACTAATACTGGTCTCACAGGGAATGCTCAAAGCACCGACTGTAAGAAGAGTCTCTATTCTTGTACTTAAGGCGGCATTGTGCCTTTTGTGTTTAATTCCGATGCGATTTCTGTGTTTCATCGTCAATGTGAAGGTCCAAGGAATACATTGAACCTGCAGTGGTGTATCGGAAACTAATACTGGTCTCACAGGGAATGCTCAAAGCACTGACTGTAAGTAGAGTCTGTATTCTTGTACTTAAGGCGGCATTGTGCCTTTTGTATTTATTTCCGAAGCGATTTCTGTGTTTCATCGTCAATGTGAAGGTTCAAGGAATACATTCAACCTGCAGTGGTGTATCGGGAACTAATACTGGTCTCACAGGAAATGCTCAAAGCACCGACTGCAAGAAGAGTGTCTATTCTTGTACTTAAGGCAGCATTGTGCCCTTTGTATTTAATTCCGAAGCCATTTCTGTGTCTCATCGTCGATGCGTATGTCCAAGGAATACATTGAACCTGCAGTGGTGTGTCGGATACTTTTACTGGTCAAACAGGGAATGCTCAAAGCACCGACTGTAAGAAGAGTGTCTATTCTTGTACTTAAGGCGGCATTTTGCCCTTTGTATTTAATTCCGATGCCATTTCTGTGTTTCATCGTCGATGTGTATGTCCAAGGAAAACATTCAACCAGAAGTGGTGTACCGGATACTATTACTGGTCTCACAGGGAATGCTCAATGCACCGACTGTAAGAAGAGTCTCTATTCTTGTACTTAAGGCGGCATTGTGCCTTTTTGTATTTAATTCCGATGCGGTTTCTGTGTTTCATCGTCAATGTGAAGGTCCAAGGAATACATTGAACCTGCAGTGGTGTATCGGAAACTAATACTGGTCTCATAGGGAATGCTCAAGGCACCGACTGTAAGTAGAGTCTGTTTTCTTGTACGTAAGGCGGCATTGTGCCTTTTGTATTGAATTCCGATGCGATTTCTGTGTTTCATCGTCAATGTGAAGCTCCAAGGAATACATTGAACCTGCAGTGTTGTATCGGAAATTAATACTGGTGTCACAGGATAGGATCAACGCACAGACTCTGAAAAGTCTCACTCTTCTTGCACTTAAGGCGTTATTGTGCCCTTTGTATTTAATTCCGATGTAATTTCAGTGTTTAATCGTCAATGCGTATTTCCAAGGAATACATTGAACCTGCAGTGGTGTATCGGAAACTAATACTGGTCTCACAGGGAATGCTCAAAGCACCCACAGTAAGAAGAGTCTCTATTCTTGTACTTAAGGCCTCATTGTTCCATTTGTATTTCATTCCGATGTAATATCAGTGTTTCATCGTCAATGTGTATGTCCAAGGAATACATTGAACCTGCACTGATGTATCGGAAACTAATACTGGTCTCACAGGGAATGCTCAAAGCACTGACTGTAAGAAGAGACTCTATTCTTGTACTTAAGGCGGCATTGTGCCATTTTGTACTTAATTCCGATGCGATTTCTGTGTTTCATCGACAATGTGAAGCTCCAAGGAATACATTGAACCTGCAGTGGTGTATCGGAAACTAATACTGGTCTCACAGGGAATGCTCAAAGCACCAACTGTAAGTAGAGTGTGTATTCTTGTACTTAAGGCGGCATTGTGCCTTTTCCATTTAATTCCGATGCGATTTCTGTGTTTCATCATCAATGTGAAGGTCCAAGGAATACATTGAACCTGCAAAGGTGTATCGGAAACTAATACTGGTCTCACAGGGAATTTTCAAAGCACCGCTGTAGGAAGAGTGTGTATTCTTGTACTTAAGGCGGCATTGTGCCCTTTGTATTTAATTCCGATGCCATTTCTGTGTTTCATCGTCGATGTGTATGTCCAAGGAATACATTGAACCTGAAGTGGTGTACCGGATACTAATACTGGTCTCACAGGGAATGCTCAAAGCACCGACTGTAAGAAGAATCTCTATTCTTGTACTTAAGGCGGGATTGTGCCTTTTTGTATTTAATTCCGATGCGATTTCTGTGTGTCATCGTCAATGTGAAGGTCCACGGAATACATTGAACCTGCAGTGGTGTATCGGTAACTAATACTGGTCTCACAGGGAATGCTCAAAGCATCGACTGTAAGTAGAGTCCGTATTCTTGTACTTAAGGCGGCATTGTGCCTTTTGTATTTACTTCCGATGCCATTTCTGTGTTTCATCGTCGATGTGAGAGTCCAAGCAATACACTGAACCTGCAGTGGTGTATCGGAAACTAATACTGGTCTCACAGGGAATACTCGACGCACGGGCTGTGAGGATAGTCTCTATTCACGTACTTAAGGCGGCATTGTGCCCTTAGTATTTAATTCCGATGCCATTTCTGAGTTTCATCGTCGATGTGAAAGTACAAGGCATACACTGAACCTGCAGTGGTGTATCGGAAACTAATACTGGTCTCACAGGGATTGCTCAAAGCACCGACTGTAAGAAGAGTCTCTATTCTTGTACTTATGGCGGCATTGTGCCTTTTGTATTTAATTCCGATGCGATTTCTGTGTATAATCGTTAATGTGAAGTTCCAAGGTATACATTGAACCTGCAGTGGTGAATCGCAAACTAATACTGGTCTCACAGGGAATGCTCAAAGCACCGACTGTAAGAAGAGTCTCTATTCTTGTAGTTAAGGCGGCATTGTGCCTTTTGTGTTTAATTCCGATGCGATTTCTGTGTTTCATCGTCAATGTGAAGGTCCAAGGAATACATTGAACCTGCAGTGGTGTATCGGAAACTAATACTGGTCTCACAGGGAATGCTCAAAGCACTGACTGTAAGTAGAGTCTGTATTCTTGTACTTAAGGCGGCATTGTGCCTTTTGTATTTATTTCCGATGCGATTTCTGTGTTTCATCGTCAATGTGAAGGTTCAAGGAATACATTCAACCTGCTGTGGTGTATCGGAAACTAATACTGGTCTCACAGGAAATGCTCAAAGCACCGACTGCAAGAAGAGTGTGTATTCTTGTACTTAAGGCGGCATTGTGCCTTTTCTATTTAATTCCGATGCGATTTCTGTGTTTCATCGTCAATGTGAAGGTCCAAGGAATACATTGAACCTGCAAAGGTGTATCGGAAACTAATACTGGTCTCACAGGGAATGTTCAAAGCACCGCTGTAGGAAGAGTGTCTATTCTTGTACTTAAGGCGGCATTGTGCCCTTTGCATTTAATTCCGATGCCATTTCTGTGTTTCATCGTCGATGTGTATGTCCAAGGAATACATTGAACCTGAAGTGGTGTACCGGATACTAATACTGGTCTCACAGGGAATGCTCAAAGCACCGACTGTAAGAAGAGTCTCTATTCTTGTACTTAAGGCGGGATTGTGCCTTTTTGTATTTAATTCCGATGCGATTTCTGTGTGTCATCGTCAATGTGAAGGTCCACGGAATACATTGAACCTGCAGTGGTGTATCGGTAACTAATACTGGTCTCACAGGGAATGCTCAAAGCATCGACTGTAAGTAGAGTCCGTATTCTTGTACTTAAGGCGGCATTGTGCCTTTTGTATTTACTTCCGATGCCATTTCTGTGTTTCATCGTCGATGTGAGAGTCCAAGCAATACACTGAACCTGCTGTGGTGTATCAGAAACTAATACTGGTCTCACAGGGAATGCTCAAAGCACCGACTGTAAGAAGAGTGTCTATTCTTGTATTTAAGGCGGCATTTTGCTTTTTGTATTTAATTCCGATGCGATTTCTGTGTATAATCGTCAATGTGAAGGTCCAAGGAATACATTGAACATGGAGTGGTGTACCGGATACTAATACTGGTCTCACAGGGAATGCTCAAAGCATCGACTGTAAGTAGAGTCTCTATTCTTGTACTTAAGGCGGAATTGTGCCTTTTGTATTTAATTCCGATGTAATTTCAGTGTTTCATCGTCAATGCGTATTTCCAAGGAATACATTGAACCTGCAGTGGTGTATCGGAAACTAATACTGGTCTCACAGGGAATGCTTAAAGCACCGACAGTAAAAAGAGTCTCTATTCTTGTACTTAAGGCGGAATTGTGCCTTTTGTATTTAATTCCGATGTAATTTCAGTGTTTCATCGTCAATGTGTATGTCCAAGGAATACATTTAACCTGCAGTGGTGTATCGGAAACTGATACTGGTCTCACAGGGAATGCTCAAAACACCGACTGTAAGAAGAGTGTCTATTCTTGTACTTAAGGCGGCATTGTGCCCTTAGTATTTAGTTCCGATGCCATTTCTGTGTTTCATCGTCGATATGAAAGTACAAGGAATACACTAAACCTGCAGTGGTGTATCGGAAACTAACACTGATCTCACAGGGAATGCTCAAAGCACCGACTGTAAGAAGAGTCTCTATTCTTGTACTTATGGCGGCATTGTGCCTTTTGTATTTAATTCCGATGCGATTTCTGTGTATAATCGTTAATGTGAAGGTCCAAGGTATACATTGAACCTGCAGTGGTGAATCGAAAACTAATACTGGTCTCACAGGGAATGCTCAGAACACCGACTGTAAGAAGAGTCTCTATTCTTGTACTTAAGGCGGCATTGTGCCTTTTGTATTTAATTCCGATGCGATTTCTGTGTTTCATCGTCAATGTGAAGGTGCAAGGAGTACATTGAACCAGCAGTGGTGTATCGGAAACTAATACAGGTCTCACAGGGACTGCGCAAACCACCGACTGTAAGAAGAGTCTCTATTCTTGTACTTATGGGGCATTCTGCCCTTTGTATTTAATTCCAATGCGATTTCTGTTTTCATCGTCAATGTGAAGGTCCAAGGAATACATTGAAACTGCAGTGGTGTATCGGAAACTAATACTGGTCTCACAGGGAATGCTCAAAGCATCGACTGTAAGTAGAGTCTGTATTATTGTACTTACGGCGACATTGTTCCATTTGTATTTAATTCCGATGCCATTTCTGTGTTTCATCGTCGATGCGTATGTCCAAGAATACATAGAACCTGCAGTGGTGTATCGCATACTAATGCTGGTCCCACAGGGAATGCTCAAAGCACCGACTGTAAGAAGAGTCTCTATTCTTGTACTTAAGGCGGCATTCTGCCTTTTTGTATTAAATTCCGATGCGATTTCTGTGTTTTACTGTCAATATGAAGGTCCAAGGAATACATTGAACCTGCAGTGGTGTATCGGAAACTAATACTGGTCTGAGAGGGAATGCTCAAAGCACCGACTGTAAGTAGAGTCTGTATTCTTGTACTTAAGGCGGCATTGTGCCTTTTGTATTTAATTCCGATGCGATATCTGTGTTTCATCGTCAATGTCAAGGTCCAAGGAATACATTGAACCTGCAGTGGTGAATCGGAAACTAATACTGGTCTCACAGGGAATGCTCAAAACACCGACTGTAAGAAGAGTGTCTATTCTTGTACTTAAGGCCTCATTGTTCCTTTTGTATTTAATTCCGATGTAATTTCAGTGTTTCATCATCAATGTGTATGTCCAAGGAATACATTGAATCTGCAGTGGTGTATCGGATACTAATACTGGTCTCACAGGGAATGCTCAAAGAACAGACTGTAAAAAGTGTCTCTATTCTTGTACTTAAGGCGGCATTGTGCCTTTTGTATTATTTCCAATGCGATTTCTGTGTTTCATCGTCAATGTGACGGTCCAAGGAATACATTGAATCTGCAGTGGTGTATCGGAAACTAATACTGGTCTCACAGGGAATGCTCAAAGCACCGACTGTAAGTAGAGTCTGTATTATTGTACTTACGGCGACATTGTTCCATTTGTATTTAATTCCGATGCCATTTCTGTGTTTCATCGTCGATGCGTATGTCCAAGGAATACATAGAACCTGCAGTGGTGTATCGCATACTAATGCTGGTCCCACAGGGAATGCTCAAAGCACCGACTGTAGGAAGAGTCTCTATTCTTGTACTTATGGCAGCATTCTGCCTTTTTGTATTAAATTCCGATGCGATTTCTGTGTTTTACTGTCAATATGAAGGTCCAAGGAATACATTGAACCTGCAGTGGTGTATCGGAAAATAATACTGGTCTGAGAGGGAATGCTCAAAGCACCGACTGTAAGTAGAGTCTGTATTCTTGTACTTAAGGCGGCATTGTGCCTTTTGTATTTAATTCCGATGCGATATCTGTGTTTCATCGTCAATGTCAAGGTCCAAGGAATACATTGAACCTGCAGTGGTGAATCGGAAACTAATACTGGTATCAGGGAATGCTCAAAACACCTACTGTAAGAAGAGTGTCTATTCTTGTACTTAAGGCGGCATTGTGCCCTTTGTATTTAATTCCGATGCCATTTCTGTGTTTCATCGTCGATGTGTATGTCCAAGGAATACATTGAACCTGAAGTGGTGTACCGGAAATTAATACTGGTCTCACAGGGAATGCTCAATGCACCGACTGTAAGAAGAGTCTCTATTCTTGTACTTAAGGCGGCATTGTGCCTTTTTGTATTTAATTCCGATGCGATTTCTGTGTTTCATCGTCAATGTGAAGGTCCACGGAATACATTGAACCTGCAGTGGTGTATCGGAAACTAATACTGGTCTCACAGGGAATGCTCAAAGCACCGACTGTAAGTAGAATCTGTATTCTTGTACTTAAGGCGGCATTGTGCCTTTTGTATTTAATTCCGAAGCGATTTCTGTGTTTGATCGTCAATGTGAAGCTCCAAGGAATACATTGAACCTGCATTGGTGCATCGGAAACTAATACTGGTCTCACAGGGAATGCTCAAAGCACCGACTGTAAGAAGAGTCTCTATTCCTGTACCTTAGGCGGCATTGGGCCTTTTGTATTTAATTCCGATGAGATTTCTGTGTTTCATCGTCAATGTGAAGGTCCAAGGAATACATTGAAACTGCTGTGTTGTATCGGAAATTAATACTGGTGTCACAGGATAGGATCAAAGCACAGACTCTAAGATGTCTCACTCTTCTTGCACTTAAGGCGTTATTGTGCCCTTTGTATTTAATTCCGATGTTAATTCAGTGTTTCATCGTCAATGTGTATGTTCAAAGAATACATTGAACCTGCAGTGGTGTATCGGAAGCTAATACTGGTCTCACAGGGAATACTCGACGCACGGGCTGTGAGGATAGTCTCTATTCACGTACTTAAGGCGGCATTGTGCCCTTTGTATTTAATTCCGATGCCATTTCTGTGTTTCAGCGTCGATGTGTATGTCCAAGGAATACATTGAACCTGAAGTGGTGTACCTGAAATTAATACTGGTCTCACAGGGAATGCTCAATGCACCGACTGTAAGAGGAGTCTCTATTCTTGTACTTAAGGCGGCATTGTGCCTTTTTGTATTTAATTCCGATGCGTTTTCTGTGTATAATCGTCAATGTGTATGTCCAAGGAATACATTTAACCTGCAGTGGTGAATCGGAAACTGATACTGGTCTCACAGGGAATGCTCAAAACACCAACTGTAAGAAGAGTGTCTATTCTTGTACTTAAGGTGGCATTGTGCCCTTAGTATTTAATTCCGATGCCATTTCTGTGTTTCATCGTCGATGTGAAAGTACAAGGAATACACTAAACCTGCAGTGGTGTATCGGAAACTAATACTGATCTCACAGGGAATGCTCAAAGCACCGACTGTAAGAAGAGTCTCTATTCTTGTACTTATGGCGGCATTGTGCCTTTTGTATTTAATTCCGATGCGATTTCTGTGTTTCATCGTCAATGTGAAGGTGCAAGGAGTACATTGAACCAGCAGTGGTGTATCGGAAACTAATACAGGTCTCACAGGGACTGCGCAAACCACCGACTGTAAGAAGACTCTCTATTCTTGTACTTATGGGGCATTCTGCCCTTTGTATTTAATTCCAATGCGATTTCTGTTTTCATCGTCAATGTGAAGGTCCAAGGAATACATTGAAACTGCAGTGGTGTATCGGAAACTAATACTGGTCTCACAGGGAATGCTCAAAGCACCGACTGTAAGTAGAGTCTGTATTATTGTACTTACGGCGACATTGTTCCATTTGTATTTAATTCCGATGCCATTTCTGTGTTTCATCGTCGATGCGTATGTCCAAGGAATACATAGAACCTGCAGTGGTGTATCGCATACTAATGCTGGTCCCACAGGGAATGCTCAAAGTACCGACTGTAAGAAGAGTCTCTATTCTTGTACTTAAGGCGGCATTCTGCCTTTTTGTATTAAATTCCGATGCGATTTCTGTGTTTTACTGTCAATATGAAGGTCCAAGGAATACATTGAACCTGCAGTGGTGTATCGGAAACTAATACTGGTCTGAAAGGGAATGCTCAAAGCACCGACTGTAAGTAGAGTCTGTATTCTTGTACTTAAGGCGGCATTGTGCCTTTTGTATTTAATTCCGATGCGATATCTGTGTTTCATCGTCAATGTCAAGGTCCAAGGAATACATTGAACCTGCAGTGGTGAATCGGAAACTAATACTGGTCTCACAAGGAATGCTCAAAACACCGACTGTAAGAAGAGTGTCTATTCTTGTACTTAAGGCCTCATTGTTCCTTTTGTATTTAATTCCGATGTAATTTCAGTGTTTCATCATCAATGTGTATGTCCAAGGAATACATTGAATCTGCAGTGGTGTATCGGATACTAATACTGGTCTCACAGGGAATGCTCAAAGAACAGACTGTAAAAAGTGTCTCTATTCTTGTACTTAAGGCGGCATTGTGCCTTTTGTATTATTTCCAATGCGATTTCTGTGTTTCATCGTCAATGTGACTGTCCAAGGAATACATTGAATCTGCAGTGGTGTATCGGAAACTAATACTGGTCTCACAGGGAATGCTCAAAGCACCGACTGTAAGTAGAGTCTGTATTATTGTACTTACGGCGACATTGTTCCATTTGTATTTAATTCCGATGCCATTTCTCTGTTTCATCGTCGATGCGTATGTCCAAGGAATACATAGAACCTGCAGTGGTGTATCGCATACTAATGCTGGTCCCACAGGGAATGCTCAAAGCACCGACTGTAAGATGAGTCTCTAATCTTGTACTTATGGCGGCATTCTGCCTTTTTGTATTAAATTCCGATGCGATTTCTGTGTTTTACTGTCAATATGATGGTCCAAGGAATACATTGAATCTGCAGTGGTGTATCGGAAACTAATACAGGTCTCACAGGGAATGCTCAAAGCACCGACTGTAAGTAGAATCTGTATTCTTGTACTTAAGGCGGCATTGTGCCTTTGGTATTTAATTCCGAAGTGATTTCTGTGTTTCATCGTCAATGTGAAGCTCCAAGGAATACATTGAACCTGCATTGGTGTATCGGAAACTAATACTGGTCTCACAGGGAATGCTCAAAGCACCGACTGTAAGAAGAGTCTCTATTCCTGTACCTTAGGCGGCATTGGGCCTTTTGTATTTAATTCCGATGAGATTTCTGTGTTTCATCGTCAATGTGAAGGTCCAAGGAATACATTGAAACTGCTGTGTTGTATCGGAAATTAATACTGGTGTCACAGGATAGGATCAAATCACAGACTCTAAGAAGTCTCACTCTTCTTGCACTTAAGGCGTTATTGTGCCCTTTGTATTTAATTCCGATGTTAATTCAGTGTTTCATCGTCAATGTGTATGTTCAAAGAATACATTGAACCTGCAGTGGTGTATCGGAAGCTAATACTGGTCTCACAGGGAATACTCGACGCACGGGCTGTGAGGATAGTCTCTATTCACGTACTTAAGGCGGCATTGTGCCCTTTGTATTTAATTCCGATGCCATTTCTGAGTTTCATCGTCGATGTGAAAGTACAAGGCATACACTGAACCTGCAGTGGTGTATCGGAAACTAATACTGGTCTCACAGGGATTGCTCAAAGCACCGACTGTAAGAAGAGTCTCTATTCTTGTACTTATGGCGGCATTGTGCCTTTTGTATTTAATTCCGATGCGATTTCTGTGTATAATCGTTAATGTGAAGTTCCAAGGTATACATTGAACCTGCAGTGGTGAATCGCAAACTAATACTGGTCTCACAGGGAATGCTCAAAGCACCGACTGTAAGAAGAGTCTCTATTCTTGTAGTTAAGGCGGCATTGTGCCTTTTGTGTTTAATTCCGATGCGATTTCTGTGTTTCATCGTCAATGTGAAGGTCCAAGGAATACATTGAACCTGCAGTGGTGTATCGGAAACTAATACTGGTCTCACAGGGAATGCTCAAAGCACTGACTGTAAGTAGAGTCTGTATTCTTGTACTTAAGGCGGCATTGTGCCTTTTGTATTTATTTCCGATGTGATTTCTGTGTTTCATCGTCAATGTGAAGGTTCAAGGAATACATTCAACCTGCAGTGGTGTATCGGAAACTAATACTGGTCTCACAGGGAATGCTCAAAGCGCCGACTGTAAGAAGAGTGTCTATTCTTGTACTTAAGGCGGCATTGTGCCCTTTGTATTTAATTCCAAAGCCATTTCTGTGTTTCATGGTCTATGTGTATGTCCAAGGAATACATTGTACCTGAAGTGGTGTACCGGATACTAATACTGGTCTCACAGGGAATGCTTAAAGCACCGACTGTAAGTAGAGTCCGTATTCTTGTACTTAAGGCGGCATTGTGCCTTTTGTATTTAATTCCGATGCGATTTCTGTTTTTCATCGTCAATGTGAAGGTCCAAGGAATACATTGAACCTGCAGTGGTGTATCGGAAACTAATACTGGTCTCACAGGGAATGCTCAAAGCACCGACAGTAAGAAGAATCTCTATTCTTGTACTTAAGGCGGCATTGTGCCCTTTGTATTTAATTCCGAAGCCATTTCTGTGTTTCATGGTCTATGTGTGTGTCCAAGGAATACATTGTACCTGAAGTGGTGTATCGGAAACTAATACTGGTCTCACAGGGATTGCTTAAAGCACCGACTGTAAGTAGAGTCCGTATTCTTGTACTTAAGGCGGCATTGTGCCTTTTGTATTTAATTCCGATGCGATTTCTGTTTTTCATCGTCAATGTGAAGGTCCAAGGAATACATTGAACCTGCAGTGGTGTATCGGAAACTAATACTGGTCTCACAGGGAATGCTCAAAGCACCGACAGTAAGAAGAGTCTCTATTCTTGTACTTAAGGCGGCATTGTGCCTTTTGTATTTAATTCCAATGCGATTTCTGTGTTTCATCGTCAATGGGAAGGTCCAAGGAATACATTGAACCTGCAGTGGTGTATCGGAACCTAATACTGGTCTCACAGGGAATGCTCAAAGCACCGACTTTAAGTAGAGTCTGTATTATTGTACTTAAGGCGACATTGTTCCTTTTGTATTTAATTCCGATGCCATTTCTGTGTTTCATCGTCGTCGCGTATGTCCAAGGAATACGTTGAACCTGCTGTGGTGTATTGAATACTAATACTGGTCCCACAGGGAATGCTCAAAGCACCGACTGTAAGAAGAGTCTCTATTCTTGTACTTAAGGCGGCATTCTGCCTTTTTGTATTTAATTCCGATGCGATTTCTGTGTTTCATTGTCAATATGAAGGTCCAAGGAATACATTGAACCTGCAGTGGTGTATCGGAAACTAATACTGGTCTCACAGGGAATGCTCAAACACCGACTGTATGTAGGGTCTGTATTCTTGTACTTAAGGCGGCATTGTGCCTTTTGTATTTAATTCCGATGCGATATCTGTGTTTCATCGTCAATGTCAAGGTCTAAGGAATACATTGAAGCTGCAGTGGTGTATCGGAAACTAATACTGGTCTCACAGGGAATGCTCAAAGCACCGACTGTAAGAAGAGTGTCTATTCTTGTACTTAAGGCGGCATTGTGCCCTTTGTATTTAATTCCGATGCCATTTCGGTGTTTAATCGTCGATGTGTATGTCCAAGGATACATTGAACCTGAAGTGGTGTACCGGATACTAATACTGGTCTCACAGGGAATGCTCAATGCACCGACTGTAAGAAGAGTCTCTATTTTTGTACTTAAGGCGGCATTGTGTCTTTTTGTATTTAATTCCGATGCGAATTCTGTGTTTCATCGTCAATGTGAAGGTCCAAGATATACATTGAACCTGCAGTGGTGTATCGGAAACTAATACTGGTCTCACAGGGAATGCTTAAAGCACCGACTGTAAGTAGAGTCTGTATTCTTGTACTTAAGGCGGCATTGTGCCTTTTGTATTTAATTCCGATGCGATTTCTGTGTTTCATCGTCAATGTGAAGCTCCAAGGAATACATTGAACCGGCATTGGTGTATCGGAAACTAATACTGGTCTCAAAGGGAATGCTCAAAGCGCCGACTGTAAGTAGAGTCTCTATTCTTGTACTTAAGGCGGCATGGGGCCTTTTGTATTTAATTCCGATGCGATTTCTGTGTTTCATCGTCAATGTGAAAGTCCAAGGAATACAAAGAAACTGCAGTGTTGTATCGGAAACTAATACTGGTGTCACAGGATGGGATCAAAGCACAGACCCATAGAAGTCTCACTCTTCTTGCACTTAAGGCGTTATTGTGCCCTTTGTATTTAATTCCGATGTAATTTCAGTGTTTCAGCGTCAAAGTGTACGATCAAAGAATACATTGAACCTGCAGTGGTGTATCGGAAACTATTACTGGTCCCACAGGGAATACTCGACGCACCGGCTGTGAGGACAGCCTCTATTCTTGTACTTAAGGCGGCATTGTGCCTTTGGAATTTAATTCCGATGCGATTTCTGTGTTTCATCGTCAATGTGAATGTCTAAGGAATACATTGAACCTGCAGTGGTGTATCGGATATTAATACTGGTCTCACAGGGAATGCTCAAAGCGCCGACTGTAAGAAGAGTGTCTATTCTTGTACTTAAGGCGGCATTGTGCCCTTTGTATTTAATTCCAAAGCCATTTCTGTGTTTCATGGTCTATGTGTATGTCCAAGGAATACATTGTACCTGAAGTGGTGTACCGGATACTAATACTGGTCTCACAGGGAATGCTTAAAGCACCGACTGTAAGTAGAGTCCGTATTCTTGTACTTAAGGCGGCATTGTGCCTTTTGTATTTAATTCCGATGCGATTTCTGTTTTTCATCGTCAATGTGAAGGTCCAAGGAATACATTGAACCTGCAGTGGTGTATCGGAAACTAATACTGGTCTCACAGGGAATGCTCAAAGCACCGACAGTAAGAAGAGTCTCTATTCTTGTACTTAAGGCGGCATTGTGCCCTTTGTATTTAATTCCGAAGCCATTTCTGTGTTTCATGGTCTATGTGTGTGTCCAAGGAATACATTGTACCTGAAGTGGTGTATCGGAAACTAATACTGGTCTCACAAGGAATGCTTAAAGCACCGACTGTAAGTAGAGTCCGTATTCTTGTACTTAAGGCGGCATTGTGCCTTTTGTATTTAATTCCGATGCGATTTCTGTTTTTCATCGTCAATGTGAAGGTCCAAGGAATACATTGAACCTGCAGTGGTGTATCGGAAACTAATACTGGTCTCACAGGGAATGCTCAAAGCACCGACAGTAAGAAGAGTCTCTATTCTTGTACTTAAGGCGGCATTGTGCCTTTTGTATTTAATTCCAATGCGATTTCTGTGTTTCATCGTCAATGGGAAGGTCCAAGGAATACATTGAACCTGCAGTGGTGTATCGGAACCTAATACTGGTCTCACAGGGAATGCTCAAAGCACCGACTTTAAGTAGAGTCTGTATTATTGTACTTAAGGCGACATTGTTCCTTTTGTATTTAATTCCGATGCCATTTCTGTGTTTCATCGTCGTCGCGTATGTCCAAGGAATACGTTGAACCTGCAGTGGTGTATCGGATACTAATACTGGTCCCACAGGGAATGCTCAAAGCACCGACTGTAAGAAGAGTCTCTATTCTTGTACTTAAGGCGGCATTCTGCCTTTTTGTATTTAATTCCGATGCGATTTCTGTGTTTCATTGTCAATATGAAGGTCCAAGGAATACATTGAACCTGCAGTGGTGTATCGGAAACTAATACTGGTCTCACAGGGAATGCTCAAACACCGACTGTATGTAGGGTCTGTATTCTTGTACTTAAGGCGGCATTGTGCCTTTTGTATTTAATTCCGATGCGATATCTGTGTTTCATCGTCAATGTCAAGGTCTAAGGAATACATTGAACCTGCAGTGGTGTATCGGAAACTAATACTGGTCTCACAGGGAATGCTCAAAGCACCGACTGTAAGAAGAGTGTCTATTCTTGTACTTAAGGCGGCATTGTGCCCTTTGTATTTAATTCCGATGCCATTTCGGTGTTTAATCGTCGATGTGTATGTCCAAGGATACATTGAACCTGAAGTGGTGTACCGGATACTAATACTGGTCTCACAGGGAATGCTCAATGCACCGACTGTAAGAAGAGTCTCTATTTTTGTACTTAAGGCGGCATTGTGTCTTTTTGTATTTAATTCCGATGCGAATTCTGTGTTTCATCGTCAATGTGAAGGTCCAAGATATACATTGAACCTGCAGTGGTGTATCGGAAACTAATACTGGTCTCACAGGGAATGCTTAAAGCACCGACTGTAAGTAGAGTCTGCATTCTTGTACTTAAGGCGGCATGGGGCCTTTTGTATTTAATTCCGATGCGATTTCTGTGTTTCATCGTCAATGTGAAAGTCCAAGGAATACAAAGAAACTGCAGTGTTGTATCGGAAACTAATACTGGTGTCACAGGATGGGATCAAAGCACAGACCCATAGAAGTCTCACTCTTCTTGCACTTAAGGCGTTATTGTGCCCTTTGTATTTAATTCCGATGTAATTTCAGTGTTTCAGCGTCAAAGTGTACGATCAAAGAATACATTGAACCTGCAGTGGTGTATCGGAAACTATTACTGGTCCCACAGGGAATACTCGACGCACCGGCTGTGAGGACAGCCTCAATTCTTGTAGATAAGGCGGCATTGTGCCTTTGGAATTTAATTCCGATGCGATTTCTGTGTTTCATCGTCAATGTGAATGTCTAAGGAATACATTGAACCTGCAGTGGTGTATCGGATATTAATACTGATCTCTCAGGGAATGCTCAAAGCACCGACTGTAAGAAGAGTCTCTATTGTTGTACTTAGGGCGTCATTGTGCCTTTTGTATTTAATTCCGATGCGATTTCTGTGTTTCATCGTCAATGTGAAGGTCCAAGGAATACATTGGACCTGCAGTGGTGTATCAAAAACTAATACTGGTCTTAGAGGGAATGCTCAAAACACCGACAGTAAGAAGAGTCTCTATTCTTGTACTTAAGGCGACATTGTTCCATTTGTATTTAATTCCGATGTAATATCAGTGTTTCATCGTCAATGTGTATGTCCAAGGATCCATTGAACCTGCAGTGGTGTATCGGACACTAATACTGGTCTCACAGGGAATGCTCAAAGCACCGACTGTAAGAAGAGTCTCTATTCTTGTACTTAAAGCGGCATTGTGCCATTTTGTATTTAATTCCGATGCGATTTCTGTGTTTCAACGTCAATGTGAAGGTCCAAGGAATACATTGAACCTGCAGTGGTGTATCGGAAACTAATACTGGTCTCACAGGGAATGCTCAAAGCACCGACTGCAAGTTGAGTCTGTATTCTTGTACTTAAGGCGGCATTGTGCCTTTTGTATTTAATTCCGATGCGATTTCCGTGTTTCATCGTCAATGTGATGGTCCAAGGAACACATTGAACCTGCAGTGGTGTATAGGAAACTAATACTGGTCTCACAGGGAATGCTCAAAGCACCGCTGTAGGAAGAGTGTCTATTCTTGTACTTAAGGCGGCATTGTGCCCTTTGTATTTAATTCCGATGCCATTTCTGTGTTTCATCGTCGATGTGTATGTCCAAGGAATACATTGAACCTGAAGTGGTGTACCGGATACTAATACTGCTCTCACAGGGAATGCTCAAAGCACCGACTGTAAGAAGAGTCTCTATTGTTGTACTTAGGGCGGCATTGTGCATTTTGTATTTAATTCCGATGCGATTTCTGTGTTTCATCGTCAATGTGAAGGTCCAAGGAATACATTGAACCTGCAGTGGTGTATCGGAAACTAATACTGGCCTCACAGGGAATGCTCAAAGCACCGACTGTAAGAAGAGTCTCTATTCTTGTACTTAAGGCGGCATTGTGCCTTTTGTATTTAATTCCGATGCGATTTCTGTGTTTCATCGTCAATGTGAAGGTCCAAGGAATACATTGGACCTGCAGTGGTGTATCGGAAACTAATACTGGTCTCACAGGGAATGCACAAAGCACCGACAGTAAGAAGAGTCTCTATTCTTGTACTTAAGGCGGCATTGTTCCTTTTGTATTTAATTCCGATGTAATTTCAGTGTTTCATCGTCAATGTGTATGTCCAAGGAATACATTGAATCTGTAGTGGTGTATCGGATACTAATACTGGTCTCACAGGGAATGCTCTAAGCACCGACTGTAAGTAGAGTCTGTATTCTTGTACTTAAGGCTGCTTTGTGCCTTTTGTATTTAATTCCGATTCAATTTCTGTATTTCATCGTCAATGTGAAGGTGCAAGGAATACATTGAACCTGCAATGGTGTATCGGAAGCTAATACTGGTTTCACAGGGAATGCTCAAAGCACCGACTGTAAGAAGAGTCTCTATTCTTGTACTTAAGGCGGCATTTTGACTTTTGTATTTAATTCCGATGCGATTTCTGTGTATAATCGTCAATGTGAAGGTCCAAGGAATACATTGAACCTACAGTGGTGTATCGGAAACTAATACTGGTCTCACAGGGAATGCTCAAAGCACCGACTGTAAGAAGAGTCTCTATTCTTGTACTTAAGGCGGCATTGTGCCTTTTCTATTTAATTCCGATGTAATTTCAGTGTTTCATCGTCAATGTGAAGGTCCAAGGAATACATGGAACACTCAGTGGTGTATTGGATACTAATATTGGTCTCACAGGGAATGCTCAAAGCACCAACTGTAAGAAGAGTCTCTATTCTTGTACTTAAGGCGGCATTGTGCCCTTTGTATTTAATTCCGTTGCCATATCTGTGTTTCATCGTCGATGTGTATGTCCAAGGAATACATTGAACCTGCAGTGGTGTACCGGATACTAGTACTGGTCTCACAGGAAATGCTCAAAGCACCGACTGTAAGAAGAGTCTCTATTCTTGTACTTAAGTCGGCATTGTGCCTTTTTGTACTTATTTCCGATGCGATTTCTGTGTTTCATCGTCAATGTGAAGGTCCAAGGAATACATTGAACCTGCAGTTTTTAACGGAAACTAATAGTGGTCTCACAGGGAATGCTCAAAGCACCGACTGTAAGTAGAGTCTGTATTCTTGAACTTAAGGCGGCATTGTGCATTTTGTATTTAATTCCGATACGATTTCTGTGTTTCATCCTCAATGTGAAAGTCCAAGGAATACATTGAACCTGCAGTGGTGTATCGGTAACTAATACTGGTCTCACAGGGAGTGCTCAAAGCACCGACTGTAAGAAGAGCGTCTATTCTTGTACTTAAGGCGGCATTGTGCCCTTTGTATTTAATTCCGATGCCATTTCTGTGTTTCATAGTCGATGTGAAAGTCCAAGGAATACACTGAACCTGCAGTGGTGTATCGGAAACTAATACTGGTCTCACAGGGAATGCTCAAAGCACCGACTGTAAGAAGAGTCTCTATTCTTGTACTTAAGGCGGCATTGTGCCTATTGTATTTAATTCCGTTGCGATTTCAGTGTGTAATCGTCAATGTGAAGGTCCAATGAATACACTGAACCAGCAGTGGCGTATCGGAAACTAATACGGGTCGCACAGGAAAGGATCAAAACACAGACTCTAAGAAGTCTCACTCTGCTTGTACTTAAGGCGTCATTGTGCCCTATGTATTTAATTCCGATGTAATTTCAGTGTTACATCGTCAATGCTTATTTCCAAGGAATACATTGAACCAGCAGTGGTGTATCGGAAACTAATACTGGTCCCACAGGGAATGCTCAAAGCACCGACAGTAAGAAGAGTCTCTATTCTTGTACTTAAGGCGGCATTGTTCCTTTTGTAATTAATTCCGATGTAATTTCCGTGTTTCATCGTCAATGTGTATGTCCAAGGAATACATTGAATCTGCAGCGGTGCATCGGATACTAATACTGGTCTCACAGGGAATGCTCAAAGCACACACTGTAAGAAGAATCTCTATTCTTGTACTTAAGGCGGCATTGTGCTATTTGTATTTAATTCCGATGCGATTTCTGTGTATAAACGTCAATGTGAAGATCCAAGGTATACATTGAACCAGCAGTGGTGAATCGGAAACTAATACTGGTCTCACAGGGAATGCTCAAAGAGCCGACTGTAAGAAGAGTGTCTATTCTTGTACTTAAGGCGGCTTTGTGCCTTTTGTATTTAATTCCGATGCGATTTCTGTGTTTCATCGTCAATGTGAAGGTCCAAGGAATACATTGGACCTGCAGTGGTGTATCGGAAACTAATACTGGTCTCAGAGGGAATGCTCAAAACACCGACAGTAAGAAGAGTCTCTATTCTTGTACTTAAGGCGACATTGTTCCTTTTGTATTTAATTCCGATGTAATTTCAGTGTTTCATCGTCAATGTGTATGTCCAAGGAATACATTGAACCTGCAGTGGTGAATCGGATACTAATACTGGTCTCACAGGGAATGCTCAAAGCACCGACTGTAAGAAGAGTCTCTATTCTTGTACTTAAGGCGGAGTTGTGCATTTTTGTATTTAATTCCGATGCGATTGCTGTGTTTCATCGTCAATGTGAGGGTCCAAGGAATACATTGAACCTGCATTGGTGTATCGGAAACTAATACTGGTCTCACAGGGAATGCTCAAAGCACCGACTGTAAGTAGAGTTTGTATTCTTGTACTTAAGGCGGCATTGTGCCTTTTGTATTTAATTCCGATACGATTTCTGGGTTTCATCGTCAATGTAAAGGTCCAAGGAATACATTGAACCTGCAGTGGTGTTCGGAAACTAATACTGGTCTCACAGGGAATGCTCAAAGCACCGACTGTAAGAAGAGTCTCTATTCTTGTACTTAAAGCGGCATTGTGCCCTTTGTATTTAATTCCAATGCCATTTCTGTGTATCATCGTCGATGTGTATGTCCAAGGAATACATTGAACCTGAAGTGGTGTACCGGATACTAATACTGGTCTCACAAGGAATGCTCAAAGCACCGACTGTAAGAAGAGTCTCTATTCTTGTACTTAAGGCGTCATTCTGCCTTTTGTATTTAATTCCGATTCGATTTCTGTGTTTCATCGTCAATGTGAAGTTCCAAGGAATACATTGAACCTGCAGTGGCGTATCGGAAACGAATTCGTGTCGCACAGGAAAGGATCAGAACACAGACTCTAAGAAGTCTCACTCTGCTTGTACTTAAGGCGTCATTGTGCCCTTTGTATTTAATTCCGATGTAATTTCAGTGTTTCATCGTCAATGCTTATTTCCAAGGAATACATTGAACCAGCAGTGGTGTTTCGGAAACTAATACTGGTCTCACAGGGAATGCTCAAAGCACCGACAGTAAGAAGAGACTCTATTCTTGTACTTAAGGCGGCATTGTTCCCTTTGTATTTAATTCCGAGGTAATTTCAGTGTTTCATCGTCAATGTGTATAGCCAAGGAATACATTGAATCTGCAGTGGTGTATCGGATACTAATACTGGTCTCACAGGGAATGCTCAAAGCACAGACTGTAAGTAGAGTCTGAATTCTTGTACTTAAGGCTGCATTGTGTCTTTTGTATTTAATTCCGATGCAATTTCTGTGTTTCATCGTCAATGTGAAGGTCCAAGGAATACATTGAACCTGCAGTGGTGTATCGGAAACTAATACTGGTCTCACAGGGAATGCTCAAAGCACCGACTGTAAGAAGAGTCTCTATTCTTGTACTTAAGGCGGCATTTTGCCTTTTGTATTCAATTCCGATGCGATTTCTGTGTATAATCGTCAATGTGTAGGTCCAAGGAATACATTGAACCTGCAGCGATGTATCGGAAACTAATACTGGTCTCACAGGGAATACTCGACGCACCGGCTGTGAGAATAGTCTCTATTCTTGTACTTAAGGCGGCATTGTGCCTTTTCTATTTAATTCCAATGCGGTTTCTGTGTTTCATCGTCAGTGTGAAGGTCCAAGGAATTCATTGAACCTGCAGTGGTGTATCGGAAACTAATAATGGTCTCACAGGGAATGCTCAAAACACCGACTGTAAGTAGCGTCTGTATTCTTGTCCTTAAGGCGGCATCGTGCTTTTTGTATTTAATTCCGATGCTATTTCTGTGTTTCATCGTCAATGTGAAGGTCCAAGGAATACATTGAACCTGCAGTGGTGTATCGGAAACTAATACTGGTCTCACAAGGAATGCTCAAAGCACCGACTGTAAGTAGAGTCTGTATTATTGTACTTATGGCGGCATTGTGCCTTTTTGTATTTAATTCCGATGCGATTTCTTTGTGTAATCGTCAATGTGAAGGTCCAAGAAATACATTGAACCTGCAGTGGCGTATCGGAAACTAATACGGGTCGCACAGGAAAGGATGAAAACACAGACTCTAAGAAGTCTCACTCTGCCTGTACTTAAGGCGTCATTGTGCCCTTTGAATTTAATTCCGATGTAATTTCAGTGTTACATCGTCAATGCTTATTTCCAAGGAATACATTGAACCAGCAGTGGTGTATCGGAAACTAATACTGGTCTCACAGGGAATGCTCAAAGCACCGACAGTAAGAAGAGTCTCTATTCTTGTACTTAAGGCGGCATTGTTCCTTTTGTATTTAATTCCGATGTAATTTCAGTGTTTCGTCGTCAATGTGTATGTCCAAGGAATACATTGAATCTGCAGTGGTGCATCGGATACTAATACTGGTCTCACAGGGAATGCTCAAAGCACAGACTGTAAGAAGAGTCTCTATTCATGTACTTAAGGCGGCATTGTGCCTTTTGTATTTAATTCCAATGCGATTTCTGTGTTTCATCGTCAATGTGAAGGTCCAAGGAATACATTGAACCTGCAGTGGTGTATCGGAAACTAATACTGGTCTCACAGGGAATGCTCAAAGCACCGACAGTAAGTAGCGTCTGTATTCTTGTCCTTAAGGCGGCATCGTGCTTTTTGTATTTAATTCCGATGCGATTTCTGTGTATCATCGTCAATGTGAAGGTCCAAGGAATACATTGAACCTACAGTGGTGTATCGGAAACTAATACTGGTCTCACAGGGAATGCTCAAAGCACAGACTGTATGAAGAGTATCTATTCTTGTACTTAAGGCGGCATTGTGCCTTTTGTAATTAATTCCGATTCGATTTCTGTGTATAATCGTCAATGTGAAGGTCCAAGGAATACATTTAACCTGCGGTGGTGTATCGGAAACTAATACTGGTCTCACAGGGAATGCTCAAAGCACCGACTGTAAGAAGAGTCTCTATTCTTGTACTTAAGGCGTCATTGGGCCGTTTGTATTTAATTCCGATGCGATTTCTGTCTTTCACCGTCAATGTGAAGGTCCAAGGAATACATTGAACCAGCAGTGGTGTATCGGAAACTAATACTGGTCTCACAGGGAATGCTCAAAACACCGACTGTAAGAAGAGTGTCTATTCTTGTACTTCAGGCGGCATTGTGCCCTTTGTATTTAATTCCGGTGCCATTTCTGTGTTTCATCGTCGATGTGAATGTCCAAGGAATACACTGAACCTGCAGTGGTGAATCGGAAACTAATACTGGTCTCACAGGGAATGCTCAAAGAACCGACTGTAAGAAGAGTCTCTATTCTTGTACTTAAGGCGGCATTGTGCCTTTTGTATTTAATTCCGATGCGATTTCTGTGTATGAACGTCAATGTGAAGGAACAAGGTATACATTGAACCTGCAGTGGTGAATCGGAAACTAATACTGGTCTCACAGGGAATGCTCAAAGCACCGACTGTAAGAAGAGTCTCTATTCTTGTGCTTAAGGAGGCATTGTGCCTTTTGTATTTAATTCCGATGCGATTTCTGTTTGTAATCGTCAATGTGAAGGTCCAAGGAATACATTGGACCTGCAGTGGTGTATCGGAAACTAATACTGGTCTCAGTGGGAATGCTCAAACACCGACAGTAAGAAGAGTCTTCATTCTTGTACTTAAGGCGACATTGTTCCTTTTGTATTTAATTCCGATGTAATTTCAGTGTTTCATCGTCAATGTGTATGTCCAAGGAATACATTGAACCTGCAGTGGTGTATCGGATACTAATACTGGTCTCACAGGGAATGCTCAAAGCACCGACTGTAAGAAGAGTCTCTATTCTTTTACTTATGGCGTAATTATGCCTTTTTGTATTTAATTCCGATGCGATTTCTGTGTTTCATCGTCAATGTGAAGGTCCAAGGAATACATTGAACCTGCAGTGGTGTATCGGAAACTAATACGGGTCGCACAGGAAAGGATCAAAACACAGACTCTAAGAAGTCTCACTCTGCTTGTACTTAAGGCGTCATCGTGCCCTTTGTATTTAATTCCGATGTAATTTCAGTGTTTCATCGTGAATGCTTATTTCCAAGGAATACATTGAACCAGCAGTGGTGTATCGGAAACTAATACTGGTCTCACAGGGAATGCTCAAAGCACCGACCGTAAAAACAGTCTCTATCCTTGTACTTAAGGCGGCATTGTTCCTTTTGTATTTAATTCCGATGTGATTTCAGTGTTTCATCGTCAATGTGTATGTCCAAGGAACACATTGAATCTGCAGTGGTGTATCGTATACTAAGACTGGTCTCACAGGGAATGCTCAAAGCGCAGACTGTAAGAGGAGTCTCTATTCTTGTACTTAAGGCGGCATTGTGCCTTTTGTATTTAATTCCAATGCGATTTCTGTGTTTCATCGTCAATGTGAAGGTCAAGGTATAAATTGACCTGCAGTGGTGTATCGGAAACTAATACTGGTCTCACAGGGAATGCTCAAAGCACCGACTGTAAGTAGAGTCTGTATTCTTGTACTTAAGGCAGCATTGTGTCTTTTGTATTTAATTCCGATCCAATTTCTGTGTTTCATCGTCAATGTGAAGGTCCAAGGAAAACATTGAACATGCAGTGGTGTATCAGAAACTAATACTGGTCTCGCAGGGAATGCTCAAAGCACCGACTGTAAGAAGAGTCTCTATTCTTGTACTTAAGGCGGCATTTTGCCTTTTGTATTTAATTCCGATGCGATTTCTGCGTCACATCGTCAATGTGAAGGTCCAAGGAATACATTGAACCTGCAGTGGTGTATCGGAAACGAATACTGGTCTCACAGGTAATGCTCAAAGCACCGACTGTAAGAAGAGTCTCTATTCTTGTACTTAAGGCGTCATTGTGCCCTTTGTATTTAATTCCGATGTAATTTCAGTGATTCATCGTCAATGTGTATGTTCAAGGAATACATTGAACCTGCAGTGGTGTATCGGAAACTAGAACTGGTCTCACAGGGAATACTCGACGCACCGGCTGTGAGAATAGTCTCTATTCTTGTACTTAAGGCGGCAATGTGCATTTGGTATTTAATTCCGATGCGATTTCTGTGTTTCATCGTCAATGAGAATGTCTAAGGAATACATTGAACCTGCAGTGATGTATCGGATATTAGTACTGGTCTCTCAGGGAATGCTCAAAGCACCGACTGTAAGAAGAGTCTCTATTGTTGTACTTAGGGCGGCATTGTGCCTTTTGTATTTAATTCCGATGCGATTTCTGTGATTCATCGTCAATGTGAAGGTCCAAGGAATACATTGAACCTGAAGTGGTGTATCGGAAACTAATACTGGTCTCACAGGGAATGCTCAAAGCACCGACTGTAAGTAGAGTCTGTATTCTTGCACTTAAGGCGGCATTGTGCCTTTTCTATTTAATTCCGATGCGATTTCTGTATTTCACCGTCAATGTGAAGGTCCAAGGAATACATTGAACCTGCAGTGGTGTATCGGAAACTAATACTGGTCTCACAGGGAATGCTCAAAGCACCGACTGTTAGAAGAGTGTCTATTCTTGTACTTAAGGCGGAATTGTGCTCTATGTATCTAATTCCGATGCCATTTCTGTGTTTCATCGTCGATGTGTATGTCCAAGGAATACATTGAACCTGAAGTGGTGTACCGGATCCTAATACTGGTCTCACAGGGAATGCTAAAAGCACCGACTGTAAGAAGAGTCTCTATTCTTGTACTTAAGGCGGCATTATACCTTTTTGTGTTTAATTCCGTTGCGATTTCTGTGTTTCATCGTCAATGTGAAGGTCCAAGGAATACATTGAACCTGCAGTGGTGTATCGGAAACTAATACTGGTCTCACAGGGAATGCTCAAAGTATCGACTGTAAGTAGAGTCCGTATTCTTGTACTTAAGGCGGCATTGTGCCTTTTTTTTTATTTCCGAAACAATTTCTGTGTTTCTTCGTCAATGGAAGGTCCAAGGTATACATTGGACCTGTAGTGGTGTATCGGAAACTAATACTGGTCTCACAGGGAATGCTCAAAGCACCAACTGTAAGAAGAGTGTCTATTCTTGCACTTAAGGCGGCATTGTGCCCTTTGTATATAATTCCGATGCCATTTCTGTGTTTCATCGTCGATGTGAAAGACCAAGGAATACACTGAACCTGCAGTGGTGTATCGGAAACTAATACTGGTCTCACAGGGAATGCTCAAAGCACCGACTGTAAGAAGAGTCTCTATTCTTGTACTTAAGGCGGCATTGTGTCTTTTGTATTTAATTCCGATGCGAATTCTGTGTATAATCGTCAATGTGAAGGTCCAAGGTAAACATTGAACCTGCAGTGGTGAATCGGAAACTAATACTGGTCTCACAGGGAATGCTCAAAGCACCGACTATAAGAAGAGTCTCTATTCTTGTACTTAAGGCGGCATTGTTCCTTTTGTATTTAATTCCGATGCGATTTCTGTGTTTCCTCGTCAATCTGAAGGTCCAAGGAATACATTGAACCTGCAGTGGTGTATCGGAAACTAATACTGGTCTCAGAGGGAATGCTCAAAACACCAACAGTAAGAAGAGTCTCTATTCTTGTACTTAAGGCGGCATTGGGCCTTTTGTAATTAATTCCGATGCGATATCTTTCATCGTTAATGTGAAGGACCAAGGAATACATTGAATCTGCAGTGGTGTATCGGAAACTAATACTGGTCTCACAGGGAATGCTCAAAGCACCGACTGTAAGAAGAGTGTCTATTCTTGTACTTAAGGCGGCATTGTGCCCTTTGTATTTAATTCCGATGCCATTTCTGTGTTTCATCGTCGATGTGAGAGTACAAGCAATACACTGAACCTGTAGTGGTGTGTCGGAAGCTAATACTGGTCTCACATGGAATGCTCAAAGCACCGACTGTAAGAAGAGTCGCTATTCTTGTACTTAAGGCGGCATTGTGCCTTTTGTATTTAATTCCGATGCAATTTCAGTGTTTCATCGTCAATGTGAAGGTCCAAGGAATACATTGAACACTCAGTGGTGTATCGGATACTAATACTGATTTCACAGGGAATGCTCAAAGCACCGACTGTAAGAAGAGTCTCTATTCTTGTAATTAAGGCGGCATTGTGCCCTTTGTATTTAATTCCGATGCCATATCTGTGTTTCATCATCGATGTGTATGTCCAAGGAATACATTGAACCTGCAGTGGTGTACCGGATACTAATACTGGTCTCACAGGGAATGCTCAAAGCACCGACTGTAAGAAGAGTCTCTATTCTTGTACTTAAGGCGGCATTGTGCCTTTTTGTATTTATTTCCGATGCGATTTCTGTGTTTCATCGTCAATGTGAAGGTCCAAGGAATACATTGAACCTGCAGTGGTGTATTGGAAACTAATACTGGTCTCACAGGGAATGCTCAAAGCACCGACTGTAAGTAGAGTCCGTATTCTTGTACTTAAGGTGGCATTGTGAGTTTTGTATTTAATTCCGATGCGATTTCTGTGTTTCATCGTCAATGTGAAAGTCCAAGGAATACATTGAACCTGCAGTGGTGTATCGGAAACTAATACTGGTCTCACAGGGAATGCTCAAAGCACTGACTGTAAGAAGAGTGTCTATTCTTGTACTTAAGACGGCATTGTGCCCTTTGTATTTAATTCCGATGCCATTTCTGTGTTTCATCGTCGATGTGAAAGTCCAAGGAATACACTGAACCTGCAGTGGTGTATCGGAAACTAATACTGGTGTCACAGGGAATGCTCAAAGCACCGACTGTATGGAGAGTCTCTATTCTTGTACTTAAGGCGGCATTGTGCCAATTGTATCTAATTCCGATGCGATTTCTGTGTGTAATCGTCAATGTGAAGGTCCAAGGAATACACTGAACCTGCAGTGGCGTATCGGAAACTAATACGGGTCGCACAGGAAAGGATCAAAACACAGACTCTAAGAAGTCTCATTCTGCTTGTACTTAAGGCGTCATTGTGACCTTTGTATTTAATTCCGATGTAATTTCAGTGTTACATCGTCAATGCGTATTTCCAAGGAATACATTGAACCAGCAGTGGTGTATCGGAAACTAATACTGGTCCCACAGGGAATGCTCAAAGCACCGACAGTAAGAAGAGTCTCTATTCTTGTACTTAAGGCGGCATTGTTCCTTTTGTATTTAATTCCGATGTAATTTTAGTGTTTCATCGTCAATGTTTATGTCCAAGGAATACATTGAATCTGCAGTGGTGTATCGGATACTAATACTGGTCTCACAGGGAATGCTCAAAGCACAGACTGTAAGAAGAGTCTCTATTCTTGTACTTAAGGCGACATTGTGCCCTTTGTATTTAATTCCAATGCGATTTCTCTGTTTCATCGTCAATGTGAAGGTCCAAGGAATACATTGAACCTGCAGTGGTGTATCGGAAACTAATACTGGTCTCACAGGGAATGCTCAAAGCACCAACTGTAAGTAGAGTCTGTATTCTTGTACTTGAGGCGGCATCGTGCTTTTTGTATTTAATTCCGAAGCGATTTCTGTGTTTCATCGTCAATGTAAAGGTCCAAGGAATACATTGAACCTGCAGTGGTGTATCGGAAACATACTGGTCTCACAGGGAGTGCTCAAAGCACCGACTGTAAGAAGAGTCTTTATTCTTGTACTTAAGGCGGCTTTGGGCCGTTTGTATTTAATTCCGATGCGATTTCTGTCTTTCATCGTCAATGTGAAGGTCCAAGGAATACATTGAACCTGGAGTGGTGTATCGGAAACTAATACTGGTCTCACAGGGAATGCTCAAAGCACCGACTGTAAGAAGAGTGTCTATTCTTATACTTAAGGCGGCATTGTGCCCTTTGTATTTAATTCCGATGCCATTTCTGTGTTTCATCGTCGATGTGAAAGTCCAAGGAATACACTGAACCTGCTGTGGTGTATCGGAAACTAATACTGGTCTCACAGGGAATGCTCAAAGCACCGACTGTAAGAAGAGTCTCTATTCTTGTACTTAAGGCGGCATTGTGCCTTTTGTATTTAATTCCGATGCGAATTCTGTGTATAATCGTCAATGTGAAGGTCCAAGGTAAACATTGAACCTGCAGTGGTGAATCGGAAACTAATACTGGTCTCACAGGGAATGCTCAAAGCACCGACTATAAGAAGAGTCTCTATTCATGTACTTAAGGCGTCATTGTTCCTTTTGTATTTAATTCCGATGCGATTTCTGTGTTTCCTCGTCAATGTGAAGGTCCAAGGAATACATTGAACCTGCAGTGGTGTATCGGAAACTAATACTGGTCTCAGAGGGAATGCTCAAAACACCGACAGTAAGAAGAGTCTCTATTCTTGTACTTAGGGCGACATTGTTCCTTTTGTATTTAATTCCGATGTAATTTCAGTGTTTCATCGTCAATGTGTATGTCCAAGGAATACATTGAACCCTCAGTGGTGTATCGGATACTAATACTGGTCTCACAGGTAATGCTCAAAGCACCGACTGTAAGAAGAGTCTCTATTCGTGTACTTAAGGCGGCATTGTGCCTTTTGTATTTAATTCCGATGCGATTTCTGTGTTTAATCGTCAACGTGAAGGTCCAAGGAATACATTGGATCTGCAGTGGTGTATCGGAAACTAATACTGGTCTCACAGGGAATGCTCAAAACACCGACAGTAAGAAGAGTCTCTATTCTTGTACTTAAGGCGGCTTTGCCTTTTGTATTTAATTCCGATGCGATTTCTGTGTATAATCGTCAATGTGAAGGTCCAAGGAATACATTGAACCTACAGTGGTGTATCGGAAACTAATACTGGTCTCACAGGGAATGCTCAAAGCACCGACTGTAAGAAGAGTCTCTATTCTTGTACTTAATTCGGCATTGGGCCTTTTGTATTTAATTACGATGCGTTATCTGTCTTTCATCGTTAAAGTGAAGGACCAAGGAATACATTGAATCTGCAGTGGTGTATCGGAAACTAATACTGGTCTCACAGGGAATGCACAAAGCACCGACTGTAAGAAGAGTGTCTATTCTTGTACTTAAGGCGGCATTGTGCACTTTGTATTTAATTCCGATGCCATTTCTGTGTTTCATCGTCGATGTGAAAGTACAAGGAATACACTGAACCTGCAGTGGTGTGTCGGAAGCTAATACTGGTCTCACAGGGAATGCTCAAAGCACCGACTGTAAGAAGAGTCCATATTCTTGTACTTAAGGCGGCATTGTGCCCTTTGTATTTAATTCCGATGCCATATCTGTGTTTCATCGTCGATGTGTATGTCCAAGGAATATATTGAACCTGCAGTGGTGTAAAGGATACTAATACTGGTCTCACAGGGAATGCTCAAAGCACCGACTGTAAGAAGAGTCTCTATTCTTGTACTTAAGGCGATATTGTTCCTTTTGTATTTAATTCAGATGTAATTTCAGTGTTTCATCGTCAATGTGTATGTCCAAGGAATACATTGACCCTGCAGTGGTGTATCGGATACTAATACTGGTCTCACAGGGAATGATCAAAGCACCGACTGTAAGAAGAGTCTCTATTCTTGTACTTAAGGAGGAATTGTGCCTTTTTGTATTTAATTCCGATGCGATTTCTGTGTTTCATCGTCAATGTGAAGGTCCATGCAATACATTGAACCTGCAGTGGTGTATCGGAAACTAATACTGGTCTCACAGGGAATGCTCAAAGCACCGACTGTAAGTAGAGTTTGTATTCTTGTACTTAAGGCGGCATTGTGCCTTTCGTATTTAATTCCGATCCGATTTCTGTGTTTCATCGTCAATGTAAAGGTCCAAGGAATACATTGAACCTGCAGTGGTGTTCGGAGGCTAATACTGGTCTCACAGGGAATGCTCAAAGCACCGACTGTGAGAAGAGTGCCTATTCTTGTACTTAAGGCGGCATTGTGCCCTTTGTATTAAATTTCAATGCCCTTTCTGTGTTTCATCGTCGATGTGTATGACCAAGGAATACATTGAACCTGAAGTGGTGTACCGGATACTAATACTGGTCTCACAAGGAATGGTCAAAGCACCGACTATAAGAAGAGTCTCTATTCTTGTACTTAAGGCGGCATTCAGCCTTTTGTATTTAATTCCGATGCGATTTCTGTGTTTCATCGTCAATGTGAAGGTCCAAGGAAGACATTGAACCTGCAGTGGCGTATCGGAAACTAATACGGGTCTCACAGGAAAGGATCAAAACACTGACTCTAAGAAGTCTCACTCTGCTTGTACTTAAGGCGTCATTCTGCCCTGTGTATTTAATTCCGATGTAATTTCAGTGTTTCATCGTCAAAGCTTATTTCCAAGGAATACACTGAACCTGCAGTGGTGTGTCGGAAGCTAATACTGGTCTCACAGGGAATGCTCAAAGCACCGTTAGTAAGAAGAGTCTCTATTCTTGTACTTAAGGCGGCATTTTGCCTTTGTATTTAATTCCGATGCGATTTCTGTGTATAATCGTCAATGTGAAGGTCCAAGGAATACATTGAATCTGAAGTGGTGTATCGGAAACTAATACTGGTTTCACAGGGAATGCTCAAAGCACCGATTGTAAGAAGAGTCTCTATTCTTGTACTTAGGGCGACATTGTTCCTTTAGTATTTAATTCCGATGTAATTTCAGTGTTTCATCGTCAATGTGTATGTCCAAGGAATACATTGAACCCTCAGTGGTGTATCGGATACTAATACTGGTCTCACAGGTAATGCTCAAAGCACCGACTGTAAGATGAGTCTCTATTCGTGTACTTAAGGCGGCATTGTGCCTTTTGTATTTAATTCCGATGCGATTTCTGTGTTTAATCGTCAACGTGAAGGTCCAAGGAATACATTGGATCTGCAGTGGTGTATCGGAAACTAATACTGGTCTCACAGGGAATGCTCAAAGCACCGACTGTAAGTAGAGTCTGTATTCTTGCACTTAAGGCGGCATTGTGCCTTTTCTATTTAATTCCGATACGATTTCTGTATTTCATCGTCAATGTGAAGGTCCAAGGAATACATTGAACCTGCAGTGGTGTATCGGAAACTAATACTGGTCTCACAGGGAATGCTCAAAGCACCGACTGTTAGAAGAGTGTCTATTCTTGTACTTAAGGCGGAATTGTGCCCTATGTATCTAATTCCGATGCCATTTCTGTGTTTCATCGTCGATGTGTATGTCCAAGGAATACATTGAACATGAAGTGGTGTACCGGATCCTAATACTGGTCTCACAGGGAATGCTAAAAGCACCGACTGTAACAACAGTCTCTATTCTTGTACTTAAGGCGGCATTATACCTTTTTGTGTTTAATTCCGTTGCGATTTCTGTGTTTCATCGTCAATGTGAAGGTCCAAGGAATACATTGAACCTGCAGTGGTGTATCGGAAACTAATACTGGTCTCACAGGGAATGCTCAAAGTATCGACTGTAAGTAGAGTCCGTATTCTTGTACTTAAGGCGGCATTGTGCCTTTTTTTTTAATTTCCGAAACAATTTCTGTGTTTCTTCGTCAATGTGAAGGTCCAAGGTATACATTGGACCTGTAGTGGTGTATCGGAAACTAATACTGGTCTCACAGGTAATGCTCAAAGCACCAACTGTAAGAAGAGTGTCTATTCTTGTACTTAAGGAGGCATTGTGCCCTTTGTATATAATTCCGATGCCATTTCTGTGTTTCATCGTCGATGTGAAAGTCCAAGGAATACACTGAACCTGCGGTGGTGTATCGGAAACTAATACTGGTCTCACAGGGAATGCTCAAAGCACCGACTGTAAGAAGAGTCTCTATTCTTGTACTTAAGGCGGCATTGTGCCTTTTGTATTTAATTCCGATGCGAATTCTGTGTATAATCGTCAATGTGAAGGTCCAAGGTAAACATTGAACCTGCAGTGGTGAATCGGAAACTAATACTGGTCTCACAGGGAATGATCAAAGCACCGACTGTAAGAAGAGTCTCTATTCTTGTACTTAAGGAGGAATTGTGCCTTTTTGTATTTAATTCCGATGCGATTTCTGTGTTTCATCGTCAATGTGAAGGTCCATGCAATACATTGAACCTGCAGTGGTGTATCGGAAACTAATACTGGTCTCACAGGGAATGCTCAAAGCACCGACTGTAAGTAGAGTTTGTATTCTTGTACTTAAGGCGGCATTGTGCCTTTCGTATTTAATTCCGATCCGATTTCTGTGTTTCATCGTCAATGTAAAGGTCCAAGGAATACATTGAACCTGCAGTGGTGTTCGGAGGCTAATACTGGTCTCACAGGGAATGCTCAAAGCACCGACTGTGAGAAGAGTGCCTATTCTTGTACTTAAGGCGGCATTGTGCCCTTTGTATTAAATTTCAATGCCCTTTCTGTGTTTCATCGTCGATGTGTATGTCCAAGGAATACATTGAACCTGAAGTGGTGTACCGGATACTAATACTGGTCTCACAAGGAATGGTCAAAGCACCGACTATAAGAAGAGTCTCTATTCTTGTACTTAAGGCGGCATTCAGCCTTTTGTATTTAATTCCGATGCGATTTCTGTGTTTCATCGTCAATGTGAAGGTCCAAGGAAGACATTGAACCTGCAGTGGCGTATCGGAAACTAATACGGGTCTCACAGGAAAGGATCAAAACACAGACTCTAAGAAGTCTCACTCTGCTTGTACTTAAGGCGTCATTCTGCCCTTTGTATTTAATTCCGATGTAATTTCAGTGTTTCATCGTCAAAGCTTATTTCCAAGGAATACATTGAACCAGCAGTGGTGTATCGGAAACTAAAACTGGTCTCACAGGGAATGCTCAAAGCACCGTTAGTAAGAAGAGTCTCTATTCTTGTACTTAAGGCGGCATTTTGCCTTTGTATTTAATTCCGATGCGATTTCTGTGTATAATCGTCAATGTGAAGGTCCAAGGAATACATTGAATCTGAAGTGGTGTATCGGAAACTAATACTGGTTTCACAGGGAATGCTCAAAGCACCGATTGTAAGAAGAGTCTCTATTCTTGTACTTAGGGCGACATTGTTCCTTTAGTATTTAATTCCGATGTAATTTCAGTGTTTCATCGTCAATGTGTATGTCCAAGGAATACATTGAACCCTCAGTGGTGTATCGGATACTAATACTGGTCTCACAGGTAATGCTCAAAGCACCGACTGTAAGATGAGTCTCTATTCGTGTACTTAAGGCGGCATTGTGCCTTTTGTATTTAATTCCGATGCGATTTCTGTGTTTAATCGTCAACGTGAAGGTCCAAGGAATACATTGGATCTGCAGTGGTGTATCGGAAACTAATACTGGTCTCACAGGGAATGCTCAAAGCACCGACTGTAAGTAGAGTCTGTATTCTTGCACTTAAGGCGGCATTGTGCCTTTTCTATTTAATTCCGATACGATTTCTGTATTTCATCGTCAATGTGAAGGTCCAAGGAATACATTGAACCTGCAGTGGTGTATCGGAAACTAATACTGGTCTCACAGGGAATGCTCAAAGCACCGACTGTTAGAAGAGTGTCTATTCTTGTACTTAAGGCGGAATTGTGCCCTATGTATCTAATTCCGATGCCATTTCTGTGTTTCATCGTCGATGTGTATGTCCAAGGAATACATTGAACCTGAAGTGGTGTACCGGATCCTAATACTGGTCTCACAGGGAATGCTAAAAGCACCGACTGTAACTAGAGTCTCTATTCTTGTACTTAAGGCGGCATTATACCTTTTGTGTTTAATTCCGTTGCGATTTCTGTGTTTCATCGTCAATGTGAAGGTCCAAGGAATACATTGAACCTGCAGTGGTGTATCGGAAACTAATACTGGTCTCACAGGGAATGCTCAAAGTATCGACTGTAAGTAGAGTCCGTATTCTTGTACTTAAGGCGGCATTGTGCCTTTTTTTTTTATTTCCGAAACAATTTCTGTGTTTCTTCGTCAATGTGAAGGTCCAAGGTATACATTGGACCTGTAGTGGTGTATCGGAAACTAATACTGGTCTCACAGGTAATGCTCAAAGCACCAACTGTAAGAAGAGTGTCTATTCTTGTACTTAAGGAGGCATTGTGCCCTTTGTATATAATTCCGATGCCATTTCTGTGTTTCATCGTCGATGTGAAAGTCCAAGGAATACACTGAACCTGCAGTGGTGTATCGGAAACTAATACTGGTCTCACAGGGAATGCTCAAAGCACCGACTGTAAGAAGAGTCTCTATTCTTGTACTTAAGGCGGCATTGTGCCTTTTGTATTTAATTCCGATGCGAATTCTGTGTATAATCGTCAATGTGAAGGTCCAAGGTAAACATTGAACCTGCAGTGGTGAATCGGAAACTAATACTGGTCTCACAGGGAATGCTCAAAGCACCGACTATAAGAAGAGTCTCTATTCTTGTACTTAAGGCGGCATTGTTCCTTTTGTATTTAATTCCGATGCGATTTCTGTGTTTCCTCGTCAATGTGAAGGTCCAAGGAATACACTGAACCTGCAGTGGTGTATCGGAAACTAATACTGGTCTCAGAGGGAATGCTCAAAACACCAACAGTAAGAAGAGTCTCTATTCTTGTACTTAAGGCGGCATTGGGCCTTTTGTATTTAATTCCGATGCGATATCTTTCATCGTTAATGTGAAGGACCAAGGAATACATTGAATCTGCAGTGGTGTATCGGAAACTAATACTGGTCTCACAGGGAATGCTCAAAGCACCGACTGTAAGAAGAGTGTCTATTCTTGTACTTAAGGCGGCATTGTGCCCTTTGTATTTAATTCCGAAGCCATTTCTGTGTTTCATCGTCGATGTGAGAGTACAAGCAATACACTGAACCTGCAGTGGTGTGTCGGAAGCTAATACTGGTCTCACATGGAAGGCTCAAAGCACCGACTGTAAGAAGAGTCGCTATTCTTGTACTTAAGGTGGCATTGTGCCTTTTGTATTTAATTCCGATGTAATTTCAGTGTTTCATCGTCAATGTGAAGGTCCAAGGAATACATTGAACACTCAGTGGTGTATCGGATACTAATACTGGTTTCACAGGGAATGCTCAAAGCACCGACTGTAAGAAGAGTCTCTATTCTTGTAATTAAGGCGGCATTGTGCCCTTTGTATTTAATTCCGATGCCATATCTGTGTTTCATCGTCGATGTGTATGTCCAAGGAATACATTGAACCTGCAGTGGTGTACCGGATACTAATACTGGTCTCACAGGGAATGCTCAAAGCACCGACTGTAAGAAGAGTCTCTATTCTTGTACTTAAGGCGGCATTGTGCCTTTTTGTATTTATTTCCGATGCGATTTCTGTGTTTCATCGTCAATGTGAAGGTCCAAGGAATACATTGAACCTGCAGTGGTGTATCGGAAACTAATACTGGTCTCACAGGGAATGCTCAAAGCACCGACTGTAAGTAGAGTCCGTATTCTTGTACTTAAGGTGGCATTGTGCGTTTTGTATTTAATTCCGATGCGATTTCTGTGTTTCATCGTCAATGTGAAAGTCCAAGGAATACATTGAACCTGCAGTGGTGTATCGGAAACTAATACTGGTCTCACAGGGAATGCTCAAGGCACTGACTGTAAGAAGAGTGTCTATTCTTGTACTTAAGACGGCATTGTGCTCTTTGTATTTAATTCCGATGCCATTTCTGTGTTTCATCGTCGATGTGAAAGTCCAAGGAATACACTGAACCTGCAGTGGTGTATCGGAAACTAATACTGGTGTCACAGGGAATGCTCAAAGCACCGACTGTATGGAGAGTCTCTATTCTTGTACTTAAGGCGGCATTGTGCCAATTGTATTTAATTCCGATGCGATTTCTGTGTGTAATCGTCAATGTGAAGGTCCAAGGAATACATTGAACCTGCAGTGGCGTATCGGAAACTAATACGGGTCGCACAGGGAAGGATCAAAACACAGACTCTAAGAAGTCTCATTCTGCTTGTACTTAAGGCGTCATTGTGACCTTTGTATTTAATTCCGATGTAATTTCAGTGTTACATCGTCAATGCTTATTTCCAAGGAATACATTGAACCAGCAGTGGTGTATCGGAAACTAATACTGGTCCCACAGGGAATGCTCAAAGCACCGACAGTAAGAAGAGTCTCTATTCTTGTACTTAAGGCGGCATTGTTCCTTTTGTATTTAATTCCGATGTAATTTTAGTGTTTCATCGTCAATGTGTATGTCCAAGGAATACATTGAATCTGCAGTGGTGTCGGATACTAATACTGGTCTCACAGGGAATGCTCAAAGCACAGACTGTAAGAAGAGTCTCTATTCTTGTACTTAAGGCGACATTGTGCCTTTTGTATTTAATTCCAATGCGATTTCTCTGTTTCATCGTCAATGTGAAGGTCCAAGGAATACATTGAACCTGCAGTGGTGTATCGGAAACTAATACTGGTCTCACAGGGAATGCTCAAAGCACCAACTGTAAGTAGAGTCTGTATTCTTGTACTTGAGGCGGCATCGTGCTTTTTGTATTTAATTCCGAAGCGATTTCTGTGTTTCATCGTCAATGTAAAGGTCCAAGGAATACATTGAACCTGCAGTGGTGTATCGGAAACATACTGGTCTCACAGGGAGTGCTCAAAGCACCGACTGTAGGAAGAGTCTTTATTCTTGTACTTAAGGCGGCTTTGGGCCGTTTGTATTTAATTCCGATGCGATTTCTGTCTTTCATCGTCAATGTGAAGGTCCAAGGAATACATTGAACCTGCAGTGGTGTATCGGAAACTAATACTGGTCTCACAGGGAATGCTCAAAGCACCGACTGTAAGAAGAGTGTCTATTCTTATACTTAAGGCGGCATTGTGCCCTTTGTATTTAATTCCGATGCCATTTCTGTGTTTCATCGTCGATGTGAAAGTCCAAGGAATACACTGAACCTGCAGTGGTGTATCGGAAATTAATACTGGTCTCACAGGGAATGCTCAAAGCACCGACCGTAAGAAGAGACTCTATTCTTGTACTTAAGGCGGCATTGAGCCTTTTGTTTTTAATTCCGATGCGAATTCTGTGTATAATCGTCAATGTGAAGGTCCAAGGTAAACATTGAACCTGCAGTGGTGAATCGGAAACTAATACTGGTCTCACAGGGAATGCTCAAAGCACCGACTATAAGAAGATTCTCTATTCATGTACTTAAGGCGTCATTGTTCCTTTTGTATTTAATTCCGATGCGATTTCTGTGTTTCCTCGTCAATGTGAAGGTCCAAGGAATACATTGAACCTGCAGTGGTGTATCGGAAACTAATACTGGTCTCAGAGGGAATGCTCAAAGCACCGACAGTAAGAAGAGTCTCTATTCTTGTACTTAGGGCGACATTGTTCCTTTTGTATTTAATTCCGATGTAATTTCAGTGTTTCATCGTCAATGTGTATGTCCAAGGAATACATTGAACCCTCAGTGGTGTATCGGATACTAATACTGGTCTCACAGGTAATGCTCAAAGCACCGACTGTAAGAAGAGTCTCCATTCGTGTACTTAAGGCGGCATTGTGCCTTTTGTATTTAATTCCGATGCGATTTCTGTGTTTAATCGTCAACGTGAAGGTCCAAGGAATACATTGGATCTGCAGTGGTGTATCGGAAAATAATACTGGTCTCACAGGGAATGCTCAAAACACCGACAGTAAGAAGAGTCTCTATTCTTGTACTTAAGGCGGCTTTGCCTTTTGTATTTAATTCCGATGCGATTTCTGTGTATAATCGTCAATGTGAAGGTCCAAGGAATACATTGAACCTACAGTGGTGTATCGGAAACTAATACAGGTCTCACAGGGAATGCTCAAAGCACCGACTGTAAGAAGAGTCTCTATTCTTGTACTTAATTCGGCATTGGGCTTTTTGTATTTAATTACGATGCGTTATCTGTCTTTCATCGTTAAAGTGAAGGACCAAGGAATACATTGAATCTGCAGTGGTGTATCGGAAACTAATACTGGTCGTGGGAATGCACAAAGCAGCGACTGTAAGAAGAGTGTCTATTCTTGTACTTAAGGCGGCATTGTGCACTTTGTATTTAATTCCGATGCCATTTCTGTGTTTCATCGTCGATGTGAAAGTACAAGGAATACACTGAACCTGCAGTGGTGTGTCGGAAGCTAATACTGGTCTCACAGGGAATGCTCAAAGCACCGACTGTAAGAAGAGTCCCTATTCTTGTACATAAGGCGGCATTGTGCCATTTGTATTTAATTCCGATGCCATACCTGTGTTTCATCGTCGATGTGTATGTCCAAGGAATATATTGAACCTGCAGTGGTGTAAAGGATACTAATACTGGTCTCACAGGGAATGCTCTAAGCACCGACTGTAAGAAGAGTCTCTATTCTTGTACTTAAGGTGATATTGTTCCTTTTGTATTTAATTCCGATGTAATTTCAGTGTTTCATCGTCAATGTGTATGTCCAAGGAATACATTGACCCTGCAGTGGTGTATCGGATACTAATACTGGTCTCACAGGGAATGATCAAAGCACCGACTGTAAGAAGAGTCTCTATTCTTGTACTTAAGGAGGAATTGTGCCTTTTTGTATTTAATTCCGATGCGATTTCTGTGTTTGATCGTCAATGTGAAGGTCCAAGCAATACATTGAACCTGCAGTGGTGTATCGGAAACTAATACTGGTCTCACAGGGATTGCTCAAAGCACGGACTGTAAGTAGAGTTTGTATTCTTGTACTTAAGGCGGCATTGTGCCTTTCGTATTTAATTCCGATCCGATTTCTGTGTTTCATCGTCAATGTAAAGGTCCAAGGAATACATTGAACCTGCAGTGGTGTTCGGAGGCTAATACTGGTCTCACAGGGAATGCTCAAAGCACCGACTGTAAGAAGAGTGTCTATTCTTGTACTTAAGGCGGCATTGTGCCCTTTGTATTAAATTTCAATGCCCTTTCTGTGTTTCATCGTCGATGTGTATGTCCAAGGAATACATTGAACCTGAAGTGGTGTACCGGATACTAATACTGGTCTAACAAGGAATGGTCAAAGCACCGACTATAAGAAGAGTCTCTATTCTTGTACTTAAGGCGGCATTCTGCCTTTTGTATTTAATTCCGATGCGATTTCTGTGTTTCATCGTCAATGTGAAGATCCAAGGAATACATTGAACCTGCAGTGGCGTATCAGAAACTAATACGGGTCTCACAGGAAAGGATCAAAACACAGACTCTAAGAAGTCTCACTCTGCTTGTACTTAAGGCGTCATTCTGCCCTTTGTATTTAATTCCGATGTAATTTCAGTGTTTCATCGTCAAAGCTTATTTCCAAGGAATACATTGAACCAGCAGTGGTGTATCGGAAACTAAAACTGGTCTCACAGGGAATGCTCAAAGCACCGTTAGTAAGAAGAGTCTCTATTCTTGTACTTAAGGCGGCATTTTGCCTTTGTATTTAATTCCGATGCGATTTCTGTGTATAATCGTCAATGTGTATGTCCAAGGAATACATTGAATCTGCAGTGGTGTATCGGATACTAATACTGGTCTCACAGGGAATGCTCAAAGCACAGACTGTAAGAAGAGTCTCTATTCTTGTACTTAAGGCGGCATTGTGCCTTTTGTATTTAATTGCAATGCGATTTCTGTGTTTCATCGGCAATGTGAAGGTCCAAGGAATACATTGAACCTGCAGTGGTGTATCGGAAACTAATATTGGTCTCACAGGGAATGCTCAAAGCACCGACTGTAAGTAGAGTCTGTATTCTTGTACTTAAGGCGGCATCGTGCTTTTTGTATTTAATTCCGATGCGATTTCTGTGTTTCATCGTCAATGTATATGTCCAAGGAATACATTGAACCTGCAGTGGTGTATCGGAAACTAATACTGGTCTCACAGGGAATGCTCAAAGCACTGTCTGTTAGTAGAGTCTCTATTCCTGTACTTAAGGCGGCATTGTCCCTTTTGTATTTAATTCCGATGCGATTTCTGTGTATAATCGTCAATGTGGAGGTCCGAGGAATACATTGAACCTGCAGCGGTGTATTGGAAATTAATACTGGTCTCACAGGGAATGCTCAAAGCACCGACTGTAAGAAGAGTCTTTATTCTTGTACTTAAGGCGGCTTTGGGCCGTTTGTATTTAATTCCAATGCGATATCAGTGTTTCATCGTCAATGTGAAGGTCCAAGGAATACATTCGATCTGCAGTGGTGTATCGGAAACTAATACTGGTCTCACAGGGAATGCTCAAAGCACCGACTGTAAGAAGAGTCTCTATTCTTGTACTTAAGGTGGCATTGTGCCATTCTATTTAATTCCGATGCGATTTCTGTGTATAAACGTCAATGTGAAGGTCCAAGGTATACATTGAACCTGCAGTGGTGAATCTGAAACTAATACTGGTCTCACAGGGAATGCTCAAAGCACCGACTGTAAGAAGAGTGTCTATTCTTGTACTTAAGTCGGCATTGTGCGTTTTGTATTTAATTCCAATGCGATTTCAGTGTTTCATCGTCAATGTGAAGGTCCAAGGAATACATTGGATCTCCAGTGGTGTATCGGAAACTAATACTGGTCTCAGAGGGAATGCTCAAAACACCGACAGTAAGAAGAGTCTCTATTCTTGTACTTAAGACGACATTGTTCCTTTTGTATTTAATTCCGATGTAATTTCAGTGTTTCATCGTCAATCTGTATGTCCAAGGAATACATTGAACCTGCAGTGGTGTATTATATACTAATACTGGTCTCAGAATGAATGCTCAAAGCACCAACTGTAAGAAGAGTCTCTGTTCTTGTACTTAAGGCGGAATTGTGCCTTTTTGTATTTAATTCCGATGCGATTTCTGTGTTTCATCGTCAATGTTAAGGTCCAAGGAACACATTGAACCTGCAGTGGTGTATCGGAAACTAATACTGGTCTCACAGGGAATGCTCAAAGCTCCGACTGTAAGTAGAGTTTGTATTCTTGTACTTAAGCCGGCATTGTGCCTTTTGTATTTAATTCCGATGCGATTTCTGTGTTTCATCGTCAATGTAAAGGTCCAAGGAATACATTGAACCTGCAGTGGTGTATCGGAAACTAATACTGGTCTCACAGGGAATGCTCAAAGCACCGACTGTAAGAAGAGTGTCTATTCTTGTACTTAAGGCGGCATTGTGCCCTTTGTATTTAATTTCAATGCCCTTTCTGTGTTTCATCGTCGATGTGTATGTCCAAGGAATACATTGAACTTGAAGTGGTGTACCGGATACTAATACTGGTCTCACAAGGAATGCTCAAAGCACCGACTGTAAGAAGAGTCTCTATTCTTGTACATAAGGCGGCATTTTGCCTTTTGTATTTAATTCCAATGCGATTTCTGTGTTTCATCGTCAATGTGAAGGTCCAAGGAATACATTGAACCTGCAGTGGTGTATCGGAAACTAATACTGGTCTCACAGAGAATGCTCAAAGCACCGACTGTAAGTAGCGTCTGTATTCTTGTCCTTAAGGCGGCATCGTGCTTTTTGTATTTAATTCCGATGCGATTTCTGTGTTTCATCGTCAATGTGAAGGTCCAAGGAATACATTGAATCTGCAGTGGTGTATCGGAAACTAATACTGGTCTCACAGGGAGTGCTCAAACACCGACTGTAAGAAGAGTGTCTATTCTTGTACTTAAGCCGGCATTGTGCCGTTTGTTTTTAATTCCGATGCCATTTCTGTGTTTCATCGTCGATGTGAAAGTCCAAGAAATACACTGAACCTGCAGTGGTGTATCGAAAACTAATACTGGTCTCACAGGGAATGCTCAAAGCACCGACTGTAAGAAGAGTCTCTATTCTTGTACTTAAGGCGGCATTCTGCCTTTTGTATTTAATTCCGATGCGATTTCTGTGTATAAACGGCAATGTGAAGGTCCAAGGTATACATTGAACCTGCAGTGGTGAATCGGAAACTAATACTGGTCTCACAGGGAATGCTCAAAGCACCGACTCTAAGAAGAGTCTCAATTCAGGTACTTAAGGCGGAATTGTGCCTTTTTGTATTTAATTCCGATGCGATTTCTGTGTTTCATCGTCAATGTGAAGGTCCAAGGAATACATTGAACCTGTAGTGGTGAATCGGAAACTAATACTGGTCTCACGGGGAATACTCAAAGCACCGACTGTAAGTAGGGTCTTTATTCTTGTACTTAAGGCGGCATTGTGCCTTTTGTATTTAATTCCGATGCGATTTCTGTGTTTCATCGTCAATGTGAAGGTCCAAGGAATAGATTGACCCTGCAGTGGTGTATCGGAAACTAATACTGGTCTCACAGGGAATGCTCAAAGCACCGACTGTAAGAAGGGTCTCTATTCTTGTACTTAAGGCGGCATTGTGCCTTTTGTATTTAATTCCGATGCGATTTCTGTGTATAAGCGGCAATGTGAAGGTCCAAGGTATACATTGAACCAGCAGTGGTGTATCGGAAACTAATACTGGTCTCACAGGGAATGCTCAAAGCACCGACAGTAAGAAGAGTCTCTATTCTTGTACTTAAGGCGGCTTTGCCTTTTGTATTTAATTCCGATGCGATTTCTGTGTATAATCGTCAATGTGAAGATCCAAGGAATTCATTGAACCTACAGTGGTGTATTGGAAAGTAATACTGGTCTCACAGGGAATGCTCAAAGCACCGACTGTAAGAAGAGTCTCTATTCTTGTACTTAATTCGGCATTGGGCCTTTTGTATTTAATTCCGATGCGATATCTGTCTTTCATCGTTAAAGTGAAGGACCAAGGAATACATTGAATCTGCAGTGGTGTATCGGAAACTAATACTGGTCTCACAGGGAATGCACAAAGCACCGACTGTAAGAAGAGTGTCTATTCTTGTACTTAAGGCGGCATTGTGCCCTTTGTATTTAATTCCGATGCCATTTCTGTGTTTCATCGTCAATGTGAAAGTAGAAGGAATACACTGAACCTGCAGTGGTGTGTCGGAAGCTAATACTGGTCTCACAGGGAATGCTCAAAGCACCGACTGTAAGAAGAGTCTCTATTCTTGTACTTAAGGCGGCATTGTGCCCTTTGTATTTAATTCCGGTGCCATATCTGTGTTTCATAGTCGATGTGTATGTCCAAGGAATATATTGAACCTGCAGTGGTGTACCGGATACTAATACTGGTCTCACAGGGAATGCTCAAAGCACCGACTGTAAGAAGAGTCTCTATTCTTGTACTTAAGGCGACATTGTTCCTTTTGTATTTAATTCCGATGTAATTTCAGTGTTTCATCGTCAATGTATATGTCCAAGGAATACATTGGCCCTGCAGTGGTGTATCGGAAACTAAAACTGGTCTCACAGGGAATGCTCAAAGCACCGTTAGTAAGAAGAGTCTCTATTCTTGTACTTAAGGCGGCATTTTGCCTTTTGTATTTAATTCCGATGCGATTTCTGTGTATAACCGTCAATGTGAAGGTCCAAGGAATACATTGAATCTGAAGTGGTGTATCGGAAACTAATACTGGTCTCACAGGGATTGCTCAAAGCACCGATTGTAAGAAGAGTCTCTATTCTTGTACTTAAGGCGGCATTTTGCCTTTTGTATTTAATTCCGATGCGATATCTGTGTATAATCGTCAATGTGAAGGTCCAAGGAATACATTGAACCTGCAGTGGTGTATCGGAAACCAATACTGGTCTCACAGGGAATGCTCAAAGCACCGACAGTAAGAAGAGTCTCTATTCTTGTACTTAAGGCGGCATTGTTCCTTTTGTATTTAATTCCGATGTAATTTTAGTGTTTCATCATCAATGTGTATGTCCAAGGAATACATTGAATCTGCAGTGGTGTATCGGACACTAATACTGGTCTCACAGGGAATGCTCAATGCACAGACTGTAAGAAGAGTCTCTATTCTTGTACTTAAGGCGGCATTATGCCTTTTGTATTTAATTCCAATGCGTTTTCTGTGTTTCATCGTCAATGTGAAGGTCCAAGGAATACATTGAACCTGCAGTGGTGTATCGGAAACTAATACTGGTCTCACAGGGAATGCTCAAAGCTCCGACTGTAAGTAGAGTTTGTATTCTTGTACTTAAGGCGGCATTGTGCCTTTTGTATTTAATTCCGATGCGATTTCTGTGTTTCATCGTCAATGTAAAGGTCCAAGGAATACATTGAACCTCCAGTGGTGTTCGGAAACTAATACTGGTCTCACAGGGAATGCTCAAAGCACCGACTGTAAGAAGAGTGTCTATTCTTGTACTTAAGGCGGCATTGTGCCCTTTGTATTTAATTTTAATGCCCTTTCTGTGTTTCATCGTCGATGTGTATGTCCAAGGAATACATTGAACCTGAAGTGGTGTACCGGATACTAATACTGATCTCACAAGGAATGCTCAAAGCACCGACTGTAAGAAGAGTCTCTATTCTTGTACTTAAGGCGGCATTTTGCCTTTTGTATTTAATTCCGATGCGATTTCTGTGTATAATCGTCAATGTGAAGGTCCAAGGAATACATTGAACCTGCAGTGGTGTATCGGAAACTAATACTGGTCTCACAGGGAATGCTCAAAGCACCGATTGTAAGAAGAGTCTCTATTCTTGTACTTAAGGCGGCATTTTGCCTTTTGTATTTAATTCCGATGCGATTTCTGTGTATAATCGTCAATGTGAAGGTCCAAGGAATACATTGAACCTGCAGTGGTGTATCGGAAACTAGTACTAGGCTCACAGGGAATGCTCAAAGCACCGACTGTAAGAAGAGTCTCTATTCTTGTACTTAAGGCGGCATTGGGCCTTTTGTATTTAATTCCGATGCGATTTCTGTGTTTCATCGTCAATGTGAAGGTCCAAGGAATACATTGAAACTGCAGTGTTGTATCGGAAACTAATACTGGTGTCACAGGATAGGATCATAGGACAGTCTCTAAGAAGTCTCACTCTCCTTTGACTTAAGGCGTCATTGTGCCCTTTGTATTTAATTCCGATGTAATTTCAGTATTACATCGTCGATGCTTATTTCCAAGGAATACATTGAACAAGCAGTGGTGTATCGGAAACTAATACTGGTCTCACAGGGAATGCTCAAAGCACCGACAGTAAGAAGAGTCTCTATTCTTGTACTTAAGGCGGCATTGTTACTTTTGTATTTAATTCCGATGTAATTTCAGTGTTTCATCGTCAATGTGTATGTCCAAGGAATACATTGAATCTGTAGTGGTGTATCGGATACTAATATGGGTCTCACAGGGAATGCTCAAAGCACAGACTGTAAGAAGAGTCTCTATTCTTGTACTTAAGGCGGCATTGTGCCTTTTGTATTTAATTCCGATGCGATTTCTGTGTTTCATCGTCAATGTGAAGGTCCAAGGAATACATTGACCCTGCAGTGGTGTACCTGAAACTAATACTGGTCTCACAGGTAATGCTCAAAGCACCGATTGTCAGAAGAGTGCCTATTCTTGTAGTTAAGGCGGCATTGTGCCCTTTGTATCTAATTCCGGTGTCATATCTGTGTTTCATCGTCGATGTGTATGTCCAAGGAATACATTCAACCTGAAGTGGTGTACCGGATACTAATACTGGTCTCACAAGGAATTCTCAAAGCACCGACTGTAATAAGAGTCTCTATTCTTGTACTTAAGGAGGGATTCTGCGTTTTGTATTTAATTCCGATGCGATTTCTGTGTTTCATCGTCAATGTGAAGGTCCAAGGAATAGATTGAACCTGCAGCAGCGTATCGGAAACTAATACGGGTCGCACAGGAAAGGATCAAAACACAGACTCTAAGAAGTCTCACTCTGCTTGTACTTAAGGCGTCATTGTGCCCTTTGTATTTAATTCCGATGTAATTTCAGTGTTTCATCGTGAATGCTTATTTCCAAGGAATACATTGAACCAGGAGTGGTGTATCGGAAACCAATACTGGTCTCACAGGAAATGCTCAAAGCACCGACAGTAAAAAGAGTCTCTATTCTTGTACTTAAGGCGGCATTGTTCCTTTTGTATTTAATTCCGATGTAAATTCAGTGTTTCCTCGTCAATGTGTATGTCCAAGGAATACATTGAATCTGCAGTGGTGTATCGGATACTAATACTGGTCTCACAGGGAATGCTCAAAGCACAGACTGTAAGAAGAGTGTCTATTCTTGTACTTAAGGCGGCATTGTGCCTTTTGTATTTAATTCCAATGCGATTTCTGTGTTTCATCGTCAATGTGAAGGTCCTCGGAATCCATTGAACCCGCAGTGGTGTATCGGAAACTAATACTGGTCTCACAGGGAATGCTCAAAGCACCGACTGTAAGAAGAGTCTCTATTCTTGTACTTAAGGCGGCATTTTGCCTTTTGTATAAAATTCCGATGCGATTTCTGTTTATCAGCGTCAATGTGAAGGTCCAAGGAATACATTGAACCTGCAGTGGTGTATCGGAAACTAATACTGGTCTCACAGGGAATGCTCAAAGCACCGACTGTAAGAAGAGTGTCTATTCTTGTACTTAATGCGGCATTGTGCCCATTGTATTTAATTTCAATGCCCTTTCTGTGTTTCATCGTCGATGTGTATGTCCAAGGAATACATTGAACCTGAAGTGCTGTACCGGATACTAATACTGGTCTCACAAGGAATGCTCAAAGCACCGACTGTAAGAAGAGTCTCTATTCTTGTACTTAAGGCGGCATTCTGCCTTTTGTATTTAATTCCAATGCAATTTCTGTGTTTCATCGTCAATGTGAAGGGCCAAGGAAGACATTGAACCCGCAGTGGCGTATCGGAAACTAATACGGGTCGCACAGGAAAGGATCAAAACACAGACTCTAAGAAGTCTCTTCTCTGCTTGCACTTAAGGCGTCATTGTGCCCTTTGTATTTAATTCCGATGTAATTTCAGTGTTTCATCGTCAATGCTTATTTCCAAGGAATACATTGAACCAGCAGTGGTGTATCGGAAACTAATACTGGTCTCACAGGGAATGCTCAAAGCACCGACAGTAAGAAGAGTCTCTATTCTTGTACTTAAGGCGGCATTTTCCTTTTTGTATTTAATTCCGATGCGATTTCTGTGTATAAACGGCAATGTGAAGGTCCAAGGTATACATTGAACCTGCAGTGGTGAATCGGAAACTAATACTGGTCTCACAGGGAATGCTCAAAGCACCGACTGTAAGAAGGGTCTCTATTCTTGTACTTAAGGCGGCATTGTGCCTTTTGTATTTAATTCCGATGCGATTTCTGTGTTTCATCGTCAATGTGAAGGTCCAAGGAATTCATTGGACCTGCAGTGGTGTATCGGAAACTAATACTGGTCTCAGAGGGAATGCTCAAAACACCGACAGTAAGAAGAGTCTCTATTTTTGTACTTAAGGCGACATTGTTCCTTTTGTATTTAATTCCGATGTAATTTCAGTGTTTCATCGTCAATGTGTATGTCCAAGGAATACATTGAACCTGCAGTGGTGTATCGGATACTAATACTGGTCTCACAGGGAATGCTCAAAGCACCGACTCTAAGAAGACACTCAATTCAGGTACTTAAGGCGGAATTGTGCCTTTTTGTATTTAATTCCGATGCGATTTCTGCGTTTCATCGTCAATGTGAAGGTCCAAGGAATACATTGAACCTGCAGTGGTGTATCGGAAACTAATACTGGTCTCACAGGGAATACTCAAAGCACCGACAGTAAGTAGAGTCTTTATTCTTGTACCTAAGGCGGCATTGTGCCTTTTGTATTTAATTCCGATGCGATTTCTGTGTTTCATCGTCAATGTGAAGGTCCAAGGAATACATTGACCCTGCAGTGGTGTATCGGAAACTAATACTGGTCTCACAGGTAATGCTCAAAGCACCGATTGTCAGAAGAGTGCCTATTCTTGTAGTTAAGGCGTCATTGTGCCCTTTGTATTTAATTCCGATGTCATATCTGTGTTTCATCGTCGATGTGTATGTCCAAGGAATACATTGAACCTGAAGTGGTGTACCAGATACTAATACTGGTCTCACAAGGAATTCTCAAAGCACCGACTGTAATAAGAGTCTCTATTCTTGTACTTAAGGCGGGATTCTGCTTTTTGAATTTAATTCCGATGCGATTTCTGTGTTTCATAGTCAATGTGAAGGTCCAAGGAATAGATTGAACCTGCAGCAGCTTATCGGAAACTAATACGGATCGCACAGGAAAGGATCATAACACAGACTCTAAGAAGTCTCACTCTGCTTGTACTTAAGGCGTCATTGTGCCCTTTGTATTTAATTCCGAGGTAATTTCAGTGTTTCATCGTGAATGCTTGTTTCCAAGGAATACATTGAACCTGCAGTGGTGTATCGGAAAGTAATACTGGTTTCACAGGGAATGCTCAAAGCACCGACTGTAGGTAGAGTCTGCATTCTTGTACTTAAGGCTGCATTGTGTCTTTTGTATCTAATTCCGATGCAATTTCTGTGTTTCATCGTCAATGTGAAGGTCCAAGGAATTCATTGAACTTGCAGTGGTATATCAGAAACTAAAACTGGTCTCACAGGGAATGCTCAAAGCACCGTCTGTATGAAGAGTCTCTATTCTTGTACTTAAGGCGGCATTGTGCCTTTTGTATTTAATTCCGATGCGATTTCTGTGTATAATCGTCAATGTGAAGGTCCGAGGAATTCATTGAACCTGCAGGGGTGTATCGGAAACTAATACTTGTCTCACAGGGAATGCTCAAAGCACCGACTGTAAGAAGAGTCTTTATTCTTGTACTTAAGGCGGCTTTGGGCTGTTTGTATTTAATTCCGATGCGATTTCTGTCTTTCATCGTCAATGTGAAGGTCCAAGGAATACATTGAACCTGCAGTGGTGTGTCGGAAACTAATACTGGTCTCACAGGGAATGCTCAAAGCACCGACTGTAAGAAGAGTGTCTATTCTTGTACTTAAGGCGGCATTGTGCCTTTTGTATTTAATTCCAATGCGATTTCAGTGTTTCATCGTCAATGTGAAGGTCCAAGGAATACATTGGATCTGCAGTGGTGTATCGGAAACTAATACTGGTCTCACAGGGAATGCTCAAAGCACCGACTGTAAGAAGAGTCTCTATTCTTGTACTTAAGGCGGCATTGTGCCATTGTATTTAATTCCGGTGCGATTTCTGTGTATAAACGTCAATGTGAAGGTCCAAGGTATACATTGAACCTGCAGTGGTGAATCGGAAACTAATACTGGTCTCACAGGGAATGCTCAAAGCACCGACTGTAAGAAGAGAGTCTATTCTTGTACTTACGGCGGCATTGTGCCTTTTGTATTTAATTCCAATGCGATTTCAGTGTTTCATCGTCAATGTGAAGGTCCAAGGAATACATTGGATTTCCAGTGGTGTATCGGAAACTAATAGTGGTCTCAGAGGGAATGCTCAAAACACCGACAGTAAGAAGAGTCTCTATGCTTGTACTTAAGGCGACATTGTTCCTTTTTGTATTTAATTCCGATGCGATTTCTGTGGTTCATCGTCAATGTGAAGGTCCAAGGAACACATTGAACCTGCAGTGGTGTATCGGAAACTAATACTGGTCTCACAGGGAATGCTCAAAGCTCCGACTGTAAGTAGAGTTTGTATTCTTGTACTTAAGGCGGCATTGTGCCTTTTGTATTTAATTCCGATGCGATTTCTGTGTTTCATCGTCAATGTAAAGGTCCAAGGAATACATTGAACCTGCAGTGGTGTTCGGAAACTAATACTGGTCTCACAGGGAATGCTCAAAGCACCGACTGTAAGAAGAGTGTCTATTCTTGCACTTAAGGCGGCATTGTGCCCTTTGTATTTGATTTCAATGCCCTTTCTGTGTTTCATTGTCGATGTGTACGTCCAAGGAATACATTTAACCTGAAGTGGTGTACCGGATACTAATACTGGTCTCACAAGGAATGCTCAAAGCACCGAGTGTAAGAAGAGTCTCTATTCTTGTACTTAAGGCGGCATTCTGCGTTTTGTATTTAATTCCGATGCGATTTCTGTGTTTCATCGTCAATGTGACGGTCCAAGGAAGACATTGAACCCGCAGTGGCGTATCGGAAACTAATACGGGTCGCACAGGAAAGGATCAAAGCACAGACTCTAAGAAGTCTCACTCTGCTTGTACTTAAGGCGTCATTGTGCCCTTTGTATATAATTCCGATGTAATTTCAGTGTTTCATCGTCAATGCTTATTTCCAAGGAATACATTGAACCAGCAGTGGGGTATCGGAAACTAATACTGGTCTCACAGGGAATGCTCAAAGCACCGACAGATAGAAGAGTCTCTATTCTTGTACTTAAGGCGGCATTTTGCCTTTTGTATTTAATTCCGATGCGATTTCTGTGTATAATCGTCAATGTGAAGGTCCAAGGAATACATTGAACCTGCAGTGGTGTATCGGAAACTAATACTGGTCTCACAGGGAATGCTCAAAGCACCGATTGTAAGAAGAGTCTCTATTCTTGTACTTAAGGCGGCATTTTGCCTTTTGTATTTAATTCCGATGCGATTTCTGTGTATAATCGTCAATGTGAAGGTCCAAGGAATACATTGAACCTGCAGTGGTGTATCGGAAACTAGTACTGGTCTCACACGGAATGCTCAAAGCACCGACTGTAAGAAGAGTCTCTATTCTTGTACTTAAGGCGGCATTGGGCCTTTTGTATTTAATTCCGATGCGATTTCTGTGTTTCATCGTCAATGTGAAGGTCCAAGGAATACATTGAAACTGCAGTGTTGTATCGGAAACTAATACTGGTGTCACAGGATAGGATCAAAGCACAGACTCTAAGAAGTCTCACTCTCCTTTGACTTAAGGCGTCATTGTGCCCTTTGTATTTAATTCCGATGTAATTTCAGTGTTACATCGTCAATGCTTATTTCCAAGGAATACATTGAACCAGCAGTGGTGTTTCGGAAACTAATACTGGTCTCACAGGGAATGCTCAAAGCACCGACAGTAAGAAGAGTCTCTATCCTTGTACTTAAGGCGGCATTGTTCCTTTTGTATTTAATTCCGATGTAATTCCAGTGTTTCATCGTCAATGTGTATGTCCAAGGAATACATTGAATCTGCAGTGGTGTATCGGATACTAATATGGGTCTCACAGGGAATGCTCAAAGCACAGACTGTAAGAAGAGTCTCTATTCTTGTACTTAAGGCGGCATTGTGCCTTTTGTATTTAATTCCAATGCGATTTCTGTGTTTCATCGTCAATGTGAAGGTCCAAGGAATACATTGAACCTGCAGTGGTGTATCGGAAACTAATACTGGTCTCACAGAGAATGCTCAAAGCACCGACTGTAAGTAGCGTCTGTATTCTACATCTACATCTACATCTACATTGATACTCCGCAAGCCACCCAACGGTGTGTGGCGGAGGGCACCTTACGTGCCACTGTCATTACCTCCCTTTCCTGTTCCAGTCGCGTATGGTTCGCGGGAAGAACGACTGTCTGAAAGCCTCCGTTCGCGCTCTAATCTCTCTAATTTTACATTCGTGATATCCTCGGGAAGTATAAGTAGGGGGAAGCAATATATTCGATACCTCATCCAGAAACGCACCCTCTCGAAACCTGGCGAGCAAGCTACACCGCGATGCAGAGCGCCTCTCTTGCAGAGTCTGCCACTTGAGTTAATAAACATCTCCGTAACGCTATCACGGTTACCAAATAACCCAGTGACGAAACGCGCCGCTCTTCTTTGGATCTTCTCTATCTCCTCCGTCAACCCGACCTGGTACGGATCCCACACTGATGAGCAATACTCAAGTATAGGTCGAACGAGTGTTTTGTAAGCCACCTCCTTTGTTGATGGACTACATTTTCTAAGCACTCTCCCAATGAATCTCAACCTGGTACCCGCCTTACCAACAATTAGTTTTATATGATCATTCCACTTCAAATCGTTACGTACGCATACTCCCAGATATTTTACAGAAGTAACTGCTACCAGTGTTTGTTCCGCTATCATATAATCATACAATAAAGGATCCTTCTTTCTATGTATTCGCAATACATTACATTTGTCTATGTTAAGAGTCAGTTGCCACTCCCTGCACCAAGTGCCTATCCGCTGCAGATCTTCCTGTACTTCGCTACAATTTTCTAATGCAGCAACTTCTCTGTATACTACAGCATCATCCGCGAAAAGCCGCATGGAACTTCCGACACTATCTACTAAGTCATTTATATATATTGTGAAAAGCAATGGTCCCATAACACTCCCCTGTGGCACGCCAGAGGTTACTTTAACGTCTGTAGACGTCTCTCCATTGATAACAACATGCTGTGTTCTGTTTGCTAAAAACTCTTCAATCCAGCCACACAGCTGGTCTGATATTCCGTAGGCTCTTACTTTGTTTATCAGGCGACAGTGCGGAACTGTATCGAAAGCCTTCCGGAAGTCAAGAAAAATAGCATCTACCTGGGAGCCTGTATCTAATATTTTCTGGGTCTCATGAACAAATAAGGCGAATTGGGTCTCACACGATCGCTGTTTCCGGAATCCATGTTGATTCCTACATAGTAGATTCTGGGTTTCCAGAAATGACATGATACGCGAGCATCGGCATCGTGCTTTTTGTATTTAATTCCGATGCGATTTCTGTGCTTCATCGTCAATGTGAAGGTCCAAGGAATACATTGAACCTGCAGTGGTGTATCGGAAACTAATACTGGTCTCACAGGGAATGCTCAAAGCACCGACTGTAAGAAGAGTCTCTATTCTTGTACTTAAGGCGGCATTGTGCCTTTTGTATTTAATTCCGATGCGATTTCTGTGTATAAACGGCAATGTGAAGGTCCAAGGAATAGATTGGACCTGCAGCAGCGTATCGGAAACTAATACGGGTCGCACAGGAATGGATCAAAACACAGACTCTAAGAAGTCTCACTCTGCTTGTACTTAAGGCGTCATTGTGCCCTTTGTATTTAATTCCGATGTAATTTCAGTGTTTCATCTTGAATGCTTTTTTCCAAGGAATACATTGAACCAGCAGTGGTGTATCGGAAACTAATACTGGTCTCACAGGAAATGCTCAAAGCACCGACAGTAAAAAGAGTCTCTATTCTTGTACTTAAGGCGGCATTGTTCCTTTTGTATTTAATTCCGATGTAAATTCAGTGTTTCATCGTCAATGTGTATGTCCAAGGAATACATTGAACCTGCAGTGGTGTATCGGATACTAATACTGGTCTCACAGGGAATGCTCAAAGCACCGACTGTATGAAGAGTGTCTATTCTTGTACTTAAGGCGTCATTGTGCCCTTTGTATTTAATTCCGATGTAATTTCAGTGTTTCATCGTCAATGTGTATGTCCAAGGAATACATTGAACCTGCAGTGGTGTATTGGATACTAATACTGGTCTCACAGGGAATGCTCAAAGCACCGACTGTAAGAAGAGTCTCTATTCTTGTACTTAAGGCGGAATTGTGCCTTTTTGTATTTAATTCCGATGCGATTTCTGTGTTTCATCGTCAATGTGAAGGTCCAAGGAATACACTGAACCTGCAGTGGTGTATCGGAAACTAATACTGGACTCACAGGGATTGCTCAAAGCTCCGACTGTAAGTAGAGTTTGTATTCTTGTACTTAAGGCGGCATTGTGCCTTTTGTATTTAATTCCGACGCGATTTCTGTGTTTCATCGTCAATGTAAAGGTCAAAGGGATACATTGAACCTGCAGTGGTGTTCGGAAACTAATACTGGTCTCACAGTTAATGCTCAAAGCACCGACTGTAAGAAGAGTGTCTATTCTTGTACTTAAGGCGGCATTGTGCACTTTGTATTTAATTTCAATGCCCTTTCTGTGTTTCATCGTCGATGTGTATGTCCAAGGAATACATTGAACCTGAAGTGGTGAACTGGATACTAATACTGGTCTCACAAGGAATGCTCAAAGCACCGACTGTAAGAAGAGTCACTATTCTTGTACTTAAGGCGGCATTCTGCCTTTTGTATTTAATTCCGATGCGATTTCTGTGTTTCATCGTCAATGTGAAGGTCCAAGGAAGACATTGAACCCGCAGTGGCGTATCGGAAACTAATACGGGTCGCACAGGAAAGGATCAAAACACAGACTCTAAGAAGTCTCACTCTGCTTGTACTTAAGGCGTCATTGTGCCCTTTGTATTTAATTCCGATGTAATTTCAGTGTTTCATCGTCAATGCTTATTTCCAAGGAATACATTGAACCAGCAGTGGTGTATCGGAAACTAATACTGGTCTCACAGGGAATGCTCAAAGCACCGACAGTAAGAAGAGTCTCTATTCTTGTACTTAAGGCGGATTTTGCCTTTTGTATTTAATTCCGATGCGATTTCTGTGTATAAACGGCAATGTGAAGGTCCAAGGTATACATTGAACCTGCAGTGGTGAATCGGAAACTAATACTGGTCTCACAGGGAATGCTCAAAGCACCGACTGTAAGAAGAGTGTCTATTCTTGTAGTTAAGGCGGCATTGTGCCCTTTGTATTTAATTCCGATGTCATATCTGTGTTTCATCGTCGATGTGTATGTCCAAGGAATACATTGAACCTGAAGTGGTGTACCGGATACTAATACTGGTCTCACAAGGAATTCTCAAAGCACCGACTGTGATAAGAGTCTCTATTCTTGTACTTAAGGCGGGATTCTGCCTTTTGTATTTAATTCCTATGCGATTTCTGTGTTTCATCGTCAATGTGAAGGTCCAAGGAAGACATTGAACCCGCAGTGGCGTATCGGAAACTAATACGGGTCGCACAGGAAAGGATCAAAACACAGACTCTAAGAAGTCTCACTCTGCTTGTACTTACGGCGTCATTGTGCCCTTTGTATTTAATTCCGATGTAATTTCAGTGTTTCATCGTGAATGCTTATTTCCAAGGAATACATAGAACCAGCAGTGGTGTATCGGAAACTAATACTGGTCTCACAGGAAATGCTCAAAGCACCGACAGTAAAAAGAGTCTCTATTCTTGTACTTAAGGCGGCATTGTTCCTTTTGTATTTAATTCCGATGTAAAATCAGTGTTTCATCGTCAATGTGTATGTCCAAGGAATACATTGAATTCGCAGTGGTGTATCGGATACTAATACTGGTCTCACAGGGAATGCTCAAAGCACAGACTGTAAGCAGAGTCTCTATTCTTGTACTTAAGGCGGCATCTTGCCTTTTGTATTTAATTCCGATGCGATTTCTGTGTTTCATCGTCAATGTGAAGGTCCAAGGAATACATAGAACCTGCAGTGGTGTATCGGAAACTAATACTGGTCTCACAGGGAGTGCTCAAACACCGACTGTAAGAAGTGTGTCTATTCTTGTACTTAAGCCGGCATTGTGCCGTTTGTTTTTAATTCCGATGCCATTTCTGTGTTTCATCGTCGATGTGAAAGTCCAAGGAATACACTGAACCTGCAGTGGTGTATCGAAAACTAATACTTGTCTCACAGGGAATGCTCAAAGCACCGACTGTAAGAAGAGTCTCTATTCTTGTACTTAAGGCGGCATTGTGCCTTTTGTATTTAATTCCGATGCGATTTCTGTGTATAAACGGCAATGTGAAGGTCCAAGGTATACATTGAACCTGCAGTGGTGAATCGGAAACTAATACTGGTCTCACAGGGAATGCTCAAAGCACCGACTGTAAGAAGAGTCTCTATTCTTGTACTTAAGGCGGCATTGTGCCTTTTGTATTTAATTCCGATGCGATTTCTGTGTTTCATCGTCAATGTGAAGGTCCAAGGAATACATTGGACCTGCAGTGGTGTATCGGAAACTAATACTGGTCTCAGAGGGAATGCTCAAAACACCGACAGTAAGAAGAGTCTCTATTCTTGTACTTAAGGCGGCATTGTTCCTTTTGTATTTAATCCCGATGTAATTTCAGTGTTTCATCGTCAATGTGTGTGTCCAAGGAATACATTGAACCTGCAGTGGTGTATCGGATACTAATACTGGCCTCACAGGGAATGCTCAAAGCACCGACTCTAAGAAGAGTCTCAATTCAGGTACTTAAGGCGGAATTGTGCCTTTTTGTATGTAATTCCGATGCGATTTCTGTGTTTCATCGTCAATGTGAAGGTCCAAGGAATACATTGAACCTGCAGTGGTGTATCGGAAACTAATACTGGTCTCACAGGGAATACTCAAAGCACCGACAGTAAGTAGAGTCTTTATTCTTGTACTTAAGGCGGCATTGTGCCTTTTGTATTTAATTCCGATGCGATTTCTGTGTTTCATCGTCAATGTGAAGGTCCAAGGAATACATTGACCCTGCAGTGGTGTATCGGAAACTAATACTGGTCTCACAGGTAATGCTCAAAGCACCGATTGTCAGAAGAGTGCCTATTCTTGTAGTTAAGGCGGCATTGTGCCCTTTGTATTTAATTCCGATGTCATATCTGTGTTTCATCGTCGATGTGTATGTCCAAGGAATACATTGAACCTGAAGTGGTGTACTGGATACTAATACTGGTCTCACAAGGAATTCTCAAAGCACCGACTGTAATAAGAGTCTCTACTCTTGTACTTAAGGCGGGATTGTGCCTTTTGTATTTAATTCCGATGCGATTTCAGTGTTTCATCGTCAATGTGAAGGTCCAAGGAATAGATTGAACCTGCAGCAGCGTGTCGGAAACTAATACGGGTCGCACAGGAAAGGATCAAAACACAGACTCTAAGAAGTCTCACTCTGCTTGCACTTAAGGCGTCATTGTGCCCTTTGTATTTAATTCCGATGTAATTTCAGTGTTTCATCTTGAATGCTTATTTCCAAGGAATACATTGAACCAGCAGTGGTGTATCGGAAACTAATACTGGTCTCACAGGAAATGCTCAAAGCACCGACAGTAAAAAGAGTCTCTATTCCTGTACTTAAAGCGGCATTGTTCCTTTTGTATTTAATTCCGATGTAATTTCAGTGTTTCATCTTGAATGCTTATTTCCAAGGAATACATTGAACCTGCAGTGGTGTATCGGAATCTAATACTGGTCTCACAGGGAATGCTCAAAGCACCGACTGTAAGTAGAGTCTGTATTCTTGTACTTAAGGCTGCATTGTGTCTTTTGTATTTAATTCCGATGCAATTTCTGTGTTTCATCGTCAATGTGAAGGTCCAAGGAATACATTGAACTTGCAGTGGTGTATCAGAAACTAATACTGGTCTCACAGGGAATGCTCAAAGCACCGACTGTATGAAGAGTTTCTATTCTTGTACTTAAGGCGGCATTTTGACTTTTGTATAAAATTCCGATGCGATTTCTGTTTTTCAGCGTCAATGTGAAGGTCAAGGAATACATTGAACCTGCAGTGGTGTATCGGAAACTAATACTGGTCTCACAGGTATTGCTCAAAGCACCGACTGTATGAAGAGTGTCTTTTCTTGTACTTAAGGCGTCATTGTGCTCTTTGTATTTAATTCCGATGTAATTTCAGTGTTTCATCGTCAATGTGTATGTCCAAGGAATACATTGAACCTGCAGTGGTGTATTGGATACTAATACTGGTCTCACAGGGAATGCTCAAAGCACCGACTGTAAGAAGAGTCTCTATTCTTGTACTTAAGGCGGAATTGTGCCTTTTTGTATTTAATTCCGATGCGATTTCTGTGTTTCATCGTCAATGTGAAGGTCCAAGGAATACATTGAACCTGCAGTGGTGTATCGGAAACTAATACTGGTCTCACAGGGAATGCTCAAAGCTCCGACTGTAAGTAGAGTTTGTATTCTTGTACTTAAGGCGGCATTGTGCCTTTTGTATTTAATTCCGATGCGATTTCTGTGTTTCATCGTCAATGTAAAGGTCCAAGGAATACATTGAACCTGCAGTGGTGTTCGGAAACTAATTCTGGTTTCACAGGGAATGCTCAAAGCACCGACTGTGAGAAGAGTGTCTATTCTTGTACTTAAGGCGGCATTGTGAGCTTTGTATTTAATTTCAATGCCCTTTCTGTGTTTCATCGTCGATGTGTATGTCCAAGGAATACATTGAACCTGAAGTGGTGTACTGGATACTTATACTGGTCTCACAAGGAATGCTCAAAGCACCGACTGTAAGAAGAGTCTCTATTCTTGTACTTAAGGCGGCATTGTGCCTTTTGTATTTAATTCCGATGCGATTTCTGTGTTTCATCGTCAATGTGAAGGTCCAAGGAAGACATTGAACCCGCAGTGGCGTATCGGAAACTAATACGGCTCGCACAGGAAAGGATCATAACACAGACTCTAAGAAGTCTCATTCTGCTTGTACTTAAGGCGTCATTGTGCCCTTTGTATTTAATTCCGATGTAATTTCAGTGTTTCATCGTCATTGCTTATTTCCAAGGAATACATTGAACCAGCAGTGGTGTATTGGAAACTAATACTGGTCTCGCAGGGAATGCTCAAAGCACCGACAGTAAGAAGAGTCTCTATTCTTGTACTTAAGGCGGCATTTTGCCTTTTGTATTTAATTCCGATGCGATTTCTGTGTATAAACGGCAATGTGAAGGTCCAAGGTATACATTGAACTTGCAGTGGTGAATCGGAAACTAATACTGGTCTCACAGGTAATGCTCAAAGCACCGACTGTAAGAAGAGTCTCTATTCTTGTACTTGAGGCGGCATTGTGCCTTTTGTATTTAATTCCGATGCGATTTCTGTGTTTCATCGTCATCGTGAAGGTCCAAGGAATTCATTGGACCTGCAGTGGTGTATCGGAAACTAATACTGGTCTCAGAGGGAATGCTCAAAACATCGGCAGTAAGAAGAGTCTCTATTCTTGTACTTAAGGCGACATTGTTCCTTATGTATTTAATTCCGATGTAATTTCAGTGTTTCATAGTCAATGTGTATGTCCAAGGAATACATTGAACCTGCAGTGGTGTATCGGATACTAATACTGGTCTCACAGGGAATGCTCAAAGCACCGATTCTAAGAAGAGTCTCAATTCAGGTACTTAATGCGGAATTGTGCCTTTTTGTATTTAATTCCGATGCGATTTCTGTGTTTCATCGTCAATGTGAAGGTCCAAGGAATACATTGAACCTGCAGTGGTGTATCGGAAACTAATACTGGTCTCACTGGGAATACTCAAAGCACCGACAGTAAGTAGAGTCTTTATTCTTGTACTTAAGGCGGCATTGTGCCTTTTGTATTTAATTCCGATGCGATTTCTGTGTTTCATCGTCAATGTGAAGGTCCAAGGAATACATTGACCCTGCAGTGGTGTATCGGAAACTAATACTGGTCTCACAGGTAATGCTCAAAGCACCGATTGTCAGAAGAGTGCCTATTCTTGTAGTTAAGGTGGCATTGTGCCCTTTGTATTTAATTCCGATGTCATATCTGTGTTTCATCGTCGATGTGTATGTCCAAGGAATACATTGAACCTGAAGTGGTGTACCGGATACTAATACTGGTCTCACAAGGAATTCTCAAAGCACCGACGGTAATAAGAGTCTCTATTCTTGTACTTAAGGCGGGATTCTGCCTTTTGTATTTAATTCCGATGCGATTTCTGTGTTTCATAGTCAATGTGAAGGTCCAAGGAATAGATTGAACCTGCAGCAGCGTATCGGAAACTAATACGGATCGCACAGGAAAGGATGAAAACACAGACTCTAAGAAGTCTCACTCTGCTTGTACTTAAGGCGTCATTGTGCCCTTTGTATTTTATCCCGATGTAATTTCAGTGTTTCATCGTGAATGCTTATTTCCAAGGAATACATAGAACCAGCAGTGGTGTATCGGAAACTAATACTGGTCTCACAGGAAATGCTCAAAGCACCGACAGAAAAAGAGTCTCTATTCTTATACTTAAGGCGGCATTGTTCCTTTTGTATTTAATTCCGATGTAAATTCAGTGTTTCATCGTCAATGTGTATGTCCAAGGAATACATTGAATCTGCAGTGGTGTATCGGATACTAATACTGGTCTCACAGGGAATGCTCAAAGCACCGACTGTAAGTAGAGTCTGTATTCTTGTACTTAAGGCTGCATTGTGTCTTTTGTATTTATTTCCGATGCAATTTCTGTGTTTCATCGTCAATGTGAAGGTCCAAGGAATACATTGAACTTGCAGAGGTGTATCAGAAACTAATACTGGTCCCACAGGGAATGCTCAAAGCACCGACTGTAAGAAGAGTCTCTATTCTTGTACTTAAGGCAGCATTTTGCCTTTTGTATAAATTTCCGATGCGATTTCTGTTTTTCAGCGTCAATGTGGAGGTCCAAGGAATACATTGAACCTGCAGTGGTGTATCGGAAACTAATACTGGTCTCACAGGTAATGCTCAATACACCGACTGTATGAAGAGTTTCTATTCTTGTACTTAAGGCGTCATTGTGCCCTTTGTATTTAATTCCGATGTAATTTCAGTGTTTCATCGTCAATGTGTATGTTCAAGGAATACATTGAACCTACAGTCTTGTATCGGAAACTAGAACTGGTCTCACAGGGAATACTGGACGCACTGGCTGTGAGAATAGTCTCTATTCTTGTACTTAAGGCGGCATTGTGCCTTTGGTATTTAATTCCGATGCGATTTCTGTGTTTCATCGTCAATGAGAATGTCTAAGGAATACATTGAACCTGCAGTGGTGTATCGGATATTAATACTGGTCTCTCAGGGAATGCTCAATGCACCGACTGTAAGAAGAGTCTCTATTGTTGTACTTAGGGCGGCATTGTGCCTTTTGTATTTTATTCCGATGGGATTTCTGTGTTTCATCGTCAATGTGAAGGTCCAAGGAATACATTGAACCTGCAGTGGTGTATCGGAAACTAATACTGGTCTCACAGGGAATGCTCAAAGCACCGACTGTAAGTAGAGTCTGTATTCTTGTACTTAAGGCGGCATTGTGCCTTTTGTAGTTAATTCCGATGCGATTTCTGTGTTTCATCGTCAATGTGAAGGTCCAAGGAATACATTGAACCTACAGTGGTGTATCGGAAACTAATACTGGTCTCACAGGGAATGCTCAAAGCGCCGACTGTAAGAAGAGTGTCTATTCTTGTACTTAAGGCGGCATTGTGCCTTTTGTATTTAATTCCGATGCCATTTCTGTGTTTCATCGTCGATGTGTATGTCCAAGGAATACGTTGAACCTGAAGTGGTATACCGGATACTAATACTGGTCTCACAGGGAACGCTCAAAGCACCGACTGTAAGAAGAGTCTCTATTCTTGTACTTGAGGCGGCATTGCGCCTTTTTGTATTTAATTCCGATGCGATTTCTGGGTTTCATCGTCAATGTCAAAGGTCCAAGGAATACATTGAACCTGCAGTGGTGTATCAGAAACTAATACTGGTCTCACAGGGAATGCTCAAAGTATCGACTGTAAGTAGAGTCCGTATTGTTGTACTTAAGGCGGCATTGTGCCTTTTGTATTTAATTCCGATGTGATTTCTGTTTTTCATCGTCAATGTCAAGGTCCAAGGAATACATTGAACCTGCAGTGGTGTATCGGAAACTATTACTGGTCTCACAGGGAATGCTCAAAGCACCGACTGTAAGAAGAGTGTCTATTCTTGTACTTAAGGCGGCATTGTGCCCTTTGTATATAATTCCGATGTAATTTCTGTGTTTCATCGTCAATGCGTATTTCCAAGGAATACATTGAACCTGCAGTGGTGTATCGGAAACTAATACTGGTCTCACAGGGAATGCTCAAATACCCGACAGTAAAAAGAATCTCTGTTCTTGTCCTTAAGGCGGCATTGTTCCTTTTGTATTTAATTCCGATGTAATTTCAGTGTTTCATCGTCAATGAGTATGTCCAAGGAATACATTGAATCTGCGGTGGTGTATCGGATACTAATACTGGTCTCACAGGGAATGCTCAAAGCACAGACTGTAAGAAGAGTCTCTATTCTTGTACTTAAGGCGGCATTGTGCCTTTTGTATTTAATCCCGATGCAATATCTGTGTTTCTTCGTCAATGTGAAGGTCCAAGGAATACATTGGACCTGCAGTGGTGTATCGGAAACTAGTACTGGTCTCACAGGGAATGCTCAAAGCACCGACTGTAAGAAGAGTCTCTATTCTTGTACTTAAGGCGGCATTTTGCCTTTTGTATTTAATTCCGATGCGATTTCATGTATAATCGTCAATGTGAAGGTCCAAGTAATATATTCAACCTGCAGTGGTGTATCGGTAACTAATTCTGGTCTCACAGGGAATGTTCAAAGCACCGACTGTAAGAAGAGTCTCTATTTTTGTACTTAAGGCGGCATTGGGCCTTTTGTATTTAATTCCGATGCGATTTATGTCTTTCATCGTCAATGTGAAGGTCCAAGGAATTCATTGAACCGGCGGTGGTGTATCGGAAACTAATCCTGGCCTCACAGGGAATGCTCAAAGCACCGACTGTAAGAAGAGTCTCTATTCTTGTACTTAAGGCGGCATTGTGCCCTTTGTATTTAATTCCGATGCCATTTCCGTGTTTCATCGTCGATGTGAAAGTCCTAGGAATACACTGAACCTGCAGTGGTGTATCGGAAACTAATACTGGTCTCACAGGGAATGCTCAAAGCACCGACAGTAAGAAGAGTCTCTATTCTTGTACTTATGGCGACACTGTTCCTTTTGTATTTAATTCCGAATGTAATTTCAGTGTTTCATCGTCAATGTGTATGTCCAAGGAATACATTGGACCTGGAGTGGTGTATCGGAAACTAATACTGGTCTCAAAGGGAATGCTCAAAACGCAGACAGTAAGAAGAGTCTCTAATCTTGTACTTAAGGCGACATTGTTCCCATTGTATTTAATTCCGATGTAATTGCAGTGTTTCATCGTCAATGTGTATGTCCAAGGAATACATTGAACACTCAGTTGTGTATCGGATACTAATACTGGTGTCACAGGGTATGCTCAAAGCACCGACTGTAAGAAGAGTCTCTATTCTTGTACTTAAGGCGGCCTGTGCCCTTTGTATTTAATTCCGATGCCATATCTGTGTTTCATCGTCGATGTGTATGTCCAAGGAATACATTGAACCTGCAGTGGTGTACCGGATACTAATACTAGTCTCACAGGGAATGCTCATAGCACCGAATGTAAGAAGAGTCTCTATTCTTGTACTTAAGGCGATGTTGTGCCTTTTTGTATTTAATTCCGATGCGATTTCTGTGTTTCATCGTCAATGTGAAGGTCCATGGAATACATTGAACCTGCAGTGGTGTACCGGAAACTAATACTGGTCTCACAGGGAATGCTCAAAGCACCGACTGTAAGTAGAGTCTGTATTCTTGTACTTAAGGCGGCATTGTGCCTTTTGTATTTAATTCCGATGCGATTTCTGTGTTTCATCGTCAATGTGAAAGTCCAAGCAATACATTGAACCTGCAGTGGTGTATCGGAAACTAATACTGGTCTCACAGGGAATGATCAAAGCACCGACTGTAAGAAGATTGTCAATTCTTCTACTTAAGGCGGTATTGTGCCCTTTGTATTTAATTCCGATAAAATATCTGTGTTTCATCGTCGATGTGAAAGTCCAAGGAATACACTGAACCTGCAGTGGTGTATCGGAAACTAATACTGGTCTCACAGGGAATGCTCAAAGCACCGATAGTAAGTAGAGTCTTTATTCTTGTACTTAAGGCGGCATTGTGCCTTTTGTATTCAATTCCGATGCGATTTCTGTGTTTCATCGTCAATGTGAAGGTCCAAGGAATAGATTGAACCTGCATCAGCGTATCGGAAACTAATACGGATCGCACAGGAAAGGATCAAAACACAGACCCTAAGAAGTCTCACTCTGCTTGTACTTAAGGCGTCATTGTGCCCTTTGTATTTAATTCCGATGTAATTTCAGTGTTTCATCGTGAATGCTTATTTCCAAGGAATACATTGAACCAGCAGTGGTGTATCGGAAACTAATACTGGTCTCACAGGAAATGCTCAAAGCACCGACAGTAAAAATAGTCTCTATTCTTGTACTTAAGGCGGCATTGTTCCTTTTGTATTTAATTCCGATGTAAATTCAGTGTTACATCGTCAATGTGTATGTCCAAGGAATACATTGAATCTGCAGTGGTGTATCGGATACTAATACTGGTCTCACAGGGAATGCTCAAAGCACAGACTGTAAGCAGAGTATCTATTCTTGTACTTAAGGCGGCATTGTGTCTTTTGTATTTAATTCCGATGCAATTTCTGTGTTTCATCATCAATGTGAAGGTCCAAGGAATACATTGAACTTGCAGTGGTGTATCAGAAGCTAATACTGGTCTCACAGGGAATGCTCAAAGCACCGACTGTAAGAGGAGTCTCTATTCTTGTACTTAAGGCGGCATTTTGCCTTTTGTATAAAATTCCGATGCGATTTCTGTTTTTCAGCTTCAAAGTGAAGGTCCAAGGAATACATTGAACCTGCAGTGGTGTATCGGAAACTAATACTGGTCTCACAGGTAATGCTCAAAGCACCGACTGTATGAAGAGTGTCTATACTTGTACTTAAGGCGTCATTGTGCCCTTTGTATTTAATTCCGATGTAATTTCAGTGTTTCATCGTCAATGTGTATGTTCAAGGAATACATTGAACCTGCAGTGGTGTATCGGAATCTAGAACTGGTCTTACAGGGAATACTCGACGCACCGGCTGTGAGAATAGTCTCTATTCTTGTACTTAAGGCGTTATTGTGCCTTTGATATTTAATTCCGATGCGATTTCTGTGTCTCATCGTCAATGAGAATGTGTAAGGAATACATTGAACCTGCAGTGGTGTATCGGATATTAATACTGGTCTCTCAGGGAATACTCAATGCACCGACTGTAAGATGAGTCTCTATTGTTGTACCTAGGGCGGCATTGTGACTTTTGTATTTCATTCCGATGCGATTTCTGTGTTTCATCGTCAATGTGAAGGTCCAAGGAATACATTGAACCTGCAGTGGTGTATCGGAAACTAATACTGGTCTCACAGGGAATGCTGAAAGCACAGACTGTAAGTAGAGTCTGTATTCTTGTCCTTAAGGCGGCATTGTGCCTTTTGTAGTTAATTCCGATGCGATTTCTGTGTTTCATCGTCAGTGTGAAGGTCCAAGGAATACATTGAACCTGCAGTGGTGTATCGGAAACTAATACTGGTCTCACAGGGAATGCTCAAAGCACCGACTGTAAGAAGAGTGTCTATTCTTGTACTTAAGGCGGCATTGTGCCTTTTGTATTTAATTCCGATGCCATTTCTGTGTTTCATCGTCGATGGGTATGTCCAAGGAATACGTTGAACCAGAAGTGGTGTACCGGATACTAATACTGGTCTCACAGGGAATGCTCAAAACACCGACTGTAAGAAGAGTCTCTATTCTTGTACTTAAGGCGGCATTGTGCCTTTTTGTATTTAATTCCGATGCGATTTCTGTGTTTCATCGTCAATGTCAAAGGTCCAAGGAATACATTGAACCTGCAGTGGTGTATCGGAAACTAATACTGGTCTCACAGGGAATGCTCAAAGCACCGACTGTAAGAAGAGTGTCTATTCTTGTACTTAAGGCGGCATTGTGCCCTTTGTATTTAATTCCGATGCCATATCTGTGTTTCATCGTCGATGTGTATGTCCAAGGAATACATTGAACCTGCAGTGGTGTACTGGATACTAATACTAGTCTCACAGGGAATGCTCATAGCACCGAATGTAAGAAGAGTCTCTATTCTTGTACTTAAGGCGATATTGTGCCTTTTTGTATTTAATTCCGATGCGATTTCTGTGTTTCATCGTCAATGTGAATTTCCATGGAATACATTGAACCTGCAGCGGTGTATCGGAAACTAATTCTGGTCTCACAGGGAATGCTCAAAGCACCGACTGTAAGTAGAGTCTGTATTCTTGTACTTAAGGCGGCATTGTCCTTTTTGTATTTAATTCCGATGCGATTTCTGTGTTTCATCGTCAATGTGAAAGTCCAAGTAATACATTGAACCTGCAGTGGTGTATCGGAAACTAATACTGGTCTCACAGGGAATGCTCAAAGCACCGACTGTAAGAAGAGTGTCTATTCTTGTACTTAAGGCGGTATTGTGCCCTTTGTATTTAATTCCGATTAAATTTCTGTGTTTCATCGTCGATGTGAAAGTCCAAGGAATACACTGAACCTGCAGTGGTGTATCGGAAACTAATACTGGTCTCACAGGGAATGCTCAAAGCACCGGCTGTAAGAAGAGTCTCTATTCTCGTACTTAAGGCGGCATTGTGCCTTTTGTTTTTAATTCCGATGCGATTTCTGTGTGTAATCGTCAATATGAAGGTCCAAGGAATACATTGAAAATGCAGTGGCGTATCGGAAACTAATACGGATCGCACAGGAAAGGATCAAAACACAGTCTCTAAGAAGTCTCACTCTGCTTGTACTTAAGGCGTCATTGTGCTCTTTGTATTTAATTCCGATGTAATTTCAGTGTTTCATCGTCAATGCGTATTTCCAAGGAATACTTTGAACCAGCAGTGGTGTATCGGAAACTAATGCTGATCTCACAGGGAATGCTCAAAGCACCGACAGTAAGAAGAGTCTCTATTCTTGTACTTAAGGCGGCATTGTTCCTTTTGTGTTTAATTCCGATGTAATTTCAGTGTTTCATAGTCAATGTGTATGTCCAAGGAATACATTGAATCTGCAGTGGTGTATCGGATACTAATACTGGTCTCACAGGGAATGCTCAAAGCACAGACTGTAAGAAGAGTCTCTATTCTTGTACTTAAGGTGGCATTGTGCCTTTTGTATTTAATTCCAATGCGATTTCTGTGTTTCATCGTCAATGTGAAGGTCCAAGGAATACATTGAACCTGCAGTGGTGTATCGGAAACTAATACTGGGCTCACAGGGAATGCTCAAAGCACCGACCGTAAGTAGAGTCTGTATTCTTGTACTTAAGGCGGCATCGTGCTTTTTTTATTTAATTCCGATGCGATTTCTATGTTTCATCGTCAATGTGAAGGTCCAAGGAATACATTGAACCTGCAGTTGTGTATCGGAAACTAATACTGGTCTCACAGGGAATGCTCAAAGCACCGACTGTAAGAAGAGTCTCTATTCTTGTACTTAAGGCGGCATTGGGCCGTTTGTATTTAATTCCGATGCGATTTCTGTCTTTCATCGTCAATGTGAAGGTCCAAGGAATACATTGAACATGCAGTGGTGTATCGGAAACTAATACTGGTCTCACAGGGAATTCTCAAAGCACCGACTGAAAGAAGAGTATCTATTGTTGTACTTAAGGCGGCATTGTGCCCTTTGTATTTAATTCCGATGCCATTTCTGTGTTTCATCGTCGATGTGAAAGTCCAAGGAATACACTGAAAATGCAGTGGTGTATCGGAAACTAAAACTGGTCTCACAGGGAATGCTCAAAGCTCTGACTGTAAGAAGAGTCTCTATTCTTGTACTTAAGGCGGCATTGTGGCTTTTGTATTTAATTCCGATGCCATTTCTGTGTATAAACGTCAATGTGAAGGTCCAAGGTATACATTGAACTTGCAGTGGTGAATCGGAAACTAATACTGGTCTCACAGGGAATGCTCAAATCACCGACTGTAAGAAGAGTCTCTATTCTTGTACTTAAGGCGGCATTGTGCCTTTTGTATTTAATTCCGATGCGATTTCTGTGATTCATCGTCAATGTGAAGGTCCAACAATACATTGGACCTGCAGTGGTGTATCGGAAACTAATACTGGTCTCAGAGGCAATGCTCAAAACACCCACGGCAAGAAGAGTCTCTATTCTTGTACTTAAGGCGACATTGTTCCTTTTGTATTTAATTCCGATGTAATTTCAGTGTTTCATCGTCGATGTGTATGTCCAAGGAATAGATTGAACCTGCAGTGGTGTATCGGAAACTAATACTGTTCTCACAGGGAATGCTCAAAGCACCGACTGTAAGAAGAGTGTCTATTCTTGTACTTAAGGCGGCATTGTGCCCATTGTATTTAATTCCGATGCCATTTCTGTGTTTCATCGTCGATGTGAAAGTCCAAGGAATACACTGAACCTGCAGTGGTGTATCGGAAACTAATACTGGTCTCACAGGGAATGCTCCAAGCACCGACTGTAAGAAGAGTCTCTATTCTTGTACTTAAGGCGGCATTGGGCCGTTTGTATTTAATTCCGATGCGATTTCTGTCTTTCATCGTCAATGTGAATGTCCAAGGTATACATTGAACCTGCAGTGGTGTATCGGAAACTAATACTGGTCTCACAGTGAATGCTCAATGCACCGACTGTAAGAAGAGTGTCTATTCTGGTACTTAAGGCGGCATTGTGCCCTTTGTATTTAATTCCGATGCCATTTCTGTGATTCATCGTCGATGTGAAAGTCCAAGGAATACACTAAACCTGCAGTGGTGTATCGGAAACTAATACTGGTCTCACAGGGAATGCTCAAACCACCGACTGTAAGAAGTGTCTCTATTCTTGTACTTAAGGCGGCATTGTCCCTTTTGTATTTAATTCCGATGCGAATTCTGTGTATAATCGTCAATGTGAAGGTCCAAGGTATACATTGAACCTGCAGTGGTGTATCGGAAACTAATACTGGTCTCACAGGGAATGCTCAAAGCACCGACTGTAAGAGGACTCTCTATTCTTGTACTTAAGGCGGCATTGGGCCGTTTGTATTTAATTCCGATGCGATTTCTGTCTTTCATCGTCAATGTGAAGGTCCAAGGAATACATTCAACCTGCAGTGGCGTATCGGAAACTAATACGGGTCGCACAGGAAAGGATCAAAACACAGACTCTAAGAAGTATCACTCTGCTGGTACTTACGGCGTCATTGTGCCCTTTGTATTTAATTCCGATGTAATTTCAGTGTTTCATCGTCAATGCTTATTTCCAAGGAAAACATTGAACCAGCAGTGGTGTATCGGATACTAATACTGGTCTCACAGGGAATGCTCAAAGCACAGACTGTAAGAAGATTCTCTATTCTTGTACTTAAGGCGGCATTGTGCCTTTTGTATTTAATTCCATTGCGATTTCTGTGTCTCATCGTCAATGTGAAGGTCAAGGGAATACATTGAACCTGCAGTGGTGTATCGGAAACTAATACTTGTCTCATAGGGAATGCTCAAAGCACCGACTGTAAGTAGAGTCTGTATTCTTGTACTTAAGGCGGCATCGAGCTTTTTGTATTTAATTCCGATGCGATTTCTGTGTTTCATCGTCAATGTGAAGGTCCAAGGAATACATTGAACCTGCAGTGGTGTATCGGAAACTAATACTGGTCTCACAGGGAATGCTCAAAGCACCGACTGTAAGAAGAGTCTCTATTCTTGTACTTAAGGCGGCATTGGGCCGTTTGTATTTAATTACGATGCGATTTCTGACTTTCATCGTCAATATGAAGGCCCAAGGAATACATTGAACCTGCAGTGGTGTATCGGAATCTAATTCTGGTCTGACAGGGAATGCTCAAAGCACCGACTGTAAGAAGAGTGACTATTCTTGTACTTAAGGTGGCATTGTGCCTTTTGTATATAATTCCGGTGCGATTTCTGTGTTTCATCGTCAATGTGAAGGTCCAACGAATACATTGGGCCTGCAGTGGTGTATCGGAAACTAATACTGGTCTTAGAGGGAATGCTCAAAACACCGACAGTATGAAGAGTCTCTATTCTTGTACTTAATGCGACATTGTTCCTTTTGTATTTAATTCCGATGTAATTTCAGTGTTTCATCGCCAATGTGTATGTCCAAGGAATACATTGAAACTAAAGTGGTGTATCGGATACTAATAATGGTCTCACAGGGAATGCTCAAAGCACCGACTGTAAGAAGAGTCTCTATTCTTGGACTTAAGGCGGAATTGTGCCTTTTTGTATTTAAATCCGATGCGATTTCTGTGTTTCATCGTCAATGGGTCCAAGGAATACATTGAACCTGCAGTGGTGTATCGGAAACTAATACTGGTCTCACAGGGAATGCTCAAAGCACCGACTGTAAGTAGAGTCTGTATTCTTGTACTTAAGGCGGCATTGTGCCTTGTGTATTTAATTCCGAAGCGATTTCTGTGTTTCATCGTCAATGTGAAGGTCCAAGGAATACATTGAACCTGCAGTGGTGTATCGGAAACTAATACTGGTCTCACAGGGAATGCTCAAGGCACCGAGTGTAAGAAGCGTGTATATTCTTGTACTTAAGGCGGCATTGTGCCCTTTGTATTTAATTCCGATGCCATTTCTGTGTATCATCGTCGATGTGTATGTCCAAGGAATACATTGAATCTGCAGTGGTGTATCGGATACTAACACTGGTCTCACAGGGAATGCTCAAAGCACCGACTGTAAGAAGAGGCTCTATTCTTGTACTTATGGCGGCATTGTGCCTTTTGTATTTAATTCCGATGCGATTTCTGTGTATAATCGTCAATGTGAAGGTCCAAGGTATACATTGAAACTGCAGTGGTGAATCGGAAACTAATACTAGTCTCACAGGTAATGCTCAAAGCACCGACAGTATGAAGAGTGTCTATTCTTGTACTTAAGGCGTCGTTGTGCCCTTTGTATTTAATTCCGATGTAATTTCAGTGTTTCATCGTCAATGTGTATGTTCAAGGAATACATTGAACCTGCAGTGGTGTATCGGAAACTAGAACTGGTCTCACAGGGAATACTCGACGCACCGGCTGTGAGAATAGTCTCTATTCTTGTACTTAAGGCGGCATTGTGCCTTTGGTATTTAATTCCGATGCGATTTCTGTGTTTCATCGTCAATGAGAATGTCTAAGGAATACATTGAACCTGCAGTGGTGTATCGGATATTAATACTGGTCTCTCAGGGAATGCTCAATGCACCGACTGTAAGAAGAGTCTCTATTGTTGTACCTAGGGCGGCATTGTGCCTTTTGTATTTTATTCCGATGCGATTTCTGTGTTTCATCGACAATGTGAAGGTCCAAGGAATACATTCAACCTGCAGTGGCGTATCGGAAACTAATACGGGTCGCACAGGAAAGGATCAAAACACAGACTCTAAGAAGTATCACTCTGCTGGTACTTACGGCGTCATTGTGCCCTTTGTATTTAATTCCGATGTAATTTCAGTGTTTCATCGTCAATGCTTATTTCCAAGGAAAACATTGAACCAGCAGTGGTGTATCGGATACTAATACTGGTCTCACAGGGAATGCTCAAAGCACAGACTGTAAGAAGATTCTCTATTCTTGTACTTAAGGCGGCATTGTGCCTTTTGTATTTAATTCCATTGCGATTTCTGTGTCTCATCGTCAATGTGAAGGTCAAGGGAATACATTGAACCTGCAGTGGTGTATCGGAAACTAATACTTGTCTCATAGGGAATGCTCAAAGCACCGACTGTAAGTAGAGTCTGTATTCTTGTACTTAAGGCGGCATCGAGCTTTTTGTATTTAATTCCGATGCGATTTCTGTGTTTCATCGTCAATGTGAAGGTCCAAGGAATACATTGAACCTGCAGTGGTGTATCGGAAACTAATACTGGTCTCACAGGGAATGCTCAAAGCACCGACTGTAAGAAGAGTCTCTATTCTTGTACTTAAGGCGGCATTGGGCCGTTTGTATTTAATTACGATGCGATTTCTGACTTTCATCGTCAATATGAAGGCCCAAGGAATACATTGAACCTGCAGTGGTGTATCGGATACTAATAATGGTCTCACAGGGAATGCTCAAAGCACCGACTGTAAGAAGAGGCTCTATTCTTGTACTTATGGCGGCATTGTGCCTTTTGTATTTAATTCCGATGCGACTTCTGTGTATAATCGTCAATGTGAAGGTCCAAGGTATACATTGAACCTGCAGTGGTGAATCGGAAACTAATACTAGTCTCACAGGGAATGCTCAAAACACCGACTGTAAGAAGAGTCTCCATTCTTGTACATAAGGCGGCATTGTGCCTTTTGTATTTAATTCCGATGCCATATCTGTATATAATCGTCAATGTGAAGGTCCAAGGTATACATTGAACCTGCTGTGGTGAATCGGAAACTAATACTGGTCTCACAGGGAATGCTCAAAGCACCGACTGTCAGAAGAGTCTCTATTCTTGTACTTAAGGCGGCATTGTACCTTTTGTAATTAATTCCGATGCGATTTCTGTGTTTCATCGTCAATGTGAAGGTCCAAGGAATACATTGGACCTGCAGTGTTGTATCGGAAACTAATACTGGCCTTAGAGGGAATGCTCAAAACACCGATAGTAATAAGAGTCTATATTCTTGTACTTAAGGCGAGTTTGTTCCTTTTGTATTTAATTCCGATGTAATTTCAGTGTTTCATCGTCAATGTGTATGTCCAAGGAATACATTGACCTGCAGTGGTGTATCGAATACTAATACTGGTCTCACTGGGAATGCTCAAAGCACCGACTGTAAGAAGAGTCTCTATCCTTGTACTGAAGGCGGAATTGTGCCTTTTTGTATTTAATTCCGATGCTATTTCTTTGTTTCATCGTCAATGTGAAGGTCCAAGGAATACATTGAAAATGCAGTGGTGTATCGGAAACTAATACTGGTCTTACAGGGAATGCTCAAAGCACCGACTGTATGAAGAGTCTCTATTCTTTACTTAAGGCAGCATTGTGCCCTATGTATTTAATTCCGATGCCATTTCTGCGTTTCATCGTCGATGTGTATGTCCAAGGAATACATTGAACCTGCAGTGGTGTATCGGAAACTAATACTGGTCTCACAGGGAATGCTCAAAGCACCGACTGTAAGAAGAGTCTCCATTCTTGTACTTAAGGCGGCATTGTGCCTTTTGTATTTAATTCCGATGCCATTTCTGTGTATAATCGTCAATGTGAAAGTCCAAGGTATACATTGAACCTGCAGTGGTGAATCGGAAACTAATACTAGTCTCACAGGGAATGCTCAAAGCACCGACTGTAAGAAGAGTCTCTATTCTTGTATTTAAGGCTGCATTGTGCCTTTTGTATTTAATTCCGATGCGATTTCTGTGTTTCATCGTCAATGTGAAGGTCCAAGGAATACATTGATCCTGCAGTGGTGTATCGGATACTAATACTGGTCTCACAGGGAATGCTCAAAGCACCGACTGTAAGAAGAGTCTCTATCCTTGTACTTAAGGCGGAATTGTGCCTTTTTGTATTTAATTCCGATGCGATTTCTTCGTTTCATCGTCAATGTGAAGGTCCAAGGAATACATTGAACCTGTAGTGTAGTATCGGAAACTAATACTGGTCTCACAGGAAATGCTCAAAGCACCGACTGTATGAGGAGTCTCTATTCTTGTACTTAAGGCGGCATTGTGCCTTTTGTATTTAATTCCGATGCGATTTCTGTGTAGAATCGTCAATGTCAAGGTCCAAGGAATACATTGAACCTACTGTGGTGTATCGGAAACTAATACTGGTCTCACAGGGAATGCTCAAAGCACCGACTGTAAGAAGAGTCTGTATTCTTGTACTTAAGGCGGCATCGGGCCGTTTGTATTTAATTCCGATGCGATTTCTGTCTTTCATCGTCAATGTTAAGGTCCAAGGAATACATTGAACCTGCAGTGGTGTATCGGAAACTAATACTGGTCTCACAGGGAATGCTCAAAGCACCGACTGTAAGAAGAGTGTCTATTCTTGTACTTAAGGCGGTATTGTGCCCTTTGTATTTAATTCCGATTAAATTTCTGTGTTTCATCGTCGATGTGAAAGTCCAAGGAATACATTGAACCTGTAGTGGTGTATCGGAAACTAATACTGGTCTCACAGGAAATGCTCAAAGCACCGACTGTATGAAGAGTCTCTATTCTTGTACTTAAGGCGGCATTGTGCCTTTTGTATTTAATTCCGATGCGATTTCTGTGTAGAATCGTCAATGTCAAGGTCCAAGGAATACATTGAACCTACTGTGGTGTATCGGAAACTAATACTGGTCTCACAGGGAGTGCTCAAAGCACCGACTGTAAGAAGAGTCTGTATTCTTGTACTTAGGGCGGCATCGGGCCGTTTGTATTTAATTCCGATGCGATTTCTGTCTTTCATCGTCAATGTGAAGGTCCAAGGAATACATTGAACCTGCAGTGGTGTATCGGAAACTAATACTGGTCTCACAGGGAGTGCTCAATGCACCGACAGTAAGTAGAGTCTTTATTCTTGTACTTAAGGCGGCATTGTGACTTTTGTATTTAATTCCGATGCGATTTCTGTGTTTCATCGTCAATGTGAAGGTCCAAGGAATACATTGACCCTGCAGTGGTGTATCGGAAACTAATACTGGTCTCACAGGTAATGCTCAAAGCACCGACTGTCAGAAGTGTACCTATTCTTGTAGTTAAAGCGGCATTGTGCCCTTTGTATTTAATTCCGATATCATATCTGTGTTTCATCGTCGATGTGTATGTCCAAGGAATACATTGAACCTGAAGTGGTGTACCGGATACTAATACTGGTCTCACAAGGAACTCTCAAAGCACCGACTGTAATAAGAGTCTCTATTCTTGTACTTAAGTCGGGATTCTGCCTTTTGTATTTAATTCCGATGCGATTTCTGTGTTTCATAGTCAATGTGAAGGTCCAAGGAATAGAATGAACCTGCAGCAGCGTATCGGAAACTAATACGGATCGCACAGGAAAGGATCAAAACACAGACTCTAAGAAGTCTCACTCTGCTTGTACTTAAGGCGTCATTGTGCCCTTTGTATTTAATTCCGATGTAATTTCAGTGTTTCATCGTGAATGCTTATTTCCAAGGAATACATTGAACCAGCAGTGGTGTATCGGAAACTAATACTGGTCTCACAGGAAATGCTCAAAGCACCGACAGTAAAAAGGGTCTCTATTCTTTTACTTAAGGCGGCATTGTTCCTTTTGTATTTAATTCCGATGTAAATTCAGTGTTTCATCGTCAATGTGTATGTCCAAGGAATACATTGAATCTGCAGTGGTGTATCGGATACTAATACTGGTCTCACAGGGTATGCTCAAAGCACAGTCTGTAAGACGGGTATCTATTCTTGTACTTAAGGCGGCATTGTGCCTTTTGTATTTAATTCCAATGCGATTTCTGTGTTTCATCGTCGATGTAAAGGTCCAAGGAATACATTGAACCTGCAGTGGTGTATCGGAAACTAATACTGGTCTCACAGGGAATGCTCAAAGCACCGACTGTAAGTAGAGTCTATATTCTTGTACTTAAGGCTGCATTGTGTCTTTTGTATTTAATTCCGATGCAATTTCTGTGTTTCATCGTCAATGTGAAGGTCCAAGGAATACAGTGAACTTGCAGTGGTGTATCAGAAACTAATACTCGTCTCACAGGGAATGCTCAAAGCACCGACTGTAAGAAGAGTCTCTATTCTTGTACTTAAGGCTGCATTTTGCCTTTTGTATAAAATTCCGATGCGATTTCTGTTTTTCAGCGTCAATGTAAAGGTCCAAGGAATACACTGAACCTGCAGTGGTGTATCGGAAACTAATACTGGTCTCACAGGTAATGCTCAAAGCACCGACAGTATGAAGAGTGTCTATTCTTGTACTTAAGGCGTCATTGTGCCCTTTGTATTTAATTCCGATGTAATTTCAGTGTTTCATCGTCAATGTGTATGTTCAAGGAATACATTGAACCTGCAGTGGTGTATCGGAAACTAGAACTGGTCTCACAGGGAATACTCGACGCACCGGCTGTGGGAATAGTCTCTATTCTTGTACTTAAGGCGGCATTGTGCCTTTGGTATTTAATTCCGATGCGATTTCTGTGTTTCATCGTCAATGAGAATGTCTAAGGAATACATTGAACCTGCAGTGGTGTATCGGATATTAATACTGGTCTCTCAGGGAATGCTCAATGCACCGACTGTAAGAAGAGTCTCTATTGTTGTACCTAGGGCGGCATTGTGCCTTTTGTATTTTATTCCGATGCGATTTCTGTGTTTCATCGACAATGTGAATGTCCAAGGAATACATTGAACCTGCAGTGGCGTATCGGAAACTGATACTGGTCTCACAGGGAATGCTCAAAGCACCGACTGTATGAAGAGTCTCTATTCTTTACTTAAGGCAGCATTGTGCCCTATGTATTTAATTCCGATGCCATTTCTGCGTTTCATCGTCGATGTGTATGTCCAAGGAATACATTGAACCTGCAGTGGTGTATCGGAAACTAATACTGGTCTCACAGGGAATGCTCAAAGCACCGACTGTAGGAAGAGTCTCCATTCTTGTACTTAAGGCGGCATTGTGCCTTTTGTATTTAATTCCGATGCCATTTCTGTGTATATTCGTCAATGTGAAAGTCCAAGGTATACATTGAACCTGCAGTGGTGAATCGGAAACTAATACTAGTCTCACAGGGAATGCTCAAAGCACCGACTGTAAGAAGAGTCTCTATTCTTGTATTTAAGGCTGCATTGTGCCTTTTGTATTTAATTCCGATGCGATTTCTGTGTTTCATCGTCAATGTGAAGGTCCAAGGAATACATTGGACCTGCACTGGTGTATCGGAAACTAATACTGGTCTCAGAGGGAATGCTCAAAACACCGACAGTAAGAAGAGTCTCTATTCTTGTACTTAAGGCGACATTGTTCCTTTTGTATTTAATTCCGATGTAATTTCAGTGTTTCATCGTCAATGTATATGTCCAAGGAATACATTGATCCTGCAGTGGTGTATCGGATACTAATACTGGTCTCACAGGGAATGCTCAAAGCACCGACTGTAAGAAGAGTCTCTATCCTTGTACTTAAGGCGGAATTGTGCCTTTTTGTATTTAATTCCGATGCGATTTCTTCGTTTCATCGTCAATGTGAAGGTCCAAGGAATACATTGAACCTGTAGTGGTGTATCGGAAACTAATACTGGTCTCACAGGAAATGCTCAAAGCACCGACTGTATGAGGAGTCTCTATTCTTGTACTTAAGGCGGCATTGTGCCTTTTGTATTTAATTCCGATGCGATTTCTGTGTAGAATCGTCAATGTCAAGGTCCAAGGAATACATTGAACCTACTGTGGTGTATCGGAAACTAATACTGATCTCACAGGGAATGCTCAAAGCACCGACTGTAAGAAGAGTCTGTATTCGTGTACTTAAGGCGGCATCGGGCCGTTTGTATTTAATTCCGATGCGATTTCTGTCTTTCATCGTCAATGTGAAGGTCCAAGGAATACATTGAACCTGCAGTGGTGTATCGGAAACTAATACTGGTCTCACAGGGAATGCTCAAAGCACCGACTGTAAGAAGAGTGTCTATTCTTGTACTTAAGGCGGTATTGTGCCCTTTGTATTTAATTCCGATTAAATTTCTGTGTTTCATCGTCGATGTGAAAGTCCAAGGAATACATTGAACCTGTAGTGGTGTATCGGAAACTAATACTGGTCTCACAGGAAATGCTCAAAGCACCGACTGTATGAAGAGTCTCTATTCTTGTACTTAAGGCGGCATTGTGCCTTTTGTATTTAATTCCGATGCGATTTCTGTGTAGAATCGTCAATGTCAAGGTCCAAGGAATACATTGAACCTACTGTGGTGTATCGGAAACTAATACTGGTCTCACAGGGAGTGCTCAAAGCACCGACTGTAAGAAGAGTCTGTATTCTTGTACTTATGGCGGCATCGGGCCGTTTGTATTTAATTCCGATGCGATTTCTGTCTTTCATCGTCAATGTGAAGGTCCAAGGAATACATTGAACCTGCAGTGGTGTATCGGAAACTAATACTGGTTTCACAGGGAGTGCTCAATGCACCGACAGTAAGTAGAGTCTTTATTCTTGTACTTAAGGCGGCATTGTGACTTTTGTATTTAATTCCGATGCGATTTCTGTGTTTCATCGTCAATGTGAAGGTCCAAGGAATACATTGACCCTGCAGTGGTGTATCGGAAACTAATACTGGTCTCACAGGTAATGCTCAAAGCACCGACTGTCAGAAGTGTGCCTATTCTTGTAGTTAAAGCGGCATTGTGCCCTTTGTATTTAATTCCGATATCATATCTGTGTTTCATCGTCGATGTGTATGTCCAAGGAATACATTGAACCTGAAGTGGTGTACCGGATACTAATACTGGTCTCACAAGGAATTCTCAAAGCACCGACTGTAATAAGAGTCTCTATTCTTGTACTTAAGGCGGGATTCTGCCTTTTGTATTTAATTCCGATGCGATTTCTGTGTTTCATAGTCAATGTGAAGGTCCAAGGAATAGAATGAACCTGCAGCAGCGTATCGGAAACTAATACGGATCGCACAGGAAAGGATCAAAACACAGACTCTAAGAAGTCTCACTCTGCTTGTACTTAAGGCGTCATTGTGCCCTTTGTATTTAATTCCGATGTAATTTCAGTGTTTCATCGTGAATGCTTATTTCCAAGGAATACATTGAACCAGCAGTGGTGTATCGGAAACTAATACTGGTCTCACAGGAAATGCTCAAAGCACCGACAGTAAAAAGGGTCTCTATTCTTTTACTTAAGGCGGCATTGTTCCTTTTGTATTTAATTCCGATGTAAATTCAGTGTTTCATCGTCAATGTGTATGTCCAAGGAATACATTGAATCTGCAGTGGTGTATCGGATACTAATACTGGTCTCACAGGGTATACTCAAAGCACAGTCTGTAAGACGGGTATCTATTCTTGTACTTAAGGCGGCATTGTGCCTTTTGTATTTAATTCCAATGCGATTTCTGTGTTTCATCGTCGATGTAAAGGTCCAAGGAATACATTGAACCTGCAGTGGTGTATCGGAAACTAATACTGGTCTCACAGGGAATGCTCAAAGCACCGACTGTAAGTAGAGTCTATATTCTTGTACTTAAGGCTGCATTGTGTCTTTTGTATTTAATTCCGATGCAATTTCTGTGTTTCATCGTCAATGTGAAGGTCCAAGGAATACAGTGAACTTGCAGTGGTGTATCAGAAACTAATACTCGTCTCACAGGGAATGCTCAAAGCACCGACTGTAAGAAGAGTCTCTATTCTTGTACTTAAGGCTGCATTTTGCCTTTTGTATAAAATTCCGATGCGATTTCTGTTTTTCAGCGTCAATGTGAAGGTCCAAGGAATACACTGAACCTGCAGTGGTGTATCGGAAACTAATACTGGTCTCACAGGTAATGCTCAAAGCACCGACAGTATGAAGAGTGTCTATTCTTGTACTTAAGGCGTCATTGTGCCCTTTGTATTTAATTCCGATGTAATTTCAGTGTTTCATCGTCAATGTGTATGTTCAAGGAATACATTGAACCTGCAGTGGTGTATCGGAAACTAGAACTGGTCTCACAGGGAATACTCGACGCACCGGCTGTGGGAATAGTCTCTATTCTTGTACTTAAGGCGGCATTGTGCCTTTGGTATTTAATTCCGATGCGATTTCTGTGTTTCATCGTCAATGAGAATGTCTAAGGAATACATTGAACCTGCAGTGGTGTATCGGATATTAATACTGGTCTCTCAGGGAATGCTCAATGCACCGACTGTAAGAAGAGTCTCTATTGTTGTACCTAGGGCGGCATTGTGCCTTTTGTATTTTATTCCGATGCGATTTCTGTGTTTCATCGACAATGTGAAGGTCCAAGGAATACATTGAACCTGCAGTGGCGTATCGGAAACTGATACTGGTCTCACAGGGAATGCTCAAAGCACCGACTGTAAGAAGAGTGTCTATTCTTGTACTTAAGGCGGCATTGTGCATTTTGTATTTAATTACGAAGCCATTTCTGTGTTTCATCGTCGATGTGTATGTCCAAGGAATACGTTTAACCTGAAGTGGTGTACCGGATACTAATACTGGTCTCACAGGGAATGCTCAAAGCACCGACTGTAAGAAGAGTGTCTATTCTTGTACTTAAGGCGGCATTGTGCATTTTGTATTTAATTACGATGCCATTTCTGTGTTTCATCGTCGATGTGTATGTCCAAGGAATACGTTTAACCTGAAGTGGTGTACCGGATACTAATACTTGTCTCTCAGGGAATGCTCAAATAACCGTCAGTAAGAAGAATCTCGGTTCTTGTACTTAAGGCGGCATTGTTCCTTTTGTATTTAATTCCGATGTAATTTCAGTGTTTCATCGTCAATGTGTATGTCCAAGGAATACATTGAATCTGCAGTGGTGTATCGGATACTAATACTGGTCTCACAGGGAATGCTCAAAGCACAGACAGTAAGATGAGTCTCTATTCTTGTACTTAAGGCGGCATTGTGCCTTTTGTATTTAATTCCGATGCAATTTCTGAGTTTCTTCGTCAATGTGAAGGTCCAAGGAATACATTGGACCTGCAGTGGTGTATCGGAAACTAATACTGGCCTCACAGGGAATGCTCAAAGCACCGACTGTAAGAAGAGTCTCTATTCTTGTACTTAAGGCGGCATTTTGCCTTTTGTATTTAATTCCGATGCGATTTCATGTATAATCGTCTATGTGAAGATCCAAGGAATACATTGAACCTGCAGTGGAGTATCGGAAACTACTACTGGTCTCACAGGGAATGCTCAAAGAACCGACTGTAAGAAGAGTCTCTATTTTTGTACGTAAGGCGGATTTGGGCCATTTGTATTTAATTCCGATGCGATTTATGACTTTCATCGTCAATGTGAAGGTCCAAGGAATACATTGAACCGGCAGTGGTGTATCGGAAACTAATACTGGTCTCACAGGGAATGCTCAAAGCACCGACTGTAAGAAGAGTGTCTATTCTTGTACTTAGGGCGGCATTGTGCCCTTTGTATTTAATTCCGATGCCATTTCTGTGTTTCATCGTCGATGTGAAAGTCCTAGGAATACACTGAACCTGCAGTGGTGTATCGGAAACTAATACTGGTCTCACAGGGAATGCTCAAAGCACCGACTGTAAGAAGAGTCTCTATTCTTGTACTTAAGGCGGCATTGTGCCTTTTGTTTTTAATTCCGATGCGATTTCTGTGTGTAATCGTTAATGTGAAGGTCCAAGGAATACATTGGACCTGCAGTGGTGTATCGGAAACTAATACTGGTCTCAGAGGGAATGCTCAAAACACCGACAGTAAGAAGAGTCTCTATTCTTGTACTTAAGGCGACATTGTTCCTTTTGTATTTAATTCCGATGTAATTTCAGTGTTTCATCGTCAATGTGTATGTCCAAGGAATACATTGGACCTGCAGTGGTGTATCGGAAACTAATACTGGTCTCAGAGGGAATGCTCAAAACACAGACAGTAAGAAGAGTCTCTATTCTTGTACTTAAGGCGACACTGTACCTATTTTATTTAATTCCGATGTAATTGCAGTGTTTCATCGTCAATGTGTATGTCCAAGGAATACATTGAACACTCAGTGGTGTATCGGATACTAATACTGGTCTCACAGGGAATGCTCAAAGCACCGACTGTAAGTAGAGTCTGTATTCTTGTACTTAAGGCGGCATTGTGCCTTTTGTATTTTATTCCGATGCGATTTCTGTGTTTCATCGTCAATGTGAAAGTCCAAGGAATACATTGAACCTGCAGTGGTGTATCGGAAACTAATACTGGTCTCACAGGGAATGCTCAAAGCACCGACTGTAAGAAGAGTGTCTATTCTTGTACTTCAGGCGGTATTGTGCTCTTTGTATTTAATTCCGATTAAATTTCTGTGTTTCATCGTCGATGTGAAAGTCCAAGGAATACACTGAACCTGCAGTGGTGTATCGGAAACTAATACTGGTCTCACAGGGAATGCTCAAAGCACTGACTGTAAGAAGAGTCTCTATTCTTGTACTTAAGGCGGCATTGTGCCTTTTGTTTTTAATTTCGATGCGATTTCTGTGTGTAATCGTCAATGTGAAGGTCCAAGGAATACATTGAAAATGCAGTGGCGTATCGGAAACTAATACGGATCGCACAGGAAAGGATCAAAACACAGTCTCTAAGAAGTCTCACTCTGCTTGTACTTAAGGCGTCATTGTGCCCTTTGTGTTTAATTCCGATGTAATTTCAGGGTTTCATCGTCAATGCTTATTTCCAAGGAATACTTTGAACCAGCAGTGGTGTATCGGAAACTAATACTGATCTCACAGGGAATGTTCAAAGCACCGACAGTAAGAAGAGTCTCTATTCTTGTACTTAAGTCGGCATTGTTCCTTTTGTGTTTAATTCCGATGTAATTTCAGTGTTTCATAGTCAATGTGTATGTCCAAGGAATACATTGAATCTGCAGTGGTGTATCGGATACTAATACTGGTCTCACAGGGAATGCTCAAAGCACAGACTGTAAGATGAATCTCTATTCGTGTACTTAAGGTGGCATTGTGCCTTTTGTATTTAATTCCGATGCGATTTCTATGTTTCATCGTCAATTTGAAGGTCCAAGGAATACATTGAACCTGCAGTGGTGTATCGGAAACTAATACTGGTCTCACAGGGAATGTTCAAAGCACCGACTGTAAGAAGAGTCTCTATTCTTGTACTTAAGGCGGCATTGGGCCGTTTGTATTTAATTCCGATGCCATTTCTGTCTTTCATCGTCAATGTGAAGGTCCAAGGAATACATTGAACATGCAGTGGTGTATCGGAAACTAATACTGGTCTCACAGGGAATGCTCAAAGCACCGACTGTAAGAAGAGTATCTATTCTTGTACTTAAGGCGGCATTGTGCCCTTTGTATTTAATTTCGATGCCATTTCTGTGTTTCATCGTCGATGTGAAAGTCCAAGGACTACACTGAACCTGCAGTGGTGTATCGGAAACTAAAACTGGTCTCACAGGGAATGCTCAAAGCTCTGACTGTAAGAAGAGTCACTATTCTTGTACTTAAGGCGGCATTGTGCCTTTTGTATTTAATTCCGATGCGATTTCTGTGTATAATCGTCAATGTGAAGGTCCAAGGTATACATTGAACCTGCAGTGGTGAATCGGAAACTAATACTGGTCTCACAGGGAATGCTCAAATCACCGACTGTAATAAGAGTCTCTTTTCTTGTACTTAAGGCGGCATTGTGCCTTTTGTATTTTATTCCGATGCGATTTCTGTGTTTCATCGTCAATGTGAAGGTCCAACAATACATTGGACCTGCAATGGTGTATCGGAAACTAATACTGATCTCACAGGGAATGTTCAAAGCACCGACAGTAAGAAGAGTCTCTATTCTTGTACTTAAGTCGGCATTGTTCCTTTTGTGTTTAATTCCTATGTAATTTCAGTGTTTCATCGTCAATGTGTATGTCCAAGGAATAGATTGAACCTGCAGTGGTGTATCGGAAACTAATACTGGTCTCACAGGGAATGCTCAAAGCACCGACTGTAAGAAGAGTGTCTATTCTTGTACTTAGGGCGGCATTGTGCCCATTGTATTTACTTCCGATGCCATTTCTGTGTTTCATCGTCGATGTGAAAGTCCAAGGAATACACTGAACCTGCAGTGGTGTATCGGAAACTAATACTGGTCTCACAGGGAATGCTCCAAGCACCGACTGTAAGAAGAGTCTCTATTCTTGTACTTAAGGCGGCATTGGGCCGTTTGTATTTAATTCCGATGCGATTTCTGTCTTTCATCGTCAATGTGAAGGTCCAAGGAATACATTGAATCTGCAGTGGTGTATCGGAAACTAATACTGGTCTCACAGGGAATGCTCAAAGCACCGACTGTAAGAAGAGTGTCTATTCTTGTACTTAAGGCGGCATTGTGCCCTTTGTATTTAATTCCGTTGCCATTTCTGTGATTCATCGTCGATGTGAAAGTCCAAGGAATACACTAAACCTGCAGTGGTGTATCGGAAACTAATACTGGTCTCACAGGGAATGCTCAAAGCACCGACTGTAAGAAGTGTCTCTATTCTTGTACTTAAGGCGGCATTGTGCCTTTTGTACTTAATTCCGATGCGATTTCTGTGTATAATCGTCAATGTGAAGGTCCAAGATACACATTGAACCTGCAGTGGTGTATCGGAAACTAATACTGGTCTCACAGGGAATGCTCAAAACACCAACTGTAAGAAGACTCTCTATTCTTGTACTTAAGGCGGCATTGGGCCGTTTGTATTTAATTCCGATGCGATTTCTGTCTTTCATCGTCAATGTGAAGGTCCAAGGTATACATTCAACCTGCAGTGGCGTATCGGAAACTAATACAGGACGCACAGGAAAGGATCAAAGCACAGACTCTAAGAAGTATCACTCTGCTTGTACATACGGCGTCATTGTGCCCTTTGTATTTAATTCCGATGTAATTTCAGTGTTTCATCGTCAATGCTTATTTCCAAGGAAAACATTGAACCAGCAGTGGTCTATCGGATACTAATACTGGTCTCACAGGTAATGCTCAAAGCACAGACTGTAAGAAGATTCTCTATTCTTGTACTTAAGGCGGCATTGTGCCTTTTGTATTTAATTCCAATGCGATTTCTGTGTCTCATCGTCAATGTGAAGGTCAAGGGAATACATTGAACCTGCAGTGGTGTATCGGAAACTAATACTTGTCTCATAGGGAATGCTCAAAGCACCGACTGTAAGTAGAGTCTGTATTCTTGTACTTAAGGCGGCATCGAGCTTTTTGTATTTAATTCCGATGCGATTTCTGAGTTTCATCGTCAATGTGAAGGTCCAAAAAATACATTGAACCTGCAGTGGTGTATCGAAAACTAATACTGGTCTCACAGGGAATGCTCAAAGCACCGACTGTAAGAAGAGTCTCTATTCTTGTACTTAAGGCGGCATTGGGCCGTTTCTATTTAATTCCGATGCGATTTCTGTCTTTCATCGTCAATATGAAGGTCCAAGGAATACATTGAACCTGCAGTGGTGTTTCGGAAACTAATACTGGTCTCACAGGGAATGCTCAAAGCACCGACTGTAAGAAGAGTGTCTATTCTTGTACTTAAGGCGGCATTGTGCCCTTTGTATTTAATTCCGATGCCATTTCTGTGTTTCATCGTCGATTTGAAAGTCCAAGGAATATACTGAACCTGCAGTTTTGTATCGGAAACTAATACTGGTCTCACAGGGAATGCTCAAAGCACCGACAGTAAGAAGAGTCTCTATTCTTGTACTTAAGGCGGCATTGTGCCTTTTGTATTTAATTCCGATGCGATTTCTGTGTATAATCGTCAATGTGAAGGTCCAAGTTATACATTGAACCCGCAGTGGTGAATCGGAAACTAATACTGTTCTCACAGGGAATGCTCAAAGCACCGACTGTAAGAAGAGTCTCTATTCTTGTACTTAAGGCGGCATTGTGCCTTTTGTATTTAATTCCGATGCGATTTCTGTGTTTCATCGTCAATGTGAAGGTCCAACGAATACATTGGACCTGCAGTGGTGTATCGGAAACTAATACTGGTCTTAGAGGGAATGCTCAAAACACCGACAGTAAGAAGAGTCTCTATTCCTGTACTTAAGGCGACATTGTTCCTTTTGTATTTAATTCCGATGTAATTTCAGTGTTTCATCGCCAATGTGTATGTCCAAGGAATACATTGAACCTAAAGTGGTGTATCGGATACTAATAATGGTCTCACAGGGAATGCTCAAAGCACCGACTGTAAGAAGAGTCTCTATTCTTGTTCTTAAGGCGGAATTGTGCCTTTTTGTATTTAAATCCGATGCGATTTCTGTGTTTCATCGTCAATGGGTCCAAGGAATACATTGAACCTGCAGTGGTGTATCGGAAACTAATACTGGTCTCACAGGGAATGCTCAAAGCACCGACTGTAAGTAGAGTCTGTATTCTTGTACTTAAGGCGGCATTGTGCCTTGTGTATTTAATTCCGATGCGATTTCTGTGTTTCATCGTCAATGTGAAGGTCCAAGGAATACATTGAACCTGCAGTGGTGTATCGGAAACTAATACTGGTCTCACAGGGAATGCTCAAAGCACCGACTGTAAGAAGAGGCTCTATTCTTGTACTTATGGCGGCATTGTGCCTTTTGTATTTAATTCCGATGCGATTTCTGTGTATAATCGTCAATGTGAAGGTCCAAGGTATACATTGAACCTGCAGTGGTGAATCGGAAACTAATACTAGTCTCACAGGGAATGCTCAAAGCACCGACTGTAAGAAGAGTCTCCATTCTTGTACTTAAGGCGGCATTGTGCCTTTTGTATTTAATTCCGATGCCATTTCTGTGTATAATCGTCAATGTGAAGGTCCAAGGTATACATTGAACCTGCTGTGGTGAATCGGAAACTAATACTGGTCTCACAGGGAATGCTCAAAGCACCGACTGTAAGAAGAGTCTCTATTCTTGTACTTAAGGCGGCATTGTACCTTTTGTATTTAATTCCGATGCGATTTCTGTGTTTCATCGTCAATGTGAAGGTCCAAGGAATACATTGGACCTGCAGTGGTGTATCGGAAACTAATACTGGTCTCAGAGGGAATGCTCAAAACACCGACAGTAAGAAGAGTCTCTATTCTTGTACTTAAGGCGACATTGTTCCTTTTGTATTTAATTCCGATGTAATTTCAGTTTTTCATCGTCAATGTGTATGTCCAAGGAATACGTTGACCTGCAGTGGTGTATCGAATACTAATACTGGTCTCACTGGGAATGCTCAAAGCACCGACTGTAAGAAGAGTCTCCATTCTTGTACTTAAGGCGGCATTGTGCCTTTTGTATTTAATTCCGATGCCATTTCTGTGTATAATCGTCAATGTGAAGGTCCAAGGTATACAATGAACCTGCAGTGGTGTATCGGAAACTAAAACTGGTCTCACAGGGAATGCTCAGAGCTCTGACTGTAAGAAGAGTCTCTATTCTTGTACTTAAGGCGGCATTGTGCCTTTTGTATTTAATTCCGATGCGATTTCTGTGTATAAACGTCAATGTGAAGGTCCAAGGTATACATTGAACCTGCAGTGGTGAATCGGAAACTAATACTGGTCTCACAGGGAATGCTCAAATCACCGACTGTAATAAGAGTCTCTTTTCTTGTACTTAATGCGGCATTGTGCCTTTTGTATTTTATTCCGATGCGATTTCTGTGTTTCATCGTCAATGTGAAGGTCCAACAATACATTGGACCTGCAATGGTGTATCGGAAACTAATACTGGTCTCAGAGGGAATGCTCAAAACACCGACGGTAAGAAGTGTCTCTATTCTTGTACTTAAGGCGACATTGTTCCTTTTGTATTTAATGCCGATGTAATTTCAGTGTTTCATCGTCGATGTGTATGTCCAAGGAATAGATTGAACCTGCAGTGGAGTATCGGAAACTAATACTGGTCTCACAGGGAATGCTCAAAGCACCGACTGTAAGAAGAGTGTCTATTCTTGTACTTAAGGCGGCATTGTGCCCATTGTATTTACTTCCGATGCCATTTCTGTGTTTCATCGTCGATGTGAAAGTCCAAGGAATACACTGAACCTGCAGTGGTGTATCGGAAACTAATACTGGTCTCACAGGGAATGCTCCAAGCACCGACTGTAAGAAGAGTCTCTATTCTTGTACTTAAGGCGGCATTGGGCCGTTTGTATTTAATTCCGATGCGATTTCTGTCTTTCATCGTCAATGTGAAGGTCCAAGGAATACATTGAATCTGCAGTGGTGTATCGGAAACTAATACTGGTCTCACAGGGAATGCTCAAAGCACCGACTGTAAGAAGAGTGTCTATTCTTGTACTTAAGGCGGCATTGTGCCCTTTGTATTTAATTCCGTTGCCATTTCTGTGATTCATCGTCGATGTGAAAGTCCAAGGAATACACTAAACCTGCAGTGGTGTATCGGAAACTAATACTGGTCTCACAGGGAATGCTCAAAGCGCCGACTGTAAGAAGTGTCTCTATTCTTGTACTTAAGGCGGCATTGTGCCTTTTGTACTTAATTCCGATGCGATTTCTGTGTATAATCGTCAATGTGAAGGTCCAAGATACACATTGAACCTGCAGTGGTGTATCGGAAACTAATACTGGTCTCACAGGGAATGCTCAAAACACCGACTGTAAGAAGACTCTCTATTCTTGTACTTAAGGCGGCATTGGGCCGTTTGTATTTAATTCCGATGCGATTTCTGTCTTTCATCGTCAATGTGAAGGTCCAAGGTATACATTCAACCTGCAGTGGCGTATCGGAAACTAATACGGGTCGCACAGGAAAGGATCAAAACACAGACTCTAAGAAGTATCACTCTGCTTGTACATACGGCGTCATTGTGCCCTTTGTATTTAATTCCGATGTAATCTCAGTGTTTCATCGTCAATGCTTATTTCCAAGGAAAACATTGAACCAGCAGTGGTCTATCGGATACTAATACTGGTCTCACAGGGAATGCTCAAAGCACAGACTGTAAAAAGATTCTCTATTCTTGTACTTAAGGCGGCATTGTGCCTTTTGTATTTAATTCCAATGCGATTTCTGTGTCTCATCGTCAATGTGAAGGTCAAGGGAATACATTGAACCTGCAGTGGTGTATCGGAAACTAATACTTGTCTCATAGGGAATGCTCAAAGCACCGACTGTAAGTAGAGTCTGTATTCTTGTACTTAAGGCCGCATCGAGCTTTTTGTATTTAATTCCGATGCGATTTCTGAGTTTCATCGTCAATGTGAAGGTCCAAAAAATACATTGAACCTGCAGTGGTGTATCGGAAACTAATACTGGTCTCACAGGGAATGCTCAAAGCACCGACTGTAAGAAGAGTCTCTATTCTTGTACTTAAGGCGGCATTGGGCCGTTTCTATTTAATTCCGATGCGATTTCTGTCTTTCATCGTCAATATGAAGGTCCAAGGAATACATTGAACCTGCAGTGGTGTATCGGAAACTAATACTGGTCTCACAGGGAATGCTCAAAGCACCGACTGTAAGAAGAGTCTCTATTCTTGTACTTAAGGCGGCATTGTGCCTTTTGTATTTAATTCCGATGCGATTTCTGTGTTTCATCGTCAATGTGAAGGTCCAACGAATACATTGGACCTGCAGTGGTGTATCGGAAACTAATACTGGTCTTAGAGGGAATGCTCAAAACACCGACAGTATGAAGAGTCTCTATTCCTGTACTTAAGGCGACATTGTTCCTTTTGTATTTAATTCCGATGTAATTTCAGTGTTTCATCGCCAATGTGTATGTCCAAGGAATACATTGAACCTAAAGTGGTGTATCGGATGCTAATAATGGTCTCACAGGGAATGCTCAAAGCACCGACTGTAAGAAGAGTCTCTATTCTTGTTCTTAAGGCGGAATTGTGCCTTTTTGTATTTAAATCCGATGCGATTTCTGTGTTTCATCATCAATGGGTCCAAGGAATACATTGAACCTGCAGTGGTGTATCGGAAACTAATACTGGTCTCACAGGGAATGCTCAAAGCACCGACTGTAAGTAGAGTCTGTATTCTTGTACTTATGGCGGCATTGTGCCTTTTGTATTTAATTCCGATGCGATTTCTGTGTATAATCGTCAATGTGAAGGTCCAAGGTATACATTGAACCTGCAGTGGTGAATCGGAAACTAATACTAGTCTCACAGGGAATGCTCAAAGCACCGACTGTAAGAAGAGTCTCCATTCTTGTACTTAAGGCGGCATTGTGCCTTTTGTATTTAATTCCGATGCCATTTTTGTGTATAATCGTCAATGTGAAGGTCCAAGGTATACATTGAACCTGCTGTGGTGAATCGGAAACTAATACTGGTCTCACAGGGAATGCTCAAAGCACCGACTGTAAGAAGAGTCTCTATTCTTGTACTTAAGGCGGCATTGTACCTTTTGTATTTAATTCCGATGCGATTTCTGTGTTTCATCGTCAATGTGAAGGTCCAAGGAATACATTGGACCTGCAGTGGTGTATCGGAAACTAATACTTGTCTCAGAGGGAATGCTCAAAACACCGACAGTAAGAAGAGTCTCTAATTTTGTACTTAAGGCGACATTGTTCCATTTGTATTTAATTGCGATGTAATTTCAGTGTTTCATCGTAAATGTGTATGTCCAAGGAATACATTGACCTGCAGTGGTGTATCGAATACTAATACTGGTCTCACTGGGAATGCTCAAAGCACCGACTGTAAGAAGAGTCTCTATCCTTGTACTTAAGTCGGAATTGTGCCTTTTTGTATTTAATTCCGATGCTATTTCTTCGTTTCATCGTCAATGTGAAGGTCCAAGGAATACATTCAACCTGCAGTGGTGTATCGGAAACTAATACTGGTCTCACAGGGAATGCTCAAAGCACCGACTGTATGAAGAGGCTCTATTCTTTACTTAAGGCGGCATTGTGCCCTTTGTATTTAATTCCGATGCCATTTCTGTCTTTCATTGTCGATGTGTATGTCCAAGGAATACATTGAATCTGCAGTGGTGTATCGGATACTAATACTGGTCTCACAGGGAATGCTCAAAGCACAGACTGTAAGAAGGGTCTCTATTCTTGTACTTAAGGCGGCATTGTGCCTTTTGTATTTAATTCCAATGCGATTTCTGTGTCTCATCGTCAATGTGAAATTCCAAGGAATACATTGAACCTGCAGTGGTGTATCGGATTCTAATACTGGTCTCACAGGGAATGCTAAAGGCACCGACTGTAAGAAGAGTCTCTATACTTGTACTTAAGGCGGAATTGTGCCTTTTTGTATTTAATTCCGATGCGATTTCTTCGTTTCATCGTCAATGTGAAGGTCCAAGGAATACATTGAACCTGTAGTGGTGTATCGGAAACTAATACTGGTCTCACAGGAAATGCTCAAAGCACCGACTGTATGAAGAGTCTCTATTCTTGTACTTAAGGCGGCATTGTGCCTTTTGTATTTAATTCCGATGCGATTTCTGTGTAGAATCGTCAATGTCAAGGTCCAAGGAATACATTGAACCTGCTGTGGTGTATCGGAAACTAATACTGGTCTCACAGGGAATGCTCAAAGCACCGACTGTTAGAAGAGTCTGCATTCTTGTACTTAAGGCGGCATTGGGCCGTTTGTATTTAATTCCGATGCGATTTCTGTCTTTCATCGTCAATGTGAAGGTCCAAGGAATACATTGAACCTGCAGTGGTGTATCGGAAACTAATACTGGTCTCACAGGGAATGCTCAAAGCACCGTCTGTAAGAAGAGTGTCTATTCTTGTACTTAAGGCGGCATTGTGCCCTTTGTATTTATTTCCGATGCCATTTCTGTGTTTCATCGTCGATGTGAAAGTCCAAGGAATACACTGACCCTGCAGTGGTGTATCGGAAATTAATACTGGTCTCACAGGGAATGCTCAAAACACCGACTTTAAGAAGAGTCTCTATTCTTGTACTTAATGCGGCATTGTGCCTTTTGTATTTAATTTCGATGCGATTTCTGTGTACAATCGTCAATGTGAAGGTCTAAGGTATACTATGAACCTGCAGTGGTGAATCGGAAACTAATACCGGTCTCACAGGGAATGCTCAAAGCACCGACTGTAAGAAGAGTCTCTATTCTTGTACTTAAGTCGGCATTGTGCCATTTGTATATAATTCCGATGCGATTTCTGTGTTTCATTGTCAATTTGAAGGTCCAAGGAATACATTGGACATGCAGTGGTGTATCGGAAACTAATACTGGTATCAGAGGGAATGCTCAAAACACCGACGGTAAGAAGAGTCTATATTCTTGTACTTAAGGCGACAATGTTCCTTTTGTATTTGTTTCCAATGTAATTTCAGTGTTTCATCGTCAATGTGTATGTCCAAGGAATACATTGAACCTGCAGTGGTGTATCGGATACTAATACTGGTCTCACAGGGAATGCTCAAAGCACCGAATGTAGGTAGAGTCTGTATTCTTGTACTTAAGGCGGCATTGAGCCTTTTGTATTTAATTCCGGTGCAATTTCTGTGTTTCATCGTCAATGTGAAGGTCCAAGGAATACATTGAACCTGCAGTGGTGTATCGGAAACTAATACTGGTCTCACAGGGAATGCTCAAAGCACCGACTGTAAGAAGAGTGTCTATTCTTGTACTTAAAGCGGCATTGTGTTCATTGTATTTAATTCCCATCCCATTTCTGTGTTTCATCGTCGATGTGTATGTCCAAGGAATACATTGAACCTGCAGTGGCGTATCGGAAACTAATACGGGTCGCACAGGAAAGGATAAAAACACAGACTGTAAGAAGTCTCACGCTGCTTGTACTTAAGGCGTCATTGTGCACTTCGTATTTAATTCCGATGTAATTTCAATGTTTCATCGTCAATGCTTATTTCCAAGGAAGACATTGAGCCAGTAGTGGTGTATCGGAAACTAATAGTGGTCTCACAGGGAATGCTCAAGGCACCGACCGTAAGAAGAGTCTCTATTCTTGTACTTAAGGCGGCATTGTCCCTTTCGTATTTAATTCCGATGTAATTTCAGTGTTTCATCGTCAATGTGTATGTCCAAGTAATACATTGAATCTCCAGTGGTGTTTCGGATACTAATACTGGTCTCACAGGGAATGCTCAAAGCACAGATAGTAAGAAGGGTCCCAATTCTTGTACTTAAGGCGGCATTGTGCCTTTTGTATTTAATTCCAATGTGATTTCTGTGTTTCATCGTCAATGTGAAGGTCCAAGGAATACATTGAACCTGCAGTGGTGTATCGGAAACTAATACTGGTCTCACAGGGAATGCTCAAATCACCGACTGTAAGAAGAATCTGATACTGGTCTCACAGGGAATGCTCAAAGCATCGACTGTATGAAGAGTCTCTATTCTTGTACTTACGGCGGCATTGTGCCTTTTGTATTTAATTCCGATGCGATTTCTGTGTATAATCGTCAATGTGAAGGTCCAAGGAATACACTGAACCTGCAGTGGTGAATCGGAAGATAATACTGGTCTCACAGGGAACGCTCAAAGCACCGACTGTAAGAAGAGTCTCTATTCTTGTACTTAAGGCGGCATTGGGCCGTTTGTATTTAATTCCGATGCTATTTCTGTCTTTCATCGTCAATGTGAAGGTCCAAGGAATACATTGAACCTGCAGTGGTGTATCGGAAACTAATACTCGTCTCACAGGGATTGCTCAAAGCACCGACTGTAAGAAGAGTGTCTATTCTTGTACTTAAGGCGGCATTGTGCCCTTTGTATTTAATTCCGATGCCATTTCTGTGTTTCATCGTCGATGTGAAAGTCCAAGGAATACACTGAACCTGCAGTGGTGTATCGGAAACTAATACTGGTCTCACAGGGAATGCACAAAGCAACGACGGTAAGAAGAGTCTCTATTCTTGTACTTAAGGCGGCTTTGTGCCTTTTGTATTTAATTCCGATGCGATTTCTGTGTATAATCGTCAATGTGAAGGTCCAAGGTATACATTGAACCTGCAGTGGTGAATCGGAAACTAATACTGGTCTCGCAGGGAATGCTCAAAGCACCGACTGTAAGAAGAGTGTATATTCTTGTACTTAAGGCGGCATTGTGCCCTTTGTATTTAATTCCGACGCCATTTCTGTGTATCATCGTCGATGTGTATGTCCAAGGAATACATTGAATCTGCAGTGGTGTATCGGATACTAATACTGATCTCTCTGGGAATGATCAAAGCACCGACTGTAAGAAGAGGCTCTATTCTTGTACATATGGCGGCATTGTGCCTTTTGTATTTAATTCCGATGCGATTTCTGTGTATAATCGTCAATGTGAAGGTCCAAGGTATACATTGAACCTGCAGTGGTGAATCGGAAACTAATACTAGTCTCACAGGGAATGCTCAAAGCACCGACTGTAAGAAGAGTCTCCATTCTTGTACTTAAGGCGGCATTGTGCCTTTTGTATTTAAATCCGATGCCATTTCTGTGTATAATCGTCAATGTGAAGGTCCAAGGTATACATTGAACCTGCTGTGGTGAATCGGAAACTAATACTGGTCTCACAGGGAATGCTCAAAGCACCGACTGTAAGAAGAATCTGTATTCTCGTACTTAAGGCGGCATCGTGCTTTTTGTATTTAATTCCGATTCGATTTCTGTGTTTCATCGTCAATGTGAGGGTCCAAGGAATACATTGAACCTGCAATGGTGTATCGGAAACTAATACTGGTCTCACAGGGAATGCTCAAAGCACCGACTGTATGAAGGGTCTCTATTCTTGTACTTACGGCGGCATTGTGCCTTTTGTATTTAATTCCGATGCGATTTCTGTGTATAATCGTCAATGTGAAGGTCCAAGGAATACACTGAACCTGCAGTGGTGAATCGGAAAATAATACTGGTCTCACAGGGAACGCTCAAAGCACCGACTGTAAGAAGAGTCTCTATTCTTGTACTTAAGGCGGCATTGGGCCGTTTGTATTTAATTCCGATGCTATTTCTGTCTTTCATCGTCAATGTGAAGGTCCAAGGAATACATTGAACCTGCAGTGGTGTATCGGAAACTAATACTCGTCTCACAGGGTTTGCTCAAAGCACCGACTGTATGAAGAGTGTCTATTCTTGTACTGAAGGCGGCATTGTGCCCTTTGTATTTAATTCCGATGCCATTTCTGTGTTTCATCGGCGATGTGAAAGTCCAAGGAATACACTGAACCTGCAGTGGTGTATCGGAAACTAATACTGGTCTCACAGGGAATGCACAAAGCACCGACGGTAAGAAGAGTCTCCATTCTTGTACTTAAGGCGGCATTGTGCCTTTTGTATTTAATTCCGATGCCATTTCTGTGTATAATCGTCAATGTGAAGGTCCAAGGTATACATTGAACCTGCTGTGGTGAATCGGAAACTAATACTGGTCTCACAGGGAATGCTCAAAGCACCGACTGTAAGAAGAGTCTCTATTCTTGTACTTAAGGCGGCATTGTACCTTTTGTATTTAATTCCGATGCGATTTCTGTGTTTCACCGTCAATGTGAAGGTCCAAGGAATACATTGGACCTGCAGTGGTGTATCGGAAACTAATACTGGTCTCAGAGGGAATGCTCAAAACACCGACTGTAAGAAGAGTCTCTATTCTTGTACTTAAGGCGACTTTGTTCCTTTTGTATTTAATTCCGATGTAATTTCAGTGTTTCATCGTCAATGTGTATGTCCAACGAATACATTGACCTGCAGTGGTGTATCGAATACTAATACTGGTCTCACTGGGAATGCTCAAAGCACCGACTGTAAGAAGGGTCTCTATCCTTGTACTTAAGGCGGAATTGTGCCTTTTTGTATTTAATTCCGATGCTATTTCTTCGTTTCATCGTCAATGTGAAGGTCCAAGGAATACATTCAACCTGCAGTGGTGTATCGGAAACTAATACTGGTCTCACAGGGAATGCTCAAAGCACCGACTGTATGAAGAGTCTCTATTCTTTACTTAAGGCGGCATTGTGCCCTTTGTATTTAATTCCGATGCCATTTCTGTGTTTCATCGTCGATGTGTATGTCCAAGGAATACATTGAATCTGCAGTGGTGTATCGGATACTAATACTGGTCTCACAGGGAATGCTCAAAGCACAGGCTGTAAGAAGGGTCTCTATTCTTGTACTTAAGGCGGCATTGTGCCTTTTGTATTTAATTCCAATGCGATTTCTGTGTCTCATCGTCAATGTGAAGGTCCAAGGAATACATTGAACCTGCAGTGGTGTATCGGAAACCAATACTGGTCTCACAGGGAATGTTCAAAGCACCGACTGTAAGAAGAGTGTCTATTCCTGTACTTAAGGCGGCATTGTGTCCTCTGTATTTAATTCCGATGCCATTTCTGTGTTTCATCGTCGATGTGTATGTCCAAGGAATACATTGAATCTGCAGTGGTGTATCGGATACTAATACTGGTCTCACAGGGAATGCTCAAAGCACAGACTGTAAGAAGGGTCTCTATTCTTGTACTTAAGACGGCATTGTGCCTTTTGTATTTAATTCCAATGCGATTTCTGTGTCTCATCGTCAATGTGAAGGTCCAAGGAATACATTGAACCTGCAGTGGTGTATCGGATACTAATACTGGTCTCACAGGGAATGCTAAAGGCACCGACTGTAAGAAGAGTCTCTATACTTGTACTTAAGGCGGAATTGTTCCTTTTTGTATTTAATTCCGATGCGATTTCTTCGTTTCATCGTCAATGTGAAGGTCCAAGGAATACATTGAACCTGTAGTGGTGTATCGGAAACTAATACTGGTCTCACAGGAAATGCTCAAAGCAACGACTGTATGAAGAGTCTCTATTCTTGTAATTAAGGCGGCATTGTGCCTTTTGTATTTAATTCCGATGCGATTTCTGTGTAGAATCGTCAATGTCAAGGTCCAAGGAATACATTGAACCTGCTGTGGTGTATCGGAAACTAATACTGGTCTCACAGGGAATGCTCAAAGCACCGACTGTTAGAAGAGTCTGCATTCTTGTACTTAAGGCGGCATTGGGCCGTTTGTATTTAATTCCGATGCGATTTCTGTCTTTCATCGTCAATGTGAAGGTCCAAGGAATACATTGAACCTGCAGTGGTGTATCGGAAACTAATACTGGTCTCATAGGGAATGCTCAAAGCACCGTCTGTAAGAAGAGTGTCCATTCTTGTACTTAAGGCGGCATTGTGCCCTTTGTATTTAATTCCGATGCCATTTCTGTGTTTCATCGTCGATGTGAAAGTCCAAGGAATACACTGACCCTGCAGTGGTGTATCGGAAATTAATACTGGTCTCACAGGGAATGCTCAAAACACCGACTTTAAGAAGAGTCTCTATTCTTGTATTTAATGCGGCATTGTGCCTTTTGTATTTAATTTCGATGCGATTTCTGTGTACAATCGTCAATGTGAAGGTCTAAGGTATACTATGAACCTGCAGTGGTGAATCGGAAACTAATACCGGTCTCACAGGGAATGCTCAAAGCACCGACTGTAAGAAGAGTCTCTATTCTTGTACTTAAGTCGGCATTGTGCCATTTGTATATAATTCCGATGCGATTTCTGTGTTTCATTGTCAATTTGAAGGTCCAAGGAATACATTGGACATGCAGTGGTGTATCGGAAACTAATACTGGTCTCAGAGGGAATGCTCAAAACACCGACGGTAAGAAGAGTCTATATTCTTGTACTTAAGGCGACAATGTTCCTTTTGTATTTGTTTCCGATGTAATTTCAGTGTTTCATCGTCAATGTGTATGTCCAAGGAATACATTGAACCAGCAGTGGTGTATCGGATACTAATACTGGTCTCACAGGGAATGCTCAAAGCACCGAATGTAGGTAGAGTCTGTATTCTTGTACTTAAGGCGGCATTGAGCCTTTTGTATTTAATTCCGGTGCAATTTCTGTGTTTCATCGTCAATGTGAAGGTCCAAGGAATACATTGAACCTGCAGTGGTGTATCGGAAACTAATACTGGTCTCACAGGGAATGCTCAAAGCACCGACTGTAAGAAGAGTGTCTATTCTTGTACTTAAAGCGGCATTGTGTTCATTGTATTTAATTCCCATCCCATTTCTGTGTTTCATCGTCGATGTGTATGTCCAAGGAATACATTGAACCTGCAGTGGCGTATCGGAAACTAATACGGGTCGCACAGGAAAGGATAAAAACACAGACTGTAAGAAGTCTCACGCTGCTTGTACTTAAGGCGTCATTGTGCACTTCGTATTTAATTCCGATGTAATTTCAATGTTTCATCGTCAATGCTTATTTCCAAGGAAGACATTGAGCCAGTAGTGGTGTATCGGAAACTAATAGTGGTCTCACAGGGAATGCTCAAAGCACCGACCGTAAGAAGAGTCTCTATTCTTGTACTTAAGGCGGCATTTTTCCTTTCGTATTTAATTCCGATGTAATTTCAGTGTTTCATCGTCAATGTGTATGTCCAAGTAATACATTGAATCTCCAGTGGTGTTTCGGATACTAATACTGGTCTCACAGGGAATGCTCAAAGCACAGATAGTAAGAAGGGTCCCAATTCTTGTACTTAAGGCGGCATTGTGCCTTTTGTATTTAATTCCAATGGGATATCTGTGTTTCATCGTCAATGTGAAGGTCCAAGGAATACATTGAACCTGCAGTGGTGTATCGGAAACTAATACTGGTCTCACAGGGAATGCTCAAATCACCGACTGTAAGAAGAATCTGTATTCTCGTACTTAAGGCGGCATCGTGCTTTTTGTATTTAATTCCGATTCGATTTCTGTGTTTCATCGTCAATGTGAGGGTCCAAGGAATACATTGAACCTGCAATGGTGTATCGGAAACTAATACTGGTCTCACAGGGAATGCTCAAAGCACCGACTGTATGAAGAGTCTCTATTCTTGTACTTACGGCGGCATTGTGCCTTTTGTATTTAATTCCGATGCGATTTCTGTGTAGAATCGTCAATGTGAAGGTCCAAGGAATACACTGAACCTGCAGTGGTGAATCGGAAGATAATACTGGTCTCACAGGGAACGCTCAAAGCACCGACTGTAAGAAGAGTCTCTATTCTTGTACTTAAGGCGGCATTGGGCCGTTTGTATTTAATTCCGATGCTATTTCTGTCTTTCATCGTCAATGTGAAGGTCCAAGGAATACATTGAACCTGCAGTGGTGTATCGGAAACTAATACTCGTCTCACAGGGATTGCTCAAAGCACCGACTGTAAGAAGAGTGTCTATTCTTGTACTTAAGGCGGCATTGTGCCCTTTGTATTTAATTCCGATGCCATTTCTGTGTTTCATCGTCGATGTGAAAGTCCAAGGAATACACTGAACCTGCAGTGGTGTATCGGAAACTAATACTGGTCTCACAGGGAATGCACAAAGCAACGACGGTAAGAAGAGTCTCTATTCTTGTACTTAAGGCGGCTTTGTGCCTTTTGTATTTAATTCCGATGCGATTTCTGTGTATAATCGTCAATGTGAAGGTCCAAGGTATACATTGAACCTGCAGTGGTGAATCGGAAACTAATACTGGTCTCGCAGGGAATGCTCAAAGCACCGACTGTAAGAAGAGTGTATATTCTTGTACTTAAGGCGGCATTGTGCCCTTTGTATTTAATTCCGATGCCATTTCTGTGTATCATCGTCGATGTGTATGTCCAAGGAATACATTGAATCTGCAGTGGTGTATCGGATACTAATACTGATCTCTCTGGGAATGCTCAAAGCACCGACTGTAAGAAGAGGCTCTATTCTTGTACATATGGCGGCATTGTGCCTTTTGTATTTAATTCCGATGCGATTTCTGTGTATAATCGTCAATGTGAAGGTCCAAGGTATACATTGAACCTGCAGTGGTGAATCGGAAACTAATACTAGTCTCACAGGGAATGCTCAAAGCACCGACTGTAAGAAGAGTCTCCATTCTTGTACTTAAGGCGGCATTGTGCCTTTTGTATTTAAATCCGATGCCATTTCTGTGTATAATCGTCAATGTGAAGGTCCAAGGTATACATTGAACCTGCTGTGGTGAATCGGAAACTAATACTGGTCTCACAGGGAATGCTCAAAGCACCGACTGTAAGAAGAATCTGTATTCTCGTACTTAAGGCGGCATCGTGCTTTTTGTATTTAATTCCGATTCGATTTCTGTGTTTCATCGTCAATGTGAGGGTCCAAGGAATACATTGAACCTGCAATGGTGTATCGGAAACTAATACTGGTCTCACAGGGAATGCTCAAATCACCGACTGTATGAAGGGTCTCTATTCTTGTACTTACGGCGGCATTGTGCCTTTTGTATTTAATTCCGATGCGATTTCTGTGTATAATCGTCAATGTGAAGGTCCAAGGAATACACTGAACCTGCAGTGGTGAATCGGAAAATAATACTGGTTTCACAGGGAACGCTCAAAGCACCGACTGTAAGAAGAGTCTCTATTCTTGTACTTAAGGCGGCATTGTGCCTTTTGTATTTAATTCCAATGCGATTTCTGTGTCTCATCGTCAATGTGAAGGTCCAAGGAATACATTGAACCTGCAGTGGTGTATCGGAAACCAATACTGGTCTCACAGGGAATGTTCAAAGCACCGACTGTAAGAAGAGTGTCTATTCCTGTACTTAAGGCGGCATTGTGTCCTCTGTATTTAATTCCGATGCCATTTCTGTGTTTCATCGTCGACGTGAAAGTCCAAGGAATACACTGAACCTGCAGTGGTGTATCGGAAACTAATACTGGTCTCACAGGGAATGCTCAAAGCACCGACTGTAAGAAGAGTCTCCATTCTTGTACTTAAGGCGGCATTGTGCCTTTTGTATTTAATTCCGATGCCATTTCTGTGTATAATCGTCAATGTGAAGGTCCAAGGTATACATTGAACCTGCAGTGGTGAATCGGAAACTAATACTGGTCTCAGAGGGAATGCTCAAAACACCGACAGTAAGAAGAGTCTCTATTCTTGTACTTAACGCGACATTGTTCCTTTTGTATCTAATTCCGATGTAATTTCAGTGTTTCATCGTCAATGTGTATGTCCAAGGAATACATTGAACCTGCAGTGGTGTACCGGATACTAATACTGGTCTCACGGGGAATGCTAAAAGCACCGACTGTAAGAAGAGTCTCTATACTTGTACTTAAGGCGGAATTGTGCCTTTTTGTATTTAATTCCGATGCGATTTCTTCGTTTCATCGTCATTGTGAAGGTCCAAGGGATACATTGAACCTGCTGTGGTGTATCGGAAACTAATACTGGTCTCACAGGGAATGCTCAAAGCACCGACTGTAAGAAGTGTCTGTATTCTTGTACTTAAGGCGGCATTGGGCCGTTTGTATTTAATTCCGATGCGATTTCTGTGTTTCATCGTCAATGTGAAGGTCCAAGGTATACATTGACCCTGCAGTGGTGTATCGGAAACTAATACTGGTCTCACAGGGAATGCTCAAAACACCGACTTTAAGAAGAGTCTCTAATCTTGTACTTAATGCGGCATTGTGCCTTTTGTATTTAATTTCGATGCGATTTCTGTGTATAATCGTCAATGTGAAGGTCTAAGGTACACTATGAACCTGCAGTGGTGAATCGGAAACTAATACCGGTCTCACAGGGAATGCTCAAAGCACCGACTGTAAGAAGAGTCTCTATTCTTGTACTTAAGTCGGCATTGTGCCATTTGTATATAATTCCGATGCGATTTCTGTGTTTCATGGTCAATTTGAAGGTCCAAGGAATACATTGGACATGTAGTGGTGTATCGGAAACTAATACTGGTCTCAGAGGGAATGCTCAAAACAGCGACAGTAAGAAGAGTCTATATTCTTGTACTTAAGGCGACAATGTTCCTTTTGTATTTGATTCCGATGTAATTTCAGTGTTTCATTGTCAATGTGTATGTCCAAGGAATACATTGAACCTGCAGTGGTGTATCGGATACTAATACTGGTCTCACAGGGAATGCTCAAAGCACCGACTGTAGGTAGAGTCTGTATTCTTGTACTTAAGGCGGCATTGAGCCTTTTGTATTTAATTCCGATGCAATTTCTGTGTCTCATCGTCAATGTGAAGGTCCAAGGAATACATTGAACCTGCAGTGGTGTATCGGAAACTAATACTGGTCTCACAGGGAATGCTCAAAGCACCGACTGTAAGAATAGTGTCTATTCTTGTACTTAAAGCGGCATTGTGTTCATTGTATTTAATTCCCATCCCATTTCTGTGTTTCATCGTCGATGTGTATGTCCAAGGAATACATTGAACCTGCAGTGGCGTGTCGGAAACTAATACGGGTCGCACAGGAAAGGATAAAAACACAGACTGTAAGAAGTCTCACGCTGCTTGTACTTAAGGCGTCATTGTGCACTTCGTATTTAATTCCGATGTAATTTCAATGTTTCATCGTCAATGCTTATTTCCAAGGAAGACATTGAGCCAGTAGTGGTGTATCGGAAACTAATAGTGGTCTCACAGGGAATGCTCAAAGCACCGACCGTAAGAAGAGTCTCTATTCTTGTACTTAAGGCGGCATTTTTCCTTTCGTATTTAATTCCGATGTAAATTCAGTGTTTCATCGTCAATGTGTATGTCCAAGTAATACATTGAATCTCCAGTGGTGTTTCGGATACTAATACTGGTCTCACAGGGAATGCTCAAAGCACAGATAGTAAGAAGGGTCCCAATTCTTGTACTTAAGGCGGCATTGTGCCTTTTGTATTTAATTCCAATGGGATATCTGTGTTTCATCGTCAATGTGAAGGTCCAAGGAATACATTGAACCTGCAGTGGTGTATCGGAAACTAATACTGGTCTCACAGGGAATGCTCAAATCACCGACTGTAAGAAGAATCTGTATTCTCGTACTTAAGGCGGCATCGTGCTTTTTGTATTTAATTCCGATTCGATTTCTGTGTTTCATCGTCAATGTGAGGGTCCAAGGAATACATTGAACCTGCAATGGTGTATCGGAAACTAATACTGGTCTCACAGGGAATGCTCAAAGCACCGACTGTATGAAGAGTCTCTATTCTTGTACTTACGGCGGCATTGTGCCTTTTGTATTTAATTCCGATGCGATTTCTGTGTAGAATCGTCAATGTGAAGGTCCAAGGAATACACTGAACCTGCAGTGGTGAATCGGAAGATAATACTGGTCTCACAGGGAACGCTCAAAGCACCGACTGTAAGAAGAGTCTCTATTCTTGTACTTAAGGCGGCATTGGGCCGTTTGTATTTAATTCCAATGCGATTTCTGTGTCTCATCGTCAATGTGAAGGTCCAAGGAATACATTGAACCTGCAGTGGTGTATCGGAAACCAATACTGGTCTCACAGGGAATGTTCAAAGCACCGACTGTAAGAAGAGTGTCTATTCCTGTACTTAAGGCGGCATTGTGTCCTCTGTATTTAATTCCGATGCCATTTCTGTGTTTCATCGTCGACGTGAAAGTCCAAGGAATACACTGAACCTGCAGTGGTGTATCGGAAACTAATACTGGTCTCACAGGGAATGCTCAAAGCACCGACTGTAAGAAGAGTCTCCATTCTTGTACTTAAGGCGGCATTGTGCCTTTTGTATTTAATTCCGATGCCATTTCTGTGTATAATCGTCAATGTGAAGGTCCAAGGTATACATTGAACCTGCAGTGGTGAATCGGAAACTAATACTGGTCTCAGAGGGAATGCTCAAAACACCGACAGTAAGAAGAGTCTCTATTCTTGTACTTAACGCGACATTGTTCCTTTTGTATCTAATTCCGATGTAATTTCAGTGTTTCATCGTCAATGTGTATGTCCAAGGAATACATTGAACCTGCAGTGGTGTACCGGATACTAATACTGGTCTCACGGGGAATGCTAAAAGCACCGACTGTAAGAAGAGTCTCTATACTTGTACTTAAGGCGGAATTGTGCCTTTTTGTATTTAATTCCGATGCGATTTCTTCGTTTCATCGTCATTGTGAAGGTCCAAGGGATACATTGAACCAGCTGTGGTGTATCGGAAACTAATACTGGTCTCACAGGGAATGCTCAAAGCACCGACTGTAAGAAGAGTCTGTATTCTTGTACTTAAGGCGGCATTGGGCCGTTTGTATTTAATTCCGATGCGATTTCTGTGTTTCATCGTCAATGTGAAGGTCCAAGGTATACATTGACCCTGCAGTGGTGTATCGGAAACTAATACTGGTCTCACAGGGAATGCTCAAAACACCGACTTTAAGAAGAGTCTCTAATCTTGTACTTAATGCGGCATTGTGCCTTTTGTATTTAATTTCGATGCGATTTCTGTGTATAATCGTCAATGTGAAGGTCTAAGGTACACTATGAACCTGCAGTGGTGAATCGGAAACTAATACCGGTCTCACAGGGAATGCTCAAAGCACCGACTGTAAGAAGAGTCTCTATTCTTGTACTTAAGTCGGCATTGTGCCATTTGTATATAATTCCGATGCGATTTCTGTGTTTCATGGTCAATTTGAAGGTCCAAGGAATACATTGGACATGTAGTGGTGTATCGGAAACTAATACTGGTCTCAGAGGGAATGCTCAAAACACCGACAGTAAGAAGAGTCTATATTCTTGTACTTAAGGCGGCATTGTTTCTTTCGTATTTAATTCCGATGTAATTTCAGTGTTTCATTGTCAATGTGTATGTCCAAGGAATACATTGAACCTGCAGTGGTGTATCGGATACTAATACTGGTCTCACAGGGAATGCTCAAAGCACCGACTGTAGGTAGAGTCTGTATTCTTGTACTTAAGGCGGCATTGAGCCTTTTGTATTTAATTCCGATGCAATTTCTGTGTTTCATCGTCAATGTGAAGGTCCAAGGAATACATTGAACCTGCAGTGGTGTATCGGAAACTAATACTGGTCTCACAGGGAATGCTCAAAGCACCGACTGTAAGAAGAGTGTCTATTCTTGTACTTAAAGCGGCATTGTGTTCATTGTATCTAATTCCCATGCCATATCTGTGTTTCATCGTCGATGTGTATGTCCAAGGAATACATTGAACCTGCAGTGGCGTATCGGAAACTAATACGGGTCGCACAGGAAAGGATAAAAACACAGACTGTAAGAAGTCTCACGCTGCTTGTGCTTAAGGCGTCATTGTGCCCTTTGTATTTAATTCCGATGTAATTTCAGTGTTTCATCGTCAATGCTTATTTCCAAGGAAGACATTGAACCAGTAGTGGTGTATCGGAAACTAATACTGGTCTCACAGGGAATGCTCAAAGCAACGACAGTAAGAAGAGTCTCTATTCTTGTACTTAAGGCGGCATTGTTTCTTTCGTATTTAATTCCGATGTAATTTCAGTGTTTCATCGTCAATGTGTATGTCCAAGTAATACATTCAATCTCCAGTGGTGTTTCGGATACTAATACTGGTCTCACAGGGAATGCTCAAAACACAGATAGTAAGAAGGGTCGCTATTCTTGTACTTAAGGCGGCATTGTGCCTTTTGTATTTAATTCCAATGCGATTTCTGTGTTTCATCGTCAATGTGAAGGTCCAAGGAATACATTGAACCTGCAGTGGTGTATCGGAAACTAATACTGGTCTCACAGGGAATGCTCAAATCACCGACTGTAAGAAGAATCTGTATTCTCGTACTTAAGGCGGCATCGTGCTTTTTGTATTTAATTCCGATTCGATTTCTGTGTTTCATCGTCAATGTGAGGGTCCAAGGAATACATTGAACCTGCAATGGTGTATCGGAAACTAATACTGGTCTCACAGGGAATGCTCAAAGCACCGACTGTATGAAGAGTCTCTATTCTTCTACTTACGGCGGCATTGTGCCTTTTGTATTTAATTCCGATGCGATTTCTGTGTATAATCGTCAATGTGAAGGTCCAAGGAATACACTGAACCTGCAGTGGTAAATCGGAAAATAATGCTGGTCTCACAGGGAACGCTCAAAGCACCGACTGTAAGAAGAGTCTCTATTCTTGTACTTAAGGCGGCATTGGGCCGTTTGTATTTAATTCCGACGCTATTTCTGTCTTTCATCGTCAATGTGAAGGTCCAAGGAATACATTGAACCTGCAGTGGTGTATCGGAAACTAATACTCGTCTCACAGGGATTGCTCAAAGCACCGACTGTAAGAAGAATGTCTATTCTTGTACTTAAGGCGGCATTGTGCCTTTTGTATTTAATTCCGATGCCATTTCTGTGTTTCATCGGCGATGTGAAAGTCCAAGGAATACACTGAACCTGCAGTGGTGTATCGGAAACTAATACTGGTCTCACAGGGAATGCACAAAGCACCGACGGTAAGAAGAGTCTCTAGTCTTGTACTTAAGGCGGCTTTGTGCCTTTTGTATTTAATTCCGATGCCATTTCTGTGTACAATCGTCAATGTGAAGGTCCAAGGTATACATTGAACCTGCAGTATTGAATCGGAAACTAATACTGGTCTCACAGGGAATGCTCAAAGCACCGACTGTAAGAAGAGTCTCTATTCTTGTACTTAAGGCGGCTTTGTGCCTTTTGTATTTAATTCCGATGCGATTTCTGTGTTTCATCGTCAATGTGAAGGTCCAACAATACATTGGACCTGCAGTGGTGTATCGGAAACTAATACTGGTCTCAGAGGGAATGCTCAAAACACCGACGGTAAGAAGAGTCTCTATTCTTGTACTTAAGGCGGCATTGTACCTTTTGTATTTAATTCCGATGTAATTTCAGTGTCTCATCGTCGATGTGTATGTCCAAGGGATAGATTGAACCTGCAGTGGTGTATCGGAAACTAATACTGGTCTCACAGGGAATGCTCAAAGCACCGACTGTAAGAAGAGTGCCTATTCTTGTACTTAAGCCGGCATTGTGCCCATTGTATTTAATTCCGATGCCATTTCTGTGTTTCATCGTCGATGTGAATGTCCAAGGAATACATAGAACTTGCAGTGGTGTATCGGAAACTAATACTGGTCTCACAGGGAATGCTCAAAGCACCGACTGTAAGAAGAGTGTCTATTCTTGTACTTAAGGCGGCATTGGGCCGTTTGTATTTAATTCCGATGCGATTTCTGTCTTTCATCGTCAATGTGATGGTCCAAGGAATACATTCAGCCTGCAGTGGCGTATCGGAAACTAATACAGGTCGCACAGGAAAGGATCAAATCACAGACTCTAAGAAGTATGACTCTGCTTGTACTTACGGCGTCATTGTGCCCTTTGTATTTAATTCCGATGTAATTTCTGTGTTTCATCGTCAATGCTTATTTCCAAGGAAAACATTGAACCAGCAGTGGTGTATCGGATACTAATACTGGTCTCACAGGTAATGCTCAAAGCACAGACAGTAAGAAGATTCTCTATTCTTGTACTTAAGGCGGCATTGTGCCTTCTGTATTTAATTCCAATGCGATTTCTGTGTCTCATCGTCAATGTGAAGGTCCAAGGAATACATTGAACCTGCAGTGGTGTATCGGAAACTAATACTTGTCTCATAGGGAATGCTCAAAGCACCGACTGTAAGTAGAGTCTGTATTCTTGTACTTAAGGCGGCATCGTGCTTATTGTATTTAATTCCGATGCGATTTCTGTGTTTCATCGTCAATGTGAAGGTACAAGGAATACATTGAACCTGCAGTGGTGTATCGGAAACTAATAGTGGTCTCACAGGGAATGCTCAAAGCACCGACTGTAAGAAGAGTCTCTATTCTTGTACTTAAGGCGGCATTGGGCCTTTTGTATTTAATTCCGATGCGATTTCTGTCTTTCATCGTCAATATGAAGGTCCAAGGAATACATTGAACCTGCAGTGGTGTATCGGAAACTAATACTGGTCTCACAGGGAATGCTCAAAACACCGACTGTAAGAAGAGTGTCTATTCTTGTACTTAAGGCGGCATTATGCCCTTTGTATTTAATTCAGATGCCATTTCTGTGTTTCATCTTCGATTTGAAAGTCCAAGGAATACACTGAACCTGCAGTGGTGTATCGGAAACTAATACTGGTCTCACAGGGAATGCTCAAAGCACCGACTGTAAGAAGAGTCTCTATTCTTGTACTTAAGGCGGCATTGTGCCTTTTGTATTTAATTCCGATGCGATTTCTGTGTATAATCGTCAATGTGAAGGCCCAAGGTATACATTGAAATGGAGTGGTGAATCGGAAACTAATACTGGTCTCTCAGGCAATGCTCAAAGCAGCGACTGTAAGAAGAGTCACTATTCTTGTACTTAAGGCGACATTGTGCCTTTTGTATTTAATTCCGATGCGATTTCTGTGTTTCATCGTCAATGTGAAGGACCAAGGAATACATTGAACCTGCAGTGGTGAATCGGAAACTAATACTGGTCTCACAGGGAATGCTCAAAGCACCGACTGTAAGAAGAGTCTCTATTCTTGTACTTAAGGCGGCATTGTGCCTTTTGTATTTAATTCCGATGCGATTTCTGTGTATAATCGTCACTGTGAAGGTCGCAGGTATACATTGAACCTGCAGTGGTGTATCGGAAACTAATACTGGTCTCACAGGGAATGCTCAAAGCACCTACTGTAAGAAAACTCTCTATTCTTGTACTTAAGGCGGCATTGGGCCGTTTGTATTTAATTCCGATGCGATTTCTGTCTTTCATCGTCAATGTGAAGGTCCAAGGAATACATTCACCCTGCAGTGGCGTATCGGAAACTAATACAGGTCGCACAGGAAATGATCAAATCACAGACTCTAAGAAGTATCACTCTGCTTGTACTTACGGCGTCATTGTGCCCTTTGTATTTAATTCCGATGTAATTTCAGTGTTTCATCGTCAATGCTTATTTCCAAGGAAAACATTGAACCGGCAGTGGTGTATCGGATACTAATACTTGTCTCACAGGGAATGCTCAAAGCACAGACTGTAAGAAGATTCTCTATTCTTGTACTTAAGGCGGCATTGTGCCTTTTGTATTTAATTCCAATGCGATTTCTGTGTCTCATCATCAATGTGAAGGTCCAAGGAATACATTGAACCTGCAGTGGTGTATCGGAAACTAATACTTGTCTCATAGGGAATGCTCAAAACACCGACTGTAAGTAGAGTCTGTATTCTTGTACTTAAGGCGGCATTGTGCTTTTTGTACTTAATTCCGATGCGATTTCTGTGTTTCATCGTCAATGTGAAGGTCCAAGGAATACATTGAACCTGCAGTGGTGTATCGGAAACTAATACTGGTCTCACAGGGAATGCTAAAGCACCGACTGTAAGAAGAGTCTCTATTCTTGTACTTAAGGGGCATTGGGCCGTTTGTATTTAATTCCGAAGCGATTTCTGTGTATAATCGTCAATGTAAAGGTCCAAGTTATACATTGAACCTGCAGTGGTGAATCGGAAACTAATACTGGTCTCACAGGGAATGCTCAAAGCACCGACTGTAAGAAGAGTCTCTATTCTTGTACTTAAGGCGGCATTGTGCCTTTTGTATTTAATTCCGATGCGATTTCTGTGTTTCATCGTCAATGTGAAGGACCAAGGAATACATTGAACCTGCAGTGGTGAATCGGAAACTAATACTGGTCTCACAGGGAATGCTCAAAGCACCGACTGTAAGAAGAGTCTCTATTCTTGTACTTAAGGCGGCTTTGTGCCTTTTGTATTTAATTCCGATGCGATTTCTGTGTTTCATCGTCAATGTGAAGGTCCAACAATACATTGGACCTGCAGTGGTGTATCGGAAACTAATACTGGTCTCACAGGAAATGCTCAAAGCACCGACTGTAAGAAGAGTCTCTATTCTTGTACTTAAGGCGGCATTGTGCCTTTTGTATTTAATTCCGATGGGATTTCTGTGTATAATCGTCACTGTGAAGGTCGCAGGTATACATTGAACCTGCAGTGGTGTATCGGAAACTAATACTGGTCTCACAGGGAATGCTCAAAGCTCCTACTGTAAGAAAACTCTCTATTCTTGTACTTAAGGCGGCATTGGGCCGTTTGTATTTAATTCCGATGCGATTTCTGTCTTTCATCGTCAATGTGAAGGTCCAAGGAATACATTCACCCTGCAGTGGCGTATCGGAAACTAATACAGGTCGCACAGGAAATGATCAAATCACAGACTCTAAGAAGTATCACTCTGCTTGTACTTACGGCGTCATTGTGCCCTTTGTATTTAATTCCGATGTAATTTCAGTGTTTCATCGTCAATGCTTATTTCCAAGGAAAACATTGAACCGGCAGTGGTGTATCGGATACTAATACTGGTCTCACAGGGAATGCTCAAAGCACAGACTGTAAGAAGATTCTCTATTCTTGTACTTAAGGCGGCATTGTGCCTTTTGTATTTAATTCCAATGCGATTTCTGTGTCTCATCGTCAATGTGAAGGTCCAAGGAATACATTGAACCTACAGTGGTGTATCGGAAACTAATACTTGTCTCATAGGGAATGCTCAAAACACCGACTGTAAGTAGAGTCTGTATTCTTGTACTTAAGGCGGCATTGTGCTTTTTGTACTTAATTCCGATGCGATTTCTGTGTTTCATCGTCAATGTGAAGGTCCAAGGAATACATTGAAACTGCAGTGGTGTATCGGAAACTAATACTGGTCTCACAGGGAATGCTAAAGCACCGACTGTAAGAAGAGTCTCTATTCTTGTACTTAAGGGGCATTGGGCCGTTTGTATTTAATTCCGAAGCGATTTCTGTGTATAATCGTCAATGTGAAGGTCCAAGTTATACATTGAACCTGCAGTGGTGAATCGGAAACTAATACTGGTCTCACAGGGAATGCTCAAAGCACCGACTGTAAGAAGAGTCTCTATTCTTGTACTTAAGGCGGCATTGTGCCTTTTGTATTTAATTCCGATGCGATTTCTGTGTTTCATCGTCAATGTGAAGGACCAAGGAATACATTGAACCTGCAGTGGTGAATCGGAAACTAATACTGGTCTCACAGGGAATGCTCAAAGCACCGACTGTAAGAAGAGTCTCTATTCTTGTACTTAAGGCGGCTTTGTGCCTTTTGTATTTAATTCCGATGCGATTTCTGTGTTTCATCGTCAATGTGAAGGTCCAACAATACATTGGACCTGCAGTGGTGTATCGGAAACTAATACTGGTCTCAGAGGGAATGCTCAAAACACCGACGGTAAGAAGAGTCTCTATTCTTGTACTTAAGGCGGCATTGTACCTTTTGTATTTAATTCCGATGTAATTTCAGTGTCTCATCGTCGATGTGTATGTCCAAGGGATAGATTGAACCTGCAGTGGTGTATCGGAAACTAATACTGGTCTCACAGGGAATGCTCAAAGCACCGACTGTAAGAAGAGTGCCTATTCTTGTACTTAAGCCGGCATTGTGCCCATTGTATTTAATTCCGATGCCATTTCTGTGTTTCATCGTCGACGTGAATGTCCAAGGAATACATAGAACTTGCAGTGGTGTATCGGAAACTAATACTGGTCTCACAGGGAATGCTCAAAGCACCGACTGTAAGAAGAGTGTCTATTCTTGTACTTAAGGCGGCATTGGGCCGTTTGTATTTAATTCCGATGCGATTTCTGTCTTTCATCGTCAATGTGATGGTCCAAGGAATACATTCAGCCTGCAGTGGCGTATCGGAAACTAATACAGGTCGCACAGGAAAGGATCAAATCACAGACTCTAAGAAGTATGACTCTGCTTGTACTTACGGCGTCATTGTGCCCTTTGTATTTAATTCCGATGTAATTTCTGTGTTTCATCGTCAATGCTTATTTCCAAGGAAAACATTGAACCAGCAGTGGTGTATCGGATACTAATACTGGTCTCACAGGTAATGCTCAAAGCACAGACAGTAAGAAGATTCTCTATTCTTGTACTTAAGGCGGCATTGTGCCTTCTGTATTTAATTCCAATGCGATTTCTGTGTCTCATCGTCAATGTGAAGGTCCAAGGAATACATTGAACCTGCAGTGGTGTATCGGAAACTAATACTTGTCTCATAGGGAATGCTCAAAGCACCGACTGTAAGTAGAATCTGTATTCTTGTACTTAAGGCGGCATCGTGCTTTTTGTATTTAATTCCGATGCGATTTCTGTGTTTCATCGTCAATGTGAAGGTACAAGGAATACATTGAACCTGCAGTGGTGTATCGGAAACTAATAGTGGTCTCACAGGGAATGCTCAAAGCACCGACTGTAAGAAGAGTCTCTATTCTTGTACTTAAGGCGGCATTGGGCCTTTTGTATTTAATTCCGATGCGATTTCTGTCTTTCATCGTCAATATGAAGGTCCAAGGAATACATTGAACCTGCAGTGGTGTATCGGAAACTAATACTGGTCTCACAGGGAATGCTCAAATCACCGACTGTAAGAAGAGTGTCTATTCTTGTACTTAAGGCGGCATTATGCCCTTTGTATTTAATTCAGATGCCATTTCTGTGTTTCATCTTCGATTTGAAAGTCCAAGGAATACACTGAACCTGCAGTGGTGTATCGGAAACTAATACTGGTCTCACAGGGAATGCTCAAAGCACCGACTGTAAGAAGAGTCTCTATTCTTGTACTTAAGGCGGCATTGTGCCTTTTGTATTTAATTCCGATGCGATTTCTGTGTATAATCGTCAATGTGAAGGTCCAAGGTATACATTGAACCTGCAGTGGTGTATCGGAAACTAATACTGGTCTCTCAGGCAATGCTCAAAGCAGCGACTGTAAGAAGAGTCACTATTCTTGTTCTTAAGGCGGCATTGTGCCTTTTGTATTTAATTCCGATGCGATTTCTGTGTTTCATCGTCAATGTGAAGGACCAAGGAATACATTGAACCTGCAGTGGTGAATCGGAAACTAATACTGGTCTCACAGGGAATGCTCAAAGCACCGACTGTAAGAAGAGTCTCTATTCTTGTACTTAAGGCGGTATTGTGCCTTTTGTATTTAATTCCGATGCGATTTCTGTGTTTCATCGTCAATGTGAAGGTCCAACAATACATTGGACCTGCAGTGGTGTATCGGAAACTAATACTGGTCTCAGAGGGAATGCTCAAAACACCGACGGTAAGAAGAGTCTCTATTCTTGTACTTAAGGCGGCATTGTTTCTTTTGTATTTATTTCCGATGTAATTTCAGTGTTTCATCGTCGATGTGTATGTCCAAGGAATAGATTGAACCTGCAGTGGTGTATCGGAAACTAATACTGGTCTCACAGGGAATGCTCAAAGCACCGACTGTAAGAAGAGTGTCTATTCTTGTACTTAAGGCGGCATTGTGCCCTTTGTATTTAATTCCGATGCCATTTCTGTGTTTCATCGTCGATTTGAAAGTCCAAGGAATACACTGAACCTGCAGTGGTGTATCGGAAACTAATACTGGTCTCACAGGGAATGCTCAAAGCACCGACTGTAAGAAGAGTCACTATTCTTGTACTTAAGGCGGCATTGTGCCTTTTGTATTTAATTCCGATGCGATTTCTGTGTATAATCGTCAATGTGAAGGTCCAAGGTATACATTGAACCTGCAGTGGTGAATCGGTAACTAATACTGGTCTCACAGGGAATGCTCAAAGCAGCGACTGTAAGAAGAGTCACTATTCTTGTACTTAAGGCGGCATTGTGCCTTTTGTATTTAATTCCGATGCGATTTCTGTGTTTCATCGTCAATGTGAAGGACCAAGGAATACATTGAACCTGCAGTGGTGAATCGGAAACTAATACTGGTCTCACAGGGAATGCTCAAAGCACCGACTGTTAGAAGAGTCTCTATTCTTGTACTTAAGGCGGCATTGTGCCTTTTGTATTTAATTCCGATGCGATTTCTGTGTTTCATCGTCAATGTGAAGGTCTGACAATACATTGGACCTGCAGTGGTGTATCGGAAACTAATACTGGTCTCAGAGGGAATGCTCAAAACACCGACGGTAAGAGGAGTCTCTATTCTTGTACTTAAGGCGGCATTGTTCCTTTTGTATTTAATTCCGATGTAATATCAGTGTTTCATCGTCGATGTGTATGTCCAAGGAATAGATTGAACCTGCAGTGGTGTATCGGAAACTAATACTGGTCTCACAGGGAAAGCTCAAAGCACCGACTGTAAGAAGAGTCTCTATTCTTGTACTTAAGGCGGCATTGGGCCGTTTGTATTTAATTCCGATGCGATTTCTGTGTCTCATCGTCAATGTGAAGGTCCAAGGAATACATTGAACCTGCAGTGGTGTATCGGAAACTAATTCTTGTCTCATAGGGAATGCTCAAAGCACCGACTGTAAGTAGAGTCTGTATTCTTGTACTTAAGGCGGCATCGTGCTTTTTGTATTTAATTCCGATGCGATTTCTGTGTTTCATCGTCAATGTGAAGGTCCAAGGAATACATTGAACCTGCAGTGGTGTATCGGAAACTAATACTGGTGTCTCAGGGAATGCTCAAAGCACCGACTCTAAGAAGGGTCTCTATTCTTGTACTTAAGGCGGCATTGGGCCGTTTGTATTTAATCCCGATGCGATTTCTGTCTTTCATCGTCAATATGAAGGTCCCAGGAATACATTGAACCTGCAGTGGTGTATCGGAAACTAATACTGGTCTCACAGGGAGTGCTCAGAGCACCGACTGTAAGAAGAGTGTCTATTCTTGTACTTAAGGCGGCATTGTGCCCTTTGTATTTAATTCCGATGCCATTTCTGTGTTTCATCGTCGATTTGAAAGACCAAGGAATACACTGAACCTGCAGTGATGTATCGGAAATTAATACTGGTCTCACAGGGAATGCTCAAAGCACCGACTGTAAGAAGAGTCTCTATTCTTGTACTTAAGGCGGCATTGTGCCTTTTGTATTTAATTCCGATGCGATTTCTGTGTATAATCGTCAATGTGAAGGTCCAAGGTATACATTGGACATGCAGTGGTGTATCGGAAACTAATACTGGTCACAGAGGGAATGCTCAAAACACCGACAGTATGATGAGTCTCTATTCTTGTACTTAAGGTGACATTGTTCCTTTTGTATTTAATTCCGATGTAATTTCAGTGTTTCATCGTCAATGTGTATGTCCAAGGAATACATTGAACCTACAGTGGTGTATCGGATACTAATAATGGTCTCACAGGGAATGCTCAAAGCACCGACTGTAAGAAGAGTCTCTATTCTCGTACTTAAGGCGGAATTGTGCCTTTTTGTATTTAATTCCAATGTGATTTCTGTGTTTCATCGTCAATGGGTCCAAGGAATACATTGAACCTGCAGTGGTGTATCGGAAACTAATACTGGTCTCACAGGGAATGCTCAAAGCACCGACTGTAAGTAGAGTCTGTATTCTTGTACTTAAGGCGGCTTGTGCCTTGTGTATTTAATTCCGATGCGATTTCTGTGTTTCATCGTCAATGTGAAATTCCAAGGAAATTATTGAACCTGCAGTGGTGTATCGGAAACTAACACTGGTCTCACAGGGAATGCTCAAAGCACCGACTGTAAGAAGAGAGTATATTCTTGTACATAAGGCGGCATTGTGCCCTTTGTATTTAATTCCGATGCCATTTCTGTGTATCATCGTCGATGTGTATGTCCAAGGAATACATTGAATCTGCAGTGGTGTATCGGAAACTAATACTGGTCTCACAGGGAATGCTCAAAGCACCGACTGTAAGAAGAGTCCCTATTCTTGTACTTAAGGCGGCATTGTGCCTTTTGTATTTAATTCCGATGCGATTTCTGTGTTTCATCGTCAATGTGAAGGTCCAAGAAATACATTGGACCTGCAGTGGTGTATCGGAAACTAATACTGGTCTCAGAGGGAATGCTCAAAACACCGACAGTAAGAAGAGTCTCTATTCTTGTACTTAAGGCGACATTGTTCCTTTTGTATTTAATTCCGATGTAATTTCAGTGTTTCATCGTCAATGTGTATGTCCAAGGAATACATTGATCTGCAGTGGTGTATCGAATACTAATACTTGTCTCACTGTGAATGCTCAAAGCACCGACTGTAAGAAGAGTCTCTATCCTTTTACTTAAGGCGGAATTGTGCCTTTTTGTATTTAATTCCGATGCTATTTCTTCGTTTCATCGTCAATGTGAAGGTCCAAGGAATACATTGAATCTGCAGTGGTGTATCGGATACTAATACTGGTCTCACAGGGAATGCTCAAAGCACCGACTGTAAGAAGAGGCTCTATTCTTGTACTTATGGCGGCATTGTGCCTTTTGTATTTAATTCCGATGCGGTTTCTGTGTATAATCGTCAATGTGAAGGTCCAAGGTATACATTGAACCTGCAGTGGTGAATCGGAAACTAATACTAGTCTCACAGGGAATGCTCAAAGCACCGTCTGTAAGAAGAGTCTCCATTCTTGTACTTAAGGCGGCATTGTGCCTTTTGTATTTAATTCCGATGCTATTTCTGTGTATAATCGTCAATGTGAAGGTCCAAGGTATACATTGAACCTGCTGTGGTGAATCGGAAACTAATACTGGTCTCACAGGGAATGCTCAAAGCACCGACTGTAAGAAGAGTCTGTATTCTTGTACTTAAGGCTGCATTGGGCAGTTTGTATTTAATTCCGAAGCGATTTCTGTCTTTCATCGTCAATGTGAAGGTCCAAGGAATACACTGAAACTGCAGTGGTGTATCGGAAACTAATACTGGTCTCACAGGGAATGCTCAAAGCACCGACTGTAAGAAGAGGCTCTATTCTTGTACTTATGGCGGCATTGTGCCTTTTGTATTTAATTCGGATGCGATTTCTGTGTATAATCGTCAATGTGAAGGTCCAAGGTATACATTGAACTTGCAGTGGTGAATCGGAAACTAATACTAGTCTCACAGGGAATTCTCAAAGCACCGACTGTAAGAAGAGTCTCCATTCTTGTACTTAAGGCGGCATTGTGCCTTTTGTATTTAATTCCGATGCCATTTCTGTGTATAATCGTCAATGTGAAGGTCCAAGGTATACATTGAACCTGCAGTGGTGAATCGGAAACTAATAATGGTCTCACAGGGAATGCTCAAAGCACCGACTGTAAGAAGAGTCTCTATTCTTGTACTCAAGGCGGCATTATGCCTTTTGTATTTAATTCCCATGCGATTTCTGTGTTTCATCGTCAATGTGAAGGTCCAAGGAATACATTGGACTTGCAGTGGTGTATCGGAAACTAATACTGGTCTCAGAGGGAATGCTCAACACACCGACAGTAAGAAGAGTCTCTATTCTTGTACTTAAGGCGACATTGTTCCTTTTGTATTTAATTCCAATGTAATTTCAGTGTTTCATCGTAAATGTGTATGTCCAAGGAATACATTGAACCTGCAGTGGTGTATCGGATACTAACAATGGTCTCACAGGGAATGCTCAAAGCACCGACTGTAAGAAGAGAAACTATTCTTGTAGTTAAGGCGGCATTGTGCCTTTTGTATTTAAATCCGATGCGATATCTGTGTAGAATCGTCAATGTCAAGGTCCAAGGAATACATTGAACCTGCTGTGGTGTATCGGAAACTAATACTGGTCTCACAGGGAATGCTGAAAGCACCGACTGTAAGAAGAGTCTGTATTCTTGTACTTAAGGCGGCATTGGGCCGTTTGTATTAAATTCCGATGCGATTTCTGTCTTTCATCGTCAATGTGAAGGTCTAAGGAATACATTGAACTTGCAGTGGTGTATCGGAAACTAATACTGGTCTCACAGGGAATGCTCAAAGCACCGACTGTAAGAAGAGTGTCCATTCTTGTACTTAAGGCGGCATTGTGCCCTTTGTATTTAATTCCGATGCCATTTCTGTGTATAATCGTCAATGTGAAGGTCCCAGGCATACTATGAACCTGCAGTGGTGAATCGGAAACTAATACCGGTCTCACAGGGAATGCTCAAGGCACCGACTGTAAGAGGAGTCTCTATTCTTGTACTTAAGTCGGTATTGTGCCATTTGTATTTAATTCCGATGCGATTTCTTCGTTTCATCGTCAATGTGAAGGTCCAAGGAATACATTGAACCTGCAGTGGTGTATCGGAAACTAATACTGGTCTCACAGGAAATGCTCAAAGCACCGACTGTGTGAAGAGTCTCTATTCTTGTACTTAAGGCGACATTGTGCCTTTTGTATTTAATTCCGATGCGATATCTGTGTAGCATCGTCAATGTCAATGTCCAAGGAATACATTGAACCTGCTGTGGTGTATCGGAAACTAATACTGGTCTCACAGGGAATGCTGAAAGCACCGACTGTAAGAAGAGTCTGTATTCTTGTACTTAAGGCGGCATTGGGCCGTTTGTATTTAATTCCGAAGCGATTTCTGTCTTTCATCGTCAATGTGAAGGTCCAAGGAATACACTGAACCTGCAGTGGTGTATCGGAAACTAATACTGGTCTCACAGGGAATGCTCAAAGCACCGACTGTAAGAAGAGGCTCTATTCTTGTACTTATGGCGGCATTGTGCATTTTGTATTTAATTCCGATGCGATTTCTGTGTATAATCGTCAATGTGAAGGTCCAAGGTATACATTGAACTTGCAGTGGTGAATCGGAAACTAATACTAGTGTCACAATGAATGCTCAAAGCACCGACTGTAAGAAGAGTCTCCATTCTTGTACTTAAGGCGGCATTGTGCCTTTTGTATTTAATTCCGATGCCATTTCTGTGTATAATCGTCAATGTGAAGGTCCAAGGTATACATTGAACCTGCAGTGGTGAATCGGAAACTAATAATGGTCTCACAGGGAATGCTCAAAGCACCGACTGTAAGAAGAGAAACTATTCTTGTAGTTAAGGCGGCATTGTGCCTTTTGTATTTAATTCCGATGCGATTTCTCTGTTTCATCGTCAATGTGAAGGTCCAAGGAATACATTGGACCTGCAGTGGTGTATCGGAAACTAATACTGGTCTCAGAGGGAATGCTCAAAACACCGACAGTAAGAAGAGTCTCTATTCTTGTACTTAAGGCGACATTGTTCCTTTTGTATTTAATTCCAATGTAATTTCAGTGTTTCATCGTAAATGTGTATGTCCAAGGAATACATTGAACCTGCAGTGGTGTATCGGATACTAACACTGGTCTCACAGGGAATGCTCAAAGCACCGACTGTAAGAAGAGTCTCTATCCTTGTACTTAAGGCGGAATTGTGCCTTTTTGTATTTAATTCCGATGCGATTTCTTCGTTTCATCGTCAATGTGAAGGTCCAAGGAATACATTGAACCTGCAGTGGTGTATCGGAAACTAATACTGGTCTCACAGGAAATGCTCAAAGCACCGACTGTATGAAGAGTCTCTATTCTTGTACTTATGACGGCATTGTGCCTTTTGTATTTAATTCCGATGCGATATCTGTGTAGAATCGTCAATGTCAAGGTCCAAGGAATACATTGAACCTGCTGTGGTGTATCGGAAACTAATACTGGTCTCACAGGGAATGCTGAAAGCACCGACTGTAAGAAGCGTCTGTATTCTTGTACTTAAGGCGGCATTGGGCCGTTTGTATTAAATTCCGATGCGATTTCTGTCTTTCATCGTCAATGTGAAGGTCCAAGGAATACATTGAACTTGCAGTGGTGTATCGTAAACTAATACTGGTCTCACAGGGAATGCTCAAAGCACCGACTGTAAGAAGAGTGTCTATTCTTGTACTTAATTCCACATTGTGCCCTTTGTATTTAATTCCGATGCCATTTCTGTGTTTCATCGTCGATGTGAAAGTCCAAGGAATACACTGAACCTGGAGTGGTGTATCGGAAACTAATACTGGTCTCACAGGGAATGCTCAAAACACCGACTGTAAGAAGAGTCTCTATTCTTGTACTTAAGGCGGCATTGTGCCTTTTGTATTTAATTTCGTTGCGATTTCTGTGTATAATCGTCAATATGAAGGTCCAAGGTATACTATGAACCTGCAGTGGTGAATCGGAAACTAATACCGGTCTCACAGGGAATGCTCAAAGCACCAACTGTAAGGGGAGTCTCTATTCTTGTACTTAAGTCGGCATTGTGCCATTTGTATTTAATTCCGATGCGATTTCTGTGTTTCATTGTCAATGTGAAGGTCCAAGGAATACATTGGAGAAGCAGTGGTGTATCGGAAACTAATACTTGTCTCAGAGGGAATGCTCAAAACTCCGACAGTAAGAAGAGTCTCTATTCTTGTACTTAAGGCGACATTGTTCCTTTTGTATTTAATTCCGATGTAATTTCAGTGTTTCATCGTCAATGTGTATGTCCAAGGAATACATTGAACCTGCAATGGTGTATCGGATACTAACACTGGTCTCACAGGGAATGCTCAAAGCACCGACTGTAAGAAGAGTCTCTATTCTTGTACTTAAGGCGGCATTGTGCCTTTTGTATTTAATTCCGATGCGATATCTGTGTAGAATCGTCAATGTCAATGTCCAAGGAATACATTGAACCTGCTGTGGTGTATCGGAAACTAATACTGGTCTCACAGGGAATGCTGAAAGCACCGACTGTAAGAAGAGTCAGTATTCTTGTACTTAAGGCGGCATTGGGCCGTTTGTATTTAATTCCGATGCGATTTCTGCCTTTCATCGTCAATGTGAAGGTCCAAGGAATACATTGAACCTGCAGTGGTGTATCGGAAACTAATACTGGTCTCACAGGGAATGCTCAAAACACCGACTGTAAGAAGAGTGTCTATTCTTGTACTTAAGGCGGCATTGTGCCCTTTGTATTTAATTCCGATGCCATTTCTGTGTTTCATCGTCGATGTGAAAGTCCAAGGAATACACTGAACCTGCAGTGGTGTATCGGAAACTAATACTGGTCTCACAGGGAATGCTCAAAGCACCGACTGTAAGAAGAGTCTCTATACATGTACTTAAGGCAGCATTGTGCCTTTTGTATTTAATTTCGATGCGATTTCTGTGTATAATCGTCAATGTGATGGTCCAAGGTATACTATGAACCTGCAGTGGTGAATCGGAAACTAATACCGGTCTCACAGGGAATGCTTAAAGCACCAACTGTAAGAAGAGTCTCTATTCTTGTACTTAAGTCGGCATTGTGCCATTTGTATTTAATTCCGATGCGATTTCTGTGTTTCATTGTCAATGTGAAGGTCCAAGGAATACATTGGACAAGCAGTGGGGTATCGGAAACTAATACTGGTCTCAGAGGGAATGCTCAAAACACCGACAGTAAGAAGAGTCTATATTCTTGTACTTAAGGCGACAATGTTCCTTTTGTATTTGATTCCGATGTAATTTCAGTGTTTCATCGTCAATGTGTATGTCCAAGGAATACATTGAACATACAGTGGAGTATCGGATACTAATACTGGTCTCACAGGGAATGCTCAAAGCACCGACTGTAGGTAGAGTCTGTATTCTTGTACTTAAGGCGGCATTGTGCCTTTTGTATTTAATTCCGATGCAATTTCTGTGTTTCATCGTCAATGTGAAGGTCCATGGAATACATTGAACCTGCAGTGGTGTATCGGAAACTAATACTGGTCTCACAGGGAATGCTCAAAGCACCGACTGTAAGAAGAGTGTCTATTCTTGTACTTAAGGCGGCATTGTGTTCATTGTATTTAATTCCCATGCCATTTCTGTGTTTCATCGTCGATGTGTATGTCCAAGGAATACATTAAACCTGCAGTGGCGTATCAGAAACTAATACGGGTCGCTCAGCAAAGGATAAAAACACAGACTGTAAGAAGTCTCACTCTGCTTGTACTTAAGGCGTCATTGTGCCCTTTGTATTTAATTCCGATGTAATTTCAGTGTTTCATCGTCAATGCTTATTTCCAAGGAAGACATTGAACCAGCAGTGGTGTATCGGAAACTAATACTGGTCTCACAGGGAATGCTCAAAGCACAGATAGTAAGAAGAGTCCCTATTCTTGTACTTAAGGCGGCATCGTGCTTTTTGTATTTAATTCCGATTCGATTTCTGTGTTTCGTCGTCAATGTGAAGGTCCAAGAAATACATTGAATCTGCAGTGGTGTATCGGAAACTATTACTGGTCTCACAGGGATTGCTCAAAGCACCGACTGTATGAAGAGTCTCTATTCTTGTACTTACGGCGGCATTGTGCCTCTTGTATTTAATTCCGATGCGATTTCTGTATATAATCGTCAATGTGAAGGTCCAAGGAATACACTGAACCTGCAGTGGTGTATCGGAAAATAATACTGGTCTCACAGGGAATGCTCAAAGCACCGACTGTAAGAAGAGTCTCTATTCTTGTACTTAAGGCGGCATTGGGCCGTTTGTATTTAATTCCGATGCTATTTCTGTCTTTCATCGTCAATGTGGAGGTCCAAGGAATACATTGAACCTACAGTGGTGTATCGGAAACTAATACTCGTCTCACAGGGAATGCTCAAAGCACCGACTGTAAGAAGAGTGTCTATTCTTGTACTTAAGGCGGCATTGTGCCCTTTGCATTTAATTCGGATGCCATTTCTGTGCTTCATCGTCGATGTGAAAGTCCAAGGAATACACTGAACCTGCAGTGGTGTATCGGAAAATAATACTGGTCTCACAGGGAATGCTCAAAGCACCGACTGTAAGAAGAGTCTCTATCCTTGTACTTAAGGCGGAATTGTGCCTTTTTGTATTTAATTCCGATGCGATTTCTTCGTTTCATCGTCACTGTGAAGGTCCAAGGAATACATTGAAAATGCAGTGGTGTATCGGAAGCTAATACTGGTCTCACAGGAAATGCTCAAAGCACCGACTGTATGAAGAGTCTCTATTCTTGTACTTAAGGCGGCATTGTGCCTTTTGTATTTAATTCCGATGCGATATCTGTGTAGAATCGTCAATGTCAATGTCCAAGGAATACATTGAACTTGCTGTGGTGTATCGGAAACTAATACTGGTCTCACAGGGAATGCTGAAAGCACCGACTGTAAGAAGAGTCAGTATTCTTGTACTTAAGGCGGCATTGGGCCGTTTGTATTTAATTCCGATACGATTTCTGTCTTTCATCGTCAATGTGAAGGTCCAAGTAATACATTGAACCTGCAGTGGTGTATCGGAAACTAATACTGGTCTCACAGGGAATGCTTAAAGCACCGACTGCAAGAAGAGTGTCTATTCTTGTACTTAAGGCGGCATTGTGCCCTTTGTATTTAATTCCGATGCCATTTCTGTGTTTTATCGTCGATGTGAAAGTCCAAGGAATACACTGAACCTGCAGTGGTGTATCGGAAACTAATACTGGTCTCACAGGAAATGCTCAAAGCACCGACTGTAAGAAGAGTCTCTATTCTTGTACTTAAGGCAGCATTGTGCCTTTTGTATTTAATTTCGATGCGATTTCTGTGTATAATCGTCAATGTGATGGTCCAAGGTATACTATGAACCTGCAGTGGTGAATCGGAAACTAATACCGGTCTCACAGGGAATGCTTAAAGCACCAACTGTAAGAAGAGTCTCTATTCTCGTACTTAAGTCAGCATTGTGCCATTTGTATTTAATTCCGATGCGATTTCTGTGTTTCATTGTCAATGTGAAGGTCCAAGGAATACATTAGACATGCAGTGGGGTATCGGAAACTAATACTGGTCTCAGAGGGAATGCTCAAAACACCGAGAGTAAGAAGAGTCTATATTCTTGTACTTAAGGCGACAATGTTCCTTTTGTATTTGATTCCGATGTAATTTCTGTGTTTCATCGTCAATGTGAAGGTCCAAGGAATACATTGAACCTGCAGTGGTGTATCGGAAACTAATACTGGTCTCACAGGGAATGCTCAAAGCACCGACTGTAAGAAGAGTGTCTATTCTTGTACTTAAGGCGGCATTGTGTTCATTGTATTTAATTCCCATGCCATTTCTGTGTTTCATCGTCGATGTGTATGTCCAAGGAATACATTAAACCTGCAGTGGCGTATCAGAAACTAATACGGGTCGCTCAGGAAAGGATAAAGACACAGACTGTAAGAAGTCTCACTCTGCTTGTACTTAATGCGTCATTGTGCCCTTTGTATTTAATTCCGATGTAATTTCAGTCTTTCATCGTCAATGTGTATGTCCAAGGAATACATTGAACCTGCAGTGGTGTATCGGATACTAATACTGGTCTCACAGGGAATGCTCAAAGCACCGACTGTAAGAAGAGCCTCTATTCTTGTACTTAAGGCGGCATTGAGCCTTTTGTATTTAATTCCGATGCGATTTCTGTGTTTCATCGTCAATGTGAAGGTCCAAGGAATACATTGAACCTGCAGTGGTGTATCGGAAACTAATACTGGTCTCACAGGGAATGCTCAAAGCACCGACTGTATGAAGAGTCTCTATTCTTGTACTTAAGGCTGCATTGTGCCTTTTGTATTTAATTCCAATGCGATTTCTGTGTTTCATCGTCAATGCGATGGTCCAAGGAATACATTGAACCTGCAGTGGTGTATCGAAAACTAATACTGGTTCCACAGGGAATGCTCAAAGCACCGACTGTAAGTAGAGTCTGTATACTTGTACTTAAGGCGGCATTGTGTATTTTGTATTTATTCCGATGCGATTTCTGTGTTTCATCGTCAATGTGAAGGACCAAGGAATACATTGGACATGCTGTGGTGTATCGGAAACTAATACTGGTCTCAGAGGGAATGCTCAAAACACCGACAGTAAGAAGAGTCTATATTCTTGTACTTAAGGCGACAATGTTCCTTTTGTATTTGATTCCGATGTAATTTCTGTGTTTCATCGTCAATGTGTATGTCCAAGGAATACATTGAACCTGCAGTGGTGTATCGGAAACTAATACTGGTCTCACAGGGAATGCTCAAAGCACCGACGATAAGAAGAGTCTCTATTCTTGTACATAAGGCGGCTTTGTGCCTTTTGTATTTAATTCCGATGCGATTTCTGTGTATAATCGTCTATGTGAAGGTCCAAGGTATACATTGAACCTGCAGTGGTGAATCGGAAACTAATACTGGTCTCACAGGGAATGCTCAAAGCACCGACTCTAAGAAGAGTCTTTATTCTTGTACTTAAGGCGGCATTGTACCTTTTGTATTTTATTCCGATGCGATTTCTGTGTTTCATCGTCAATGTGAAGGACCAAGGAATACATTGGACCTGCAGTGGTGTATCGGAAACTAATACTGGTCTCAGAGGGACTGCTCAAAACACCGACAGTAAGAAGAGTCTCTATTCATGTACTTAAAGCGACATTGTTCCTTTTGTATTTAATTCCGATGTAATTTCCGTGTTTCATCGTCAATGTGTATGTCCAAGGAATACATTGAACCTGCAGTGGTGTATCGGATACTAATACTGGTCTCACAGGGAATGCTCAAAGCACCGACTGTAAGAAGAGCCTCTATTCTTGTACTTAAGGCGGCATTGCGCTTTTTGTATTTAATTCCGGTGCGATTTCTGTGTTTCATCGTCAATGTGAAGGTCCAAGGAATACATTGAACCTGCAGTGGTGTATCGGAAACTAATACTGGTCTCACAGGGAATGCTCAAAGCACCGACAGTAAGAAGAGTCTCTATTCTTGTACTTAAGGCGGCATTGTTCCTTTTATATTTAATTCCGATGTAATTTCAGTGTTTCATCGTCAATGTGTATGTCCAAGGAATGCATTGAATCTGCAGTGGTGTATCGGATACTAATACTGGTCTCACAGGGCATGGACAAAGCACAGACTGTAAGAAGAGTCTCTATTCTTGTACTTAAGGCTGCATTGTGCCTTTTGTATTTAATTCAAATGCGATTTCTGTGTTTCATCGTCAATGCGATGGTCCAAGGAATACATTGAACCTGCAGTGGTGTATCGGAAACTAATACTGGTCTCACAGGGAATGCTCAGAACACCGACTGTAAGAAGAACCTCTATTCTTGTACTTAAGGCGCCCCTGTGCCTCTTGTATTTAATTCCGATGCGATTTCTGTGTATAATCGTCAATGTGAAGGTCCAAGGAATACATTGAACCTGCAGTGGTGTATCGGAAACTAATACTGGTCTCACAGGGAATGCTCAAAGCAACGACTGTAAGAAGAGTCTCTATTCTAGTACTTAAGGCGGCACTGGGCCTTTTGTATTTAATTCCGATGCGATTTCTGTCTTTCATCGTCAATGTGTAGGTCCAAGAAATACATTGAACCTGCTGTGGTGTATCGGAAACTAATACTGGTCTCACAGGGAATGCTCAAAGCACCGACTGTAAGAAGAATCTCTATTCTTGTACTTAAGGCGGCATTGTGCCTGTTGTATTTAATTCCGATGCTATTTCTGTGTATAATCGTCAATGTGAAGGTCCAAGGAATACATTGAGCCTGCAGTGGTGTATCGAGAACAAATACTGGTCTCACAGGGAATGCTTAAAGCACCGACTGTAAGAAGAGTCTCTATTCTTGTACTTATGGCGGCATTGGGCCCATTGTATTTAATTCCGATGCGATTTCTGTGTTTCATCGTCAATGTGAAGGTCCGAGGAATACATTCAACCTGCAGTGGGGTATCGGAAACTAATACTGGTCTCACAGGGAATGCTCAAAGCACCGACTGTAAGTAGAGTCTGTATTCTTGTACTTTAGGCGGCATTGTGCCTTTTGTATTTAATTCCGATTCGATTTGTGTGTTTCATCGTCAATGTGAAGCTCCAAGGAATACATTCAACATGCAGTGGTGTATCGGAAACTAATACTGGTCTCACAAGGAATGCTCAAAGCACCGACTGTAAGAAGAGTCTCCATTCTTGTACGTAAGGCGGTATTGTGTACTTATGGCGGCATTGGCCCTTTTGTATTTAATTCCGATGCGATTTGTGTGTTTCATCGTCAATGTGAAGATCCAAGGGATACATTCAACCTGCAGTGGTGTATCGGAAACTAATACTGGTCTCACAAGGAAAGCTCAAACCACCGACTGTAAGAAGAGTCTAAATTCTTGTACGTAAGGCGGCATTGTGCCTATTGTATTAAATTCCGATGCAATTTCTGTGTTTCATCGTCAATGTGAAGGTCAAAGGAATACATTGAACCTAAAGTGGTGAATCGGAAACTAATACTGGTCTCACAGGGAATGCTCAAAGCACCGACTGTAAGATGAGTCTCTATTCTTGTACTTAAGGCGGCATTGTGCCTTTTGTATTTAATTCCGTTGCGATTTCTGTGAATAATCGTCAAAGTGAAGGTCCAAGGAATACATTGATCCTGCAGTGGTGTATCGGAAACTAATACTGGTCTCAGAGGGAACGCTCAAAGCAACGACTGTAAGAAGAGTCTCTATTCTTGTACTTAAGGGGGCACTGGGCCTTTTGTATTTAATTCCGATGCGATTTCTGTCTTTCATCGTCAATTTGAAGGTCCAATGAATACATTGAACCTGCAGTGTTGTATCAGAAACTAATACTGGTCTCACAGGGAATGCTCAAAACACCGACTGTATGAAGAGTGTCTATTCTTGTACATAAGGCGGCATTGTGCCCTTTGTATTTAATTCCGATGCCATTTCTGAGTTTCATCGTCGATGTGATAGTCCAACGTATACACTGAACCTGCAGTGGTGTATCGGAAACTAATACTGGTCTCACAGGGAATGCTCAAAGCACCGACTGCAAGAAGAATCTCTATTCTTGTACTTAAGGCGGCATTGTGCCTTTTGTATTTAATTCCGATGCTATTTCTGTGTATAATCGTCAATGTGAAGGTCCGAGGAATACATTGAACCTGCAGTGGGTTATCGGAAACTAATACTGGTCTCACAGGGAATGCTCAAAGCACCGACTGTAAGTAGAGTCTGTATTCTCGTACTTAAGGCGGCATTGTGCCTTTTGTATTTGATTCCGATGCGATTTCTGTGTTTCATCGTCAATGTGAAGCTCTAAGAAATACATTGAACCTGCAGTGGTGTATCGGATACTAATACTGGCCTCACAGGGAATGCTCAAAGCACCGACTGAAAGAAGAGTCTCTATTCTTGTAGTTAGGACTGCATTGTGCCTTTTGTATTTAATTCCGATGCGATTTCTGTGTTTCATCGTCAATGTGAAGGTCCAAGGAATACTTTGGACCAGCAGTGGTGTATCGGAAACTAATACTGGTCTCACAGGGAATCCTTAAAACACCGACAGTAAGAAGAGTCTCTATTCTTGTACTTAAGGCGACATTGTTCCTTTTGTATTTAATTCCGGTGTAATTTCAGTGTTTCTTCGTCAATGCGTATGTCCAAGGAATACATTGTACCTGCAGTGGTGTATCGGATACTAATACTGGTCTCACAGGGAATGCTCAAAGCACCAACTGAAAGAAGAGTCTCTATTCTTGTACTTAAGGCGGCATTGTGCTTTTGGTATTTAATTCCGATGCGATTTCAGTGTTTCATCGTCAATGTGAATGTCTAAGGAATACATTGAACCTGCAGTGGTGTATCGGAAATTAATACTGGTCTCTCAGAGAATGCTCAAAACACCGTCTGTGTGAAGAGTCTCTTTTGTTGTACCTAGGGCTGCATTGTTCCTTTTGTATTTAATTCCGATGTGATTTCTGTGTTTCATCGTCAATGTGAAGGTCCTAGGAATACATTGGACCTGCTGTGGTGTATCGGAATCTAATACTGGTCTCACAGGGAATGCTCAAAACAACGACTGTAAGAAGAGTCTCTATTCTTGTACTTAAGGCGGTACTGGGCCTTTTGTATTTAATTCCGATGCGATTTCTGTCTTTCATCGTCGATGTGTAGGTCCGAGGAATACATTGAACCAGCAGTGGTGAATCGGAAACTAATACTGGTCTCACAGGGAATGCTCAAAGCACCGACTGCAAGAAGAGTGTCTATTCTTGTACTTAAGGCGGCATTGTGCCCTTTGTATTTAATTCCGATGCCATTTCTGTGTTTCATCGTCAATGTGAATGTCCGAGGAATACATTGAACGTGCAGTGGTGTATCGGAAACTAATACTGGTCTCACAGGGTATGCTCAAAGCACCGACTGTAAGTAGAGTCTGTATTTTTGTACTTAAGGCGGCATTGTGCCTTTTGTATTTCATTCCGATGCGATTTGTGTGTTTCATCGACAATGTGAAGCTCCATGGAATACATTCAACCTGCAGTGGTGTATCGGGAACTAATATTGGTCTCACAAGGAATGCTCAAAGCACCGACTGTAAGAAGAGTCTCCATTCTTGTACGTAAGGCGGCATTGTGCCTTTATTCCGATCCTATTTCTGTGTATAATCGTCAATGTGAAGGTCCAAGGAATACATTGAACCTGCAGTGGTGTATCGGAAACTAATACTGGTCTCACAGGGAATGCTCAAAGCACCGACTGTAAGAAGAGACTCTATTCTTGTACTTGTGGCGACATTGGGCCTTTTGTATGTAATTCCGATGCGATTTCTGTGTTTCATCGTCAATGTGAAGGTCCGAGAAATACATTGAATCTGCAGTGGTGAATCGGAAACTAATACTGGTCTCACAGGGAATGCTCAAAGCACCGACTGTAAGTAGAGTCTGTATTCCTGTACTTAAGGCGGCATGGTGCCTTTTGTATTTAATTCCGATGCGATTCGTTTGTTTCATCGTCAATGTGAAGATCCAAGGAATACATTCAACCTGCAGTGGTGTATCGGAAACTAATACTAGGTCTCACAAAAAATGCTCAAAGCTCCGACTGTAAGAAGAGTCTCCATTCTAGTACGTAAGGCAGCATTGTGCCTGTTGTATTAAATTCCGATGCAATTTCTGTGTTTCATCGTCAATGTGAAGGTCCAAGGAATACATTGAACCTAAAGTGGTGTATCGGAAACTAATACTGGTCTCACAGGGAATGATCAATGCACCGACTGTAAGAAGAGTTTCTATTCGTGTAGTTAAGGAGGCATTGTGGTTTTTGTATTTAATTCCAGTGTAATTTCAGTGTTCCATCGTCAATGTGTATGTCCAAGGAATACATTGAACCTGCAATGGTGTATCGGAAACTAATACTGATCTCACAGGGAATGCTCAAAGCACCGACAGTAAGAAGAGTCTCTATTCTTGTACTTAAGGCGGCATTGTTCCATTTGTATTTAATTCCGATGTAATTTCAGTGTTTCATCGTCAATGTGTATGTCCAAGGAATACATTGAATCTGCAATGGTGTATCGGATACTAAAACTGGTCTCACAGGGAATGGACAAAGCACAGACAGTAAGAAGATTCTCTATTCTTTTACTTAAGGCGGCATTGTGCTTTTGTATTTAATTCCAATGCGATTTCTGTGTTTCATCGTCAATGCGATGGTCCAAGGAATACATTGAACCTGCAGTGGTGTATCGGAAACTAATACTGGTCTCACAGGGAATGCTCAAAGCACCGACTGTAAGAAGAGTCTGTATTCTTTTACTTAAGGCGACATTGTGCCTTTTGTATTTATTCGGAACCGATATCTGTGTCTTATCGTCAATGTGAAGGTCCAAGGTATACATTGGACCTGCAGTGGTGTATCGGTAACTAATACTGGTCTCACAGGGAATCCTCAAAGCACCGACTGTAAGAAGAGTCTCTATTCTTGTACTTAAGGCGGCATTGTGCCTTTTGTATTTAATTCCGATGCGATTTCTGTGTATAATCGTCAATGTGAAGGTCCAAGGAATACATTCATCCTGCAGTGGTGTATCGGAAACTAATACTGGCCTCACAGGGAATGCTGAAAGCAACGACTGTAAGAAGAGTCTCTATTCTTGTACTTAAGGCAGCAATGTGCCTCTTGTATTTAATTCCGATGCTATTTCAGTGTATAATCGTCAATTTTAAGGTCCAAGGAATACATTGAACCTGCAGTGGTGTATCGGAAACTACTACTGGTCTCACAGGGAATGCTCAAAGCACCGACTGTAAGAAGAGTCTCTATTCTTGTACTTAAAATCGGCATTGGGCCTTTTGTATTTAATTCCGATGCGATTACTGTGTTTCATCGTCAATGTGAAGATCCGAGGAATACATTGAACCAGCAGTGGTGTATCGGAAACTAATACTGATCTCACAGGGAATGTTCAAAGCACCGACTGTAAGTAGAGTCTGTATTCTTGTACTTAAGGCGGCATTGTGCCTTTTGTATTTAATTCCGATGCGATTTCTGTGTTTCATCGTCAATGTGAAGCTCCAAGGAATACATTCAACCTGCAGTGGTGTATCGGAAACTAATACTGGTCTCACAAGGAATGCTCAAAGCACCGACTGTAAGAAGAGTCTCCATTCTTGTACGTAAGGAGGCATTGTGCCTGTTGTATTTAATCTTGATGCAATTTCTGTGATTCATCGCCAATGTGAAGGTCCAAAGAATACATTGAACCTACAGTGCTGTATCGGAAACTAATACTGGTCTCACAGGGAATGCTCAAAGCACCGACTGTAAGAAGAGTTTCTATTCTTCTAGTTATGGAGGCATTGTAGCTTTTGTATTTAATTCCGATGTACTTTCAGTGTTTCATCGTCAATGTGTATGTCCAAGGAATACATTGAACCTGCAGTGGTGTATCTGAAACTAATACTGGTCTCACAGGGTATGCTCAAAGCACCGACTCTAAGATGAGTCTCTATCCTAGTACTTAAGGCGCCATTGTGCCTTTTGTATTTAATTCCGATGCGAGTTCTGTGTTTCAACGTGAATGTGAAGGTCCAAGGAGTACATTCAACGAGCAGTGGTGTATCGGAAACTAATACTGGTCTCACAGGGAATGCTCAAAGCACCGACTGTAAGAAGAGTTTCTATTCTTGTAGTTAAGGAGGCATTGTGGCTTTTGTATTTAATTCCGATGTACTTTCAGTGTTTCATCGACAATGTGTAAGTCCAAGGAATAAATTGAACCTGCAGTGGTGTATCGGAAACTAATACTGGTCTCACAGGGAATGCTCAAAACACCGACTGTAAGAAGAGTCTCTATTCTTGTACTTAAGGCGGCATTGTGCCTTTTGTATTTAATTCCGATGCGATTTCTGTGTTTCATCGTCAATGTGAAGGTCCAAGGAATACATTGGACATGCAGTGGTGTAACGGAAACTAATACTGGTCTCAGAGGGAATGCTCAAAACACCGACAGTAAGAAGAGTCTATATTCTTGTAGTTAAGGCGACAATGTTCCTTTTGTATTTAATTCCGATGTAATTTCAGTATTTCATCGTCAATGTGTATGTCCAAGGAATACATTGAACCTGCTGTGGTGTATCGGATACTAATACTGGTCTCACAGGGAATGCTCAAAGCACCGACTGTAAAAAGAGTCTCTATTCTTATACTTAAGGCGGAATTGTGCCTTTTTATATTTAATTCCGATGCGATTTCTGTGTTTCATCGCCAATGTGAAGGTCCAAGGAATACATTGATCCAGCAGTGGTGTATCGGAAACTAATAGTGGTCTCACATGGGATGCTCAAAGCACCGACTGTAGGTAGAGTCTGTATTCTTGTACTTAAGGCCGCATTGTGCCTTTTGTATTTAATTCCGATGCGATTTCTGTGTTTCATCGTCAATGTGAAGGTCCAAGGAATACATTGAACCTGCAGTGGTGTATCGGAAACTAAAACTGATCTCACAGGGAATGCTCAAAGCACCGACTGTAAGAAGAGTGGCTATTCTTGTACTTAAGGCGGCATTGTGCCCTTTGTATTTAATTCCGATGCCATTTCTGTGTTTCATCGTCGATGTGAAAGTCCAACGAATACACTGAACCTGCAGTGGTGTATCGGAAACTAATACTGGTCTCACAGGGAATGCACAAAGCACCGACGGTATGAAGAGTCTCTATTCTTGTACTTAAGGCGGCGTTGTGCCTTTTGTATTTAATTCCGATGCGATTTCTGTGTATAATCGTCAATGTAAAGGTCCAAGGAGTACAATGAACCAGCAGTGGTGTATCGGAAACTAATACAGGTCTCACAGGGACTGCTCAAATCACCGAATATAAGAAGAGTCTCTGTTCATGTACTTAAGGCTTCATTCTGCCCTTTGCATTAATTTCCGATGCGATTTCTGTGTTTCATCATCAATGTGAAGGTTCAAGGAATACATTGAACCAGCAGTGTTGTATCGAAACTAATACTGGTGTCACAGGTTAGGATCATAGCACAGACTCTAAGAAGTCTCACTCTTCTTGCACTTAATCCGTCATTGTGCCCTGTGTATTTAATTCCGATGTAATTTCAGTGTTTCATCGTCAATGTGTATGTTCAAGGAATACATTGAACCTGCAGTGGTGTATCGGATACTAATACTGGCCTCACAGGGAATGCTCAAAGCACCGACTGAAAGAAGAGTCTCTATTCTTGTAGTTAGGACGGCATTGTGCCTTTTGTATTTAATTCCGATGCAATTTCTGTGTTACATCGTCAATGTGAAGCTCCATGGAATACATTCAACCAGCAGTGGTGTATCGGGAACTAAAATTGGTCTCACAAGGAATGCTCAAAGCACCGACTGTAAGAAGAGTCTCCATTCTTGTACGTAAGGCGGCATTGTGCCTTTTGTATTTAATCCGATCCTATTTCTGTGTATAATCGTCAATGTGAAGGTCCAAGGAATACATTGAACCTGCAGTGGTGTATCGGAAACTAATACTGGTCTCACAGGGAATGCTCAAAGCACCGACTGTAAGAAGAGACTCTATTCTTGTACTTATGGCGGCATTGGGCCTTTTGTATGTAATTCCGATGCGATTTCTGTGTTTCATCGTCAATGTGAAGGTTCGAGGAATACATTGAATCTGCAGTGGTGAATCGGAAACTAATACTGGTCTCACAGGGAATGCTCAAAGCACCGACTGTAAGTAGAGTCTCTATTCTTGTACTTAAGGCGGCATGGTGCCTTTTGTATTTAATTCCGATCCGATTCGTGTGTTTCATCGTCAATGTGAAGGTCCAAGGAATACATTCAACCTGCAGTGGTGTATCGGAAACAAATACTAGGTCTCACAAAAAATGCTCAAAGCTCCGACTGTAAGAAGAGTCTCCATTCTAGTACGTAAGGCAGCATTGTGCCTGTTGTATTAAATTCCGATGCAATTTCTGTGTTTCATCGTCAATGTGAAGGTCCAAGGAATACATTGAACCTAAAGTGGTGTATCGGAAACTAATACTGGCCTCACAGGGAATGATCAATGCACCGACTGTAAGAAGAGTTTCTATTCGTGTAGTTAAGGAGGCATTGTGGTTTTTGTATTTAATTCCGATGTAATTTCAGTGTTCAATCGTCAATGTGTATGTCCAAGGAATAAATTGAACCTGCAATGGTGTATCGGAAACTAATACTGATCTCACAGGGAATGCTCAAAGCACCGACAGTAAGAAGAGTCTCTATTCTTGTACTTAAGGCGGCATTGTTCCATTTGTATTTAATTCCGATGTAATTTCAGTGTTTCATCGTCAATGTGTATGTCCAAGGAATACATTGAATCTGCAATGGTGTATCGGATACTAAAACTGGTCTCACAGGGAATGGACAAAGCACAGACAGTAAGAAGAGTCTCTATTCTTTTACTTAAGGCGGCATTGTGCTTTTGTATTTAATTCCAATGCGATTTCTGTGTTTCATCGTCAATGCGATGGTCCAAGGAATACATTGAACCTGCAGTGGTGTATCGGAAACTAATACTGGTCTCACAGGGAATGCTGAAAGCACCGACTGTAAGAAGAGTCTGTATTCTTGTACTTAAGGCGACATTGTGCCTTTTGTATTTATTCGGAACCGATATCTGTGTCTCATCGTCAATGTGAAGGTCCAAGGAATACATTGGACCTGCAGTGGTGTATCGGAAACTAATACTGGTCTCACAGGGAATTCTCAAAGCACCGACTGTAAGAAGAGTCTCTATTCTTGTACTTAAGGCGGCATTGTGCCTTTTGTATTTAATTCCGATGCGATTTCTGTGTATAATCGTCAATGTGAAGGTCCAAGGAATACATTCATCCTGCAGTGGTGTATCGGAAACTAATACTGGTCTCACAATGAATGCTGGAAGCAACGACTGTAAGAAGAGTCTCTATTCTTGTACTTAAGGCGGCAATGTGCCTCTTGTATTTAATTCCGATGCTATTTCTGTGTATAATCGTTAATTTGAAGGTCCAAGGAATACATCGAACCTGCAGTGGTGTATCGGAAACTACTACTGGTCTCGCAGGGAATGCTCAAAGCACCGACTGTAAGAAGAGTCTCTATCCTTGTACTTGAGGCGGCATTGGGCCTTTTGTATTTAATTCCGATGCGATCTCTGTGTTTCATCGTCAATGTGAAGGTCCGAGGAATACATTGAACCAGCAGTGGTGTATCGGAAACTAATGCTGGTCTCACACGGAATGTTCAAAGCACCGACTGTAAGTAGAGTCTGTATTCTTGTACTTAAGGCGGCATTGTGCCTTTTGTATTTAATTCCGATGCGATTTCTGTGTTTCATCGTCAATGTGAAGCTCCAAGAAATACATTCAACCTGCAGTGGTGTATCGGAAACTAATACTGGTCTCACAAGGAATGCTCAAAGCACCGACTGTAAGAAGAGTTTCTATTCTTGTAGTTATAGAGGCATTGTAGCTTTTGTATTTAATTCCGATGTACTTTCAGTGTTTCATCGTCAATGTGTATGTCCAAGGAATACATTGAACCTGCAGTGGTGTATCAGAAACTAATACTGGTCTCACAGGGTATGCTCAAAGCACCGACTCTAAGATGACTCTCTATTCTAGTACTTAAGGCGGCATTGTGCCTTTTGTATTTAATTCCGATGCGAGTTCTGTGTTTCAACGTGAATGTGAAGGTCCAAGGAGTACATTCAACCAGCAGTGGTGTATCGGAAACTAAAACTGGTCTCACAGGGAATGCTCAAAGCACCGACTGTAAGAAGAGTTTCTATTCTTGTAGTTAAGGAGGCATTGTGGCTTTTGTATTTAATTCCGATCTACTTTCAGTGTTTCATCGTCAATGTGTAAGTCCAAGGAATAAATTGAACCTGCAGTGGTGTATCGGAAACTAATACTGGTCTCACAAGGAATGCTCAAAGCACCGACTGTAAGAAGAGTCAGTATTCTTGTACTTAAGGCGGCATTGGGCAGTTTGTATTTAATTCCGATGCGATTTCTGTCTTTCATCGTCAATGTGAAGGTCCAAGGAATACATTGAACCTGCTGTGGTGTATCGGATACTAATACTGGTCTCACAGGGAATGCTCAAAGCACCGACTGTAAAAAGAGTCTCTATTCTTATACTTAAGGCGGAATTGTGCCTTTTTATATTTAATTCCGATGCGATTTCTGTGTTTCATCGCCAATGTGAACGTCCAAGGAATACATTGATCCAGCAGTGGTGTATCGGAAACTAATAGTGGTCTCACATGGGATGCTCAAAGCACCGACTGTAGGTAGAGTCTGTATTCTTGTACTTAAGGCCGCATTGTGCCTTTTGTATTTAATTCCGATGCGATTTCTGTGTTTCATCGTCAATGTGAAGGTCCAAGGAATACATTGAACCTGCAGTGGTGTATCGGAAACTAAAACTGATCTCACAGGGAATGCTCAAAGCACCGACTGTAAGAAGAGTGTCTATTCTTGTACTTAAGGCGGCATTGTGCCCTTTGTATTTAATTCCGATGCCATGTCTGTGTTTCATCGTCGATGTGAAAGTCCAAGGAATACACTGAACCTGCAGTGGTGTATCGGAAACTAATACTGGTCTCACAGGGAATGCACAAAGCACCGACGGTATGAAGAGTCTCTATTCTTGTACTTAAGGCGGCATTGTGCCTTTTGTATTTAATTCCGATGCGATTTCTGTGTATAATCGTCAATGTAAAGGTCCAAGGAGTACAATGAACCAGCAGTGGTGTATCGGAAACTAATACAGGTCTCACAGGGACTGCTCAAATCACCGAATATAAGAAGAGTCTCTGTTCATGTACTTAAGGCTTCATTCTGCCCTTTGCATTAATTTCCGATGCGATTTCTGTGTTTCATCATCAATGTGAAGGTTCAAGGAATACATTGAACCAGCAGTGTTGTATCGAAACTAATACTGGTGTCACAGGTTAGGATCATAGCACAGACTCTAAGAAGTCTCACTCTTCTTGCACTTAATCCGTCATTGTGCCCTGTGTATTTAATTCCGATGTAATTTCAGTGTTTCATCGTCAATGTGTATGTTCAAGGAATACATTGAACCTGCAGTGGTGTATCGGATACTAATACTGGCCTCACAGGGATTGCTCAAAGCACCGACTGAAAGAAGAGTCTCTATTCTTGTAGTTAGGACGGCATTGTGCCTTTTGTATTTAATTCCGATGCAATTTCTGTGTTTCATCGTCAATGTGAAGCTCCATGGAATACATTCAACCTGCAGTGGTGTATCGGGAACTAATATTGGTCTCACAAGGAATGCTCAAAGCACCGACTGTAAGAAGAGTCTCCATTCTTGTACGTAAGGCGGCATTGTGCCTTTTGTATTTAATCCGATCCTATTTCTGTGTATAATCGTCAATGTGAAGGTCCAAGGAATACATTGAACCTGCAGTGGTGTATCGGAAACTAATACTGGTCTCACAGGGAATGCTCAAAGCACCGACTGTAAGAAGAGACTCTATTCTTGTACTTATGGCGGCATTGGGCCTTTTGTATGTAATTCCGATGCGATTTCTGTGTTTCATCGTCATTGTGAAGGTTCGAGGAATACATTGAATCTGCAGTGGTGAATCGGAAACTAATACTGGTCTCACAGGGAATGCTCAAAGCACCGACTGTAAGTAGAGTCTGTATTCTTGTACTTAAGGCGGCATGGTGCCTTTTGTATTTAATTCCGATGCGATTCGTGTGTTTCATCGTCAATGTGAAGGTCCAAGGAATACATTCAACCTGCAGTGGTGTATCGGAAACAAATACTAGGTCTCACAAAAAATGCTCAAAGCTCCGACTGTAAGAAGAGTCTCCATTCTAGTACGTAAGGCAGCATTGTGCCTGTTGTATTAAATTCCGATGCAATTTCTGTGTTTCATCGTCAATGTGAAGGTCCAAGGAATACATTGAACCTAAAGTGGTGTATCGGAAACTAATACTGGCCTCACAGGGAATGATCAATGCACCGACTGTAAGAAGAGTTTCTATTCGTGTAGTTAAGGAGGCATTGTGGTTTTTGTATTTAATTCCGATGTAATTTCAGTGTTCAATCGTCAATGTGTATGTCCAAGGAATAAATTGAACCTGCAATGGTGTATCGGAAACTAATACTGATCTCACAGGGAATGCTCAAAGCACCGACAGTAAGAAGAGTCTCTATTCTTGTACTTAAGGCGGCATTGTTCCATTTGTATTTAATTCCGATGTAATTTCAGTGTTTCATCGTCAATGTGTATGTCCAAGGAATACATTGAATCTGCAATGGTGTATCGGATACTAAAACTGGTCTCACAGGGAATGGACAAAGCACAGACAGTAACAAGAGTCTCTATTCTTTTACTTAAGGCGGCATTGTGCTTTTGTATTTAATTCCAATGCGATTTCTGTGTTTCATCGTCAATGCGATGGTCCAAGGAATACATTGAACCTGCAGTGGTGTATCGGAAACTAATACTGGTCTCACAGGGAATGCTGAAAGCACCGACTGTAAGAAGAGTCTGTATTCTTGTACTTAAGGCGACATTGTGCCTTTTGTATTTATTCGGAACCGATATCTGTGTCTCATCGTCAATGTGAAGGTCCAAGGAATACATTGGACCTGCAGTGGTGTATCGGAAACTAATACTGGTCTCACAGGGAATTCTCAAAGCACCGACTGTAAGAAGAGTCTCTATTCTTGTACTTAAGGCGGCATTGTGCCTTTTGTATTTAATTCCGATGCGATTTCTGTGTATAATCGTCAATGTGAAGGTCCAAGGAATACATTCATCCTGCAGTGGTGTATCGGAAACTAATACTGGTCTCACAATGAATGCTGGAAGCAACGACTGTAAGAAGAGTCTCTATTCTTGTAGTTAAGGCGGCAATGTGCCTCTTGTATTTAATTCCGATGCTATTTCTGTGTATAATCGTTAATTTGAAGGTCCAAGGAATACATCGAACCTGCAGTGGTGTATCGGAAACTACTACTGGTCTCGCAGGGAATGCTCAAAGCACCGACTGTAAGAAGAGTCTCTATCCTTGTACTTGGGCGGCATTGGGCCTTTTGTATTTAATTCCGATGCGATCTCTGTGTTTCATCGTCAATGTGAAGGTCCGAGGAATACATTGAACCAGCAGTGGTGTATCGGAAACTAATGCTGGTCTCACACGGTATGTTCAAAGCACCGACTGTAAGTAGAGTCTGTATTCTTGTACTTAAGGCGGCATTGTGCCTTTTGTATTTAATTCCGATGCGATTTCTGTGTTTCATCGTCAATGTGAAGCTCCAAGAAATACATTCAACCTGCAGTGGTGTATCGGAAACTAATACTGGTCTCACAAGGAATGCTCAAAGCACCGACTGTAAGAAGAGTTTCTATTCTTGTAGTTATAGAGGCATTGTAGCTTTTGTATTTAATTCCGATGTACTTTCAGTGTTTCATCGTCAATGTGTATGTCCAAGGAATACATTGAACCTGCAGTGGTGTATCAGAAACTAATACTGGTCTCACAGGGTATGCTCAAAGCACCGACTCTAAGATGACTCTCTATTCTAGTACTTAAGGCGGCATTGTGCCTTTTGTATTTAATTCCGATGCGAGTTCTGTGTTTCAACGTGAATGTGAAGGTCCAAGGAGTACATTCAACCAGCAGTGGTGTATCGGAAACTAAAACTGGTCTCACAGGGAATGCTCAAAGCACCGACTGTAAGAAGAGTTTCTATTCTTGTAGTTAAGGAGGCATTGTGGCTTTTGTATTTAATTCCGATGTACTTTCAGTGTTTCATCGTCAATGTGTAAGTCCAAGGAATAAATTGAACCTGCAGTGGTGTATCGGAAACTAATACTGGTCTCACAGGAATGCTCAAAGCACCGACTGTAAGAAGAGTCAGTATTCTTGTACTTAAGGCGGCATTGGGCAGTTTGTATTTAATTCCGATGCGATTTCTGTCTTTCATCGTCAATGTGAAGGTCCAAGGAATACATTTAACCTGCAGTGGTGTATCGGAAACTAATACTGGTCTCACAGGGAATGCTCAAAGCACCGACTTTAAGAAGAGTGTCTATTCTTGTACTTAAGGCGGCATTGTGCCCTTTGTATTTAATTCCGATGCCATTTCTGTGTTTCATCGTCGATGTGAAAGTCCAAGGAATACACTGAACCTGCAGTGGTGTATCGGAAACTAATACTGGTCTCACAGGGAATGCTCATAGCACCGACTGTAAGAGGAGTCTCTATTCTTGTACTTAAGGCGGCATTGTGCCTTTGGTATTTAATTTCGATGCGATTTCTGTGTATAATCGTCAATGTGAAGGTACAAGGTATACTATGAACCTGCAGTGGTGGATCGGAAACTAATACCGGACTCACAGGGAATGCTCAAAGCACCGACTGTAAGAAGAGTCTCTATACTTGTACTTATGGCGGCATTGTGCCTTTTGTATTTAATTCCGATGCGATTTCTGTGTTTCATCGTCAATGTGAAGGTCCAAGGAATACATTGGACATGCAGTGGTGTAACGGAAACTAATACTGGTCTCAGAGGGAATGCTCAAAACACCGACAGTAAGAAGAGTCTATATTCTTGTAGTTAAGGCGACAATGTTCCTTTTGTATTTAATTCCGATGTAATTTCAGTATTTCATCGTCAATGTGTATGTCCAAGGAATACATTGAACCTGCAGTGGTGTATCGTATACTAATACTGGTCTCACAGGGAATGCTCAAAGCACCGACTGTAAAAAGAGTCTCTATTCTTATACTTAAGGCGGAATTGTGCCTTTTGTATTTAATTCCGATGCGATTTCAGTGTTTCATCGTCAATGTGAAGGTCCAAGGAATACATTGGACATGCAGTGGTGTAACGGAAACTAATACTGGTCTCAGAGGGAATGCTCAAAACACCGATAGTAAGAAGAGTCTATATTCTTGTAGTTAAGGCGACAATGTTCCTTTTGTATTTAATTCCGATGTAATTTCAGAATTTCATCGTCAATGTGTATGTCCAAGGAATACATTGAACCTGCAGTGGTGTATCGTATACTAATACTGGTCTCACAGGGAATGCTCAAAGCACCGACTGTAAAAAGAGTCTCTATTCTTATACTTAAGGCGGAATTGTGCCTTTTTATATTTAATTCCGATGCGATTTCTGTGTTTCATCGCCAATGTGAAGGTCCAAGGAATACATTGATCCAGCAGTGGTGTATCGGAAACTAATAGTGGTCTCACATGGGATGCTCAAAGCACCGACTGTAGGTAGAGTCTGTATTCTTGTACTTAAGGCGGCATTGTGCCTTTTGTATTTAATTCCGATGCGATTTCTGTGTTTTATCGTCAATGTGAAGGTCCAAGGAATACATTGAACCTGCAGTGGTGTATCGGAATCTAATACTGGTCTCACAGGGAATGCTCAAAGCACCGACTGTAAGAAGAGTGTCTATTCTTGTACTTAATGCGGCATTGTGCCCTTTGTATTTAATTCCGATGCCATTTCTGTGTTTCATCGTCGATGTGAAAGTCCAAGGAATCCACTGAACCTGCAGTGGTGTATCGGAAACTAATACTGGTCTCACAGGGAATGCACATAGCACCGACGGTATAAAGAGTCTCTATTCTTGTACTTAAGGCGGCATTGTGCCTTTTGTATTTAATTCCGATGCGATTTCTGTGTATAATCGTCATTGTAAAGGTCCAAGGTATACATTGAACCTGCAGTGGTGAATCGGAAACTAATACTGGTCTCACAGGGAATGCTCAAAGCACCGACTGTAAGAAGAGTCTCTATTCTTGTACTTAAGGCGGCATTGTGCCTTTTGTATTTAATTCCGATGCGATTTCTGTGTTCCATCGACAATGTGAAGGTCCATGGAATACATTGGACCTGCAGTGGTGTAACGGAAACTAATACTGGTCTCAGAGGGACTGCTCAAAACACCGACAGTATGAAGAGTCTCTATTCTTGTACTTAAGGCGACATTGTTCCTTTTGTATTTAATTCCGATGTAATTTCAGTGTTTCATCGTCAATGTGTATGTCCAAGGAATACATTGAACCTGCAGTGGTGTATCGGATACTAATACTGGTCTCACAGGGAATGCTTAAAGAACCGACTGTAAGGAGAGCCTCTATTCTTGTACTTAAGGCGACATTGCGCCTTTTGTATTTAATTCCGATGCGATTTCTGTGTTTCATCGTCAATGTGAAGGTCCAAGGAATACATTGAACCTGCAGTGGTGTATCGGAAACTAATACTGGTCTCACAGGGAATGCTCAAAGTACCGACAGTAAGAAGAGTCTCTATTCTTGTACTTAAGGCGGCATTGTTCCTTTTATATTTAATTCCGATGTAATTTCAGTGTTTCATCGTCAATGTGTATGTCCAAGGAATACATTGAATCTGCAGTGGTGTATCGGATACTAATACTGGTCTCACAGGGCATGGACAAAGCACAGACTGTAAGAAGAGTCTCTATTCTTGTACTTAAGGCTGCATTGTGCCTTTTGTATTTAATTCCAATGCGATATCTGTGTTTCATCGTCAATGCGATGGTCCAAGGAATACATTGAACCTGCAGTGGTGTATCGGAAACTAATACTGGTCTCACAGGGAATGCTCAAAGCACCGACTGTAAGTAGAGACTGTATTCTTGTACTTAAGGCGGCATTGTGTATTTTGTATTTATCCCAATGCGATTTCTGTATTTCATCGTCAATGTGAAGGTCCAAGGAATACATTTAACCTGCAGTGGTGTATCGGAAACTAGTACTGGTCTCACAGGGAATGCTCAAAGCACCGACTGTAAGAAGAGTGTCTATTCTTGTACTTACGGCGGCATTGTGCCCTTTGTATTTAATTCCGATGCCATTTCTGTGTTTCATCGTCGATGTGAAAGTCCAAGGAATACACTGAACCTGCAGTGGTGTATCGGAAACTAATACTGGTCTCACAGGGAATGCTCAAAGCACCAACTGTAAGAAGAGTCTCTATACTTGTACTTATGGCGGCATTGTGCCTTTTGTATTTAATTCCGATGCGATTTCTGTGTTTCATCGTCAATGTGAAGGTCCAAGGAATACATTGGACATGCAGTGGTGTAACGGAAACTAATACTGGTCTCAGAGGGAATGCTCAAAACACCGACAGTAAGAAGAGTCTATATTCTTGTAGTTAAGGCGACAGTGTTCCTTTTGTATTTAATTCCGATGTAATTTCAGTATTTCATCGTCAATGTGTATGTCCAAGGAATACATTGAACCTGCAGTGGTGTATCGTATACTAATACTGGTCTCACAGGGAATGCTCAAAGCACCGACTGTAAAAAGAGTCTCTATTCTTATACTTAAGGCGGCATTGTGCCTTTTGTATTTAATTCCGATGCGATTTCTGTGTTCCATCGACAATGTGAAGGTCCATGGAATACATTGGACCTGCAGTGGTGTAACGGAAACTAATACTGGTCTCAGAGGGACTGCTCAAAACACCGACAGTATGAAGAGTCTCTATTCTTGTACTTAAGGCGACATTGTTCCTTTTGTATTTAACTCCGATGTAATTTCAGTGTTTCATCGTCAATGTGTATGTCCAAGGAATACATTGAACCTGCAGTGGTGTATCGGATACTAATACTGGTCTCACAGGGAATGCTTAAAGAACCGACTGTAAGGAGAGCCTCTATTCTTGTACTTAAGGCGGCATTGCGCCTTTTGTATTTAATTCCGATGCGATTTCTGTGTTTCATCGTCAATGTGAAGGTCCAAGGAATACATTGAACCTGCAGTGGTGTTGCGGAAACTAATTCTGGTCTCACAGGGAATGCTCAAAGCACCGACTGTAAGAAGAGTGTCTATTCTTGTACTTAAGGCGGCATTGTGCCCTTTGTATTTAATTCCGATGCCATTTCTGTGTTTCATCGTCGATGTGAAAGTCCAAGGAATCCACTGAACCTGCAGTGGTGTATCGGAAACTAATACTGGTCTCACAGGGAATGCACAAAGCACCGACGGTATGAAGAGTCTCTATTCTTGTACTTAAGGCGGCATTGTGCCTTTTGTATTTAATTCCGATGCGATTTCTGTGTATAATCGTCATTGTAAAGGTCCAAGGTATACACTGAACCTGCAGTGGTGAATCGGAAACTAATACTGGTCTCACAGGGAATGCTCAAAGCACCGACTGTAAGAAGAGTCTCTATTCTTGTACTTAAGGCGGCATTGTGCCTTTTGTATTTAATTCCGATGCGATTTCTGTGTTCCATCGACAATGTGAAGGTCCATGGAATACATTGGACCTGCAGTGGTGTAACGGAAACTAATACTGGTCTCAGAGGGACTGCTCAAAACACCGACAGTATGAAGAGTCTCTATTCTTGTACTTAAGGCGACATTGTTCCTTTTGTATTTTACTCCGATGTAATTTCAGTGTTTCATCGTCAATGTGTATGTCCAAGGAATACATTGAACCTGCAGTGGTGTATCGGATACTAATACTGGTCTCACAGGGAATGCTTAAAGAACCGACTGTAAGGAGAGCCTCTATTCTTGTACTTAAGGCGGCATTGCGCCTTTTGTATTTAATTCCGATGCGATTTCTGTGTTTCATCGTCAATGTGAAGGTCCAAGGAATACATTGAACCTGCAGTGGTGTATCGGAAACTAATACTGGTCTCACAGGGAATGCTCAAAGTACCGACAGTAAGAAGAGTCTCTATTCTTGTACTTAAGGCGGCATTGTTCCTTTTATATTTAATTCCGATGTAATTTCAGTGTTTCATCGTCAATGTGTATGTCCAAGGAATACATTGAATCTGCAGTGGTGTATCGGATACTAATACTGGTCTCACAGGGCATGGACAAAGCACAGACTGTAAGAAGAGTCTCTATTCTTGTACTTAAGGCTGCATTGTGCCTTTTGTATTTAATTCCAATGCGATATCTGTGTTTCATCGTCAATGCGATGGTCCAAGGAATACATTGAACCTGCAGTGGTGTATCGGAAACTAATACTGGTCTCACAGGGAATGCTCAAAGCACCGACTGTAAGTAGAGACTGTATTCTTGTACTTAAGGCGGCATTGTGTATTTTGTATTTATTCCAATGCGATTTCTATATTTCAACGTCAATGTGAAGGTCCAAGGAATACATTTAACCTGCAGTGGTGTATCGGAAACTAATACTGGTCTCACAGGGAATGCTCAAAGCACCGACTGTAAGAAGAGTGTCTATTCTTGTACTTAAGGCGGCATTGTGCCCTTTGTATTTAATTCCGATGCCATTTCTGTGTTTCATCGTCGATGTGAAAGTCCAAGGAATACACTGAACCTGCAGTGGTGTATCGGAAACTAATACTGGTCTCACAGGGAATGCTCAAAGCACCGACTGTAAGAAGAATCAGTATTCTTGTACTTAAGGCAGCATTGTGCCTTTTGTATTTAATTCCGATGGTATTTCTGTGTATAATCGTCAATGTGAAAGTTCAAGGAATACATTGAACCTGCAGTGGTGTATCGGAAACAAATACTGGTCTCACAGGGAATGCTTAAAGCACCGACTGTAAGATGAGTCTCTATTCTTGTACTTATGGCGGCATTGGGCCTTTTGTATTTAATTCCGATGCGATTTCTTTGTTTCATCGTGAATGTGAAGGTCCGAGGAATACATTGAACCTGCAGTGGGGTATCGGAAACTAATACTGGTCTCACAAGGAATGCTCAAAGCACCGACTGTAAGAAGAGTCTCCATTCTTGTACGTAAGGCGGCATTGTGCCTGTTGTATTAAATTCCGATGCAATTTCTGTGTTTCATCGTCAATGTAAAGGCCCAAGGAATACATTGAACCTAAAGTGGTGTAACGGAAACTAATACTGGTCTCACAGGGAATGCTCAAACCACCGACTGTAAGAAGAGTTTCTATTCTTGTAGATAAGGAGGCATTGTGCCTTTTGTATTTAATTCCGATGTAATTTCAGTGTTCCATCGTCAATGTGTATGTCCATGGAATACATTGAACCTGCAGTGGTGTATCGGAAACTAATACTGGTCTCACAGGGAATGCTCAAAGCACCGAAAGTAAGAAGAGTCTCTATTCTTGTACTTAAGGCGGCATTGTTCCTATTGTATTTAATTCCGATATAATTTCAGTGTTTCATCGTCAATGTGTATGTCCAAGGAATACATTGAATCTGCAGTGGTCTATCGGATACTAAAACTGGTCTCACAGGGAATGGAAAAGCTCAGACTGATGGAAGAGTCTCTATTATTGTACTTAAGGCGGCATTGTGCCTTTTGTAATTAATTCCGATGCGATTTCTGTGTTTCAACGTCAATGTGAAGGTCCAAGGAGTACATTGAACCAGCAGTGGTGTATCGGAAACTAATACAGGTCTCACAGGGACTGCTCAAAGCACCGATTGTAAGAAGAGTCTCTGTTCTTGTACTTAAGGCGGCATTCTGCCCTTTGTATTAATTTCCAATGCGATTTCTGTGTTTCATCGTCAATGTGAAGGTTCAAGGAATACATTGAACCAGCAGTGTTGTATCGGAAACTAATACTGATGTCACAGGTTAGGATCAAAGCACAGACTCTAAGATGTCTCATTCTTTTTGCATTTAATCCGTCATTGTGCCCTTTGTATTTAATTCCGAAGTAATTTCAGTGTTTCATCGTCAATGTGTGTGTTCAAGGAATACATTGAACCTGCAGTGGTGTATCGGGTACTAATACTGGTCTCACAGGGAATGCTCAAAGCTCCGACTGAAAGAAGAGTCTCTATTCTTGTACTTAGGACGGCATTGTGCGTCTTGTATTTAATTCCGATGCGATTTCTGTGTTTCATCGTCAATGTGAATGTCCAAGGAATACTTTGGACTTGCAGTGGTGTATCGGAAACTAATACTGGTCTCACAGGGAATCCTCAAAACACCGACAGTACGAAGAGTCTCTATTCTTGTACTTAAGGCGACATTGTTCCTTTTGTATTTAACTCCGATGTAATTTCAGTGTTTCATCGTCAATGTGTATGTCCAAGGATTACATTGTACCTACAGTGGTGTATCGGATACTAATACTGGTCTCACAGGGAATGCTCAAAGCCCCCACTGAAAGAAGAGTGTCTATTCTTGTACTTAAGGCGGCATTGTGCCCTTTCTATTTCATTCCGATGCCATTTCTGTGTTTCATCGTCAATGTGAAAGTCCAAGGAATACACTGAACCTGCAGTGGTTTATCGGAAACTAATACTGGTCTCACAAGGAAAGCTCAAAGCACCGACTGTAAGAAGAATCTCTAATCTTGTACTTAAGGCGCCATTGTGCCTTTTGGATTTAATTCCGATGCTATTTCTGCGTATAATCGTCAATGTGAAGGTCCAAGGAATACATTGAACCTGCAGTGGTGTATCGGAAACTAATACTGCTCTCACAGTGTTTGCTCAAAGCACCGACTGTAAGAAGAGTCTCTATTCTTGTACTTACGGCGGCATTGGGCCTTTTGTATTTAATTCCGATGCGATTTCTGTGTTTCATCGTCAATGTGAAGGTCCTAGGAATCCATTGAACGTGCAGTGGTGTATCGGAAACTAATACTGGTCTCACAGGGAATGCTTAAAGCTCCGACTGTAAGTAGAGTCTGTATTTCTGTACTTAAGGCGGCATTGTGCCTTTTGTATTTAATTCCGATGCTATTTCTGAGTATAATCGTCAATGTGAAGTTCCAAGGAATACATTGAACGAGCAGTGGTGAATCGGAAACATATACTGGTCTCACAGGGAATGCTCAAAGCACCGACTGAAAGAAGAGACTCTACTCTTGTACTTATGGCGGCATTGGGCCTTTTGTATTTAATTCCGCTGCGATTTCTGTGTTTCATCGTCAATGTGAAGGTCCGAGGGATACATTGAATCTGCTGTGGTGTATCGGAAACTAATACTGGTCTCACAGGGAATGCTCAAAGCACCGACTGTAAGTAGAGTCTGTATTCTTGTACTTAAGGCGGCATTGTGCCTTTTGTATTTAATTTTGATGCAATTTCTGTGTTTCATCGTCAATGTGAAGGTCCAAGGAATACATTGAACCTAAAGTGGTGTATCGGAAGTTAATACAGGTCTCACTGTGACTGCTCGAAGCTCCGACAGTAAGAAGAGCCTCTGTTCTTGTACATAAGGCGGTATTCTGCCTTTGTAATTAAATCCGATGCGATTTCTGTGTTTCATCGTCAATGTGAAGGTTCAAGTAAAACATTGAACCAGCAGTGTTGTATCGGAAACTAATACTGGTGTCACAGGTTAGGATCAAAGCACAGACTCTAAGAAGTCTCACACTTCTTGCACTTAATCCGTCGTTGTGCCTTTTGTATATAATTCCGATGTAATTTCAGTGTTTCATCGTCAATGTGTATGTCCAAGGAATACATTGAATCTGCAGTGGTGTATCGGATACTAAAACTGGTCTCACAGGGATTGGACAAAGCACAGACTGTAAGAAGAGTCTCTATTCTTGTACTTAAGGCGGCATTGTGCCTTTTGTATTTAATTCCAATGCGATTTCTGTGTTTCATCGTCAATGCGATGGTCCAAGGAATTCATTGAACCTGCAGTGGTGTATCGGAAACTAATACTGGTCTCACAGGGAAAGCTCAAAGCACCGACTGTAAGAAGAGTCTGTATTCTTGTACTTAAGGCTGCATTGTGCCTTTGGAATTTATTCGGATGCGATATCTGTGTTTCATCGTCAATGTGAAGGTCCAAGGAATACATTGGACCTGCAGTGGTGTATCGGAAACTAATACTGGTCTCACAGGGAATGCTCAAAGCACCGACTGTAAGAAGAGTCTCTATTCTTGTACTTAAGGCGACATTGTGCCTTTGGTATTTAATTCCGATGCGATTTCTGTGTATAATCGTCAATGTGAAGGTCCAAGGAATACATTGATCCTGCAGTGGTTATCGGAAACTAATACTGGTCTCACAGGGAATGCTCAAAGCAACGACTGTAAGAAGAGTCTCTATTGTTGCACTTAAGGCGGCACTGGGCCTTTTGAATTTAATTCCGATGCGATTTCTGTGTTTCATTGTCAATGTGAAGGTCCAAGGAAGACATTGAACCTGCAGTGGTGTATCGGAAACTAATACTGGTCTCACAGGGAATGCTCAAAGCACCGAATGTAAGAAGAGTCTCTATTCTTGTACTTAAGGCGGCATTGTGCCCTTTGTATTTAATTCCGATGCCATTTCTGTGTTTCATCGTCGATGTGAAAGTCCAAGGAATACACTGAACCTGCAGTGGTGTTTCGGAAACTAATAGTGGTCTCACAGGGAATGCTCAAATCACCGACTGTAAGAAGAATCTCTATTCTTGTACTTAAGGCGGCATTGTGCCTTTTGTATTTAATTCCGATGCGATTTCTGTGTTCCATCAACAATGTGAAGGTCCATGGAATACATTGGACCTGCAGTGGTGTAACGGAAACTAATACTGGTCTCAGAGGGACTGCTCAAAACACCGACAGTATGAAGAGTCTCTATTCTTGTACTTAAGGCGACATTGTTCCTTTTGTATTTAACTCCGATGTAATTTCAGTGTTTCATCGTCAATGTGTATGTCCAAGGAATACATTGAACCTGCAGTGGTGTATCGGATACTAATACTGGTCTCACAGGGAATGCTTAAAGAACCGACTGTAAGGAGAGCCTCTATTCTTGTACTTAAGGCGGCATTGCGCCTTTTGTATTTAATTCCGATGCGATTTCTGTGTTTCATCGTCAATGTGAAGGTCCAAGGAATACATTGAACCTGCAGTGGTGTTGCGGAAACTAATTCTGGTCTCACAGGGAATGCTCAAAGCACCGACTGTAAGAAGAGTGTCTATTCTTGTACTTAAGGCGGCATTGTGCCCTTTGTATTTAATTCCGATGCCATTTCTGTGTTTCATCGTCGATGTGAAAGTCCAAGGAATCCACTGAACCTGCAGTGGTGTATCGGAAACTAATACTGGTCTCACAGGGAATGCACAAAGCACCGACGGTATGAAGAGTCTCTATTCTTGTACTTAAGGCGGCATTGTGCCTTTTGTATTTAATTCCGATGCGATTTCTGTGTATAATCGTCATTGTAAAGGTCCAAGGTATACATTGAACCTGCAGTGGTGAATCGGAAACTAATACTGGTCTCACAGGGAATGCTCAAAGCACCGACTGTAAGAAGAGTCTCTATTCTTGTACTTAAGGCGGCATTGTGCCTTTTGTATTTAATTCCGATGCGATTTCTGTGTTCCATCGACAATGTGAAGGTCCATGGAATACATTGGACCTGCAGTGGTGTAACGGAAACTAATACTGGTCTCAGAGGGACTGCTCAAAACACCGACAGTATGAAGAGTCTCTATTCTTGTACTTAAGGCGACATTGTTCCTTTTGTATTTTACTCCGATGTAATTTCAGTGTTTCATCGTCAATGTGTATGTCCAAGGAATACATTGAACCTGCAGTGGTGTATCGGATACTAATACTGGTCTCACAGGGAATGCTTAAAGAACCGACTGTAAGGAGAGCCTCTATTCTTGTACTTAAGGCGGCATTGCGCCTTTTGTATTTAATTCCGATGCGATTTCTGTGTTTCATCGTCAATGTGAAGGTCCAAGGAATACATTGAACCTGCAGTGGTGTATCGGAAACTAATACTGGTCTCACAGGGAATGCTCAAAGTACCGACAGTAAGAAGAGTCTCTATTCTTGTACTTAAGGCGGCATTGTTCCTTTTATATTTAATTCCGATGTAATTTCAGTGTTTCATCGTCAATGTGTATGTCCAAGGAATACATTGAATCTGCAGTGGTGTATCGGATACTAATACTGGTCTCACAGGGCATGGACAAAGCACAGACTGTAAGAAGAGTCTCTATTCTTGTACTTAAGGCTGCATTGTGCCTTTTGTATTTAATTCCAATGCGATATCTGTGTTTCATCGTCAATGCGATGGTCCAAGGAATACATTGAACCTGCAGTGGTGTATCGGAAACTAATACTGGTCTCACAGGGAATGCTCAAAGCACCGACTGTAAGTAGAGACTGTATTCTTGTACTTAAGGCGGCATTGTGTATTTTGTATTTATTCCAATGCGATTTCTATATTTCAACGTCAATGTGAAGGTCCAAGGAATACATTTAACCTGCAGTGGTGTATCGGAAACTAATACTGGTCTCACAGGGAATGCTCAAAGCACCGACTGTAAGAAGAGTGTCTATTCTTGTACTTAAGGCGGCATTGTGCCCTTTGTATTTAATTCCGATGCCATTTCTGTGTTTCATCGTCGATGTGAAAGTCCAAGGAATACACTGAACCTGCAGTGGTGTATCGGAAACTAATACTGGTCTCACAGGGAATGCTCAAAGCACCGACTGTAAGAAGAATCAGTATTCTTGTACTTAAGGCAGCATTGTGCCTTTTGTATTTAATTCCGATGGTATTTCTGTGTATAATCGTCAATGTGAAAGTTCAAGGAATACATTGAACCTGCAGTGGTGTATCGGAAACAAATACTGGTCTCACAGGGAATGCTTAAAGCACCGACTGTAAGATGAGTCTCTATTCTTGTACTTATGGCGGCATTGGGCCTTTTGTATTTAATTCCGATGCGATTTCTTTGTTTCATCGTGAATGTGAAGGTCCGAGGAATACATTGAACCTGCAGTGGGGTATCGGAAACTAATACTGGTCTCACAAGGAATGCTCAAAGCACCGACTGTAAGAAGAGTCTCCATTCTTGTACGTAAGGCGGCATTGTGCCTGTTGTATTAAATTCCGATGCAATTTCTGTGTTTCATCGTCAATGTAAAGGCCCAAGGAATACATTGAACCTAAAGTGGTGTAACGGAAACTAATACTGGTCTCACAGGGAATGCTCAAAGCACCGACTGTAAGAAGAGTTTCTATTCTTGTAGATAAGGAGGCATTGTGCCTTTTGTATTTAATTCCGATGTAATTTCAGTGTTCCATCGTCAATGTGTATGTCCATGGAATACATTGAACCTGCAGTGGTGTATCGGAAACTAATACTGGTCTCACAGGGAATGCTCAAAGCACCGAAAGTAAGAAGAGTCTCTATTCTTGTACTTAAGGCGGCATTGTTCCTATTGTATTTAATTCCGATATAATTTCAGTGTTTCATCGTCAATGTGTATGTCCAAGGAATACATTGAATCTGCAGTGGTCTATCGGATACTAAAACTGGTCTCACAGGGAATGGAAAAGCTCAGACTGATGGAAGAGTCTCTATTCTTGTACTTAAGGCGGCATTGTGCCTTTTGTAATTAATTCCGATGCGATTTCTGTGTTTCAACGTCAATGTGAAGGTCCAAGGAGTACATTGAACCAGCAGTGGTGTATCGGAAACTAATACAGGTCTCACAGGGACTGCTCAAAGCACCGATTGTAAGAAGAGTCTCTGTTCTTGTACTTAAGGCGGCATTCTGCCCTTTGTATTAATTTCCAATGCGATTTCTGTGTTTCATCGTCAATGTGAAGGTTCAAGGAATACATTGAACCAGCAGTGTTGTATCGGAAACTAATACTGATGTCACAGGTTAGGATCAAAGCACAGACTCTAAGATGTCTCATTCTTTTTGCATTTAATCCGTCATTGTGCCCTTTGTATTTAATTCCGAAGTAATTTCAGTGTTTCATCGTCAATGTGTGTGTTCAAGGAATACATTGAACCTGCAGTGGTGTATCGGGTACTAATACTGGTCTCACAGGGAATGCTCAAAGCTCCGACTGAAAGAAGAGTCTCTATTCTTGTACTTAGGACGGCATTGTGCGTCTTGTATTTAATTCCGATGCGATTTCTGTGTTTCATCGTCAATGTGAATGTCCAAGGAATACTTTGGACTTGCAGTGGTGTATCGGAAACTAATACTGGTCTCACAGGGAATCCTCAAAACACCGACAGTACGAAGAGTCTCTATTCTTGTACTTAAGGCGACATTGTTCCTTTTGTATTTAACTCCGATGTAATTTCAGTGTTTCATCGTCAATGTGTATGTCCAAGGATTACATTGTACCTACAGTGGTGTATCGGATACTAATACTGGTCTCACAGGGAATGCTCAAAGCCCCCACTGAAAGAAGAGTGTCTATTCTTGTACTTAAGGCGGCATTGTGCCCTTTCTATTTCATTCCGATGCCATTTCTGTGTTTCATCGTCAATGTGAAAGTCCAAGGAATACACTGAACCTGCAGTGGTTTATCGGAAACTAATACTGGTCTCACAAGGAAAGCTCAAAGCACCGACTGTAAGAAGAATCTCTAATCTTGTACTTAAGGCGCCATTGTGCCTTTTGGATTTAATTCCGATGCTATTTCTGCGTATAATCGTCAATGTGAAGGTCCAAGGAATACATTGAACCTGCAGTGGTGTATCGGAAACTAATACTGCTCTCACAGGGTTTGCTCAAAGCACCGACTGTAAGAAGAGTCTCTATTCTTGTACTTACGGCGGCATTGGGCCTTTTGTATTTAATTCCGATGCGATTTCTGTGTTTCATCGTCAATGTGAAGGTCCTAGGAATACATTGAACGTGCAGTGGTGTATCGGAAACTAATACTGGTCTCACAGGGAATGCTTAAAGCTCCGACTGTAAGTAGAGTCTGTATTTCTGTACTTAAGGCGGCATTGTGCCTTTTGTATTTAATTCCGATGCTATTTCTGAGTATAATCGTCAATGTGAAGTTCCAAGGAATACATTGAACGAGCAGTGGTGAATCGGAAACATATACTGGTCTCACAGGGAATGCTCAAAGCACCGACTGAAAGAAGAGACTCTACTCTTGTACTTATGGCGGCATTGGGCCTTTTGTATTTAATTCCGCTGCGATTTCTGTGTTTCATCGTCAATGTGAAGGTCCGAGGGATACATTGAATCTGCTGTGGTGTATCGGAAACTAATACTGGTCTCACAGGGAATGCTCAAAGCACCGACTGTAAGTAGAGTCTGTATTCTTGTACTTAAGGCGGCATTGTGCCTTTTGTATTTAATTTTGATGCAATTTCTGTGTTTCATCGTCAATGTGAAGGTCCAAGGAATACATTGAACCTAAAGTGGTGTATCGGAAGATAATACAGGTCTCACTGTGACTGCTCGAAGCTCCGACAGTAAGAAGAGCCTCTGTTCTTGTACATAAGGCGGTATTCTGCCTTTGTAATTAAATCCGATGCGATTTCTGTGTTTCATCATCAATGTGAAGGTTCAAGTAAAACATTGAACCAGCAGTGTTGTATCGGAAACTAATACTGGTGTCACAGGTTAGGATCAAAGCACAGACTCTAAGAAGTCTCACACTTCTTGCACTTAATCCGTCGTTGTGCCTTTTGTATTTAATTCCGATGTAATTTCAGTGTTTCATCGTCAATGTGTATGTCCAAGGAATACATTGAATCTGCAGTGGTGTATCGGATACTAAAACTGGTCTCACAGGGATTGGACAAAGCACAGACTGTAAGAAGAGTCTCTATTCTTGTACTTAAGGCGGCATTGTGCCTTTTGTATTTAATTCCAATGCGATTTCTGTGTTTCATCGTCAATGCGATGGTCCAAGGAATTCATTGAACCTGCAGTGGTGTATCGGAAACTAATACTGGTCTCACAGGGAAAGCTCAAAGCACCGACTGTAAGAAGAGTCTGTATTCTTGTACTTAAGGCTGCATTGTGCCTTTGGAATTTATTCGGATGCGATATCTGTGTTTCATCGTCAATGTGAAGGTCCAAGGAATACATTGGACCTGCAGTGGTGTATCGGAAACTAATACTGGTCTCACAGGGAATGCTCAAAGCACCGACTGTAAGAAGAGTCTCTATTCTTGTACTTAAGGCGACATTGTGCCTTTGGTATTTAATTCCGATGCGATTTCTGTGTATAATCGTCAATGTGAAGGTCCAAGGAATACATTGATCCTGCAGTGGTTATCGGAAACTAATACTGGTCTCACAGGGAATGCTCAAAGCAACGACTGTAAGAAGAGTCTCTATTGTTGCACTTAAGGCGGCACTGGGCCTTTTGAATTTAATTCCGATGCGATTTCTGTGTTTCATTGTCAATGTGAAGGTCCAAGGAAGACATTGAACCTGCAGTGGTGTATCGGAAACTAATACTGGTCTCACAGGGAATGCTCAAAGCACCGAATGTAAGAAGAGTCTCTATTCTTGTACTTAAGGCGGCATTGTGCCCTTTGTATTTAATTCCGATGCCATTTCTGTGTTTCATCGTCGATGTGAAAGTCCAAGGAATACACTGAACCTGCAGTGGTGTTTCGGAAACTAATAGTGGTCTCACAGGGAATGCTCAAATCACCGACTGTAAGAAGAATCTCTATTCTTGTACTTAAGGCGGCATTGTGCCTTTTGTATTTAATTCCGATGCTATTTCTGTGTATAATCGTCAATGTGAAGGTCCAAGGACTACATTGAACCTGCAGTGGTGTATCGGAAACTAATAATAGTCTCACAGGGAATGCTCAAAGCACCGACTGTAAGAAGACTCTCTATTCTTGTACTTAAGGCGGCATTCGGGCTTTTGTATTTAATTCCGATGCGATTTCTGTGTTTCATCGTCAATGTGAAGGTCCGAGGAATACATTGAACCTGCAGTGGCGTATCGGAAACTAATACTGGTCTCACAGGGAATGCACAAAGCACCGACTGTAAGTAGAGTCTGTACTCTTGTACTTAAGGGGGCGTTGTACCTTTTGTATTTAATTCCGATGCGATTTCTGTGTTTCATCGTCAATGTGAAGGTCCAAGGAATACATTGAACCTAAAGTGCTGTATCGGAAACTAATACTGGTATCACAGGGAATGCTCAAAGCACCGACTGTAAGAAGAGTTTCTATTCTTGTAGTTAAGGAGGCATTGTGGCTTAGGTATTTAATTCCGATGTACTGTCAGTGTTTCATCGTCAATGTGTATGTCCAAGGAATACATTGAATCTGCAGTGGTGTACCGGAAATTAATACTGGTCTCTCAGGGAATGCTCAAAACACCGTCTGTAAGAAGAGTCTCTATTGTTGTATTTAGGGCGGCGTTGTGCCTTTTGTATTTAATTCCGATGCAATTTCTGTGTATAATCGTCAATGTGAAGGTCCAAGGAATACATGGAACCTGCAGTGGTGTATCGGAAACTAATACTGGTCTCACAGGGAATGCTCAAACACCGACAGTAAGAAGAGTCTTTATTCTTGTACTTAAGGCGACATTGTTCCTTTTGTATTTAATTTCGATGTAATTTCAGTGTTTCATCGTCAATGTGAAGGTCCAAGGAATACATCGAACCTGCAGTGGTGTATCGGAAACTAATACTGGTCTCACAGGGAATGCTCAAAGCACCGACTGTAAGAAGAATGTCTATTCTTGAACTTAAGGCGGCATTGTGCACTTTGTATTTAATTCCGATGCCATTTCTGTGTTTCATCGTCGATGTGTATGTAGTAGGAATACATTGAACCTGAAGTGGTGTGCCGGATACTAATACTGGTCTCACAGGATATGCTCAAAGCACCGATTGCAAGAAGAGTCTCTATTCTTGTACTTAAGGCGACATTGTGCCTTTTTGTATTTAATTCCGATGCGATTTCTGTGTGTAATCGTCAATGTGTAGGTCCAAGGAATACATTGAACCTGCAGTGGCATATCGGAAACTAACACGGGTCGCACAGGAAAGGATCAAAACACAGACTCTAAGAAGTCTCACTCTGCTTGTACTTAAGGCGTCATTGTGCCCTTTGTATTTAATTTCGACGTAATTTCAGTGTTTCATCGTCAATGTGTATTTACAAGGAAAGCATTGAACCTGCAGTGGTGTATCGGAAACTAATACTCGTCTCACAGGGAATGCTCAAAGCACCGACAGTAAGAAGAGTCTCTATTCTTGTACTTAAGGCGGCATTGTTCCTTTTGTATTTAATTCCGATGTAATTTCAGTGTTTCACCGTCAATGTGTATGTCCAAGGAATACATTGAATTTGCAGTGGTGTATCGGATACTAATACTGGTCTCACAGGGAATGCTGAAAGCACAGACTGTAAGAAGAGTCTCTATTCTTGTACTTAAGGCGGCATTGTGCCTTTTGTGTTTAATTATAATGCGATTTCTGTGTTTCATCGTCAATGTGAAGTTCCAAGGAATACATTGAACCTGCAGTGGTGTATCGGAAGCTAATACTGGTCTCACAGGGAATGCTCAAAGCACCGACAGTAAGAAGAGTCTATATTCTTGTACTTAAGGCGGCATTGTTCCTTTTGATTTAATTCCGATGTAATTTCGGTGTTTCATCGTCAATGTGTATGTCCAAGGAATACATTGAATTTGCAGTAGTGTATCGGATACTAATACTGGTCTCACAGGGAATGCTGAAAGCACAGACTGCAAGAAGAGTCTCTATTCTTGTACTTAAGGCGGCATTGTGCCTTTGTGTTTAATTCCAATGCGATTTCTGTGTTTCATCGTCAATGTGAAGTTCCAAGGAATACATTGAACCTGCCGTGGTGTATCGGAAACTAATACTGGTCTCACAGGGAATGCTCAAATCACCGACTGTAAGTAGAGTCTATATTCTTGTACTTAAGGCGGCATTGTGCGTTTTGTATTTAATTCCGATGCCATTTCTGTGCTTCATTGTCAATGTGAAGGTCCAAGGAATACATTGAACCTGCAGTGGTGTGTCGGAAACTAATACTGGTCTCACAGGGAATGCTCAAACACCGACTGTAAGAAGAGTCTCTATTCTTGTACTTAAGGCGGCTTTGTGCCTTTTGTATTTAATTCCGATGCAATTTCTGTGATTCATCGTCAATGTGAAGGTCCTAAGAATACATTGAACCTGCAGTGGTGTATCGGAAACTAATACTGGTCTCACAGGGAATGCTCAAAGCACCGACTGTAAGAAAAGTCTCTATTCTTGAACTTAAGACGGCATTGTGAGTTTGGTATTTGATTCCGATGCGATTTTTGTGTTTCTTCGTCAATGTCAAGGTCCAAGGAATACATTGAACCTGCAGTGTTGTATCGGATACTAATACTGGTCTCACAGGGAATGCTGAAAGCACAGACTGTATGAAGAGTCTCTATTCTTGTACTTAAGGCGGCATTGTGCCTTTTGTGTTTAATTCCAATGCGATTTCTGTGTTTCATCGTCAATGTGAAGTTCCATGGAATACATTGAACCTGCAGTGGTGTATACGAAACTAATACTGGTCTCACAGGGAATGCTCAAATCACCGACTGTAAGGAGAGTCTATATTCTTGTACTTAAGGCGGCATTGTGCCTTTTGTATTTAATTCCGATGCCTTTTCTGTGCATCATTGTCAATGTGAAGGTCCATTGAATACATTGAACCTGCAGTGGTGTATCGGAAACTAATACTGGTCTCACAGGGAATGCCCAATGCACCGACTGTAAGAAGAGTCTCTATTCTTGTACTTAAGGCGGCATTGTGCCTTTGGTATTTAATTCCGATGCGATTTCAGTGTTTCATCGTCAATGTGAATGTCTAAGGAATTCGTTGAACCTGCAGTGGTGTATCGAAAATTAATACTGGTCTCTCAGCGAATGCTCAAAACACCGTCTGTAAGAAGAGTCTCTATTGTTGTACTTAGGGCGGCATTGTGCCTTTTGTATTGAATTCCGATGCAATTTCTGTGCTTCATTGTCAATGTGAAGGTCCAAGGAATACATTGAACCTGCAGTGGTGTATCGGAAACTAATACTGGTCTCACAGGGAATGCTCAAAGCACCGACTGTAAGAAGAGTCTCTATTCTTGTACTTAAGGCGGCATTGTGCCTTTTGTATTTAATTCCGATGCAATTTCTGTGTTTCATCGTCAATGTGAAGGTCCTACGAATACATTGAACGTGCAGTGGTGTATCGGAAACTAATACTGGTTTCACAGGGAATGCTCAAAGCTCCGACTGTAAGTAGAGTCTGTATTCTTGTACTTCAGGCGGCATTGTGCCTTTTGTATTTAATTTTGATGCAATTTCTGTGTTTCATCGTCAATGTGAAGGTCCAAGGAATACATTGAACCTAAAGTGGTGTATCGGAAACTAATACAGGTCTCACTGGGACTGCTCAAAGCTCCGACAGTAAGAAGAGCCTCTGTTCTTGTACTAAAGGCGGCATTCTGCCTTTGTATTTAAATCCGATGCGATTTCTGTGTTTCATCGTCAATGTGAAGGTTCAAGTAAAACATTGAACCAGCAGTGTTGTATCGGAAACTAATACTGGTGTCACAGGTTAGGATCAAAGCACAGACTCTAAGAAGTCTCACTCTTCTTGCACTTAATCCGTCGTTGTGCCCTTTGTATTTAATTCCGATGTAATTTCAGTGTTTCATCGTCAATGTGTATGTCCAAGGAATACATTGAATCTGCAGTGGTGTATCGGATACTAAAACTGGTCTCACAGGGAATGGACAAAGCACAGACTGTAAGAAGAGTCTCTATTCTTTGTACTTAAGGCGGCATTGTGCCTTTTGTATTTAATTCCAATGCGATTTCTGTGTTTCATCGTCAGTGCGATGGTCCAAGGAATTCATTGAACCTACAGTGGTGTATCGGAAACTAATACTGGTTTCACAGGGAATGCTCAAAGCACCGACTGTAAGAAGAGTCTCTATTCTTGTACTTAGGACGGCATTGTGCGTCTTGTATTTAATTCCGATGCGATTTCTGTGTTTCATCGTCAATGTGAAGGTCCAAGGAATGCTTTTGACTTGCAGTGGTGTATCGGAAACTAATAATGGTCTCACAGGGAATCCTCAAAACACCGACAGTACGAAGAGTCTCTATTCTTGTACTTAAGGCGACATTGTTCCTTTTGTATTTAACTCCGATGTAATTTCAGTGTTTCATCGTCAATGTGTATGTCCAAGGATTACATTGTACCTACAGTGGTGTATCGGATACTAATACTGGTCTCACAGGGAATGCTCAAAGCACCGACTGAAAGAAGTGTCTCTATTCTTGTACTTAAGGCGGCATTGTGCCTTTTCTATTTAATTCCGAAGCGATTTCAGTGTTTCATCGTCAATGTTAATGTCTAAGGATTACATTGAACCTGCAGTGGTGTATCGGAATCTAATACTGGTCTCACAGGGAATGCGCAAAGCACCGACTGAAAGAAGTGTCTCTATTCTTGTACTTAAGGCGGCATTATGCCCCTTGTATTTAATTCCGATGCGATTTCTGTGTATAATCGTCAATGTGAAGGTCCAAGGAATACATTGAACCTGCAGTGGTGTATCGGAAACTAACACTGGTCTCACAAGGAATGCTCAAAGCACCGACTGTAAGAAGAGTGTCTATTCTTGTACTTAAGGCGGCATTGTGCCCTTTGTATTTAATTCCGATGCCATTTCTGTGTTTCATCGTCGATGTGAAAGACCAAGGAATACACTGAACCTGCAGTGGTGTATCGGAAACTAATAGTGGTCTCACAGGGAATGCTCAAAGCACCGACTGTAAGAAGAATCTCTATTCTTGTACTTAAGGCGCCATTGTGCCTTTTGGATTTAATTCCGATGCTATTTCTGCGTATAATCGTCAATGTGAAGGTCCAAGGAATACATTGAACCTGCAGTGGTGTATCGGAAACTAATACTGGTCTCACAGGGATTGCTCAAAACACCGACTGTAAGAAGAGTCTCTATTCTTGTACTTACGGCGGCATTGGGCCTTTTGTTTATTTTATTTTATTTATTTATTGTTCCGTGGGACCACATTTAGGAGAAGTCTCCATGGTCATGGAACGAGTCAATACATGAAATTATAACACGATTGTAGAAACAGATAAAATGAAATATAAGAAACATATTCAGGCGACAAGTCGTTAGTTTAAATAAAGAAAATCAAAAATGTACACTGGAATTTGCTTAATTTTGTATCTCTTCCAGGAGCTCCTCGACAGAATAGAAGGAGTGAGCCATGAGGAAACTCTTCAGTTTAGACTTAAAAGTGTTTGGGCTACTGCTAAGATTTTTGAGTTCTTGTGGTAGCTTATTGAAAATGGATGCAGCAGAATACTGCACTCCTTTCTGCACAAGAGTCAAGGAAGTGCATTCCACATGCAGATTTGATTTCTGCCTAGTATTAACTGAGTGAAAGCTGCTAACTCTTGGGAATAAGCTAATATTGCTAACAACAAACGACATTAAAGAAAATACATACTGTGAGGGCAATGTCAAAATTCCCAGACTATTGAATAGGGGTCGACAAGAGGTTTTCGAACTTACACCATACATAGCTCGAACAGCCCGTTTTTGAGCCAAAAATACCCTTTTTGAATCAGAAGAATTACCCCAAAAAATAATACCATATGACATAAGCGTATGAAAATATGCGAAGTATACTACTTTTCGTGTTGAAATGTCACTTATTTCAGATACTGTTCTAATGGTAAATAAAGCGGCATTTAGTTTCTGAACAAGATCCTGAACATGGGCTTTCCACAACAGCTTACTATCTATCTGTACGCCTAGGAACTTGAACTGTTCCGTCTCGCTTATAACATGCCCATCCTGTCTGATTAAAATGTCAGTTCTTGTTGAATTGTGGGTTAGAAACTGTAAAAACTGAGTCTTACTGTGATTTAGCATCAAATTATTTTCCACAAGCCACGAACTTATATCATGAACTACATTATTTGATAATGTTTCAATATTACACACAAGATCCTTCACTACCAAGGTGGTGTCATCAGCAAACAGAAATATTTTTGAATCACCTGTAATACTAGAAGGCATATCATTTACATAAATAAGGAACAGCAGTGGCCCCAGCACCGACCCTTGGGGAACGCCCCATTTAACAGTGCCCCATTGGGACTGAACATCATTACCACTCTCAATATTGCGGAGGATTATCTTCTGCTTTCTGTTCTTAAAGTAAGAGGCGAACCAATTGTAAGCTACTCCCCTTACTCCATAATGTTCCAACTTCTGCAGTAATATTTTGTGGTCAACACAGTCAAAAGCCTTCGTTAAATCAAAGAAAACACCTAACGTTCGCAACCTTTTATTTAATCCGTCCAAAACCTCACAGAGAAAAGAGACTATAGCATTTTCAGTTGTTAAGCCATTTCTAAAACCAAACTGTACATTTGACAGCAAATTATGTGAATTTAAATGCTGCAGTAACCTTGTATATACAACCCTCTCAATAACTTTAGCAAACACCGATGGCATAGAAATAGGTCTATAATTGTCAACATTATCCCTGTCTCCCTTTTTATAAAGTGGCTTCACTACCGAGTACTTTAATCGGTCAGGAAACCGACCACTCCTAAAGGAAAAGTTGCAGATATGGCTAAGTACTGAGCTAACAAACGTGGAACAATACTTCAGTATTCTGCTAGATACCCCGTCATATCCATGAGAGTTCTTGGTCTTTAGTGATTTAATTATTAACTCAATCTCCCTCTTGTCAGTATCATGGAGGAGCATTTCAGGTGACAGTCTCGGAACACTTTTTTCTAAGAGCGCTATATGATTCCCTGTTGGGACTAGGTTTCTATTTAGTTCACCTGCTATATTCAGAAAGTGATTATTAAGTACTGTACATATATGCGACTTATCAGTAACAAGGACATCTCCACTACGCACTGATTCTATATTCTCGACCTGTCTCTGCAGACCAGCCACTTCCTTTACGACTGACCATATGGTTTTAATTTTATCCTGAGACTTAGCTATTCTATCTGCATACCACATACTTTTTGCCTTCCTAATAACTTTTTTAAGCACCTTACAATACTGTTTGTAATGGGCTGCTGCATTTAGATTTTGACTGATTCTAACGTTTTGATATAATTGCCACTTTGTTCTACAAGATATTCTTATCCCTTTAGTCAGCCACCCAGGCTGCCTGTTTGTGCTAGTACCCTGTTTTGAACGTTTTAACGGAAAGCAACTTTCAAAGAGCACGAGAAAAGTCTTGAGGAAAGCATTATATTTATCGTCTACTGTATCAGCACTATAAACATCTTGCCACTCTTGTTCCTTGATAAGGTTTACAAAAGTCTGTACAGCAACTGGATCAGCTTTCCTAAAACGTTGGTAACTATATTTAACATGTGTTGCAGCACAAAAAACTTTTAGACTTAAAATTTGTGCATCATGATCTGAAAGGCCATTCACCTTTTTGCTAACAGAATGCCCTTCTAATAATGACGAATGAACAAAAATATTGTCTATGGTTGTTCTACTGTTCCCTTGCACTCTCGTTGGAAAGAATACGGTTTGCATAAGATTATATGAATTAAGGAGGTCTACCAGCATCCTTTTCCTTGCACAGTCACTTATACAATTAATATTGAAGTCACCACATATAACTAACTTTTTGTATTTCCTATAAAGTGAACCAACAACCTCCTCTAGCTTTAGCAAAAATGTTGTGAAATCGGAGTCTGGGGATCTATAAATAACAACAGTAAGAAGTTTAGCTCCACTAAATTTAACCACACCTGCACAACATTCAAACACCTTTTCAGTGCAGTACTTTGAAACATCAATTGACTCAAATGGGATATCGTTTTTCACATACATGGCTACTCCCCCACACCGCAAAGAGCTCCTAGAAAAGCTGCCAGCCAACCTGTATCCTGGTAAAGGAAGCCTCTGAATTATCTCCTTATTTAAGAAGTGTTCAGATATACCAATAATTTCAGAGTCAACATCTATAAGCAGTTCACTAACTTTATCTCTAATACCTTGTATATTTTGATGAAATATACTAATTCCCTCATTAATCGGATACCCAAGCTTTGTACAAAGTGGTTTCTTTGTTAGAGAGACTTCCCTTAAGGAGGAATGCCTATCAGCTGATTTCAATCTAAAAAAGGTACAGCTCTAACACCCACAACTACCGGAATTTTGTATTTAATTCCGATGCGATTTCTGTGTTTCATCCTCAATGTGAAGGTCCTAGGAATACATTGAACGTGCAGTGGTGTATCGGAAACTAATACTGGTCTCACAGGGAAAGCTCAAAGCTCCGACTGTAAGTAGAGTCTGTATTTCTGTACTTAAGGCGGCATTGTGCCTTTTGTATTTAATTCCGACGCTATTTCTGAGTATAATCGTCAATGTGAAGGTCCAAGGAATACATTGAACGAGCAGTGGTGTATCGGAAACTAATACTGGTCTCACAGGGAATGCTCAAAGCACCGACTGAAAGAAGAGACTCAACTCTTGTACTTATGGCGGCATTGGGCCTTTTGTATTTAATTCCGCTGCGATTTCTGTGTTTCATCGTCAATGTGAAGGTCCGAGGGATACATTGAATCTGCTGTGGTGTATCGGAAACTAATACTGGTCTCACAGGGAATGCTCAAAGCACCGACTGTAAGTAGAGTCTGTTCTCTTGTACTTAAGGGGGCGTTGTGCCTTTTGTATTTAATTCCGATGCGATTTCTGTGTTTCATCGTCAATGTGAAGCTCCAAGGAGTACATTCAACCTGCAGTGGTGTATCGGATACTAATACTGGTCTCACAGGGAATGCTGAAAGCACAGACTGTAAGAAGAGTCTCTATTCTTGTACTTAAGGCGGCATTGTGCCTTTGTGTTTAATTCCAATGCGATTTCTGTGTTTCATCGTCAATGTGAAGTTCCAAGGAATACATTGAACCTGCAGTGGTGTGTCGGAAACTAATACTGGACTCACAGGGAATGCTCAAAGCACCGACTGTAAGTAGAGTCTATATTCTTGTACTTAAGGCGGCATTGTGCGTTTTGTATTTGATTCCGATGCGATTTTTGTGTTTCTTCGTCAATGTGAAGGTCCAAGGAATACATTGAACCTGCAGTGGTGTATCGGATACTAATACTGGTCTCACGGGGAATGCTGAAAGCACAGACTGTATGAAGAGTCTCTATTCTTGTACTTAAGGCGGCATTGTGCCTTTTGTGTTTAATTCCAATGCGATTTCTGTGTTTCATCGTCAGTGTGAAGTTCCAAGGAATACATTGAACCTGCAGTGGTGTATACGAAACTAATACTGGTCTCACAGGGAATGCTCAAATCACCGACTGTAAGGAGAGTCTATATTCTTGTACTTAAGGCGGCATTGTGCCTTTTGTATTTAATTCCGATGCCATTTCTGTGCTTCATTGTCAATGTGAAGGTCCATTGAATACATTGAACCTGCAGTGGTGTATCGGAAACTAATACTGGTCTCACAGGGAATGCCCAATGCACCGACTGTAAGAAGAGTCTCTATTCTTGTACTTAAGGCGGCATTGTGCCTTTGGTATTTAATTCCGATGCGATTTCAGTGTTTCATCGTCAATGTGAATGTCTAAGGAATTCGTTGAACCTGCAGTGGTGTAACGGAAATTAATACTGGTCTCTCAGGGAATGCTCAAAACACCGTCTGTAAGAAGAGTCTCTATTGTTGTACTTAGGGCGGCATTGTGCCTTTTGTATTTAATTCCGATGCCATTTCTGTGCTTCATTGTCAATGTGAAGGTCCAAGGAGTACATTGAACCTGCAGTGGTGTATCGGAAACTAATACTGGTCTCACAGGGAATGCTCAAAGCACCGACTGTAAGAAGAGTCTCTATTCTTGTACTTAAGGCGGCATTGTGCCTTTTGTATTTAATTCCGATGCAATTTCTGTGTTTCATCGTCAATGTGAAGGTCCTAGGAATACATTGAACGTGCAGTGGTGTATCGGAAACTAATACTGGTCTCACAGGGAATGCTCAAAGCTCCGACTGAAAGTAGAGTCTGTATTCTTGTACTTAAGGCGGCATTGTGCCTTTTGTATTTAATTTTGATGCAATTTCTGTGTTTCATCGTCAATGTGAAGGTCCAAGGAATACATTGAACCTAAAGTGGTGTATCGGAAACTAATACAGGTCTCACTGGGACTGCTCAAAGCTCCGACAGTAAGAAGAGCCTCTGTTCTTGTACTAAAGGCGGCATTCTGCCTTTGTATTTAAATCCGATGCGATTTCTGTGTTTCATCGTCAATGTGAAGGTTCAAGTAAAACATTGAACCAGCAGTGTTGTATCGGAAACTAATGCTGGTGTCACAGGTTAGGATCAAAGCACAGACTCTAAGAAGTCTCACTCTTCTTGCACTTAATCCGTCGTTGTGCCCTTTGTATTTAATTCCGATGTAATTTCACTGTTTCATCGTCAACGTGTATGTCCAAGGAATACATTGAATCTGCAGTGGTGTATCGGATACTAAAACTGGTCTCACAGGGAATGGACAAAGCACAGACTGTAAGAAGAGTCTCTATTCTTGTACTTAAGGCGGCATTGTGCCTTTTGTATTTAATTCCAATGCGATTTCTGTGTTTCATCGTCAATGCGATGGTCCAAGGAATTCATTGAACCTACAGTGGTGTATCGGAAACTAATACTGGTCTCACAGGGAATGCTCAAAACACCGACTGTAAGAAGAGTCTCTATTCTTGTACTTAGGACGGCATTGTGCGTCTTGTATTTAATTCCGATGCGATTTCTGTGTTTCATCGTCAATGTGAAGGTCCAAGGAATGCTTTTGACTTGCAGTGGTGTATCGGAAACTAATAATGGTCTCACAGGGAATCCTCAAAACACCGACAGTACGAAGAGTCTCTATTCTTGTACTTAAGGCGACATTGTTCCTTTTGTATTTAACTCCGATGTAATTTCAGTGTTTCATCGTCAATGTGTATGTCCAAGGATTACATTGTACCTACAGTGGTGTATCGGATACTAATACTGGTCTCACAGGGAATGCTCAAAGCACCGACTGAAAGAAGTGTCTCTATTCTTGTACTTAAGGCGGCATTGTGCCTTTTCTATTTAATTCCGATGCGATTTCAGTGTTTCATCGTCAATGTGAATGTCTAAGGATTACTTTGAACCTGCAGTGGTGTATCGGAATCTAATACCGGTCTCACAGGGAATTCGCAAAGCACCGACTGAAAGAAGTGTCTCTATTCTTGTACTTAAGGCGGCATTATGCCCCTTGTATTTAATTCCGATGCGATTTCTGTGTATAATCGTCAATGTGAAGGTCCAAGGAATACATTGAACCTGCAGTGGTGTATCGGAAACTAACACTGGTCTCACAAGGATTGCTCAAAGCACCGACTGTAAGAAGAGTGTCTATTCTTGTACTTAAGGCGGCATTGTGCCCTTTGTATTTAATTCCGATGCCATTTCTGTGTTTCATCGTCGATGTGAAAGACCAAGGAATACACTGAACCTGCAGTGGTGTATCGGAAACTAATAGTGGTCTCACAGGGAATGCTCAAAGCACCGACTGTAGGAAGAATCTCTATTCTTGTACTTAAGGCGCCATTGTGCCTTTTGGATTTAATTCCGATGCTATTTCTGCGTATAATCGTCAATGTGAAAGTCCAAGGAATACATTGAACCTGCAGTGGTGTATCGGAAACTAATACTGGTCTCACAGGGATTGCTCAAAACACCGACTGTTAGAAGAGTCTCTATTCTTGTACTTACGGCGGCATTGGGCCTTTTGTATTTAATTCCGATGCGATTTCTGTGTTTCATCGTCAATGTGAAGGTCCTAGGAATACATTGAACGTGCAGTGGTGTATCGGAAACTAATACTGGTCTCACAGGGAAAGCTCAAAGCTCCGACTGTAAGTAGAGTCTGTATTTCTGTACTTAAGGCGGCATTGTGCCTTTTGTATTTAATTCCGACGCTATTTCTGAGTATAATCGTCAATGTGAAGGTCCAAGGAATACATTGAACGAGCAGTGGTGTATCGGAAACTAATACTGGTCTCACAGGGAATGCTCAAAGCACCGACCGTAAGTAGAGTCTGTACTCTTGTACTTAAGGGGGCGTTGTGCCTTTTGTATTTAATTCCGATGCGATTTCTGTGTTTCATCGTCAATGTGAAGCTCCAAGGAGTACATTCAACCTGCAGTGGTGTATCGGAAACTAACACTGGTCTCACAAGGAATGCTCAAAGCACCGACTGTAAGAAGAGTGTCTATTCTTGTACTTGTGGCGGCATTGTGCCCTTTGTATTTAATTCCGATGCCATTTCTGTGTTTCATCGTCGATGTGAAAGTCCAAGGAATACACTGAACCTGCAGTGGTGTATCGGAAACTAATAGTGGTCTCACAGGGAATGCTCAAAGCACCGACTGTAAGAAGAATCTCTATTCTTGTACTTGAGGCGGCATTGTGCCTTTTGTATTTAATTCCGATGCTATTTCTGTGTATAATCGTCAATGTGAAGGTCCAAGGAATACATTCAACCTGCTTGGTGTATCGGAAACTAACACTGGTCTCACAACGAATGCTCAAAGCACCGACTGTAAGAAGAGTCTCCATTCTTGTACGTAAGGCGGCATTGTGCCTTTTGTATTTAATTCCAATGCGATTTCTGTGTTTCATCGTCAATGCGATGGTCCAAGGAATACATTGAACTTGCATTGGTGTATCGGAAACTAATACTGGTCTCACAGGGAATGCTCAAAGCACCGACTGTAAGTAGAGTCTGTACTCTTGTACTTAAGGCGGCTTTGTGCCTTTTGTATTTAATTCCGATGCAATTTCTGTGTTTCATCGTCAATGTGAAGGTCCAAGGAATACATTGAACCTAAAGTGCTGTATCGGAAACTAATACTGGTATCACAGGGAATGCTCAAAGCACCGACTGTAAGAAGAGTTTCTATTCTTGTAGTTAAGGAGGCATTGTGGCTTTTGTATTTAATTCCGATGTACTGTCAGTGTTTCATCGTCAATGTGTATGTCCAAGGAATACATTGAATCTGCAGTGGTGTATCGGAAATTAATACTGGTCTCTCAGGGAATGCTCAAAACACCGTCTGTAAGAAGAGTCTCTATTGTTGTGCTTAGGGCGGCATTGTGCCTTTTGTATTTAATTCCGATGCAATTTCTGTGTATAATCGTCAATGTGAAGGTCCAAGGAATACATGGAACCTGCAGTGGTGTATCGGAAACTAATACTGGTCTCACAGGGAATGCTCAAACACCGACAGTAAGAAGAGTCTCTATTCTTGTACTTAAGGCGACATTGTTCCTTTTGTATTTAATTTCGATGTAATTTCAGTGTTTCATCGTCAATGTGAAGGTCCAAGGAATACATCGAACCTGCAGTGGTGTATCGGAAACTAATACTGGTCTCACAGGGAATGCTCAAAGCACCGACTGTAAGAAGAATGTCTATTCTTGAACTTAAGGCGGCATTGTGCCCTTTGTATTTAATTCCGATGCCATTTCTGTGTTTCATCGTCGATGTGTATGTAGTAGGAATACATTGAACCTGAAGTGGTGTGCCGGATACTAATACTGGTCTCACAGGATATGCTCAAAGCACCGAATGCAAGAAGAGTCTCTATTCTTGTACTTAAGGCGACATTGTGCCTTTTTGTATTTAATTCCGATGCGATTTCAGTGTGTAATCGTCAATGTGAAGGTCCAAGGAATACATTGAACCTGCAGTGGCATATCGGAAACTAACACGGGTCGCACAGGAAAGGATCAAAACACAGACTCTAAGAAGTCTCACTCTGCTTGTACTTAAGGCGTCAATGTGCCCTTTGTATTTCATTTCGATGTAATTTCAATGTTTCATCGTCAATGTGTATTTCCAAGGAAAACATTGAACCTGCAGTGGTGTGTCGGAAACTAATACTGGTCTCACAGGGAATGCTCAAAGCACCGACAGTAAGAAGAGTCTCTATTCTTGTACTTAAGGCGGCATTGTTCCTTTTGTATTTAATTCCGATGTAATTTCAGTGTTTCACCGTCAATGTGTATGTCCAAGGAATACATTGAATTTGCAGTGGTGTATCGGATACTAATACTGGTCTCACAGGGAATGCTGAAAGCACAGACTATAAGAAGAGTCTCTATTCTTGTACTTAAGGCGGCATTGTGCCTTTTGTGTTTAATTCCAATGCGATTTCTGTGTTTCATCGTCAATGTGAAGTTCCAAGGAATACATTGAACCTGCAGTGGTGTATCGGAAGCTAATACTGGTCTCACAGGGAATGCTCAAAGCACCGACAGTAAGAAGAGTCTATATTCTTGTACTTAAGGCGGCATTGTTCCTTTTGAATTTAATTCCGATGTAATTTCAGTGTTTCATAGTCAATGTGTATGTTCAAGGAATACATTGAATTTGCAGTGGTGTATCCGATACTAATACTGGTCTCACAGGGAATGCTGAAAGCACAGACTGTAAGAAGAGTCTCTATTCTTGTACTTAAGGCGGCATTGTGCCTTTTGTGTTTAATTCCAATGCGATTTCTGTGTTTCATCGTCAATGTGAAGTTCCAAGGAATACATTGAACCTGCCGTGGTGTATCGGAAACTAATACTGGTCTCACAGGGAATGCTCAAATCACCGACTGTAAGTAGAGTCTCTATTCTTGTACTTAAGGCGGCATTGTGCGTTTTGTATTTAATTCCGATGCCATTTCTGTGCATCATTGTCAATGTGAAGGTCCAAGGAATACATTGAACCTGCAGTGGTGTGTCGGAAACTAATACTGGTCTCACAGGGAATGCACTAAGCACCGACTGTATGAAGAGTCTCTATTCTTGTACTTAAGGCGGCTTTGTGCCTTTTGTATTTAATTCCGATGCAATTTCTGTGATTCATCGTCAATGTGAAGGTCCTAAGAATACATTGAACCTGCAGTGGTGTATCGCAAACTAATACTGGTCTCACAGGGAATGCTCAAAGCACCGACTGTAAGAAAAGTCTCTATTCTTGAACTTAAGACGGCATTGTGCCTTTGGTATTTGATTCCGATGCGATTTTTGTGTTTCTTCGTCAATGTGAAGGTCCAAGGAATACATTGAACCTGCAGTGGTGTATCGGATACTAATACTGGTCTCACAGGGAATGCTGAAAGCACAGACTGTATGAAGAGTCTCTATTCTTGTACTTAAGGCTGCATTGTGCCTTTTGTGTTTAATTCCAATGCGATTTCTGTGTTTCATCGTCAATGTGAAGTTCCAAGGAATACATTGAACCTGCAGTGGTGTATCGGAAACTAATACTGGTCTCACAGGGAATGCTCAAATCACCGACTGTAAGAAGAGTCTATATTCTTGTACTTAAGGCGGCATTGTGCCTTTTGTATTTAATTCCGATGCCATTTCTGTGCTTCATTGTCAATGTGAAGGTCCATTGAATACATTGAACCTGCAGTGGTGTATCGGAAACTAATACTGGTCTCACAGGGAATGCCCAATGCACCGACTGTAAGAAGAGTCTCTATTCTTGTACTTAAGGCGGCATTGTGCCTTTGGTATTTAATTCCGATGCGATTTCAGTGTTTCATCGTCAATGTGAATGTCTAAGGAATTCGTTGAACCTGCAGTGGTGTATCGGAAATTAATACTGGTCTCTCAGGGAATGCTCAAAACACCGTCTGTAAGAAGAGTCTCTATTGTTGTACTTAGGGCGGCATTGTGCCTTTTGCATTTAATTCCGATGCCATTTCTGTGCTTCATTGTCAATGTGAAGGTCCAAGGAATACATTGAACCTGCAGTGGTGTATCGGAAACTAATACTGGTCTCACAGGGAATGCTCAAAGCACCGACTGTAAGAAGAGTCTCTATTCTTGTACTTAAGGCGGCATTGTGCCTTTTGTATTTAATTCCGATGCAATTTCTGTGTTTCATCGTCAATGTGAAGGTCCTAGGAATACATTGAACGTGCAGTGGTGTATCGGAAAATAATACTGGTCTCACAGGGAATGCTCAAAGTTCCGACTGTAAGTAGAGTCTGTATTCTTGTACTTAAGGCGGCATTGTGCCTTTTGTATTTAATTTTGATGCAATTTCTGTGTTTCATCGTCAATGTGAAGGTCCAAGGAATACATTGAACCTAAAGTGGTGTATCGGAAACTAATACAGGTCTCACTGGGACTGCTTAAATCTCCGACAGTAAGAAGAGCCTCTGTTCTTGTACTAAAGGCGGCATTCTGCCTTTGTATTTAAATCCGATGCGATTTCTGTGTTTCATCGTCAATGTGAAGGTTCAAGTAATACATTGAACCAGCAGTGTTGTATCGGAAACTAATACTGGTGTCACAGGTTATAATCAAAGCACAGACTCTAAGAAGTCTCACTCTTCTTGCACTTAATCCGTCGTTGTGCCCTTTGTATTTAATTCCGATGTAATTTCAGTGTTTCATCGTCAATGTGTATGTCCAAGGAATACATTGAATCTGCAGTGGTGTATCGGATACTAAAACTGGTCTCACAGGGAATGGACAAAGCACAGACTGTAAGAAGAGTCTCTATTCTTGTACTTAAGGCGGCATTGTGCCTTTTGTATTTAATTCCAATGCGATTTCTGTGTTTCATCGTCAATGCGATGGTCCAAGGAATTCATTGAACCTGCAGTGGTGTATCGGAAACTAATACTGGTCTCACAGGGAATGCTCAAAGCACCGACTGTAAGAAGAGTCTGTATTCTTATACTTAAGGCGGCATTGTGCCTTTTGAATTTATTCGGATGCGATATCTGTGTTTCATCGTCAATGTGAAGGTCCCAGGAATACATTGGACCTGCAGTGGTGTATCGGATACTAATACTGGTTTCACAGGGAATGCTCAAAGCACCGATTGAAAGAAGAGTCTCTATTCTTGTACTTAGGACGGCATTGTGCGTCTTGTATTTAATTCCGATGCGATTTCTGTGTTTCATCGTCAATGTGAAGGTCCAAGGAATGCTTTGGACTTGTAGTGGTGTATCGGAAACTAATACTGGTCTCACAGGGAATCCTCAAAACACCGACAGTACGAAGAGTCTCTATTCTTGTACTTAAGGCGACATTGTTCCTTTTGTATTTAACTCCGATGTAATTTCAGTGTTTCATCGTCAATGTGTATGTCCAAGGATTACATTGTACCTATAGTGGTGTATCGGATACTAATACTGGTCTCACAGGGAGTGCTCAAAGCACCGACTGAAAGAAGAGTCTCTAGTCTTGTACTTAAGGCGGCACTGGGCCTTTTGTATTTAATTCCGATGCGATTTCAGTGTTTCATCGTCAATGTGAATGTCTAAGATTACATTGAACCTGCAGTGGTGTATCGGAATCTAATACTGGTCTCACAGGGAATACTCAAAACACCGACTGTAAGAAGAGTGTCTACTCTTGCACTTAAGGCGGCATTATGCCCCTTGTATTTAATTCCGATGCGATTTCTGTGTATAATCGTCAATGTGAAGGTTCAAGGAATAGATTGAACCTGCAGTGGTGTATCGGAAACTAATACTGGTCTCACAGGGAATGCTCAAAGCAACGACTGCAAGAAGAGACGCTATTCTTGTACTTAAGGCGGCACTGGGCCTTTTGTATTTAATTCTGATGCGATTTCTGTCTTTCATCGTCAATGTGTAGGTCCAAGAAATACTTTGAACCTGCAGTGGTGTATCGGAAAATAATACTGGTCTCACAGGGAATGCTCAAAGCACCGACTGTAAGAAGAGTGTCTATTCTTGTACTTAAGGCGGCATTGTGCCCTTTCTATTTCATTCCGATGCCATTTCTGTGTTTCATCGTCAATGTGAAAGTCCAAGGAATACACTGAACCTGCAGGGGTTTATCGGAAACTAATACTGGTCTCACAAGGAATGCTCAAAGCACCGACTGTAAGAAGAATCTCTATTCTTGTACTTAAGGCGCCATTGTGCCTTTTGGATATAATTCCGATGCTATTTCTGCGTATAATCATCAATGTGAAGGTCCAAGGAATACATTGAACCTGCAGTGGTGTATCGGAAACTAATACTGGTCTCACAGGGATTGCTGAAAGCACCGACTGTAAGAAGAGTCTCTATTCTTGTACTTATGGCGGCATTGGGCCTTTTGTATTTAATTCCGCTGCGATTTCTGTGTTTCATCGTCAATGTGAAGGTCCGAGGGATACATTGAGTCTGCTGTGGTGTATCGGAAACTAATACTGGTCTCACAGGGAATGCTCAAAGCTCCGAATGTAAGTAGAGTCTGTATTTCTGTACTTAAGGCGGCATTGTGCCTTTTGTATTTAATTCCGACGCTATTTCTGTGTATAATCGTCAATGTGAAGGTCCATGGAATACATTGAACGAGCAGTGGTGTATCGGAAACTAATACTGGTCTCAAAGGGAATGCTCAAAGCACCGACTGAAAGAAGTGACTCTACTCTTGTACTTATGGCGGCATTGGGCCTTTTGTATTTAATTCCGCTGCGATTTCTGTGTTTCATCGTCAATGTGAAGGTCCGAGGGATACATTGAATCTGCTGTGGTGTATCGGAAACTAATACTGGTCTCACAGGGAATGCTCAAAGCACCGACTGTAAGTAGAGTGTCTATTCTTGTACTTAAGGCGGCATTGCGCCCTTTGTATTTAATTCCGATGCGATTTCTGTGTGTAATCGTCAATGTGAAGATACAAGGAATACATTGAACTTGCAGTGGTGTATCGGAAACTAATACGGGTCACACTGGAAAGGATCAAAACACAGACTCTAAGAAGTTTCACTCTGCTTGTACTTAAGACTTCATTGTGCCCTTTGTATTTAATTCCGATGTAATTTCAGTGTTTCATCGTCAATGCGTATTTCCAAGGAATACTTTGAACCTGCAGTGGTGTATCGGAAACTAATACTGGTCCCACAGAGAATGCTCAAATCATCGACAGTAAGAAGAGTCTCTATTCTTGTACTTAAGGCGGCATTGTTCCTTTTGTATTTAATTGCGAAGTAATTTCAGTGTTTCATCGTCAATGTGTATGTCCAAGGAATACATTGAATCTGGAGTGGTGCTGGTCTCACAGGGAATGCTCAAAGCACAGACTGTAAGAAGAGTCTCTATTCTTGTAATTAAGGCGGCATTGTGCCTTTTGTATTTAATTCCAATGCGATTTCTGTGTTTCATCGTCAATGTGAAGGTCCAGGGAATACATTGAACCTGCAGTGGTGCATCGGAAGCTAATACTGGTCTCACAGGGAATGCTCAAAGCACCGACTGTAAGTAGAGTGTCTATTCTTGTACTTAAGGCGGCATTGCGCCCTTTGTATTTAATTCTGATGCCATTTCTGTGTATCATCGTCGATGTGAAAGTCCAAGGAATACACTGAACCTGCAGTGGTGTATCGGAAACTAATACTGGTCTCACAGGAAAGGATCAAAGCACAGACCCTAAGAATTCGCACTCCTCTTGTACTTAAGGCGTCATTGTGCCCTTTGTATTTTATTCCGATGTAATTTCAGTGTTTCATCGTCAATGTATATGTCCAAGGAATACTTTGAACCTGCAGTGGTGTATCGGAAACTAATACTGGTCTCACAGGGAATGCTCAAAGCACCGACTGTAAGAAGAGACTCTATTCTTGTACTTAAGGTGGCATTGTGCATTTTGTATTTAATTCCGATGCGATTTCAGTGTTTCATCGTCAATATGAAGGTACAAGGAATACATTGAACCTGCAGTGGTCTATCAGAAACTAATACTGGTCTCACAGGAAAGGATCAAAGCACAGACTCTAAGATGTCTCACTCATCTTGCACATAAGGCGTCATTGTGCACTTTGTATTTAATTCCGATGTAATTTCAGTGTGTCATCATCAATGTGTATGTCCAAGGGATACTTTGAACCAGCAGTGGTGTATCGGAAACTAATACTGGTCTCACAGGGAATGCTCAAAGCACCGACTGTAAGAAGAGTCTCTATTCTTGTACTTAAGGCGGCATTGTGCCTTTTGTATTTAATTCCGATGTAATTTCTGTGTTTCATCGTCAATATGAAGGTCCAAGGAATACATTGAACCTGCAGTGGTGTATCGGAAACTAATACTGGTCTCACAGGGAATGCTCAATGCACCGACTGTAAGAAGTGCCTCTTTCCTTGTACTTAAGGCGGCATTGTTCCTTTTGCATTTAATTCCGATGTAATTTCAGTGTTTCATTGTCAATGTGTATATCCAAGGACTACATTGAACCTGCAGTGGTGTATCGTATACTAATACTCTTCTCACAGGGCATGCTCAAAGCACCGACTGTAAGAAGAGTCTCTATTCTTGTACTTAAGGCGGCATTGTGCCTTTTGTTTTTAATTCCGATGCGATTTCTGTGTTTCATCGTCAATGTGAAGCTCCAAGGAATACAATCAACCTGCAGTTGTGTATCGGAAACTAATACTGGTCTCACAGGGAATGCTGAAAGCACCGACTGTAAGAAGAGTCTCTATGCTTGTTCGTAAGGCGGCATTGTGCCTGTTGTATTTAATTCCGATGAGATTTTTGTGTTTCATCGTCAATTTGAAGGTCCAAGGAATACATTGAACAGCAGTGGTGTATTGGAAACTAATACTAGTCTCACAGGGAATGCTCAAAGCACCGACTTTAAGTAGAGTCTGTATTCTTGTACTTAAGGCGGCATTGTGCCTTTTGTATTTAATTCAGGTGCGAAATCTGTGTTTCATCGTCAATGTGAAGGTCCAAGGAATACACTGAACCTGCAGTGGTGTATCGGAAACTAATACTGGTCTCACAGGGAATGCTAAAAGCACCGACTGTAAGAAGAGTCTCTATTCTTGTACTTAAGGCGGCATTGTGCCTTTTATAATTAATTCCGATGCGATATCTGTGTATAATCGTGAATGTGAAGGTCCAAGGAATACATTGAACCTACAGTGGTGTATCGGAAACTAATACTGGTCTCACAGGGAATGCTCAAAGCGCCGACTGTAAGAAGAGTCTCTATTCTTGTACTTAAGGCGGCATTGGGCCTTTTGTATTTAATATCGATGCGATTTCTTTCTTTCATCGTCAATGTGAAGGTTCAAGGAATACATTGAAACTGCAGTGGTGTATCGGAAACTAATACTGGTCTCACAATGAATGCTCAAAGCACCGACTGTAAGTAGAGTGTCTATTCTTGTACTTAAGGCGGCATTGCGCCCTTTGTATTTAATTCCGATGCGATTTCTGTGTTTCATCGTCAATGTGAAGGTCCAGGGAATACATTGAATCTGCAGTGGTGTATCGGAAACTAATACTGGTCCCACAGGGAATGCTCAAAGCACCGACTGTAAGTAGAGTCTGTATTCTTGTACTTAAGGCGGCATTGTGCATTTTGTATTTAATTCCGATGCGATTTCTGTGTTTCCTCGTCAATGTGAAGGTCCAAGGAATACACTGAACCTGCAGTGGTGTATCGGAAACTAATACTGGTCTCACAGGGAATGCTAAAATTACCGACTGTAAGAAGAGTCTCTATTCTTGTATTTATGGCGGCATTGTGCCTTTTGTATTTAACTCCGATGCGATTTCTGTGTATAATCGTCAATGTGAAGGTCCAAGGAATACATTGAACCTGCAGTGGTGTATCGGAAACTAATACTGGTCTCACAGGGAATGCTCAAAGCGCCGACTCTAAGAAGAGTCTCTATTCCTGTACTTAAGGCGGCATTGGGCCTTTTGTATTTAATATCGATGCGATTTCTGTCTTTCATCGTCAATGTGAAGGTTCAAGGAATACATTGAAACTGCAGTGGTGTATCGGAAACTAATACTGGTCTCACAGTGAATGCTCAAAGCACTGACAGTAAGTAGAGTCTATATTCTTGTACTTAACGCGGCATTGTGCCTTTTGTATTTAATTCCGATGCGATTTATGTGTTTCATCGTCAATCTGAAGGTCCAAGGAATACATTGAACCTGCAGTGGTGTATCGGAAACTAATACTGGTCTCACAGGGAATGCTCAAAAAACCGACTGTAAGAAGAGTGTCTATTCTTGAACTTAAGGCGGCATTGTGCCCTTTGTATTTAATTCCGATGTAATTTCAGTGTTTCATCGTCAATGCGTATTTCCAAGGAATACATTGAACCTGCAGTGGTGTATCGGAAACTAATACTGGTCCCACAGAGAATGCCCAAATCACCGACAGTAAGAAGAGTCTCTATTCTTGTACTTAAGGCGGCATTGTTCCTTTTGTATTTAATTGCGAAGTAATTTCAGTGTTTCATCGTCAATGTGTATGTCCAAGGAATACATTGAATCTGGAGTGGTGTATCGGATACTAATGCTGGTCTCACAGGGAATGCTCAAAGCACAGACTGTAAGAAGAGTCTCTATTCTTGTAATTAAGGCGGCATTGTGCCTTTTGTATTTAATTCCAATGCGATTTCTGTGTTTCATCGTCAAATTGAAGGTCCAGGGAATACATTGAACCTGCAGTGGTGTATCGGAAGCTAATACTGGTCTCACAGGGAATGCTCAAAGCACCGACTGTAATTAGAGTCTGTATTCTTGTACTTAAGGCGGCATTGTGCCTTTTGTATTTAATTCCGATGCGATTTCTGTGTTTCATCGTCAATGTGAAGGTCCAAGGAATACACTGAACCATCAGTGGTGTATCGGAAGCTAATACTGGTCTCACAGGGAATGCTCAAAGCACCGACTGTAAGTAGAGTGTCTATTCTTGTACTTAAGGCGGCATTGCGCCCTTTGTATTTAATTCTGATGCCATTTCTGTGTATCATCGTCGATGTGAAAGTCCAAGGAATACACTGAACCAGCAGTGGTGTATCGGAAACTAATACTGGTCTCACAGGTAATGCTCAAAGCACCGACTGATAGAAGAGTCACTATTCTTGTACTTAAGGCGGCATTGTGCCTTTTGTATTTAAATCCGATGCGATTTCTGTGTTTCATCGTCAATGTGAAGGTCCAAGAATTACATTGGACTTGCAGTGCTGTATCGGAAACTAATACTGGTCTCAGAGGGAATGCTCAAAACACCGACAGTAAGAAGAGTCTCTATTGTTGTACTTAAGGCGATATTGTTCCTTTTGTATTTAAATCCGATGTAATTTCAGTGTTTTATCGTCAATGTGTATGTCCAAGGAATACATTGAACCTGCAGTGGTGTATCGGATACTAATACTGGTCTCACAGGGAATGCTCAAAGCACCGACTGTAAGAAGAGTCTCTATTCTTGTACTTAAGGCGGCATTGTGCCATTTTGTATTTAATTCCGATGCGATTTCTGTGTTTCGTCGTCAATGTGAAGGTCCAAGGAATACATTGAACTTGCAGTGGTGTATCGGAAACTAATACTGGTCTCACAGGGAATGCTCAAAGCACCGACTGTAAGTAGAGTCTGTATTCTTGTACTTAGGTCGGCATTGTTCCTTTTGTATTTAATTCCGATGCGATTTCTGGGTTTCATCGTCAATGTAAAGGTCCAAGGAATACACTGAACCTATAGTGATGTATCGGAAACTAATACTGGTCTCACAGGGATCGCTCAAAGCACCGACAGTAAGATGAGTGTCTATTCATGTACTTAAGGCAGCATTGTGCACTTTGTATTTAATTCCGATGCCATTTCTGTGTTTCATCGTCGATGTGAATGTCCGAGGAATACACTGAACCTGCAGTGGTGTATCGGAAACTAATACTGGTCTCACAGGGAATGCTCAAAACACCGACTGTAAGAAGAGTCTCTATTCTTGTACTTAAGGCGGCATTGTGCCTTTTGTATTTAATTCCGATGCGATTTCTGTGTGTAATCGTTAATGTTAAGGTCCAAGGAATACATTGAACCTGCAGTGGCGTATCGGAAACTAATACGGGTCACACTGGAAGGGATCAAAACACAGACTCTAAGAAGTCTCACTCTGCTTGTTCTTAAGACTTCATTGTGCCCTTTGTATTTTATTCCGATGTAATTTCAGTGTTTCATCGTCAATGCGTATTTCCAAGGAATACATTGAACCTACAGTGGTGTATCGGAAACTAATACTGATCTCACAGAGAATGCTCAAAGCACCGACAGTAAGAAGAGTCTCTATTCTTGTACTTAAGGCGGCATTGTTCCTTTTGTTTTAAATTGCGATGTAATTTCAGTGTTTCATCGTCAATGTGTATGTCCAAGGAATACATTGAATCTGCAGTGGTGTATCGGATACTAATGCTGGTCTCACAGGGAATGCTCAAAGCACAGACTGTAACAAGAGTCTCTATTCTTGTAATTAAGGCGGCATTGTGCATTTTGTATTTAATTCCAATGCGATTTCTGTGTTTCATCGTCAATGTGAAGGTCCAGGGAATACATTGAATCTGCAGTGGTGTATCGGAAACTAATACTGGTCCCACAGGGAATGTTCAAAGCACCGACTGTAAGTAGAGTCTGTATTCTTGTACTTAAGGCGGCATTGTGCATTTTGTATTTAATTCCGATGCGATTTCTGTGTTTCCTCGTCAATGTGAAGGTCCAAGGAATACACTGAACCTGCAGTGGTGTATCGGAAACTAATACTGGTCTCACAGGGAATGCTAAAAATACCGACTGTAAGAAGAGTCTCTATTCTTGTATTTATGGCGGCATTGTGCCTTTTGTATTTAATTCCGATGCGATTTCTGTGTATAATCGTGAATGTGAAGGTCCAAGGAATACATTGAACCTGCAGTGGTGTATCGGAAACTAATACAGGTCTCACAGGGAATGCTCAAAGCGCCGACTCTAAGAAGAGTCTCTATTCCTGTACTTAAGGCGGCATTGGGCCTTTTGTATTTAATATCGATGCGATTTCTGTCTTTCATCGTCAATGTGAAGGTTCAAGGAATACATTGAAACTGCAGTGGTGTATCGGAAACTAATACTGGTCTCACAGTGAATGCTCAAAGCACTGACAGTAAGTAGAGTCTATATTCTTGTACTTAACGCGGCATTGTGCCTTTTGTATTTAATTCCGATGCGATTTATGTGTTTCATTGTCAATCTGAAGGTCCAAGGAATACATTGAACCTGCAGTGGTGTATCGGAAACTAATACTGGTCTCACAGGGAATGCTCAAAAAACCGACTGTAAGAAGAGTGTCTATTCTTGTACTTAAGGCGGCATTGTGCCCTTTGTATTTAATTCCGATGCCATTTCTGTGTTTCATCGTCGATGTGAAAGTCCAAGGAATACACTGAACCTGCAGTTGTGTATCGGAAACTAATACTGGTCTCACAGGGAATGCTCAAAGCCCCGACTGTAAGAAGAGTCTCTATTCTTGTACTTAAGGCAGCATTGTGCCTTTTGTATTTAATTTCGATGCGATTTCAGTGTTTCATCGTCAATATGAAGGTCCAAGAAATACATTAAACCTGCAGTGGTGTATCAAAAACTAATACTGGTCACACAGGGAATGCTCAAATCACCGACTGTAAGAAGAGTCTCTATTCTTGTACTTAAGGCGGCATAGTGCCTTTTGTATTTAATTCCCATGCGATTTCTGTGTTTCATCGTCAATGTGAAGGCGCAAGGAATACATTGAACCAGCAGTGGTGTATCGGAAACTAATACTGGTCTCACAGGGAATGCTCACAGCACCCACTGTAAGAAGAGTCTCTATTCTTGTACTTAAGGCAGCATTGTGCCTTTTGTATTTAATTCCGACGCGATTTCAGTGTTTCATCGTCAATATGAAGGTCCAAGGAATACATAGAACCTGCAGTGGTGTATCAGAAACTAATACTGGTCTCACAGGAAAGGATCAAAGCACAGTCCCTAAGAATTCGCACTCTTCTTGTACTTAAGGCGTCATTGTGCCCTTTATATTTTAGTCCGATGTAATTTCAGTGTTTCATCGTCAATGTGTATGTCCAAGGAATACTTTGAACCTGCAGTGGTGTATCGGAAACTAATACTGGTCTCACAGGGAATGCTCAAATCTCCAACTGTAAGTAGAGTCTCTATTCTTGTACTTAAGGTGGCATTGTGCATTTTGTATTTAATTCCGATGCGATTTCAGTGTTTCATCGTCGATATGAAGGTCCAAGGAATACATTGAACCTGCAGTGGTGTATCAGAAACTAATACTGGTCTCACAGGAAAGGATCAAAGCACAGACTCTAAGATGTCTCACTCATCTTGCACTTAAGGCGTCATTGTGCCCTTTGTATTTAATTCCGATGTAATATCAGTGTGTCATCATCAATGTGTATGTCCAAGGAATACTTTGAACCAGCAGTGGTGAATCGGAAACTAATACTGGTCTCACAGGGAATGCTCAAAGCACCGACTGTAAGAAGAGTCTCTATTCTTGTACTTAAGGCGGCATTGTGCCTTTTGTATTTAATTCCGATGTAATTTCTGTGTTTCATCGTCAATATGAAGGTCCAAGGAATACATTGAACCTGCAGTGGTGTATCGGAAACTAATACTGGTCTCACAGGGAGTGCTCAATGCACCGACTGTAAGAAGTGCCTCTTTCTTTGTACTTAAGGCGGCATGGTTCCCTTTTGTATTTAATTGCGATGTAATTTCAGTGTTTCATCGTCAATGTGTATATCCAAGGTCTACATTGAACCTGCAGTAGTGTATCGTATACTAATACTCTTCTCACAGGGCATGCTCAAAGCACCGACTGTAAGAAGAGTCTCTATTCTTGTACTTAAGGCGGCATTGTGCCTTTTGTTTTTAATTCCGATGTGATTTCTGTGTTTCATCGTCAATGTGAAGCTCCAGGGAATACAATCAACCTGCAGTTGTGTATCGGAAACTAATACTGGTCTCACAGGGAATGCTGAAAGCACCGACTGTAAGAAGAGTCTCTATTCTTGTTCGTAAGGCGGCATTGTGCCTGTTGTATTTAATTCCGATGAGATTTTTGTGTTTCATCGTCAATGTGAAGGTCCAAGGAATACATTGAACAGCAGTGGTGTATTGGAAACTAATACTAGTCTCACAGGGAATGCTCAAAGCACCGACTTTAAGTAGAGTCTGTATTCTTGTACTTAAGGCGGCATTGTGCCTTTTTTATTTAATTCAGGTGCGAAATCTGTGTTACATCGTCAATGTGAAGGTCCGAGGATTACATTGGACCTGAAGTGCTGAATCGGTAACTAATACTGGTCTCAGAGGGAATGCTCAAAACACCAACAGTAAGAAGAGTCTCAATTCTTGTACTTAAGGCGACATTGTTCCTTTTGCATTTAAATCCGATGTAATTTCAGTGTTTCATCGTCAATGTGTATGTCGAAGGAATACATTGAACCGGCAGTGGTGTATCGGATACTAATACTGGTCTCACATGGGAATGCTCAAAGCACCGACTGTAAGAAGAGTCTCTATTCTTGTACTTATGGTGGCATTGTGCCATTTTGTATTTAATTCCGATGCGATTTCTGTGTTTCATCGTCAATGTGAAGATACAAGGAATACATTGAACTTGCAGTGGTGTATCGGAAACCAATACGGGTCACACTGGAAAGGATCAAAACACAGACTCTAAGAAGTCTCACTCTGCTTGTACTTAAGACTTCATTGTGCCCTTTGTATTTAATTCCGATGTAATTTCAGTGTTTCATCGTCAATGCGTATTTCCAAGGAATACATTGAACCTGCAGTGGTGTATCGGAAACTAATACTGGTCCCACAGAGAATGCTCAAAGCACTGACAGTAAGAAGAGTCTCTATTCTTGTACTTAAGGCGGCATTGTTCCTTTTGTATTTAATTGCGAAGTAATTTAGTGTTTCGTCGTCAATGTGTATGTCCAAGGAATACATTGAATCTGGAGTGGTGTATCGGATACTAATGCTGGTCTCACAGGGAATGCTCAAAGCACAGACTATAAGAAGAGTCTCTATTCTTGTAATTAAGGCGGCATTGTGGCTTTTGTATTTAATTCTAATCCGATGTCTTTGTTTCATCGTCAATGTGAAGGTCCAGGAATACGTTGAACCTGCAGTGGTGTATCGGAAGCTAATACTGGTCTCACAGGGAACGCTCAAAGCACCGACTGTAAGTAGAGTCTGTATTCTTTTACTTAAGGCGGCATTGTGCCTTTTGTATTTAGTTCCGATGCGATTTCTGTGTTTCATCGTCAATGTGAAGGTCCAAGGAATACACTGAACCTGCAGTGGTGTATCGGAAACTAATACTGGTCTCACAGGGAATGCTAAAAGCACCGACTGTAAGAAGAGTCTCTATTCTTGTACTTAAGGCGGCATTGTGCCTTTTGTATTTAATTCCGATGCGATTTCTGTGTATAATCGTGAATGTGAAGGTCCAAGGAATACATTGAACCTGCAGTGGTGTATCGGAAACTAATACTGGTCTCACAGGGAATGCTCAAAGCGCCGACTGTAAGAAGAGTCTCTATTCTTGTACTTAAGGCGGCATTGGGCCTTTTGTATTTAATATCGATGCGATTTCTGTCTTTCATCGTCAATGTGAAGGTTCAAGGAATACATTGAAAATGCAGTGGTGTATCGGAAACTAATACTGGTCTCACAGGGAATGCTCAAAGCACCGACTGTAAGTAGAGTGTCTATTCTTGTACTTAAGGCGGCATTGCGCCCTTTGTATTTAATTCTGATGCCATTTCTGTGTTTCATCTTCGATGTGAAAGTCCAAGGAATACACTGAACCAGCAGTGGTGTATCGGAAACTAATACTGGTCTCACATTTAATGCTCAAAGCACCGACTGAAAGAAGAGTCACTATTCTTGTACTTAAGGCGGCATTGTGCCTTTTGTATTTAAATCCGATGCGATTTCTGTGTTTCATCGTCAATGTGAAGGTCCAAGAATTACATTGGACTTGCAGTGCTGTATCGGAAACTAATACTGGTCTCAGAGGGAATGCTCAAAACACCGACAGTAAGAAGAGTCTCTATTCTTGTACTTAAGGCGATATTGTTCCTTTTGTATTTAAATCCGATGTAATTTCAGTGTTTTATCGTCAATGTTGAAACGTCCCCTTTGAACAATTATACATGACTGTGCTTAAACTGACACACAATATTTTGTTAGCGCAACACAATCTGACTTTTAAAATTCCCTACAAAAGAATGGCCCTGACTAACATAAAACTATACCTTTCACAAATCACTAAATCACTTCAAAAGAATAGAAATAGACATATACATCAGTGTTACAAAAATAGTGACATAAGTATATACATAAAATAATGAGAATAGTTTTCGAAACATTAATTTCACACATGAACATTGAAACAGAACAGAATTGTAAACAACTTTACAAGGAAAATAACATATTATTAATGCAACTTATATTTGAGGATAACAGTATTCCTTCTCATAGTGAATATAGCTTAGTATTAGAAGAGAAAAAAATTCTATGAAACAGTACACAGAGACAGGAAGAAAACAAATACTCAAGGGTACACAAACACATAGTGGGATAACACCAATAGGAAAGGACAGGGTTCGTTTTCAGTGTAACATTTGGTACTGCAGTCCAACCCAAAACTTCATATATCTTTCCTCTTATTTCATCCTTCGTTTCCACCAAAAAAAATTCTATCTAAGCATGCTTTCTGTATTTATATGTTCACACATTTCTTACCTCAACATTTATTTCCAAGAAAATCCTACCTAAACCCGTTTTCTCAATGCATTTCTTCCAATTCATCTCAACTCATTCTCTTAGAGGCTACCCCCTCTTAAGCTAACTTAAATCTACTGAGCTCAGATGCTAAACTAAGGGACGAGGCAATGTAGCATCACATAACAAATCAACACAAACAGCAATGCAAAAAATGCAAATTGGCAAAGCTTGCAGCATAAATGAGCAAAAGTCAAATTCAATAACACTATGCCTGGCAAACAGCAGCAACTTATACCTAAACATAATACATTGAAACTGCAGTGGTGTATCGGATACTAATACTGGTCTCACAGGGAATGCTCAAAGCACCGACTGTAAGAAGAGTCTCTAATCTTGTACTTAAGGCGGCATTGTGCCATTTTGTATTTAATTCCGATGCGATTTCTGTGTTTCATCGTCAATGTGAAGGTCCAAGGAATACATTGAACATGCAATGGTGTATCGGAAACTAATACTGGTCTCACAGGGAATGCTCAAAGCACCGACTGTAGGTAGTGTATGTATTCTTGTACATAGGGCGGCATTGTTCCTTTTGTATTTAATTCCGATGCGAATTCTGGGTTTCATCGTCAATGTGAAGGTCCAAGGAATACACTGAACCTACAGTGGTGTATCGGAAACTAATACTGGTCTCACAGGGAATGCTCAAAGCACCGACTGTAAGAAGAGTGTCTATTCTTGTACTTAAGGCGGCATTGTGCACTTTGTATTTAATTCCGATGCCATTTCTGTGTTTCATCGTCGATGTGTATGTCCAAGGAATACATTGAACCTGAAGTGGTGTACCGGATACTAATTCTGGTCTCACAGGGAATGCTCAAAGCACTGACAGTAAGTAGAGTCTATATTCCTGTACTTAAGGCGGCATTGTGCCTTTTGTATTTAATTCCGATGCGATTTATGTGTTTCATCGTCAATGTGAAGGTCCAAGGAATAAATTGAACCTGCACTGGTGTATCGGAAACTAATACTGGTCTCACAGGGAATGCTCAATGCACCGACTGTAAGAAGAGTGTCTATTCTTGTACTTAAGGCGGCATTGTGCCCTTTGTATTTAATTCCGATGCCATTTCTGTGTTTCATCGTCGATGTGAAAGTCCAAGGAATACACTGAACCTGCAGTTGTATATCGGAAACTAATACTGGTCTCACAGGGAATGCTCAAAACACCGACTGTAAGAAGAGTCTCTATTCTTGTACTTAAGGCGGAATTGTGCCTTTTGTATTTAATTCCGATGCGATTTCTGTGTGTAATCGTCAATGTGATGGTCCAAGGAATACATTGAACCTGCAGTGGCGTATCGGAAACTAATACGGGTAGCACAGGAAAGGATCAAACACAGACTCTAAGAAGTCTCACTCTGCTTGTACTTAAGGAGTCATTGTGCCCTTTGTATATAATTCCGATGTAATTTCAGTGTTTCATCATCAATGCGTATTTCCGAGGAATACATTGAACCTGCAGTGGTGTATCGGAAACTAATACTGGTCTCACAGGGAATGCTCAAAACACCGACAGTAAGAAGAGTCTCTATTCTTGTACTTAAGGCGGTATTGTTCGTTTTGTATTTAATTCCGATGTAATTTCAGTGTTTCATCGTCAATGTGTATGTCCAAGGAATACATTGAACCTGCAGTGGTGTATCGGAAACTAATACTGGTCTCACAGGGAATGCTCAAAGCACCGACTGTAAGAAGAGTGTCTATTCTTGTACTTAACTCGGCATTGTGCCCTTTGTATTTAATTCCGATGCTATTTCTGTGTTTCATCGTCAATGTGAAAGTCCTAGGAATACACTGAACCTGCAGTGGTGTATCGGAAACTAATACTGGTCTCACAGGGAATGCTCAAAGCACCGACTGTAAGAAGAGTCTCTATTTTTGTAGTTAAGGCGGCATTGTGCTTTTTGTATTTAATTCCGATGCTATTTCTGTGTTTCAACGTCAATGTGAAGGTCCAAGGAGTACATTGAACCGGCAGTGGTGTATCGGAAATTAATACAATTCTCACAGGGACTGCTCAAACAACCGACTGTAAGAAGAGTCTCTATTCCTGTACTTATGGCGGCATTCTGCCCTTTGTATTTAATTCCGATGCGATTTCTGTGTTTCATCGTCAATGAGAAGGTCCAAGGAATACATTGAAACTGCAGTGTTGTATCGGAAACTATTACTGGTGTCACAGGATAGGGTCAAGCACAGACTCTAAGAAGTCTCACTCTTCTTGCACATAAGGCGTCAGTGTGCCCTTTGTATTTAATTCCGATGTAATTTCAGTGTTTCATCGTCAATGTGTATGTTCAAGGAATACATTGAACCTGCAGTGGTGTATCGGAAACTAATACTGGTCTCACAGGGAATACTCGACGCACCGGCTGTGAGAATAGTCTCTACTCTTGTACTTAAGGCGGCATTGTGCCTTTTGTATTTAATTCCAATGTGATTTCTGTGTTTCATCGTCAATGTGAAGGTCCAAGTTATACACTCCTGGAAGTTGAAATAAGAACACCGTGAATTCATTGTCCTAGGAAGGGGAAACTTTATTGTCACATTCCTTTGGTCAGATACATCACATGATCACACTGACAGAACCACAGGCACATAGACACAGGCAACAGAGCTTGCACAATGTCGGCACTAGTACAGTGTATATCCTCCTTTCGCAGCAATGCAGGCTGCTATTCTCCCATGGAGACGATCGTAGAGATGCTGGATGTAGTCCTGTGGAGCGGCTTGCCATGCCATTTCCACCTGGCGCCTCAGTTGGAGCAGCGTTCGTGCTGGACGTGCAGACCGCGTGAGACGACGCTTCATCCAGTCCCAAACATGCTCAATGAGGGACAGATCCGGAGATCTTGCTGGCCAGGGTAGTTGACGTACACCTTCTAGAGCACGTTGGGTGGCACGGGATACATGTGGACGTGCATTGTCCTGTTGGAACAGCAAGTTCCCTTGCCGGTCTAGGAATGGTAGAACGATGGGTTCGATGACGGTTTGGATGTACCGTGCACTATTCAGTGTCCCCTCGACGATCACCAGTGGTGTACGGCCAGTGTAGGAGATCGCTCCTCACACCATGATGCTGGGTGTTGGCCCTGTGTGCCTCGGTCGTATGCAGTCCTGATTGTGGCGCTCACCTGCACGGCGCCAAACACGCATACGACCATCATTGGCACCAAGGCAGAAGCGACTCTCATCGCTGAAGACGACACGTCTCCATTCGTCCCTCCATTCACACCTGTCGCGACACCACTGGAGGCGGGCTGCACGATGTTGGGGCGTGAGCGGAAGACGGCCTAACGGTGTGCGGGACCGTAGCCCAGCTTCATGGAGACGGTTGCGAATGGTCCTCGCCGATACCCCAGGAGCAACAGTGTCCCTAATTTGCTGGGAAGTGGCGGTGCGGTCCCCTACGGCACTGCGTAGGATCCTACGGTCTTGGCGTGCATCCGTGCGCCGCTGCGGTCCGGTCCCAGGTCGACGGGCACGTGCACCTTCCGCCGACCACTGGCGACAACATCGATGTACTGTGGAGACCTCACGCCCCAAGTGTTGAGCAATTCGGCGGTACGTCCACCCGGCCTCCCGCATGCCCACTATACGCCCTCGCTCAAAGTCCGTCAACTGCACATACGGTTCACGTCCATGCTGTCGCGGCATGCTACCAGTGTTAAAGACTGCGATGGAGCTCCGTATGCCACGGCAAACTGGCTGACACTGACGGCGGCGGTGCACAAATGCTGCGCAGCCAGAGCCATTCGACGGCCAACAGCGCGGTTCCTGGTGTGTCCGCTGTGCCGTGCGTGTGATCATTGCTTGTACAGCCCTCTCGCAGTGTCTGGAGCAAGTATGGTGGGTCTGACACACCGGTGTCAATGTGTTCTTTTTTCCATTTCCAGGAGTGTACATTGAACCTGCAGTGGTGTATCGGAAACTAATTCTGGTCTCACAGGGATTGCTCAAAGCACCGACTGTAAGTAGAGTCTGTATTCTTGTACTTAAAGCTGCATTGTGTCTTTTGTATTTAATTCCGATGCAATTTCTGTGTTTCATCGTCAATGTGTATGTCCAAGGAATACATTGAATCTGCAGTGATGTATCGGATACTAATACTGGTCTCACAGGGAATGCTCAAAGCGAAGACTGTAAGAAGAGTCTCTATTCTTGTACTTAAGGCGGCATTGTGCCTTTTGTATGTAATTCCAATGCGATTTCTGTGTTTCATCGTCAATGTGAAGGTCCAATGAATACATTGAACCTACAGTGGTGTATCGGAAACTAATACTGGTCTCACAGGGAATGCACAAAGCACCGACTGTAAGTAGAGTCTGTATTCTTGTACTTAAGGCGGCATGATGCCTTTTGTATTTAATTCCGATGCGATTTCTGTGTTGCATCGTCCATGTGAAGGTCCAAGGAATACATTGAACCTGCAGTGGTGTATCGGAAACTAATACTGGTCTCACAGGGAATGCTCAAAGCACCGACTGTAAGAAGAGTCTCTATTCTTGTACTTAAGGCGGCATTTTGTCTTTTGTATTTAATTCCGATGCGATTTCTGTGTATAATCGTCAATGTGAAGGTCCAAGGGATACATTGAACCTGCAGTGGTGTATCGGAAACTAATACTGGTCTCACAGGGAATGCTCAAAGCACCGATTGTAAGAAGAGTGTCTATTCTTGTACTTGAGGCGGCATTGTGCCCTTTGTATTTAATTCCGATGCCATTTCTGTGTTTCATCGTCAATGTGTATGTTCAAGGAATGCATTGAACCTGCAGTGGTGTATCGGATGCTAATACTGGTCTCACAGAGAATGCTCGAAGCACAGTCTGTAAGAAGAGTCTCTATTCTTGTACTTAAGGCGGCATTGTGCCTTTTGTATTTCATTCCAATGTGATTTCAGTGTTTCATCGTCAATGTGAAGGTCCAAGTTATACATTGAACCTGCAGTGGTGGATCGGAAACTAATACTGCTCTCACAGGGAATGCTCAAAGCACCGACTGTAAGTAGAGTCTGTATTCTTGTACTTAAATCTGCATTGTGTCTTTTGTATTTAATTTCGATGCATTTTCTGTGTTACCTCGTCAATGTGTATGTCCAAGGAATACATTGAATCTGCAATGGTGTATCGGATACTAATACTGGTCTCACAGGGAATGCTCAAAGCACAGACTGTAAGAAGAGTCTCTATTCTTGTACTTAAGGCGGCATTGTGCCTTTTGTATTTAATTCCAATGCGATTTCTGTGTTTCATCGTCAATGTGAAAGTCCAAGGAATACATTGAACCTGAAGTGGTGTATCGGAAACTAATACTGGTCTCACAGGGAATGCTCAAATCACCGACTGTAGGAAGAGTCTCTATTCTTGTACTTAATTTGGCATTGTGCCTTTTTGTATTTAATTCTGTTACGATTTCTGTGTTTCATCGTCAATGTGATGGTCCAAGTTATACATTGAACCTGCAGTGGTGTATCGGATATTAATACTGGTTTCTCAGGGAATGCTCAAAGCACGGACTGTAAGAAGAGCCTCTATTGTTGTACTTAGGGCGGCATTGTGCCTTTTGTATATAAGTCCGATGCAATTTCTGTGTTTCATCGTCAATATGTATGTCCAAGGAATACATTGAATCTGCAGTGGTATATCGGATACTAATACTGGTCTCACAGGGAATGCTCAAAGCACAGACTGTAAGAAGAGTCTCTATTCTTGTACTTAAGGCGGCATTGTGCCTTTTGTATTTAATTCCGTTGCGATTTCTGTGTTTCATCGTCAATGTGATGGTCCAAGGAATACGTTGAACCTGCAGTGGTGTATCGCAAACTAATACTGTTCTCACAGGGAATGCTCAAAGCATCGACTGTAGGTAGAGTCTGTATTCTTGTACTTAAGGCGGCATTGTGCCTTTTGTATTTAATTTCGAGGCGATTTCTGTTTTTCATCGTCAATGTGCAGGTCCAAGGAATATATTGAACCTGCAGTGGTGTATCGGAAACTATACTGGTCTCACAGGGAATGCACAAAGCACCGACTGTAAGAAGAGTGTCTATTCTTGTACTTAAGGCGGCATTGTATCCTTTGTATTTAATTCCGATGTAATTTCAGTGTTTCATCGTCAATGCGTATTTCCAAGGAATACATTGAACCTGCAGTGGTGTATCGGAAAGTAATACTGGTCTAACAGGGAGTGCTCAAAGCACCGATTGTAAAAAGAGTGTCTATTCTTGTACTTGAGGCGGCATTGTGCCCTTTGTATTTAATTCCGATGCCATTTCTGTTTTTCATCGTCTATGTGTATGTTCAAGGAATACATTGAAACTGAAGTGGTGTACCGGATACTAATACTGGTCTCACAGGGAATACTCGACGCACCGGCTGTGAGAATAGTCTCTATTCTTGTACTTAAGGCGGCATTGTGCCTTTGGTATTTAATTCCGATGCGATTTCTGTGTTTCATCGTCAATGTGAAGGTCCAAGGAATACATTGAACCTGCAGTGGTGTATCGGAAGCTAATACTGGACTCACAGGGAATGCTCAAAGCACCGACAGTAAGTAGAGTCTGTATTCTTGTACTTAAGGCAGCATTGTGCCTTTTGTATTTAATTCCGATGCGATATCTGTGTTGCATCGTCAATGTGAAGGTCCAAGGAATACATTGAACCTGCAGTGATGTATCGGAAACTAATACTGGTCTCACAGGGAATGCTCAGAGCACCGACTGTAAGAAGAGTCTCTATTCTTGTACTTAACGCGGCATTGGGCCTTTTGTATTTAATTCCGATGCGATTTCTGTGTTTCATACTCAATGTGAAGGTCCTAGGAATCCATTGAAACTGCAGTGTTGTATCGGAAACTAATACTGGTTTCACAGGATAGGTTCAAAGCACAGACTCTAAGAAGCCTCACTCTTCTTGCACTTAAGGCGTAATTGTGCCCTTTGTATTTAATTCCGATATAATTTCAGTGTTTCATCGTCAATGTGTATTTTCAAGGAATACATTGAACCTGCAGTGGTGTATCGGAAACTAATACTGGTCTCACAGGGAAAGTTCAAAGCACAGACTGTAAGAAGAGTCTCTATTCTTGTACTTAAGGCGGCATTGTGCCTTTTGTATTTAATTCCAATGCGTTTTCTGTGTTTCATCGTCAATGTGAAAGTCCAAGGAATACATTAAACCTGCAGTGGTGTATCGGAAACTAATACTGGTCTCACAGGGAATGCTCAAAGAACCGACTGTAAGGAGAGTCTGTATTCTTGTACTTAAGGCAGCATTGTGTCTTTTGTATTTAATTCCGATGCAATTTCTGTGTTTCATCGTCAATGTGTATGTCTCAGGAATACACTGAATCTGCACTGGTGTATCGGATACTAATACTGGTCTCACAGGGAATGCTCATAGCACAGACTGTAAGAAGAGTCTCTATTCTTGTACTTAAGGCGGCATTGTGCCTTTAGTATTTAATTCCAATGCGATTTCTGTGTTTCATCGTCAATGTGTATGTCCAAGGAGTACATTGAACCTGTAGTGGTGTATCGGAAACTAATACTGGTCTCACAGGAATTGCTCAAATCACCGACAGTAAGTAGAGTCTGTATTCTTGTACTTAAGGCGGCATTGTGTCTTTTGTATTTAATTCCGATGCGATTTCTGTGTTGCATCGTCAATGTGAAGGTCCAAGAAATACATTGAACCTGCAGTGGTGTATCGGAAACTAATACTGGTCTAACAGGGAATTCTCAAAGCTCCGACTGTAAGAAGAGTGTCTATTCTTGTACTTGAGGCGGCATTGTGCCCTTTGTATTTAATTCCGAAGCCATTTCTGTGTTTCATCGTCTATGTGTATGTCCAAGGAATACATTGAACCTGAAGTGGTGTACCGGATACTAATACTGGTCTCACAGGGAATGCTCAAAGCACCGACTGTAAGAAGAGTATCTATTCTTGACTTAAGGCGGCATTGTGCCCTTTTTTATTTAATTCCGATTCGATTTCTGTGTTTCATTGTCAATGTGAAGGTCCAAGGTATGCATTAAATCTGCAGTGGCGTATCGGATACTAATACTGGTCTCACAGGGAATGCTCAAAGCACCGACTGTAAGTAGAGTCCGTATTCTTGTACTTAAGGCGGCATTGTGCCTTTTATATTCAATTACAATGCAATTTCTGTTTTTCATCGTCAACGTGAAGGTCCAAGGAATACATTGAACCTGCAGTGGTGTATCGGAAACTAATACTGGTCTCACAGGGAATGCTCAAAGCACCGACTGTAAGTAGAGTCTGTATTCTTGTACTTAAGGCTGCATTGTGTCTTTTGTATTTAATTCCGATGCAATTTCTGTGTTTCATCGCCACTGTGATGGTCCAAGGAATACATTGAACTTGCAGTGGTGTATCGGAAACTAATACTGATCTCACAAGGAATGCTCAAAGCACCGACTGTAAGAAGAGTCTCTATTCTTCTACTTAAGGCGGCATTTTGCCTTTTGTATTTAATTCCGATGCGATATCTGTGTATAATCGTCAATGTGAAGGTCCAAGGAATACATTGAACCTGCAGTGGTGTATTGGAAACTAATACTGGTCTCACAGGGAATGTTCAAAGCACCGACTGTAGGAAGAGTCTCTATTCTTGTACTTAAATTGGCATTGTGCCTTTTTGTATTTAATTCCGTTGCAATTTCTGTGTTTCATCGTGAATGTGATGGTCCAAGGAATACGTTGAACCTGCAGTGGTGTATCGCAAACTAATACTGGTCTCACAGGGAATGCTCAAAGCATCGACTGTAAGTAGAGTCTGTATTCTTGTACTTAAGGCGGCATTGTGCCTTTTGTATTTAATTCCGAGGCGATTTCTGTTTTTCATCGTCAATATGCAGGTCCAAGGAATACATTGAACCTGCAGTGGTGTATCGGAAACTATACTGGTCTCACAGGGAATGCTCAAAGCACCGACTGTAAGAAGAGTGTCTATTCTTGTACTTAAGGCGGCATTGTGTCCTTTGTATTTAATTCCGATGTAATTTCAGTGTTTCATCGTCAATGTGAAGGTCCAAGGAATACATTGAACCTGCAGTGATGTATCGGAAACTAATACTGATCTCACAGGGAATGCTCAAAGCACCGAGTGTAAGAAGAGTCTCTATTCTTGTACTTAAGGCGGCATTTTGCCTTTTGTATTTAATTCCGATGCGATTTCTGTGTTTCATAGTCAATGTGAAGGTCCAAGGAATACATTGAAACTGCAGTGTTGTATCGGAAACTAATACTGGTTTCACAGGATAGGTTCAAAGCACAGACTCTAAGAAGTCTCACTCTTCTTGCACTTAAGGCGTAATTGTGCCCTTTGTATTAATTCCGATATAATTTCAGTGTTTCATCGTCAATGTGTATTTTCAAGGAATACATTGAACCTGCAGTGGTGTATCGGAAACTAATACTGGTCTCACAGGGAATGCTCAAAGCACAGACTGTAAGAAGAGTCTCTATTCTTGTACTTAAGGCGGCATTGTGCCTTTTGTCTTTAATTCCAATGCGTTTTCTGTGTTTCATCGTCAATGTGAAAGTCCAAGGAATACATTGAACCTGCAGTGGTGTATCGGAAACTAATACTGGTCTCACAGGGAATGCAAAAAGCACCGACTGTAAGGAGAGTCTGTATTCTTGTACTTAAGGCAGCATTGTGTCTTTTGTATTTAATTCCGATGCAATTTCTGTGTTTCATCGTCAATGTGTATGTCTAAGGAATACACTGAATCTGCAGTGGTGTATCGGATACTAATACTGGTCTCACAGGGAATGCTCAAAGCACAGACTGTAAGAAGAGTCTCTATTCTTGTACTGAAGGCGGCATTGTGCCTTTTGTATTTAATTCCAATGCGAATTCTGTGTTTCATCGTCAAAGTGTATGTCCAAGGAGTACATTGAACCTCCAGTGGTGTATCGGAAACTAATACTGGTCTCACAGGGAATGCTCAAATCACCGACAGTAAGTAGAGTCTGTATTCTTGTACTTAAGGCGGCATTGTGCCTTTTGTATTTAATTCCGATGCTATTTCTGTGTTGCATCGTCAATGTGAAGGTCCAAGAAATACATTGAACCTGCAGTGGTGTATCGGAAACTAATACTGGTCTAACAGGGAATGCTCAAAGCTCCGACTGTAAGAAGAGTGTCTATTCTTGTACTTGAGGCGGCATTGTGCCCTTTGTATTTAATTCCGAAGCCATTTCTGTGTTTCATCGTCTATGTGTATGTCCAAGGAATACATTGAACCTGAAGTGGTGTACCGGATACTAATACTGGTCTCAAAGGGAATGCTCAAAGCACCGACTGTAAGAAGGGTATCTATTCTTGACTTAAGGCGGCATTGTGCCCTTTTTTATTTAATTCCGATTCGATTTCATTGTTTCATTGTCAATGTGAAGGTCCAAGGTATGCATTGAATCTGCAGTGGCGTATCGGATACTAATACTGGTCTCTCAGGGAATGCTCAAAGTACCGACTGTAAGTAGAGTCCGTATTCTTGTACTTAAGGCGGCATTGTGCCTTTTGTATTCAATTCCAATGCAATTTCTGTTTTTCATCGTCAATGTGAAGGTCCAAGGAATACATTGAACCTGCAGTGGTGTATCGGAAACTAATACTGGTCTCACAGGGAATGCTCAAAGCACCGACTGTAAGTAGAGTCTGTATTCTTGTACTTAAGGCTGCATTGTGTCTTTTGTATTTAATTCCGATGCAATTTCTGTGTTTCATCGCCAATGTGATGGTCCAAGGAATACATTGAACTTGCAGTGGTGTATCGGAAACTGATACTGATCTCTCAAGGAATGCTCAAAGCACCGACTGTAAGAAGAGTCTCTTTTCTTCTACTTAAGGCGGCATTTTGCCTTTTGTATTTAATTCCGATGCGATTTCTGTGTATAATCGTCAATGTGAAGGTCCAAGGAATACATTGAACCTGCAGTGGTGTATTGGAAACTAATACTGGTCTCACAGGGAATGCTCAAAGCACGGACTCTACGTAGAGGCTGTATTCTTGTACTTAAAGCTGCATTGTGTCTTTTGTATTTAATTCCGATACAAATCTCTGTGTTTCCTCGTCAATGTCTATGTCCAAGGAATACATCGAATCTGCAGTGGTGTATCGGATACTAAAACTGGTCTCACAGGGAATGCTCAAAGCACAGACTGTAAGAAGAGTCTCTATTCTTGTATTTAAGGTGGCATTGTGCCTTTTGTATTTAATTCCCATGCGATTTCTGTGTTTCATCGTCAATGTGAAGGTCCAAGGAATACATTGAACCTTCAGTGGTGTATCGGAAACTAATACTGGTCTCACAGGGAATGTTCAAAGCACCGACTGTAGGAAGAGTCTCCATTCTTGTACTTAAATTGGCATTGTGCCTTTTTGTATTTAATTCCGTTGCGATTTCTGTGTTTCATCGTCAATGTGATGGTCCAAGGAATACGTTGAACCTGCAGTGGTGTATCGCAAACTAATACTGGTCCCACAGGGAATGCTCAAAGCATCGACTGTAAGTAGAGTCTGTATTCTTGTACTTAAGGCGGCATTGTGCCTTTTGTATTTAATTCCGAGGCGATTTCTGTTTTTCATCGTCAATGTGCAGGTCCAAGGAATAGATTGAACCTGCAGTGGTGTATCGGAAACTATACTGGTCTCACAGGGATTGCTCAAAGCACCGACTGTAAGAAGAGTGTCTATACTTGTACTTAAGGCGGCATTGTGTCCTTTGTATTTAATTCCGATGTAATTTCAGTGTTTCATCGTCAATGCGTATTTCCAAGGAATACATTGAACCTGCAGTGGTGTATCGGAAAGTAATACTGGTCTAACAGGGAATGCTCAAAGCACCGATTGTAAAAAGAGTGTCTATTCTTGTACTTGAGGCGGCATTGTGCCCTTTGTATTTAATTCCGATGCCATTTCTGTGTTTTATCGTCTATGTGTATGTTCAAGGAATACATTGAACCTGCAGTGGTGTATGGGAAACTAATACTGGTCTCACAGGGAATACTCGACGCACCGGCTGTGAGAATAGTCTCTATTCTTGTACTTAAGGCGGCATTGTGCCTTTGGTATTTAATTCCGATGCGATTTCTGTGTTTCATCGTCAATGTGAAGGTCCAAGGAATACATTGAACCTGCAGTGGTGTATCGGAAACTAATACTGGTCTCACAGGGAATGCTCAAAGCACCGACAGTAAGTAGGTCTGTTTTCTTGTACTTAAGGCAGCTTTGTGCCTTTTGTATTTAATTTCGATGCGATTTCTGTGTATAATCGTCAATGTGAAGGTCCAAGGAATACATTGAACTTGCAGTGGTGTATCGGAAACTAATACTGGTCTCACAGGGAATGCTCAAAGCACCGACTGTAAGGAGAGTCTGTATTCTTGTACTTAAGGCAGCATTGTGTCTTTTGTATTTAATTCCGATGCAATTTCTGTGTTTCATCGTCAATGTGTATGTCTAAGGAATACACTGAATCTGCAGTGGTGTATCGGATACTAATACTGGTCTCACAGGAAATGCTCAAAGCACAGACTGTAAGAAGAGTCTCTATTCTTGTACTTAAGGCGGCATTGTGCCTTTTGTATTTAATTCCAATGGGATTTCTGTGTTTCATCGTCAATGTGTATGTCCAAGGAGTACATTGAACCTCCAGTGGTGTATCGGAAACTAATACTGGTCTCACAGGGAATGCTCAAATCACCGACAGTAAGTGGAGTCTGTATTCTTGTACTTAAGGCGGCATTGTGCCTTTTGTATTTAATTCCGATGCGATTTCTGTGTTGCATCGTCAATGTGAAGGTCCAAGAAATACATTGAACCTGCAGTGGTGTATCGGAAACTAATACTGGTCTAACAGGGAATGCTCAAAGCTCCGACTGTAAGAAGAGTGTCTATTCTTGTACTTGAGGCGGCATTGCGCCCTTTGTATTTAATTCCGAAGCCATTTGGGTGTTTCATCGTCTATGTGTATGTCCAAGGAATACATTGAACCTGAAGTGGTGTACCGGATACTAATACTGGTCTCACAGGGAATGCTCAAAGCACCGACTGTAAGAAGAGTATCTGTTCTTGACTTAAGGCGGCATTGTGCCCTTTTTTATTTAATTCCGATTCGATTTCTGTGTTTCATTGTCAATGTGAAGGTCCAAGGTATGCATTGAATCTGCAGTGGCGTATCGGATACTAATACTGGTCTCACAGGGAATGCTCAAAGCACCGACTGTAAGTAGAGTCCGTATTCTTGTACTTAAGGCGGCATTGTGCATTTTGTATTCAATTCCAATGCAATTTCTGTTTTTCATCGTCAATGTGAAGGTCCAAGGAATACATTGAACCTGCAGTGGTGTATCGGAAACTAATACTGGTCTCACAGGGAATGCTCAAAGCACCGACTGTAAGTAGAGTCTGTATTCTTGTACTTAAGGCTGCATTGTGTCTTTTGTATTTAATTCCGATGCAATTTCTGTGTTTCATCGCCAATGTGATGGTCCAAGGAATACATTGAAACTGCAGTGTTGTATCGGAAACTAATACTGGTGTCACAGGATAGGATCAAAGCACAGACTCTAAGATGTCTCACTCTTCTTGCACTTAAGGCGTCATTGTTCCCTTTGTATTTAATTCCGATGTAATTTCAGTGTTTCATCGTCAATGTGTATGTTCAAGGAATACATTGAACCTGCAGTGGTGTATCGGAAACTAATACTGGTCTCACAGGGAATACTCGACGCACCGGCTGTGAGAATAGTCTCTATTCTTGTACTTAAGGCGGCATTGTGCCTTTGGTATTTAATTCCGATGCGATTTCTGTGTTTCATCGTCAATGTGAAGGTCCAAGGAATACATTGAACCTGCAGTGGTGTATCGGAAACTAATACTGGTCTCACAGGGAATGCTCAAAGCACCGACAGTAAGTAGAGTCTGTATTCTTGTACTTAAGGCAGCATTGTGCCTTTTGTATTTTATTCCGATGCGATTTCTGTGTTGCATCGTCAATGTGAAGGTCCAAGGAATACATTGAACCTGCAGTGATGTATCGGAAACTAATACTGGTCTCACAGGGAATGCTCAAAGCACCGACTGTAAGAAGAGTCTCTATTCTTGTACTTAAGGCGGCATTTTGCCTTTTGTATTTAATTCCGATGCGATTTCTGTGTATAATCGTCAATGTGAAGGTCCAAGGAATACATTGAACCTGCAGTGGTGTATCGGAAACTAATACTGGTCTCACAGGGAATGCTCAAAGCACCGACTGTAAGAAGAGTCTCTATTCTTGTACTTAAGGCCGCTTTGGGCTTTTTGTATTTAATTCCGATGCGATTTCTGTGTTTCATAGTCAATGTGAAGGTCCAAAGAATACATTGAAACTGCAGTGTTGTATCGGAAACTAATATTGGTTTCACAGGATAGGTTCAAAGCACAGTCTCTAAGAAGTCTCACTCTTCTTGCACTTAAGGCGTCATTGAGCCCTTTGTATTTAATTCCGATATAATTTCAGTGTTTCATCGTCAATGTGTATTTTCAAGGAATACATTGAACCTGCAGTGGTGTATCGGAAACTAATACTGGTCTCACAGGGAATGCTCAAAGCACAGAATGTAAGAAGAGTCTCTATTCTTGTACTTAAGGCGGCATTGTGCCTTTTGTATTTAATTCCAATGCGTTTTCTGTGTTTCATCGTCAATGTGAAAGTCCAAGGAATACATTGAACCTGCAGTTGTGTATCGGAAACTAATACTGGTCTCACAGGGAATGCTCAAAGCACCGACTGTAAGGAGAGTCTGTATTCTTGTACTTAAGGCAGCATTGTGTCTTTTGTATTTAATTCCGATGCAATTTCTGTGTTTCATCGTCAATGTGTATGTCTAAGGAATACACTGAATCTGCAGTGGTGTATCGGATACTAATACTGGTCTCACAGGGAATGCTCAAAGCACAGACTGTTAGAAGAGTCTCTATTCTTGTACTTAAGGCGGCATTGTGCCTTTTGTATTTAATTCCAATGGGATTTCTGTGTTTCATCGTCAATGTGTATGTCCAAGGAGTACATTGAACCTCCAGTGGTGTATCGGAAACTAATACTGGTCTCACAGGGAATGCTCAAATCACCGACAGTAAGTAGAGTGTCTATTCTTGTACTTGAGGCGGCATTGTGCCCTTTGTATTTAATTCCGAAACCATTTCTGTGTTTCATCGTCTATGTGTATGTCCAAGGAATACATTGAACCTGAAGTGGTGTACCGGATACTAATACTGGTCTCACAGGGAATGCTCAAAGCACCGACTGTAAGAAGAGTATCTATTCTTGACTTAAGGCGGCAATGTGCCCTTTTTTATTTAATTCCGATTCGATTTCTGTGTTTCATTGTCAATGTGAAGGTCCAAGGTATGCATTGAATCTGCAGTGGCGTATCGGATACTAATACTGGTCTCACAGGGAATGCTCAAAGCACCGACTGTAAGTAGAGTCCGTATTCTTGTACTTAAGGCGGCATTGTGCCTTTTGTATTCAATTCCAATGCAATTTCTGTTTTTCATCGTCAATGTGAAGGTCCAAGGAATACATTGAACCTGCAGTGGTGTATCGGAAACTAATACTGGTCTCACAGGGAATGCTCAAAGCACCGACTGTAAGTAGAGTCTGTATTCTTGTACTTAAGGCTGCATTGTGTCTTTTGTATTTAATTCCGATGCAATTTCTGTGTTTCATCGCCAATGTGATGGTCCAAGGAATACATTGAACCTGCAGTGGTGTATCGGAAACTAATACTGGTCTCACAGGGAATGCTCAAAGCACCGACTGTAAGGAGAGTCTGTATTCTTCTACTTAAGGCAGCATTGTGTCTTTTGTATTTAATTCCGATGCAATTTCTGTGTTTCATCGTCAATGTGTATGTCTAAGGAATACACTGAATCTGCAGTGGTGTATCGGATACTAATACTGGTCTCACAGGAAATGCTCAAAGCACAGACTGTAAGAAGAGTCTCTATTCTTGTACTTAAGGCGGCATTGTGCCTTTTGTATTTAATTCCAATGGGATTTCTGTGTTTCATCGTCAATGTGTATGTCCAAGGAGTACATTGAACCTCCAGTGGTGTATGGGAAACTAATACTGGTCTCACAGGGAATGCTCAAATCACCGACAGTAAGTGGAGTCTGTATTCTTGTACTTAAGGCGGCATTGTGCCTTTTGTATTTAATTCCGATGCGATTTCTGTGTTGCATCGTCAATGTGAAGGTCCAAGAAATACATTGAACCTGCAGTGGTGTATCGGAAACTAATACTGGTCTAACAGGGAATGCTCAAAGCTCCGACTGTAAGAAGAGTGTCTATTCTTGTACTTGAGGCGGCATTGCGCCCTTTGTATTTAATTCCGAAGCCATTTGGGTGTTTCATCGTCTATGTGTATGTCCAAGGAATACATTGAACCTGAAGTGGTGTACCGGATACTAATACTGGTCTCACAGGGAATGCTCAAAGCACCGACTGTAAGAAGAGTATCTGTTCTTGACTTAAGGCGGCATTGTGCCCTTTTTTATTTAATTCCGATTCGATTTCTGTGTTTCATTGTCAATGTGAAGGTCCAAGGTATGCATTGAATCTGCAGTGGCGTATCGGATACTAATACTGGTCTCACAGGGAATGCTCAAAGCACCGACTGTAAGTAGAGTCCGTATTCTTGTACTTAAGGCGGCATTGTGCCTTTTGTATTCAATTCCAATGCAATTTCTGTTTTTCATCGTCAATGTGAAGGTCCAAGGAATACATTGAACCTGCAGTGGTGTATCGGAAACTAATACTGGTCTCACAGGGAATGCTCAAAGCACCGACTGTAAGTAGAGTCTGTATTCTTGTACTTAAGGCTGCATTGTGTCTTTTGTATTTAATTCCGATGCAATTTCTGTGTTTCATCGCCAATGTGATGGTCCAAGGAATACATTGAAACTGCAGTGTTGTATCGGAAACTAATACTGGTGTCACAAGATAGGATCAAAGCACAGACTCTAAGATGTCTCACTCTTCTTGCACTTAAGGCGTCATTGTTCCCTTTGTATTTAATTCCGATGTAATTTCAGTGTTTCATCGTCAATGTGTATGTTCAAGGAATACATTGAACCTGCAGTGGTGTATCGGAAACTAATACTGGTCTCACAGGGAATACTCGATGCACCGGCTGTGAGAATAGTCTCTATTCTTGTACTTAAGGCGGCATTGTGCCTTTGGTATTTAATTCCGATGCGATTTCTGTGTTTCATCGTCAATGTGAAGGTCCAAGGAATACATTGAACCTGCAGTGGTGTATCGGAAACTAATACTGGTCTCACAGGGAATGCTCAAAGCACCGACAGTAAGTAGAGTCTGTATTCTTGTACTTAAGGCAGCATTGTGCCTTTTGTATTTAATTCCGATGCGATTTCTGTGTATAATCGTCAATGTGAAGGTCCAAGGAATACATTGAACCTGCAGTGGTGTATCGGAAACTAATACTGGTCTCACAGGGAATGCTCAAAGCACCGACTGTAAGAAGAGTCTCTATTCTTGTACTTAAGGCCGCATTGGGCCTTTTGTATTTAATTCCGATGCGATTTCTGTGTTTCATAGTCAATGTGAAGGTCCAAGGAATACATTGAAACTGCAGTGTTGTACCGGAAACTAATACTGGTTTCACAGGATAGGTTCAAAGCACAGACTCTAAGAAGTCTCACTCTTCTTGCACTTAAGGCGTAATTGTGCCCTTTGTATTTAATTCCGGTATAATTTCAGTGTTTCATCGTCAATGTGTATTTTCAAGGAATACATTGAACCTGCAGTGGTGTATCGGAAACTAATACTGGTCTCACAGGGAATGCTCAAAGCACAGAATGTAAGAAGAGTCTCTATTCTTGTACTTAAGGCGGCATTGTGCCTTTTGTATTTAATTCCAATGCGTTTTCTGTGTTTCATCGTCAATGTGAAAGTCCAAGGAATACATTGAACCTGCAGTGGTGTATCGGAAACTAATACTGGTCTCACAGGGAATGCTCAAAGCACCGACTGTAAGGAGAGTCTGTATTCTTGTACTTAAGGCAGCATTGTGTCTTTTGTATTTAATTCCGATGCAATTTCTGTGTTTCATCGTCAATGTGTATGTCTAAGGAATACACTGATTCTGCAGTGGTGTATCGGATACTAATACTGGTCTCACAGGAAATGCTCAAAGCACAGACTGTAAGAAGAGTCTCTATTCTTGTACTTAAGGCGGCATTGTGCCTTTTGTATTTAATTCCAATGGGATTTCTGTGTTTCATCGTCAATGTGTATGTCCAAGGAGTACATTGAACCTCCAGTGGTGTATCGGAAACTAATACTGGTCTCACAGGGAATGCTCAAATCACCGACAGTAAGTAGAGTGTCTATTCTTGTACTTGAGGCGGCATTGTGCCCTTTGTATTTAATTCCGAAACCATTTCTGTGTTTCATCGTCTATGTGTATGTCCAAGGAATACATTGAACCTGAAGTGGTGTACCGGATACTAATACTGGTCTCACAGGGAATGCTCAAAGCACCGACTGTAAGAAGAGTATCTATTCTTGACTTAAGGCGGCATTGTGCCCTTTTTTATTTAATTCCGATTCGATTTCTGTGTTTCATTGTCAATGTGAAGGTCCAAGGTATGCATTGAATCTGCAGTGGCGTATCGGATACTAATACTGGTCTCACAGGGAATGCTCAAAGCACCGACTGTAAGTAGAGTCCGTATTCTTGTACTTAAGGCGGCATTGTGCCTTTTGTATTCAATTCCAATGCAATTTCTGTTTTTCATCGTCAATGTGAAGGTCCAAGGAATACATTGAACCTACAGTGGTGTATCGGAAACTAATACTGGTCTCACAGGGAATGCTCAAAGCACCGACTGTAAGTAGAGTCTGTATTCTTGTACTTAAGGCTGCATTGTGTCTTTTGTATTTAATTCCGATGCAATTTCTGTGTTTCATCGCCAATGTGATGGTCCAAGGAATACATTGAACCTGCAGTGGTGTATCGGAAACTAATACTGGTCTCACAGGGAATGCTCAAAGCACCGACTGTAAGGAGAGTCTGTATTCTTCTACTTAAGGCAGCATTGTGTCTTTTGTATTTAATTCCGATGCAATTTCTGTGTTTCATCGTCAATGTGTATGTCTAAGGAATACACTGAATCTGCAGTGGTGTATCGGATACTAATACTGGTCTCACAGGAAATGCTCAAAGCACAGACTGTAAGGAGAGTCTCTATTCTTGTACTTAAGGCGGCATTGTGCCTTTTGTATTTAATTCCAATGGGATTTCTGTGTTTCATCGTCAATGTGTATGTCCAAGGAGTACATTGAACCTCCAGTGGTGTATGGGAAACTAATACTGGTCTCACAGGGAATGCTCAAATCACCGACAGTAAGTGGAGTCTGTATTCTTGTACTTAAGGCGGCATTGTGCCTTTTGTATTTAATTCCGATGCGATTTCTGTGTTGCATCGTCAATGTGAAGGTCCAAGAAATACATTGAACCTGCAGTGGTGTATCGGAAACTAATACTGGTCTAACAGGGAATGCTCAAAGCTCCGACTGTAAGAAGAGTGTCTATTCTTGTACTTGAGGCGGCATTGCGCCCTTTGTATTTAATTCCGAAGCCATTTGGGTGTTTCATCGTCTATGTGTATGTCCAAGGAATACATTGAACCTGAAGTGGTGTACCGGATACTAATACTGGTCTCACAGGGAATGCTCAAAGCACCGACTGTAAGAAGAGTATCTGTTCTTGACTTAAGGCGGCATTGTGCCCTTTTTTATTTAATTCCGATTCGATTTCTGTGTTTCATTGTCAATGTGAAGGTCCAAGGTATGCATTGAATCTGCAGTGGCGTATCGGATACTAATACTGGTCTCACAGGGAATGCTCAAAGCACCGACTGTAAGTAGAGTCCGTATTCTTGTACTTAAGGCGGCATTGTGCCTTTTGTATTCAATTCCAATGCAATTTCTGTTTTTCATCGTCAATGTGAAGGTCCAAGGAATACATTGAACCTGCAGTGGTGTATCGGAAACTAATACTGGTCTCACAGGGAATGCTCAAAGCACCGACTGTAAGTAGAGTCTGTATTCTTGTACTTAAGGCTGCATTGTGTCTTTTGTATTTAATTCCGATGCAATTTCTGTGTTTCATCGCCAATGTGATGGTCCAAGGAATACATTGAAACTGCAGTGTTGTATCGGAAACTAATACTGGTGTCACAGGATAGGATCAAAGCACAGACTCTAAGATGTCTCACTCTTCTTGCACTTAAGGCGTCATTGTTCCCTTTGTATTTAATTCCGATGTAATTTCAGTGTTTCATCGTCAATGTGTATGTTCAAGGAATACATTGAACCTGCAGTGGTGTATCGGAAACTAATACTGGTCTCACAGGGAATACTCGATGCACCGGCTGTGAGAATAGTCTCTATTCTTGTACTTAAGGCGGCATTGTGCCTTTGGTATTTAATTCCGATGCGATTTCTGTGTTTCATCGTCAATGTGAAGGTCCAAGGAATACATTGAACCTGCAGTGGTGTATCGGAAACTAATACTGGTCTCACAGGGAATGCTCAAAGCACCGACAGTAAGTAGAGTCTGTATTCTTGTACTTAAGGCAGCATTGTGCCTTTTGTATTTTATTCCGATGCGATTTCTGTGTTGCATCGTCAATGTGAAGGTCCAAGGAATACATTAACCCTGCAGTGATGTATCGGAAACTAATACTGGTCTCACAGGGAATGCTCAAAGCACCGACTGTAAGAAGAGTCTCTATTCTTGTACTTAAGGCGGCATTTTGCCTTTTGTATTTAATTCCGATGCGATTTCTGTGTATAATCGTCAATGTGAAGGTCCAAGGAATACATTGAACCAGCAGTGGTGTATCGGAAACTAATACTGGTCTCACAGGGAATGCTCAAAGCACCGACTGTAAGAAGAGTCTCTATTCTTGTACTTAAGGCCGCATTGGGCCTTTTGTATTTAATTCCGATGCGATTTCTGTGTTTCATAGTCAATGTGAAGGTCCAAAGAATACATTGAAACTGCAGTGTTGTATCGGAAACTAATATTGGTTTCACAGGATAGGTTCAAAGCACAGTCTCTAAGAAGTCTCACTCATCTTGCACTTAAGGCGTCATTGTGCCCTTTGTATTTAATTCCGATATAATTTCAGTGTTTCATCGTCAATGTGTATTTTCAAGGAATACATTGCACCTGCAGTGGTGTATCGGAAACTAATACTGGTCTCACAGGGAATGCTCAAAGCACAGAATGTAAGAAGAGTCTCTATTCTTGTACTTAAGGCGGCATTGTGCCTTTTGTATTTAATTCCAATGCGTTTTCTGTATTTCATCGTCAATGTGAAAGTCCAAGGAATACATTGAACCTGCAGTGGTGTATCGGAAACTAATACTGGTCTCACAGGGAATGCTCAAAGCACCGACTGTAAGGAGAGTCTGTATTCTTGTACTTAAGGCAGCATTGTGTCTTTTGTATTTAATTCCGATGCAATTTCTGTGTTTCATCGTCAATGTGTATGTCTAAGGAATACACTGAATCTGCAGTGGTGTATCGGATACTAATACTGGTCTCACAGGGAATGCTCAAAGCACAGACTGTAAGAAGAGTCTCTATTCTTGTACTTAAGGCGGCATTGTGCCTTTTGTATTTAATTCCAATGGGATTTCTGTGTTTCATCGTCAATGTGTATGTCCAAGGAGTACATTGAACCTCCAGTGGTGTATCGGAAACTAATACTGGTCTCACAGGGAATGCTCAAATCACCGACAGTAAGTAGAGTGTCTATTCTTGTACTTGAGGCGGCATTGTGCCCTTTGTATTTAATTCCGAAGCCATTTCTGTGTTTCATCGTCTATGTGTATGTCCAAGGAATACATTGAACCTGAAGTGGTGTACCGGATACTAATACTGGTCTCACAGGGAATGCTCAAAGCACCGACTGTAAGAAGAGTATCTATTCTTGACTTAAGGCGGCATTGTGCCCTTTTTTATTTAATTCCGATTCGATTTCTGTGTTTCATTGTCAATGTGAAGGTCCAAGGTATGCATTGAATCTGCAGTGGCGTATCGGATACTAATACTGGTCTCACAGGGAATGCTCAAAGCACCGACTGTAAGTAGAGTCCGTATTCTTGTACTTAAGGCGGCATTGTGCCTTTTGTATTCAATTCCAATGCAATTTCTGTTTTTCATCGTCAATGTGAAGGTCCAAGGAATACATTGAACCTGCAGTGGTGTATCGGAAACTAATACTGGTCTCACAGGGAATGCTCAAAGCACCGACTGTAAGTAGAGTCTGTATTCTTGTACTTAAGGCTGCATTGTGTCTTTTGTATTTAATTCCGATGCAATTTCTGTGTTTCATCGCCAATGTGATGGTCCAAGGAATACATTGAACTTGCAGTGGTGTATCGGAAACTAATACTGATCTCACAAGGAATGCTCAAAGCACCGACTGTAAGAAGAGTCTCTATTCTTCTACTTAGGGCGGCATTTTGCCTTTTGTATTTAATTCCGATGCGATTTCTGTGTATAATCGTCAATGTGAAGGTCCAAGGAATACATTGAACCTGCAGTGGTGTATTGGAAACTAATACTGGTCTCACAGGGAATGCTCAAAACACCGACTCTACGTAGAGTCTGTATTCTTGTACTTAAAGCTGCAATGTGTCTTTTGTATTTAATTCCGATGCAATTTCTGTGTTTCCTCGTCAATGTCTATGTCCAAGGAATACATCGAATCTGCAGTGGTGTATCGGATACTAAAACTGGTCTCACAGGGAATGCTCAAAGCACAGACTGTAAGAAGAGTCTCTATTCTTGTATTTAAGGCGGCATTGTGCCTTTTGTATTTAATTCCCATGCGATTTCTGTGTTTCATCGTCAATGTGAAGGTCCAAGGAATACATTGAACCTTCAGTGGTGTATCGGAAACTAATACTGGTCTCGCAGGGAATGTTCAAAGCACCGACTGTAGGAAGAGTCTCTATTCTTGTACTTAAATTGGCATCGTGCCTTTTTGTATTTAATTCCGTTGCGATTTCTGTGTTTCATCGTCAATGTGATGGTCCAAGGAATACGTTGAACCTGCAGTGGTGTATCGCAAACTAATACTGGTCCCACAGCGAATGCTCAAAGCATCGACTGTAAGTAGAGTCTGTATTCTTGTACTTAAGGCGGCATTGTGCCTTCTGTATTTAATTCCGAGGCGATTTCTGTTTTTCATCGTCAATGTGCAGGTCCAAGGAATAGATTGAACCTGCAGTGGTGTATCGGAAACTATACTGGTCTCACAGGGAATGCTCAAACCACCGACTGTAAGAAGAGTGTCTATTCTTGTACTTAAGGCGGCATTGTGTCCTTTGTATTTAATTCCGATGTAATTTCAGTGTTTCATCGTCAATGCGTATTTCCAAGGAATACATTGAACCTGCAGTGGTGTATCGGAAAGTAATACTGGTCTAACAGGGAATGCTCAAAGCACCGATTGTAAAAAGAGTGTCTATTCTTGTACTTGAGGCGGCATTGTGCCCTTTGTATTTAATTCCGATGCCATTTCTGTGTTTCATCGTCTATGTGTATGTTCAAGGAATACATTGAACCTGAAGTGGTGTACCGGATACTAATACTGGTCTCACAGGGAATGCTCAAGGCACCGACTGTAAGAAGAGTCTCTATTCTTGTACTTAAGGCGGCATTGGGCCTTTTGTGTTTAATTCCGATGCGATTTCTGTGTTTCATCGTCAATGTGAAGGTCCAAGGAATACATTGAAACTGCAGTGTTGTATCGGAAACTAATACTGGTGTCACAGGATAGGATCAAAGCACAGACTCTAAGATGTCTCACTCTTCTTGCACTTAAGGCGTCATTGTTCCCTTTGTATTTAATTCCGATGTAATTTCAGTGTTTCATCGTCAATGTGTATGTTCAAGGAATACATTGAACCTGCAGTGGTGTATCGGAAACTAATACTGGTCTCACAGGGAATACTCGACGCACCGGCTGTGAGAATAGTCTCTACTCTTGTACTTAAGGCGGCATTGTGCCTTTGGTATTTAATTCCGATGCGATTTCTGTGTTTCATCGTCAATGTGAAGGTCCAAGGAATACATTGAACCTGCAGTGGTGTATCGGAAACTAATACTGGTCTCACAGGGAATGCTCAAAGCACCGACAGTAAGTAGAGTCTGTATTCTTGTACTTAAGGCAGCATTGTGCCTTTTGTATTTAATTCCGATGCGATTTCTGTGTTGCATCGTCAATGTGAAGGTCCAAGGAATACATTGAACCTGCAGTGATGTATCGGAAACTAATACTGGTCTCACAGGGAATGCTCAAAGCACCGACTGTAAGAAGAGTCTCTATTCTTGTACTTAAGGCGGCATTTTGCCTTTTGTATTTAATTCCGATGCGATTTCTGTGTATAATCGTCAATGTGAAGGTCCAAGGAATACATTGAACCTGCAGTGGTGTATCGGAAACTAATACTGGTCTCACAGGGAATGCTCAAACCACCGACTGTAAGAAGAGTCTCTATTCTTGTACTTAAGGCCGCATTGGGCCTTTTGTATTTAATTCCGATGCAATTTCTGTGTTTCATCGTCAATGTGTATGTCTAAGGAATACACTGAATCTGCAGTGGTGTATCGGATACTAATACTGGTCTCACAGGGAATGCTCAAAGCACAGACTGTAAGAAGAGTCTCTATTCTTGTACTTAAGGCGGCATTGTGCCTTTTGTATTTAATTCCAATGGGATTTCTGTGTTTCATCGTCAATGTGTATGTCCAAGGAGTACATTGAACCTCCAGTGGTGTATCGGAAACTAATACTGGTCTCACAGGGAATGCTCAAATCACCGACAGTAAGTAGAGTGTCTATTCTTGTACTTGAGGCGGCATTGTGCCCTTTGTATTTAATTCCGAAGCCATTTCTGTGTTTCATCGTCTATGTGTATGTCCAAGGAATACATTGAACCTGAAGTGGTGTACCGGATACTAATACTGGTCTCACAGGGAATGCTCAAAGCACCGACTGTAAGAAGAGTATCTATTCTTGACTTAAGGCGGCATTGTGCCCTTTTTTATTTAATTCCGATTCGATTTCTGTGTTTCATTGTCAATGTGAAGGTCCAAGGTATGCATTGAATCTGCAGTGGCGTATCGGATACTAATACTGGTCTCACAGGGAATGCTCAAAGCACCGACTGTAAGTAGAGTCCGTATTCTTGTACTTAAGGCGGCATTGTGCCTTTTGTATTCAATTCCAATGCAATTTCTGTTTTTCATCGTCAATGTGAAGGTCCAAGGAATACATTGAACCTGCAGTGGTGTATCGGAAACTAATACTGGTCTCACAGGGAATGCTCAAAGCACCGACTGTAAGTAGAGTCTGTATTCTTGTACTTAAGGCTGCATTGTGTCTTTTGTATTTAATTCCGATGCAATTTCTGTGTTTCATCGCCAATGTGATGGTCCAAGGAATACATTGAACTTGCAGTGGTGTATCGGAAACTAATACTGATCTCACAAGGAATGCTCAAAGCACCGACTGTAAGAAGAGTCTCTATTCTTCTACTTAGGGCGGCATTTTGCCTTTTGTATTTAATTCCGATGCGATTTCTGTGTATAATCGTCAATGTGAAGGTCCAAGGAATACATTGAACCTGCAGTGGTGTATTGGAAACTAATACTGGTCTCACAGGGAATGCTCAAAACACCGACTCTACGTAGAGTCTGTATTCTTGTACTTAAAGCTGCAATGTGTCTTTTGTATTTAATTCCGATGCAATTTCTGTGTTTCCTCGTCAATGTCTATGTCCAAGGAATACATCGAATCTGCAGTGGTGTATCGGATACTAAAACTGGTCTCACAGGGAATGCTCAAAGCACAGACTGTAAGAAGAGTCTCTATTCTTGTACTTAAGGCGGCATTGTGCCTTTTGTATTTAATTCCCATGCGATTTCTGTGTTTCATCGTCAATGTGAAGGTCCAAGGAATACATTGAACCTTCAGTGGTGTATCGGAAACTAATACTGGTCTCGCAGGGAATGTTCAAAGCACCGACTGTAGGAAGAGTCTCTATTCTTGTACTTAAATTGGCATCGTGCCTTTTTGTATTTAATTCCGTTGCGATTTCTGTGTTTCATCGTCAATGTGATGGTCCAAGGAATACGTTGAACCTGCAGTGGTGTATCGCAAACTAATACTGGTCCCACAGCGAATGCTCAAAGCATCGACTGTAAGTAGAGTCTGTATTCTTGTACTTAAGGCGGCATTGTGCCTTCTGTATTTAATTCCGAGGCGATTTCTGTTTTTCATCGTCAATGTGCAGGTCCAAGGAATAGATTGAACCTGCAGTGGTGTATCGGAAACTATACTGGTCTCACAGGGAATGCTCAAACCACCGACTGTAAGAAGAGTGTCTATTCTTGTACTTAAGGCGGCATTGTGTCCTTTGTATTTAATTCCGATGTAATTTCAGTGTTTCATCGTCAATGCGTATTTCCAAGGAATACATTGAACCTGCAGTGGTGTATCGGAAAGTAATACTGGTCTAACAGGGAATGCTCAAAGCACCGATTGTAAAAAGAGTGTCTATTCTTGTACTTGAGGCGGCATTGTGCCCTTTGTATTTAATTCCGATGCCATTTCTGTGTTTCATCGTCTATGTGTATGTTCAAGGAATACATTGAACCTGAAGTGGTGTACCGGATACTAATACTGGTCTCACAGGGAATGCTCAAGGCACCGACTGTAAGAAGAGTCTCTATTCTTGTACTTAAGGCGGCATTGGGCCTTTTGTGTTTAATTCCGATGCGATTTCTGTGTTTCATCGTCAATGTGAAGGTCCAAGGAATACATTGAAACTGCAGTGTTGTATCGGAAACTAATACTGGTGTCACAGGATAGGATCAAAGCACAGACTCTAAGATGTCTCACTCTTCTTGCACTTAAGGCGTCATTGTTCCCTTTGTATTTAATTCCGATGTAATTTCAGTGTTTCATCGTCAATGTGTATGTTCAAGGAATACATTGAACCTGCAGTGGTGTATCGGAAACTAATACTGGTCTCACAGGGAATACTCGACGCACCGGCTGTGAGAATAGTCTCTACTCTTGTACTTAAGGCGGCATTGTGCCTTTGGTATTTAATTCCGATGCGATTTCTGTGTTTCATCGTCAATGTGAAGGTCCAAGGAATACATTGAACCTGCAGTGGTGTATCGGAAACTAATACTGGTCTCACAGGGAATGCTCAAAGCACCGACAGTAAGTAGAGTCTGTATTCTTGTACTTAAGGCAGCATTGTGCCTTTTGTATTTAATTCCGATGCGATTTCTGTGTTGCATCGTCAATGTGAAGGTCCAAGGAATACATTGAACCTGCAGTGATGTATCGGAAACTAATACTGGTCTCACAGGGAATGCTCAAAGCACCGACTGTAAGAAGAGTCTCTATTCTTGTACTTAAGGCGGCATTTTGCCTTTTGTATTTAATTCCGATGCGATTTCTGTGTATAATCGTCAATGTGAAGGTCCAAGGAATACATTGAACCTGCAGTGGTGTATCGGAAACTAATACTGGTCTCACAGGGAATGCTCAAACCACCGACTGTAAGAAGAGTCTCTATTCTTGTACTTAAGGCCGCATTGGGCCTTTTGTATTTAATTCCGATGCGATTTCTGTGTTTCATAGTCAATGTGAAGGTCCAAGGAATACATTGAAACTGCAGTGTTGTATCGGAAACTAATACTGGTTTCTCAGGATAGGTTCAAAGCACAGACTCTAAGAAGTCTCACTCTTCTTGCACTTAAGGCGTAATTGTGTCCTTTGTATTTAATTCCGATATAATTTCAGTGTTTCATCGGCAATGTGTATTTTCAAGGAATACATTGAACCTGAAGTGGTGTATCGGAAACTAATACTGGTCTCACAGGGAATGCTCAAAGCACAGACTGTAAGAAGAGTCTCTATTCTTGTACTTAAGGCGGCATTGTGCCTTTTGTATTTAATTCCAATGCGTTTTCTGTGTTTCATCGTCAATGTGAAAGTCCAAGGAATACATTGAACCTGCAGTGGTGTATCGGAAACTAATACTGGTCTCACAGGGAATGCCCAAAGCACCGACTGTAAGGAGAGTCTGTATTCTTGTACTTAAGGCAGCATTGTGTCTTTTGTATTTAATTCCGATGCAATTTCTGTGTTTCATCGTCAATGTGTATGTCTAAGGAATACACTGAATCTGCAGTGGTGTATCGGATACTAATACTGGTTTCACAGGGAATGCTCAAAGCACAGACTGTAAGAAGAGTCTCTATTCTTGTACTTAAGGCGGCATTGTGCCTTTTGTATTTAATTCCAATGCGATTTCTGTGTTTCATCGTCAATGTGTATGTCCAAGGAGTACATTGAACCTGCAGTGGTGTATCGGAAACTAATACTGGTCTCACAGGGAATGCTCAAATCACCGACAGTAAGTAGAGTCTGTATTCTTGTACTTAAGGCGGCATTGTGCCTTTTGTATTTAATTCCGATGCGATTTCTGTGTTGCATCGTCAATGTGAAGGTCCGAAAAATACATTGAACCTGCGGTGGTGTATCGGAAACTAATACTGGTCTCACAGGGAATGCTCAAATCACCGACAGTAAGTAGAGTCCGTATTCTTGTACTTAAGGCGGCATTGTGCCTTTTGTATTCAATTGCAATGCAATTTCTGTTTTTCATCGTCTATTTGAAGGTCCAAGGAATACATTGAACCTGCAGTGGTGTATCGGAAACCAATACTGGTCTCACAGGGATTGCTCAAAGCACCGACTGTAAGAAGAGTGTCTATTCTTGTATTTAAGGCGGCATTGTGCCCTTTGTATTTAATTCCGATGTAATTTTAATGTTTCATCGTCAATGCGTATTTCCAAGGAATACATTAAACCTGCAGTGGTGTATCGGAAACTAATACTGGTCTCACAGGGAATGGTCAAAAGCACCGACAGTAAGAAGAGTCTCTATTCTTGCACTTAAGGCATCATTGTTCCTTTTGTATTTAATTCCGATGTAATTTCAGTGTTTCATCATCCATGTGTATGTCCAAGGAATACATTGAATCAGCAGTGGTGTATCGTTTACTAATACTGGTCTCACAGGGAATGCTCAAAGCACAGACTGTAAGAAGAGTCTCTATTCTTGTACTTAAGGCGGCATTGTGCCTTTTGTATTTAATTCCAATGCGACTTGTGTGTTTCATCGTCAATGTAAAGGTCCAAGGAATACATTGTACCTGCAGTGGAGTATCGGAAACTAATACTGGTCTCACAGGGAATGCTCAAAGCACCGACTGTAAGTAGAGTCTGTATTCTTGTACTTAAGGCTGCATTATGTCTTTTGTATTTAATTCCGATGCAATTTCTGTGTTTCATCGCCAATGTGATGGTCCAAGGAATACATTGAACTTGCAGTGGTGTATCGGAAACTAATACTGATCTCACAAGGAATGCTCAAAGCACCGACTGTAAGAACAGTCCATATTCTTCTACTTAAGGCGGCATTTTGCCTTTTGTATTTAATTCCGATGCGATTTCTGTGTATAATCGTCAATGTGAAGGTCCAAGGAATACATTGAACCTGCAGTGGTGTATTGGAAACTAATACTGGTCTCACAGGGAATGCTCAAAGCACCGACTGTAAGAAGAGTCTCTATTCTTGTACTTAAGGCGGCATTGGGCCTTTTGTATTTAATTCCGATGCGATTTCTGTGTTTCATCGTCAATGTGAAGGTCCAAGGAATACATTGAAACTGCAGTGTTGTATCGGAAACTAATACTGGTGTCACAGGATAGGCTCAAAACACAGACTCCAAGAAGTCTCACTCTTCTTGCACTTAAGGCGTCATTGTCCCCTTTGTATTTAATTCCGATGTAATTTCAGTGTTTCATCGTCAATGTATATGTTCATGGAATACATTGAACCTGCAGTGGTGTATCGGAAACTAATACTGGTCACATAGGGAATACTCGACGCACCGGTTGTGAGAATAGTCTCTATTTTTGTACTTAAGGCGGCATTGTGCCTTTTCGTATTTAATTCCGATGCGATTTCTGTGTTTTATCGTCAATGTGAATTTCTAAGGGATACATTGAACTTGCAGTGGTGTATCGGATATTAATACTGGTCTCTCAGGGAATGTTCGAAGCACCGACTGTAAGAAGAGTCTCTATTGTTGTACTTAGGGCGGCATTGTGCCTTTTGTATTTAATTCCGATGCAGTTTCTGTGTTTCATCGTCAATGTGTATGTCCAAGGAATACATTGAATCTGCAGTGGTGTATCGGATACTAATACTGGTCTCACAGGGAATGCTCAAAGCACAGACTGTAAGAAGAGTCTCTATTCTTGTACTTAAGGCGGCATTGGGCCTTTCGTATTTAATTTCGATGCGATTTCTGTGTTTCATCGTCAATGTGAAGGTCCAAGGAATACATTGAAACTGCAGTGTTGTATCGGAAACTAATACTGGTGTCACAGGATAGGAACAAAGCACAGACTCTAAGAAGTCTCACTCTTCTTGCACTTAAGGCGTCATTGTGCCCTTTGTATTTAATTCCGATGTAATTTCAGTGTTTCATCGTCAATGTGTATGTTCAAGGAATACATTGAACCTGCAGTGGTGTATCGGATACCAATACTGGTCTAACAGGGAATGCTCAAAGCACAGACTGTAAGAAGAGTCTCTATTCTTGTACTTAAGGCGGCATTGTGCCTTTTGTATATAATACCAATGCGATTTCTGCGTTTCATCGTCAATGTGAGGGTCAAAGGAATACATTGAACCTGCAGTGGTGTATCGGAAACTAATACTGGTCTCACAGGGAATGCTCAATGCACCGACTGGAAGTAGAGACTGTATTCTTGTACTTAAGGCTGCATTGTGTCTTTTGTATTTAATTACGATGCAATTTCTGTGTTTCATCGTTAATGTGTATGTCCAAGGTGCACATTGAATCCGCAGTGGTGTATCGGATACTAATACTGGTCTCACAGGGAATGCTCAAAGCACAGACTGTAAGAAGAGTCTCTATTCTTGTACTTAAGGCGGCATTGTGCCTTTTGTATTTAATTCCAATGCGATTTCTGTGTTTCATCGTCAATGTGAAGGTCCAAGGAATACATTGAACCTGCAGTGGTGTATCGGAAATTAATACTGATCTCACAGGGAATGCTCAAATCACCGACTGTAAGTAGAGTCTGTATTCTTGTATTTAAGGCGGCATTGTGCCTTTTGTATTTAATTCCAATGCGATTTCTGTTTTTCATCGTCAATGTGAAGTACCAAGGAATGCATTGAACCTGCAGTGGTGTATCGGAATCCAATACTGGTCTCACAGGGATTGCTCAAAACACCGACTGTATGAAGAGTGTCTATTCTTGTACTTAAGGCGGCATTGTGACCTTTGTATTTAATTCCGATGTAATTTCAGTGTTTCATCGTCAATGCGTATTTCCAAGGAGTACATTGAACCTGCAGTGGTGTATCGGAAACTAATACTGGTCTCACAGGGAATGCTCAAAGCATCGACTGTAAGAAGAGTATCTATTCTTGTACTTAAGGCGGCATTGTGCCTGTTTGTATTTAATTCCGATGCGATTTCTGTGTTTCATCGTCAATGTGAAGGTACAAGGAATACATTGAACCTGCAGTGGTGTATCGGAAACTAATACTGGTCTCACAGGGAATGCTCAAAGCACCGACTGTAAGTAGAGTCTGTATTCTTATACTTAAGGCGGCATTGTGCCTTTTGTATTTAATTCCGATGCGATTTCTGTGTTGCATCGTCAATGTGAAGGTCCAAGGAATACATTGAACCTGCAGTGGTGTATCGGAAACTAATACTGGTCTCACAGGGTACGCTCAAAACACCGACTGTAAGAAGAGTGTCTATTCTTGTACTTGAGGCGGCATTGTGCCCTTTGTATTTAATTCCGATGCCATTTCTGAGTTTCATCGTCTATGTGTATGTCCAAGGAATACATTGATCCTGAAGTGGTGTACCGAATACTAAGACTGGTCTCACAGGGAATGCTCAAAGCACCGACTGTAAGAAGAGTATCTATTCTTGACTTAAGTCGGCATTGTGCCTGTTTGTATTTAATTCCGATGCGATTTCTGTGTTTCATCGTCAATGTGAAGGTACAAGGAATACATTGAACCTGCAGTGGTGTATCGGAAACCAATACTGGTCTCACAGGGATTCCTCAAATCACCGACTATAAGAAGAGTGTCTATTCTTGTACTTAAGGCCTCATTGTTCCTTTTGTATTTAATTCCGATGTAATTTCAGTGTTTCATCGTCAATGTGTATGTCCAAGGAATGCATTGAATCTGCAGTGGTGTATCGGAAACTAATACTGGTCTCACAGGGAATGCTCAAAGCACCGACTGTAAGTAGAGTCTGTATTCTTGTACTTAATGCTGCATTGTATCATTTCTATTTAATTCCGATGCAATTTCTGTGTTTCATCGTTAATGTGAAAGTCCAAGGAATACATTGAACATGCAGTGGTGTATCGGAAACTAATACTGGTCTCAAAGGGAATGCTCAAAGCACCGACTGTAAGAAGAGTCTCTACTCTTGCACTTAAGGCGACATTTTGCCTTTTGTATTTAATTCCGATGCGATTTCTGTGTATAATCGTCAATGTGAAGGTCCAAGGTATACATTGAACCTGCAGTGGTGTATCGGAAACTAATACTGGTCTCACAGGGAATGCTCAAAGCACAGACTCTAAGAAGAGTCTCTATTCTTGTACTTAAGGCGGCATTGTGCCTTTTGTATTTAATTCCAATGCGATTTCTGTGTTTCATCGTCAATGTGAAGGTCCAAGGAATACATTGAACCTGCAGTGGTGTATCGGAAACTAATACTGGTCTCACAGGGAATGCTCAAAGCACCGACTGTAAGTAGAGTCTGTATTCTTGTACTTAATGCTGCATTGTATCATTTGTATTTAATTCCGATGCAATTTCTGTGTTTCATCGTTAATGTGAAAGTCCAAGGAATACATTGAACATGCAGTGGTGTATCGGAAACTAATACTGGTCTCAAAGGGAATGCTCAAAGCACCGACTGTAAGAAGAGTCTCTACTCTTGCACTTAAGGCGACATTTTGCCTTTTGTATTTAATTCCGATGCGATTTCTGTGTTTCATCGTCAATGTGAATGTCTAAGGAATACATTGACCCTGCAGTGGTGTATCGGATATTAATACTGGTCTCTCAGGGAATGCTCAAAACACCGACTGTAAGAAGAGTCTCTATTGTTGTACTTAGGATGGCATTGTGCCTTTTGTATTTAATTCCGATGCGATTTCTGTGTTTCATCGTCTATTTGAAGGTCCAAGGAATACATTGGACCTGCAGTGGTGTATCGGAAAATAATACTGGTCTCAGAGGGAATGCTCAAACATCGACAGTAAGAAGAGTCTCTATTCTTGTACTTAAGGCGACATTGTTCCTTTTGTATTTAATTCCGATGTAATTTCAGTGTTTCATCGTCAATGTGTATGTCCAAGGAATACATTGAACCTGCAGTGGTGTATCGGATACTAATACTGGTCACACAGGGAATGCTAGAAGCACCGACTGAAAGAAGAGTCTCTACTCTTGTACTTAAGGCGACATTTTGCCTTTTGTATTTAATTCCGATGCGATTTCTGTGTATAATCGTCAATGTGAAGGTCCAAGGAATACATTGAACCTGCAGTGGTGTATCGGAAACTAATGCTGGTCTCACAGGGAATGCTCAAAGCACCGACTGTAAGAAGAGCCTCTATTCTTGTACTTAAGGCGGCATTGGGCCTTTTGTATTTAATTCCGATGCGATTTCTGTGTTTCATCGTCAATGTGAAGGTCCAAGGAATACATTGAAACTGCAGTGTTGTATCGGAAACTAATACTGGTGTCACAGGATAGGATCAGAGCACAGACCCTAAGAAGTCTCTCTCTTTTTGCACTTAAGGCGTCATTGTGCCCTTTGTATTTAATTGCGATGTAATTTCAGTGTTTCATTGTCAATGTGTATGTTCAAGGAATACATTGAACCTGCAGTGGTGTATCGGAAACTAATACTGGTATAACAGGGAATACTCGACGCACCGGCTGTGAGAATAGTCTCTATTCTTGTACTTAAGGCAGCATTGTGCCTTAGGTATTTAATTCCGATGCGATTTCTGTGTTTCATCGTCAATGTGAATGTCTAAGGAATACATTGGACTTGCAGTGGTGTATTGGAAACTAATACTGGTCTCAGAGGGAATGCTCAAACACCGACAGTAAGAAGAGTCTCTACTATTGTACTTAAGGCGACATTGTTCCTTTTGTATTTAATCCCGATGAAATCTCAGTGTTTCATCGTCAATGTGTATGTCCAAGGAGTACATTGAACCTGCAGTGGTGTATCGGATACTAATACTGGTCTCACAGGGAATGCTCAAAGCACCGACTGAAAGAAGAGTCTCTATTCTTGTACTTAAGGCGGCATTGTGCCTTTTTGTATTTAATTCCGATGCGATTTCTGTGTTTCATCGTCAATGTGAAGGTCCAAGGAATACATTGAACCTGCAGTGGTGTATCGGAAACTAATACTGGTCTCACAGGGAATGCTCAAAGCATCGACTGTAAGTAGAGTCCGTATTCTTGTACTTAAGGCGGCATTGTGACTTTTGTATTTAATTCCGATGCGATTTCTGTTTGTCATCGTCAATGTGAAGGTCCAAGGAATACATTGAACCTGCAGTGGTGTATCAGAAACTAATACTGGTCTCACAGGGAATGCTCAGAGCACCGACGGTATGAAGAGTGTCTATTCTTGTACTTAAGGCGGCATTGGGCCTTTTGTATTTAATTCCGATGCGATTTCTGTCTTTCATGGTCAATGTGAAGGTCCAATGAATACATTGAACCTGCAGTGGTGTATCGGAAACTAATTCTGGTCTCACAGGGAATGCTCAAAGCACTGACTGTAAGAAGAGTGTCTATTCTTGTACTTAAGGCGGCATTGTGCCCTTTGTATTTAATTCCGATGCCATTTCTGAGTTTCATCGTCTATGTGTATGTCCAAGGAATTCATTCAAGCTGAAGTGGTGTACCGGATACTAATTTTGGTCTCACAGGGAATGCTCAAAGCACCGACTGTAAGAAGAGTATCTATTCTTGACTTAAGGCGGCATTGTGCCTTTTTGTATTTAATTCCAATGCGATTTCTGTATTTCATCGTCAATGTGAAGGTCCAAGGAATACATTGAACCTGCAGTGGTGTATTGGAAACTAATACTGGTCTCACAGGGAATGCTCAAAGCACCGACTGTAAGAAGAGTCTCTATTCTTGTACTTAAGGCGGCATTGGGCCTTTTGTATTTAATTCCGATGCGATTTCTGTGTTTCATCGTCAATGTGAAGGTCCAAGGAATACATTGACACTGCAGTGTTGTATCGGAAACTAATACTGGTGTCACAGGATAGGCTCAAAGCACAGACTCCAAGAAGTCTCACTCTTCTTGCACTTAAGGCGTCATTGTCCCCTTTGTATTTAATTCCGATGTAATTTCAGTGTTTCATCGTCAATGTATATGTTCATGGAATACATTGAACCTGCAGTGGTGTATCGGAAACTAATACTGGTCACATAAGGAATACTCGACGCACCGGTTGTGAGAATAGTCTCTATTTTTGTACTTAAGGCGGCATTGTGCCTTTTTGTATTTAATTCCGATGCGATTTCTGTGTTTTATCGTCAATGTGAATTTCTAAGGGATACATTGAAACTGCAGTGGTGTATCGGATATTAATACTGGTCTCTCAGGGAATGTTCGAAGCACCGACTGTAAGAAGAGTCTCTATTCTTGTACTTAAGGCGGCATTGGGCCTTTCGTATTTAATTCCGATGCGATTTCTGTGTTTCAGCGTCAATGTGAAGGTCCAAGGAATACATTGAAACTGCAGTGTTGTATCGGAAACTAATACTGGTGTCACAGGATAGGAACAAAGCACAGACTCTAAGAAGTCTCACTCTTCTTGCACTTAAGGCGTCATTGTGCCCTTTGTATTTAATTCCGATGTAATTTCAGTGGTTCATCGTCAATGTGTATGTTCAAGGAATACATTGAACCTGCAGTGGTGTATCGGATAACAATACTGGTCTAACAGGGAATGCTCAAAGCACAGACTGTAAGAAGAGTCTCTATTCTTGTACTTAAGGCGGCATTGTGCCTTTTGTATATAATACCAATGCGATTTCTGCGTTTCATCGTCAATGTGAGGGTACAAGGAATACATTGAACCTGCAGTGGTGTATCGGAAACTAATACTGGTCTCACAGGGAATGCTCAATGCACAGACTGTAAGTAGAGTCTGTATTCTTGTACTTAAGGCTGCATTGTGTCTTTTGTATTTAATTACGATGCAATTTCTGTGTTTCATCGTTAATGTGTATGTCCAAGGTGCACATTGAATCCGCAGTGGTGTATCGGATACTAATACTGGTCTCACAAGGAATGCTCAAAAACACAGACTGTAAGAAGAGTCTCTATTCTTGTACTTAAGGCGGCATTGTGCCTTTTGTATTTAATTCCAATGCGATTTCTGAGTTTCATAGGCAATGTGAAGGTCCAGGGAATACATTGAACCTGCAGTGGTGTATCGGAAATTAATACTGATCTCACAGGGAATGCTCAAATCACCGACTGTAAGTAGAGTCTGTATTCTTGTACTTAAGGCGGCATTGTGCCTTTTGTATTTAATTCCAATGCGATTTCTGTTTTTCATCGTCAATGTGAAGTTCCAAGGAATACATTGAACCAGCAGTGGTGTATCGGAATCCAATACTGGTCTCACAGGGTTTGCTCAAAACACCGACTGTATGAAGAGTGTCTATTCTTGTACTTAAGGCGGCATTGTGCCCTTTGTATTTAATTCCGATGTAATTTCAGTGTTTCATCGTCAATGCGTATTTCCAAGGAATACATTGAACCTGCAGTGGTGTATCGGAAACTAATACTGGTCTCACAGGGAATGCTCAAAGCATCGACTGTAAGAAGAGTCTCTATTCTTGTACTTAAGGCGGCATTGTGCCTGTTTGTATTTAATTCCGATGCGATTTCTGTGTTTCATCGTCAATGTGAAGGTACAAGGAATACATTGAACCTGCAGTGGTGTATCGGAAACTAATACTGGTCTCACAGTGAATGCTCAAAGCACCGACTGTAAGTAGAGACTGTATTCTTATACTTAAGGCGGCATTGTGCCTTTTGTATTTAATTCCGATGCGATTTCTGTGCTGCATCGTCAATGTGAAGGTCCAAGGAATACATTGAACCTGCAGTGGTGTATCGGAAACTAATACTGGTCTCACAGGGTACGCTCAAAACACCGACTGTAAGAAGAGTGTCTATTCTTGTACTTGAGGCGGCATTGTGCCCTTTGTATTTAATTCCGATGCCATTTCTGAGTTTCATCGTCTATGTGTATGTCCAAGGAATACATTGATCCTGAAGTGGTGTGCCGGATACTAAGACTGGTCTCACAGGGAATGCTCAAAGAACCGACTGTAAGAAGAGTATCTATTCTTGACTTAAGTCGGCATTGTGCCTTTTTGTATTTAATTCCAATGCGTTTTCTGTATTTCATCGTCAATGTGAAGGTCCAAGGAATACATTGAACCTGCAGTGGTGTATCGGAAACCAATACTGGTCTCACAGGGATTCCTCAAATAACCGACTATAAGAAGAGTGTCTATTCTTGTACTTAAGGCCTCATTGTTCCTTTTGTATTTAATTCCGATGTAATTTCAGTGTTTCATCGCCAATGTGTATGTCCAAGGAATGCATTGAATCTGCAGTGGTGTATCGGATACTAATACTGGTCTCACAGGGAATGCTCAAAGCACAGACTGTAAGAAGAGTCTCTATTCTTGTACTTAAGGCGGCATTGTGCCTTTTGTATTTAATTCCAATGCGATTTCTGTGTTTCATCGTCAATGTGAAGGTCCAAGGAATACATTGAACCTGCAGTGGTGTATCGGAAACTAATACTGGTCTCACAGGGAATGCTCAAAGCACCGACTGTAAGTAGAGTCTGTATTCTTGTACTTAATGCTGCATTGTATCATTTGTAATTAATTCCGATGCAATTTCTGTGTTTCATCGTTAATGTGAAAGTCCAAGGAATACATTGAACATGCAGTGGTGTATCGGAAACTAATACTGGTCTCACAGGGAATGCTCAAAGCACCGACTGTAAGAAGAGTCTCTACTCTTGCACTTAAGGCGACATTTTGCCTTTTGTATTTAATTCCGATGCGATTTCTGTGTGTAATCGTCAATGTGAAGGTCCAAGGAATACATTGAACCTGCAGTGGTGTATCGGAAACTAATACTGGTCTCACAGGGAATGCTCAAAGCACCGACTGTAAGAAGAGTCTCTATTCTTGTATTTAAGGCCGGCATTGGGCCTTTTGTATTTAATTCCGATGCGATTTCTGTGTTTCATCGTCAATGTGAAGGTCCAAGGAATACATTGAAACTGCAGTGTTGTATCGGAACCTAATATTGGTGTCACAGGATAGGATCAAGGCACAGACCCTAAAAAGTCTCACTCTTTTGGCACTTAAGGCCTCATTGTGCCCTTTGTATTTAATTACGATGTAATTTCAGTGTTATATTGTCAATGTGTATGTTCATGGAATACATTGAACCTGCAGTGGTGTATCGGAAACTAATACTGGTCTCACAGGGAATACTCGACGCACCGGCTGTAAGAACAGTCTCTATTCTTGTACTTAAGGCGGCATTGTGCCTTTGGTATTTAATTCCGATGCGATTTCTGTGTTTCATCGTCAATGTGAATGTCTAAGGAATACATTGACACTGCAGTGGTGTATCGGATATTAATACTGGTCTCTCAGGGAATGCTCAAAACACCGACTGTAAGAAGAGTCTCTATTGTTGTACTTAGGATGGCATTGTGCCTTTTGTATTTAATTCCGATGCGATTTCTGTGTTTCATCGTCTATGTGAAGGTCCAAGGAATACATTGGACCTGCAGTGGTGTATCGGAAAATAATACTGGTCTCAAAAGGAATGCTCAAAACATCGACAGTAAGAAGAGTCTCTATTCTTGTACTTAAGGCGACATTGTTCCTTTTGTATTTAATTCCGATGTAATTTCAGTGTTTCATCGTCAATGTGTATGTCCAAGGAATACATTGAACCTGCAGTGGTGTATCGGATACTAATACTGGTCTCACAGGGAATGCTCAAAGCACCGACTGAAAGAAGAGTCTCTATTCTTGTACTTAAGGCGGCATTGTGCCTTTTTGTATTTAATTCCGATGCGATTTCTGTGTTTCATCGTCAATGTGAAGGTCCAAGGAATACATTGAACCTGCAGTGGTGTATCGGAAACTAATACTGGTCTCACAGGGAATGCTCAGAGCACCGACGGTATGAAGAGTGTCTATTCTTGTACTTAAGGCGGCATTGGGCCTTTTGTATTTAATTCCGATGCGATTTCTGTCTTTCATCGTCAATGTGAAGGTCCAATGAATACATTGAACCTGCAGTGGTGTATCGGAAACTAATTCTGGTCTCACAGGGAATGCTCAAAGCACTGACTGTAAGAAGAGTGTCTATTCTTGTACTTAAGGCGGCATTGTGCCCTTTGTATTTAATTCCGATGCCATTTCTGAGTTTCATCGTCTATGTGTATGTCCAAGGAATTCATTCAACCTGAAGTGGTGTACCGGATACTAATTTTGGTCTCACAGGGAATGCTCAAAGCACCGACTGTAAGAAGAGTATCTATTCTTGACTTAAGGCGGCATTGTGCCTTTTTGTATTTAATTCCAATGCGATTTCAGTATTTCATCGTCAATGTGAAGGTCCAAGGAATACATTGAACCTGCAGTGGTGTATCGGAAACCAATACTGGTCTCACAGGGATTGCTCAAAGCACCGACTCTAAGACGAGTGTCTATTCTTGTACTTAAGGCCTCATTGTTCCTTTTGTATTTAATTCCGATGTAATGTCAGTGTTTCATCGTCAATGTGTATGTCCAAGGAATACATTGAATCTGCAGTGGTGTATCGGATACTAATACTGGTCTCACAGGGAATGCTCAAAGCACAGACTGTAAGAAGAGTCTCTATTCTTGTACATATGGCGGCATTGTGCCTTTTGTATTTAATTCCAATGCTATTTCTGTGTTTCATCGTCAATTTGATGCTATAAGGAATACATTGATCCTGCAGTGGTGTATCGGAATCTAATATTGGTCTCACAGGGAATGCTCAAAGCACCGACTGTAAGTAGAGTCTGTATTCTTGTACTTAAGGCTGCATTGTATCATTTTTATTTAATTCCGATGCAATTTCTGTGTTTCATCGTCAATGTTAAGGTCCAAGGAATACATTTAACCTGCAGTGGTGTATCGGAAACTAATACTGGTCTCACAGGGAATGCTCAAAGATTCAACTGTAAGAAGAGTCTCTACTCTTGTGCTTAAGGCGGCATTTTGCCTTTTGTATTTATTTCCGATGCGATTTCTGTGTATAATCGTCAATGTGAAGGTCCAAGGAATACATTGAACCTGCAGTGGTGTATCGGAAACTAATACTGGTCTCACAGGGTATGCTCAAAGCACCGACTGTAAGAAGAGTCTCTATTCATGTACTTAAGGCGGCATTGGGCCTTTTGTATTTAATTGCGAAGCGATTCATGTGTTTCATCGTCAATGTGAAGGTCCAAGGAATACATTGAAACTGCAGTGTTGTATCGGAAACTAATACTGGTGTCACAGGATAGGATCAAAGCACAGACCCTAAGAAGTCTCACTCTTTTTGCACTTAAGGCGTCATTGTGCCCTTTGTATTTAATTCCGATGTAATTTCAGTGTTTTATTGACAATGTGTATGTTCAAGGAATACATTGAACCTGCAGTGGTGTATCGGAAACTAATACTGGTCTCACAGGGAATACTCGACGCACCGGCTGAGAGAATAGTGTCTGTTCTTGTACTTAAGGCGGCATTTGCCTTTGGTATTTAATTCCGTTGCGATTTCTGTGCTTCATCGTCAATGTGAATGTCTAAGGAATACAATGAACCTGCATTGGTGTATCGGATATTAATACAGGTCTCTCAGGGAATGCTCAAAACACCGACTGTAAGAAGAGTCTCTATTGTTGTACTTAGGATGGCATTGTGCCTTTTGTATTTAATTCCGATGCGATTTCTGTGTTTCATCGTCAATGTGAAGGTCCATGGAATACATTGGACCTGCAGTGGTGTATCGGAAAATAATACTGGTCTCAAAAGGAATGCTCAAAACATCGACAGTAAGAAGAGTCTCTATTCTTGTACTTAAGGCGACATTGTTCCTTTTGTATTTAATTCCGATGTAATTTCAGTGTTTCATCGTCAATGTGTATGTCCAAGGAATACATTGAACCTGCAGTGGTGTATCGGATACTAATACTGGTCACACAGGGAATGCTAGAAGCACCGACTGAAAGAAGAGTCTCTACTCTTGTACTTAAGGCGACATTTTGCCTTTTGTATTTAATTCCGATGCGATTTCTGTGTTTCATCGTCAATGTGAAGGTCCAAGGAATACATTGAACCTGCAGTGGTGTATCGGAAACTAATACTGGTCTCACAGGGAATGCTCAAAGCATCGACTGTAAGTAGAGTCTGTATTCTTGTACTTAAGGCGGCATTGTGCCTTTTTGTATTTAATTCCAATGCGATTTCAGTATTTCATCGTCAATGTGAAGGTCCAAGGAATACATTGAACCTGCAGTGGTGTATCGGAAACCAATACTGGTCTCACAGGGATTGCTCAAAGCACCGACTCTAAGAAGAGTGTCTATTCTTGTACTTGAGGCCTCATTGTTCCTTTTGTATTTAATTCCGATGTAATGTCAGTGTTTCATCGTCAATGTGTATGTCCAAGGAATACATTGAATCTGCAGTGGTGTATCGGATACTAATACTGGTCTCACAGGGAATGCTTAAAGCACAGACTGTAAGAAGAGTCTCTATTCTTGTACATATGGCGGCATTGTGCCTTTTGTATTTAATTCCAATGCTATTTCTGTGTTTAATCGTCAATTTGAAGCTATAAGGAATACATTGATCCTGCAGTGGTGTATCGGAATCTAATATTGGTCTCACAGGGAATGCTCAAAGCACCGACTGTAAGTAGAGTCTGTATTCTTGTACTTAAGGCTGCATTGTATCATTTTTATTTAATTCCGATGCAATTTCTGTGTTTCATCGTCAATGTGAAGGTCCAAGGAATACATTGAACCTGCAGTGGTGTATCGGAAACTAATACTGGTCTCACAGGGAATGCTCAAAGAACCAACTGTAAGAAGAGTCTCTACTCTTGTGCTTAAGGCGGCATTTTGCTTTTTGTATTTATTTCCGATGCGATTTCTGTGTATAATCGTCAATGTGAAGGTCCAAGGAATACATTGAACCTGCAGTGGTGTATCGGAAACTAATACTGGTCTCACAGGGTATGCTCAAAGCATCGACTGTAAGTAGAGTCCGTATTCTTGTTCTTAAGGCGGCATTGTGCCTTATGTATTTAATTCCGATGCGATTTCTGTTTGTCATCGTCAATGTGAAGGTCCAAGGAATACACTGAACCTGCAGTGGTGTATCGGAAACTAATACTGGTCTCACAGGGAATGTTCAAAGCACCGACTGTAAGAAGAGTGTCTATTTCTGTACTTATGGCGGCATTATGCCCTTTGTATTTAATTCCGATGTAATTTCAGTGTTTCATCGTCAATGGGTATTACCAAGGAATACATTGAACCTGCAGTGGTGTATCGGAAACTAATACTGGTCTCACAGGGAATGCTCAAAGTACCGACAGTAAGACGAGTCTCTATTCTTGTACTTAATGTGGCATTGTTCATTTTTTATTTAATTCCGATGTAATTTCAGTGTTTCATCGTCAATGTGTATGTCCAAGGAATACATTGAATCTGCAGTGGTGTATCGGATACTAATACTGGTCTCACAGGGAATGCTCAAAGCACAGACTGTAAGAAGAATCTCTATTCTTGTACTTAAGGCTGCATTGTGCGTTTTGTGTTTAATTCCGAACCAATTACTGTATTTCATCGTCAATGTGAAGGTCCAAGGAATACATTGAACCTGCAGTGGTGTATTGGAAACTAATACTGGTCTCACAGGGAATGCTCAAAGCACCGACTGTAAGAAGAGTCTCTATTCTTGTACATAAGGCGGCATTGTGCCCATTGTATTTAATTCCGATGCCATTTCTGTGTTTCATCCTCAATGTGTATGTCCAAGTAATACATTGAACCTGCAGTGGTGTATCGGATACTAATACTGGTCTCACAGGGAATGCTCAAAGCACCGACTGAAAGAAGAGTCTCTATTCTTGTACTTAAGGCGGCATTGTGCCGTTTTGTATTTAACTCCGATGCGATTTCTGTGTTTCATCGTCAATGTGATGTTCCAAGGAATACATTGAACCTGCAGTGGTGTATCGGAAACTAATACTGGTCTCACAGGGAACGCTCAAAGCACCGACTGTAAGAAGAGTGTCTATTCTTGTACTTAAGGCGGCATTGTGCCCTTTGTATTTAATTTCGGTGCTATTTCTGTGTTTCATTGTCGATGTGTATGTCAAAGGAATACATTGAACCTGAAGTGGTGTACCGGATACTAATACTGGTCTCACAGGGAATGCTCAAAGCACCGACTGTAAGAAGAGTCTCTGTTCTTGTACTTAAGGCGGCATTGTGCCTTTTTGTATTGAATTCCGCTGCGATTTCTGTGTTTCATCGTCAATGTGAAGGTCCAAGGAATTCATTGAACCTGCAGTGGTGTATCGGAAACTAACACTGGTCTCACAGGGAATGCTGAAAGCATCGACTGTAAGTAGAGTTCGTATTCTTGTTCTTAAGGCGGCATTGTGCCTTTTGTATTTAATTCCGATGCGATTTCTGTTAGTCATCGTCAATGTGAAGGTCCAAGGAATACATTGAACCTGCAGTGGTGTATCGGAAACTAATACTGGTCTCACAGGGAATGCTCAAAGTACCGACAGTAAGACGAGTCTCTATTCTTGTACTTAAGGCGGCATTGTTCCTTATTTATTTAATTCCGATGTAATTTCAGTGTTTCATCGTCAATGTGTATGTCCAAGGAATACATTGAATCTGCAGTGGCGTATCGGATACTAATACTGGTCTCACAGTGAATGCTCAAAGCACATACTGTAAGAAGAATCTCTATTCTTGTACTTAAGGCTGGATTGTGCCTTTTGTGTTTAATTCCGAACCAATTTCTGTATTTCATCGTCAATGTGAAGGTCCAAGGAATACATTGAACCTGCAGTGGTGTATCGGAAACTAATACTGGTCTCACAGGGAATGCTCAAAGCACCGACTGTAGGAAGAGTGTCTATTCTTGTACTTAAGGCGGCATTGTGCCCTTTGTATTTAATTCCGATGTAATTTCAGTGTTTCATCGTCAATGGGTATTACCAAGGAATACATTGAACCTGCAGTGGTGTATCGGAAACTAATACTGGTCTCACAGGGAATGCTCAAAGTACCGACAGTAAGACGAGTCTCTATTCTTGTACTTAAGGCGGCATTGTTCCTTTTTTATTTAATTCCGATGTAATTTCAGTGTTTCATCGTCAATGTGTATGTCCAAGGAATACATTGAATCTGCAGTGGCGTATCGGATACTAATACTGGTCTCACAGTGAATGCTCAAAGCACAGACTGTAAGAAGAATCTATATTCTTGTACTTAAGGCTGCATTGTGCCTTTTGTGTTTAATTCCGAACCAATTTCTGTATTTCATCGTCAATGTGAAGGTCCAAGGAATACATTGAACCTGCAGTAGTGTATCGTAAACTAATACTGGTCTCACAGGGAATGCTCAAAGCACCGACTGTAGGAAGAGTGTCTATTCTTGTACTTAAGGCGGCATTGTGCCCTTTGTATTTAATTCCGATGTAATTTCAGTGTTTCATCGTCAATGGGTATTAGAAGCAATACATTGAACCTGCAGTGGTGTATCGGAAACTAATACTGGTCTCACAGGGAATGCTCAAAGCACCGACAGTAAGAAGAATCTTTATTCTTGTACATAAGGCCTCATTGTTCCTTTTGTATTTAATTCCGATGTAATTTCAGTGTTTCATAGTCAATGTGTATGTCCAAGGAATACATTGAATCTGCAGTGGTGTATCGGATACTAATACTGGTCTCACAGGGAATGCTCAAAGCACAGACTGTAAGAAGAGTCTCTATTCTTGTACTTAAGGCGGCATTGTGCCTTTTGTATTTAATTCCGATGCCATTTCTGAGCTTCATTGTCAATGTGAAGGTCCAAGGCATACATTGAACCTGCAGTGGTGTATCGGAAACTAATACTGGTCTCACAGGGAATGCTCAAAGCACCGACTGTAAGAAGAGTCACTATTCTTGTACTTAAGGCGGCATTTTGCCTTTAGAATTTAATTCCAATGCGATTTCTGTGTATAATCGTCAATGTGAAGGTCCAAGTAATACATTGAACCTGCAGTGGTGTATCGGAAACTAATACTGGTCTCACAGGGAATGCTCAAAGCACCGACTGTAAGAAGAGTCCTATTCTTGAACTTAAGGCGGCATTGGGCCTTCTTTATCTAATTCCGATGCGATTTCTGTGTTTCATCGACAATGTGAAGGTCCAAGGAATACATTGAAACTGCAGTGTTGTATCGGAATCTAATACTGGTGTCACAGGATAGGATCAAAGCACAGACCCTAAGAAGTCTCACTCTTCTTGCACTTAAGGCGTCATTGTGCCCTTTGTATTTAATTCCGATGTGATTCCTGTGTTTCATCATCAATGTGAAGGTCCAAGGAATACATTGAACCTGCAGTGGTGTATCGGATACTAATACTGGTCTCACAGGGAATGCTCAAAGCACAGACTGTAAGAAGAGTCTCTATTCTTGTACTTAAGGCCGCATTGTGCCATTTGTGTTTAATTCCGATGCAATTTCTGTGTTTCATCGTCAATGTGAAGGTCCAAGGAATACATTGAACCTGCAGTGGTGTATCGGAAACTAATACTGGTCTCACAGGGAATGCTCAAAGCACCGACTGTAAGAAGAGTCACTATTCTTGTACTGAAGGCGGCATTTCGCCTTTTGTATTTAATTCCGATGCGATTTCTGTGTATAATCGTCAATGTGAATGTCCAAGGAATACATTGAACCTGCAGTGGTGTATCGGAAACTAACACTGGTCTCACAGGGAATGCTCAAAGCACAGACTGTAAGAAGAGTCTCTATTCTTGTACTTAAGGCGGCATTGTGCCTTTTGTAATTAATTCCAATGCGATTTCTGTGTTGCATTGTCAATTCGAAGTTCCAAGGAATACATTGAACCTGCAGTGGTGTATCGGAAACTAGTACTGGTCTCACAGGGAATGCTCAAAGCACCGACTGTAAGAAGAGTGTCTATTCTTGTACTTGAAGCGGCATTGTGCCCTTTGTATTTAATTCCGATGCCATTTCTGTGTTTCATCGTCGATGTGTATGTCCAAGGAATACTTTGAACCTTAAGTGGTGTACCGGACTCTAATACTGGTCTCACAGGGAATGCTCAAAGCACCGACTGTAAGAAGAGTCTCTATTCTTGTACTTAAGGCGGCATTGTGCCTTTTTGTATTTAATTCCGATTCGATTTCTGTGTTTCATCGTCAATGTGAAGGTCCAAGGTATACATTGAACCTGCAGTGGTGCAACGGATAATAATACAGGTCTCACAGGGAATGCTCTAAGCACCGACTGTAAGTAGAGTCCATATTCTTGTACTTAAGGTGGCATTGTGCCTTTTGTATTTAATTCCAATGCGATTTCTGTTATTCATCGTCAATGTGAAGGTCCAAGGAATACATTGAACCTGCAGTTGTGTATCGGAAACCAATACTGGTCTCACAGGGAATGCTCAAAGCACCGACAGTAAGAAGAGTCTCTATTCTTGTACTTAAGGCCTCATTGTTCCTTTTGTATTTAATTCCGATGTAATTTCTGTGTTTCATCGTCAATGTGAAGGTCCAAGGAATACGTTGAACCTGCAGTGGTATATCGGAAGCTAATACTGGTCTCACAGGGAATGCTCAAAGCACCGACTGTAAGAAGAATCTCTATTCTTGTACTTAAGGCGGCATTTTGCCTTTTGTATTTAATTCCGATGCGATTTCTGTGTATAATCGTCAATGTGAAGGTCCAAGGAATACATTGAACCTGCAGTGGTGTATCAGAAACTAATACTGGTCTCACAGGGAATGCTCAAAGCACCGACTGTAAGAAGAGTCCTATTCTTGTACTTAAGGCGGCATTGGGCCTTTTGTATTTAATTCCGATGCGATTTCTGTGTTTCGTCGTCAATGTGAAGGTCCAAGGAATACATTGAAACTGCAGTGTTGTATCGGAAACCAATACTGGTGGCACAGGATAGGATCAAAGCACAGACCCTAAGAAGTCTCACTCTTCTTGCACTTAAGGCGTCATTGTGCCCTTTGTATTTAATTCCGATGTAATTTCAGTGTTTCATCATCAATGTGTATGTTCAAGGAATACATTGAACCTGCAGTGGTGTGTCGGAAACTAATACTGGTCTCACAGGGAATACTTGACGCACCGGCTGTGAGAATAGTCTCTGTTCTTGTACTTAAGGCTGCATTGTGCCATTGGTTTTTAATTCCGATGCGATTTCTGTGTTTCACCGTCAATGTGAATGTCTAAGGAATACATTGAACCTGCAGTGGTGTATCGGATATTAATACTGGTCTCTCAGAGAATGCTCAAACCACCGACTGTTAGTAGAGTCTGTATTCTTGTACTTAAGGCGGCATTGTGCCTTTTGTAATAAATTCCAATGCGATTTCTGTGTTGCATCGTCAATTCGAAGTTCCAAGGAATACATTGAACCTGCAGTGGTGTATCGGAAACTAGTACTGGTCTCTGAGGGAATGCTTAAAACACCGACAGTAAGAAGAGTCTCTATTCTTGTACTTAAGGCGACATTGTTCCATTTGTATTTAATTCCGATGTAATTTCAGTGTTTCATCGTCAATGTGTAAGTCCAAGGAATTCATTGAACCTGCAGTGGTGTATCGGATACTAATACTGGTCTCACAGGGAATGTTCAAATCACTGACTGCAAGAAGAGTGTCCATTCTCGTACTTAAGGAGGCATTGTGCCCTTTGTATTTAATTCCGATGCCATTTCTGTGTTTCATCGACGAAGTGAAAGTACAATGAATATACTGAACCTGCGGTGGTGTATCGGAAACTAATAGTGGTCTCATAGGGAACGCTCAAAGCACCGACTGTAAGAAGGGTCACTATTCTTGTACTTAAGGGGGCATTGTGCCTTTTGTATTTAATTCCGATGCGATTTCTGTGTATAATCGTCAATGTCAAGGTCCAAGGTATACATTGAACCTGCAATGGTGAATCGGAAACTAATACTGGTCTCACAGGAAATGCTCAAATCACCGACTGTAAGAAAAGTCTCTATTCTTGTACTTAAGGCGGCATTGTGCCTTTTGTATTTAATTCCGATGCGATTTCTGTGTATAATCGTCAATGTGAAGGTCCAAGGAATACATTGAACCTGCAGTGGTGTATCGGAAACTAATACTGGTCTCACAGGGAATGCCCAAAGCACCGACTGTAAGAAGAGTGTCTATTCTTGTACTTAAGGCGGCATTGTGCCCTTTTTATTTAATTCCGATGTAATTTCAGTGTTTCATCGTCAATGGGTATTTCCAAGGAATACATTGAAACTGCAGTGGTGTATCGGAAACTAATACTGGTCTCACAGGGAATGTTCAAAGTACCAACAGTAAGAAGAGTCCCTATTCTTGTGCTTAAGGCGGCATTGTTCCTTTCTTATTTAATTCCGATGTCATTCCAGTGTTTCATCGCCAATGTGTATGTCGAAGGAATACATTAAATCTGCAGTGGTGTATCGGATACTAATACTGGTCTCACAGGGAATGCTCAAAGCACAGACTGTAAGAAGAGTCTCTATTCTTGTACTTAAGGCTGCATTGTGGCATTTGTGTTTAATTCCGATGCAATTTCTGTGTTTCATCGTCAATGCGATGGTCCAAGAAATACATTGAAACTGCAGTGGTGTATCGGAAACTAATACTGGTCTCACAGGGATTGCTCAAAGCACCGACTGTAAGAATAGTCACTATTCTTGTACTTAAGGCGGCATTTTGCCTTTTGTATTTAATTCCGATGCGATTTCTGTGTATAATCGTCAATGTGAAGGTCCAAGGAATACATTGAACCTGCAGTGGTGTATCGGAAACTAATACTGGTCTCACAGGGAATGCTCAAAGCACCGACATTAAGAAGATTCACTATTCTTGTACTTAAGGCGGCATTGGGCCTTTTCTATTCAATTCCGATGCGATTTCTGTCTCTCATCGTCAATGTGAAGGTCCAAGGAATACATTGAACCTGCAGTGGTGTATCGGAAACTAATACTGGTCTCCCAGGGAATGCTCAAAGCACCGACTTTAAGAAGAGTGTCTATTCTTGTACTTAAAGCGGCATTATGCCCTTTGTATTTAATTCCGATGCCATTTCTGTGTTTCATCGTCGATGTGAAAGTCCAAGGAATACACTGAACCTGCAGTGGTGTATCGGAAACTAATACTGGTCTCACAGGGAATGCTCAAAACACCGACGGTAAGAAGAGTCTCTATTCTTGTACTTAAGGCGACATTGTTCCTTTTGTATTTAATTCCGATGTAATTTCAGTGTTTATCGTCAATGTGTATGTCCAAGGAATACATTGAACACTCAGTGGTGTATCGGATACTAATACTGGTCTCACAGGGATTGCTCAAAGCACCGACTGTAAGAAGAGTCTCTCTTCTTGTACTTAAGGCGGCATTGTGCCCTTTGTATTTAATTCCGATGCAATATCTGTGTTTCATCGTCGATGTGTATGTGCAAGGAATACATTGAACCTGCAGTGGTGTACCGGATACTAATACTGGTCTCACAGGGAATGCTCAAAGCACCGACTGTAAGAAGAGTCTCTATTCTTGTACTTAAGGCGGCATTGTACCTTTTTGTATTTAATTCCGATGCGATTTCTGTGTTTCATCGTCAATGTGAATGTCCAAGGAATACATTGAACCTGCAGTGGTGTATCGGAAACTAATACTGGTCTCACAGGGAATGCTCAAAGCATCGACTGTAAGAAGAGACTCTATTCTTGTACTTAAGGCGGCATTGTGCCTTTTGTATTTAATTCCGATGCGATTTCTGTGTTTCATCGTCAATGTGAAGGTCCATGGATTGCATTGGACCTGCAGTGGTGTATTGGAAACTAATACTGGTCTCAGAGGGAATGCTCAAAACACCGACAGTAAGAAGAGGCTCTATTCTTGTACTTAAGGCGACATTGTTCCAATGTGAAGGTCCAAGGAATACATTGAACCTGCAGTTGTGTGTCGGAAACTAATACTGGTCTCACAGGGAATGCTCAAAGCAACGACTGTAAGAAGAGTGTCTATTCTTGTACTTAAGGCGGCATTGTGCCCTTTGTATTTAATTCCGATGCCATTTCTGTGTTTCATCGTCGATGTGTATGTCCAAGGAATACTTTGAACCTGAACTGGTGTACCGGTACTAATACTGGCCTCACAAGGAATGCTCAAAGCACCGACTGTAAGAAAAGTCTCTATTCTTGTACTTAAGGCGGCATTCTGCCTTTTGTATGTAATTCAGTTGCGATTCCTGTGTTTCATCGTCAATGTGAAGGTCCAAGGAATACATTGAACTTGCAGTGGTGTATCGGAAAGTAATACTGGTCTCACAGGGAATGCTCAAAGCACCGACTGTAAGTAGAGTCCGTATTCTTGTACTTAAGGCGGCATCGTGCTTTTTGTATTTAATTCCGATGCGATTTCTGTGTTTCATCGTCAATGTGTATGTCCAAGGAATACATTGAACACTCAGTGGTGTATCGGATACTAATACTGGTCTCACAGGGATTGCTCAAAGCACCGACTGTAAGAAGAGTCTCTCTTCTTGTACTTAAGGCGGCATTGTGCCCTTTGTATTTAATTCCGATGCAATATCTGTGTTTCATCGTCGATGTGTATGTGCAAGGAATACATTGAACCTGCAGTGGTGTACCGGATACTAATACTGGTCTCACAGGGAATGCTCAAACCACCGACTGTAAGAAGAGTCTCTATTCTTGTACTTAAGGCGGCATTGTACCTTTTTGTATTTAATTCCGATGCGATTTCTGTGTTTCATCGTCAATGTGAATGTCCAAGGAATACATTGAACCTGCAGTGGTGTATCGGAAACTAATACTGGTCTCACAGGGAATGCTCCAAGCATCGACTGTAAGAAGAGACTCTATTCTTGTACTTAAGGCGGCATTGTGCCTTTTGTATTTAATTCCGATGCGATTTCTGTGTTTCATCGTCAATGTGAAGGTCCATGGATTGCATTGGACCTGCAGTGGTGTATTGGAAACTAATACTGGTCTCAGAGGGAATGCTCAAAACATCGACAGTAAGAAGAGGCTCTATTCTTGTACTTAAGGCGACATTGTTCCAATGTGAAGGTCCAAGGAATACATTGAACCTGCAGTTGTGTGTCGGAAACTAATACTGGTCTCACAGGGAATGCTCAAAGCAACGACTGTAAGAAGAGTGTCTATTCTTGTACTTAAGGCGGCATTGTGCCCTTTGTATTTAATTCCGATGCCATTTCTGTGTTTCATCGTCGATGTGTATGTCCAAGGAATACTTTGAACCTGAACTGGTGTACCGGTACTAATACTGGCCTCACAAGGAATGCTCAAAGCACCGACTGTAAGAAAAGTCTCTATTCTTGTACTTAAGGCGGCATTCTGCCTTTTGTATGTAATTCAGTTGCGATTCCTGTGTTTCATCGTCAATGTGAAGGTCCAAGGAATACATTGAACCTGCAGTGGTGTATCGGAAAGTAATACTGGTCTCACAGGGAATGCTCAAAGCACCGACTGTAAGTAGAGTCCGTATTCTTGTACTTAAGGCGGCATCGTGCTTTTTGTATTTAATTCCGATGCGATTTCTGTGTTTCATCGTCAATGTGAAGGTCCAAGGAATACATTGAACCTGCAGTGGTGTATCGGAAACTAATACTGGTCTCACAGGGAATGCTCAAAACACCGACTGTAAGAAGGATCTCTATTCTTGTACTTAAGGCGGCATTTTGCCTTTTGTATTTAATTCCGATGCGATTTCTGTGTATAATCGTCAATGTGAAGGTCCAAGGAATACATTGAACCTGCAGTGGTGTATCGGATATTAATACTGGTCTCTCAGAGAATGCTCAAACCACCGACTGTAAGAAGAGTCTCTATTGTTGTACTTAGGGCGGCATTGTGCCTTTTGTATTTAATTCCGATGCGATTTCTGTGTTTCATCGTCAATGTGAAGGTCCCAGGAATACATTGGACCTGCAGTGGTGTATCGGAAACTAATACTGGTCTCAGAGGGAATGCTTAAAACACCGACAGTAAGAAGAGTCTCTATTCTTGTACTTAAGGCGACATTGTTCCTTTTGTATTTAATTCCGATGTAATTTCAGTGTTTCATCGTCAATGTTTAAGTCCAAGGAATTCATTGAACCTGCAGTGGTGTATCGGATACTAATATTGGTCTCACAGGGAATGCTCAAAGCACCGACTGAAAGAAGAGTCTCTATTCTTGTACTTTAGGCGGCATTGTGCTTTTGTATTTAATTCCGATGCGATTTCTCTGTTTCATCGTTAATGTGAAGCTCCAAGGAATACATTGAACCTGCAGTGGTGTATCGGAAACTAATACTGGTCTCACAGGGAATGCTCAAAGCATCGACTGTAAGTAGAAACCTTATTCTTGTACTTAAGGCGGCATTGTGCCTTTTGGATTTAATTCCAATGCAATATCTGTTTTTCATCGTCAATGTGAAGGTCTAAGGAATACATTAAACCTGCAGTGGTGTATCGGAAAAATAATACTGGTCTCACAGGGAATGCTCAAAGCACCGACTGTAAGTGGAGTCTGTATTCTTGTACTTAAGGCTGCATTGTGTCATTTGTATTTAATTATGATGCAATTTCTGTGTTTCATCGTCAATGTGAAGGTCCAAGGAATACATTGAACCTGCAGTGGTGTATCGGATACTAATACTGGTCTCACAGGGAATGCTCAAAGCACCGACTGTGAGAAGAGTCTCTATTCTTGTACTTAAGGCTTCATTGTGCCTTTGGTATTTAATTCCGATGCGATTTCTGTGTTTCATCGTCAATGTGAAGGTCCAAGGAATACATTGAACTTGGAGTGGTTTATCGGATTACTAATACTGGTCTCTCAGGCGATGCTCAAAGCACCGACTGTAAGAAGAGTCTCTATTCTTGTACTTAAGGCGGCATTGTGCCTTTTGTATTTAATTCCGATGGGATTTCTGTGTTTCATCGTCAATGTGCAGATGCAAGGAATAAATTGAACCTGCAGTGGTGTATCAGAAACTAATACTAGTCTCACAGGGAATACTCGAAGCACCGACTGTGAGAAGAGTCTCTATTCTTGTACTTAAGGCTTCATTGTGCCTTTGGTATTTAATTCCGATGCGATTTCTGTGTTTCATCGTCAGTGTGAAGGTCCAAGGAATACATTGAACCTGCAGTGGTGTATCGGAAACTAATACTGGTTTCACAGGGAATGCTCAAAGCACCGACTGTAAGTAGAGTCTGTATTCTTGTACTTATGTCGGCATTGTGCCTTTTGTATTTAATTCCGATGGGATTTCTGTTTGTCATCGTCAATGTGAAGGTCCAAGGAATACATTGAACCTGCAGTGGTGTATCGGAAATTAATACTGTTCTCACAGGGAATGCTCAAAGCACCGACTGTAAGAAGAGTGTCTTTTCTTGTACTTAAGGCGGCATTGTGCCCTTTGTATTTAATTCCGATGTAATTTCAGTGTTTCATCGTCAATGGGTATTTCCAAGGAATACATTGAACCTGCAGTGGTGTATCGGATACTAATACTGGTCTCACAGTGAATGCACAAAGTACCGACAGTAAGAAGAGTCTCTATTCTTGTACTTAAGGCGGCATTGTTCCTTTTTTATTTAATTCCGATGTAATTTCAGTGTTTCATCGTCAATGTGTATGTCGAAGGAATACATTGAATCTGCAGTGGTGTATCGGATACTAATACTGGTCTCACAGGGAATGCTCAAAGCACAGACTGTAAGAAGAGTCTCTATTCTTGTACTTAAGGCTGCATTGTGCCAATTGTGTTTAATTCCGATGCAATTTCTGTGTTTCATCGTCAATGTGAAGGTCCAAGGAATACATTGAAATTGCAGTGGTGTATCGGAAATTAATACTGGTCTCACAGAGAATGCTCAAAGCACCGACTGTAAGAAGAGTCACTATTCTTGTACTTAAGGCGGCATTTTGCCTTTTGTATTTAATTCCGATGCGACTTCTGTGTATAATCGTCAATGTGAAGGTCCAAGGAGTACATTGAACCTGCAGTGGTGTATCGGAAACTAATACTGTCCTCACAGGGAATGCTCAAAGCACCGACATTAAGAAGAGTCTCTATTCTTGTACTTAAGGCGGCATTGGGCCTTTTGTATTTAATTCCGATGCGATTTCTGTCTTTCATTGTCAATTTGAAGGTCCAAAGAATACATTGAACCTGCAGTGGTGTATCGGAAACTAATACTGGTCTCCCAGGGAATGCTCAAAGCACCGACTGTAAGAAGAGTGTCTATTCTTGTACTTAAGGCGGCATTGTGCCCTTTGTATTTAATTCCGATGCCATTTCTGTGTTTCATCGTCGATGTGAAAGTCCAAGGAATACACTGAACCTGCAGTGGTGTATCGGAAACTAATACTGGTCTCACAGGGAATGCTCAAAACACCGACGGTAAGAAGAGTCTCTATTCTTGTACTTAAGGCGACATTGTTCCTTTTGTATTTAATTCCGATGTAATTTCAATGTTTCATCGTCAATGTGTATGTCCAAGGAATACATTGAACACTCAGTGGTGTTTCGGATACTAATACTGGTCTCACAGGGAATGCTCAAAGCACCGACTGTAAGAAGAGTCTCTATTGTTGTACTTAGGGCGGCATTGTGCCTTTTGTATTTAATTCCGATGCGATTTCTGTGTTTCATCGTCAATGTGAAGGTCCCAGGAATACATTGGACCTGCAGTGGTGTATCGGAAACTAATACTGGTCTCAGAGGGAATGCTTAAAACACCGACAGTAAGAAGAGTCTCTATTCTTGTACTTAAGTCGACATTGTTCCTTTTGTATTTAATTCCGATGTAATTTCAGTGTTTCATCGTCAATGTTTAAGTCCAAGGAATTCATTGAACCTGCAGTGGTGTATCGGATACTAATATTGGTCTCACAGGGAATGCTCAAAGCACCGACTGAAAGAAGAGTCTCTATTCTTGTACTTTAGGCGGCATTGTGCTTTTGTATTTAATTCCGATGCAATTTCTGTGTTTCATCGTCAATGTGAAGGTCCAAGGAATACATTGAACCTGCAGTGGTGTATCGGATACTAATACTGGTCTCACAGGGAATGCTCAAAGCACCGACTGTGAGAAGAGTCTCTATTCTTGTACTTAAGGCTTCATTGTGCCTTTGGTATTTAATTCCGATGGGATTTCTGTGTTTCATCGTCAATGTGCAGATGCAAGGAATAAATTGAACCTGCAGTGGTGTATCAGAAACTAATACTAGTCTCACAGGGAATACTCGAAGCTCCGACTGTGAGAAGGGTCTCTATTCTTGTACTTAAGGCTTCATTGTGCCTTTGGTATTTAATTCCGATGCGATTTCTGTGTTTCATCGTCAGTGTGAAGGTCCAAGGAATACATTGAACCTGCAGTGGTGTATCGGAAACTAATACTGGTTTCACAGGGAATGCTCAAAGCACCGACTGTAAGTAGAGTCTGTATTCTTGTACTTATGTCGGCATTGTGCCTTTTGTATTTAATTCCGATGGGATTTCTGTTTGTCATCGTCAATGTGAAGGTCCAAGGAATACATTGAACCTGCAGTGGTGTATCGGAAACTAATACTGTTCTCACAGGGAATGCTCAAAGCACCGACTGTAAGAAGAGTGTCTTTTCTTGTACTTAAGGCGGCATTGTGCCCTTTGTATTTAATTCCGATGTAATTTCAGTGTTTCATCGTCAATGGGTATTTCCAAGGAATACATTGAACCTGCAGTGGTGTATCGGAAACTAATACTGGTCTCACAGGGAATGCACAAAGTACCGACAGTAAGAAGAGTCTCTATTCTTGTACTTAAGGCGGCATTGTTCCTTTTTTATTTAATTCCGATGTAATTTCAGTGTTTCATCGTCAATGTGTATGTCGAAGGAATACATTGAATCTGCAGTGGTGTATCGGATACTAATACCGGTCTCACAGGGAATGCTCAAAGCACAGACTGTAAGAAGAGTCTCTATTCTTGTACTTAAGGCTGCATTGTGCCAAATGTGTTTAATTCCGATGCAATTTCTGTGTTTCATCGTCAATGTGAAGGTCCAAGGAATACATTGAAATTGCAGTGGTGTATCGGAAATTAATACTGGTCTCACAGAGAATGCTCAAAGCACCGACTGTAAGAAGAGTCACTATTCTTGTACTTAAGGCGGCATTTTGCCTTTTGTATTTAATTCCGATGCGATTTCTGTGTATAATCGTCAATGTGAAGGTCCAAGGAGTACATTGAACCTGCAGTGGTGTATCGGAAACTAATACTGTTCTCACAGGGAATGCTCAAAGCACCGACATTAAGAAGAGTCTCTATTCTTGTACTTAAGGCGGCATTGGGCCTTTTGTATTTAATTCCGATGCGATTTCTGTCTTTCATTGTCAATTTGAAGGTCCAAAGAATACAATGAACCTGCAGTGGTGTATCGGAAACTAATACTGGTCTCCCAGGGAATGCTCAAATCACTGACTGTAAGAAGAGTGTCTATTCTTGTACTTAAGGCGGCATTGTGCCCTTTGCATTTAATTCCGATGCCATTTCTGTGTTTCATCGTCGATGTGAAAGTCCAAGGAATACACTGAACCTGCAGTGCAGTATCGGAAACTAATACTGGTCTCACAGGGAATGCTCAAAACACCGACGGCAAGAAGAGTCTGTATTCTTGTACTTAAGGCGACATTGTTCCTTTTGTATTTAATTCCGATGTAATTTCAGTGTTTCATCGTCAATGTGTATGTCCAAGGAATACATTGAACACTCAGTGGTGTTTCGGATACTAATACTGGTCTCACAGGGAATGCTCAAAGCACCGACTGTAAGAAGAGTCTCTATTCTTGTACTTAAGGCGGCATTGTGCCCTTTGTATTTAATTCCGATGCCATATCTGTGTTTCATCGTCGATGTGTATGTCCAAGGAATACATTGAACCTGCAGTGGTGTACCGGATACTAATACTGCTCTCACAGGGAATGCTCAAAGCACCGACTGTAAGAAGAGTCTCTATTCTTGTACTTAAAGCGGCATTGTACCTTTTTGTATTTAATTCCGATGCGATTTCTGTGTTTCATCGTCAATGTGAAGGTCCAAGGAATACATTGAACCTGCAGTGGTGTATCGGAAACTAATACTGGTCTCACAGGGAATGCTCAAAGCACCGACTGTAAGAAGAGTCTTTATTCTTGTACTTAAGGCGGCATTGTGCCTTTTGTATTTAATTCCGATGCGATTTCTGTTTGTCATCGTCAATGTGAAAGTCCAAGGAATACATTGAACCTGCAGTGGTGTATCGGAAACTAATACTGGTCTCAAAGGGAATGCTCAAAGCACCGACTGTAAGAAGAGTGTCTATTCTTGTACTTAAGGCGGCATTGTGCCCTTTGTATTTAATTCCGATGTAATTTCAGTGTTTCATCGTCAATGGGTATTTCCAAGGAATACATTGAAACTGCAGTGGTGTATCGGAAACTAATACTGGTCTCACAGGGAATGCTCAAAGTACCAACAGTAAGAAGAGTCTCTATTCTTGTGCTTAAGGCGGCATTGTTCCTTTCTTATTTAATTCCGATGTCATTCCAGTGTTTCATCGTCAATGTGTATGTCGAAGGAATACATTAAATCTGCAGTGGTGTATCGGATACTAATACTGGTCTCACAGGGAATGCTCAAAGCACAGACTGTAAGAAGAGTCTCTATTCTTGTACTTAAGGCTGCATTGTGCCATTTGTGTTTAATTCCGATGCAATTTCTGTTTTCATCGTCAATGCGATGGTCCAAGAAATACATTGACCCTGCAGTGGTGTATCGGAAACTAATACTGGTCCCACAGGGATTGCTCAAAGCACCGACTGTAAGAATAGTCACTATTCTTGTACTTAAGGCGGCATATTGCCTTTTGTATTTAATTCCGATGCGATTTCTGTGTATAATCGTCAATGTGAAAGTCCAAGGAATACATTGAACCTGCAGTGGTGTATCGGAAACTAATACTGGTCTCACGGGGAATGCTCAAAGCACCGACATTAAGAAGAGTCACTATTCTTGTACTTAAGGCGGCATTGGGCCTTTTCTATTCAATTCCGATGCGATTTCTGTCTCTCATCGTCAATGTGAAGGTCCAAGGAATACATTGAACCTGCAGTGGTGTATCGGAAACTAATACTGGTCTCCCCGGGAATGCTCAAAGCACCGACTGTAAGAAGAGTGTCTATTCCTGTACTTAAAGCGGCATTGTGCCCTTTGTATTTAATTCCGATGCCATTTCTGTGTTTCATCGTCGATGTGAAAGTCCAAGGAATACACTGAACCTGCAGTGGTGTATTGGAAACTAATACTGGTCTCACAGGGAATGCACAAAACACCGACGGTAAGAAGAGTCTCTATTCTTGTACTTAAGGCGACATTGTTCCTTTTGTATTTAATTCCGATGTAATTTCAGTGTTTATCGTCAATGTGTATGTCCAAGGAATACATTGAACACTCTGTGGTGTATCGGATACTAATACTGGTCTCACAGGGATTGCTCAAAGCACCGACTGTAAGAAGAGTCTCTCTTCTTGTACTTAAGGCGGCATTGTGCCCTTTGTATTTAATTCCGATGCCATATCTGTGTTTCATCGTCGATGTGTATGTGCAAGGAATACATTGAACCTGCAGTGGTGTACCGGATACTAATACTGGTCTCACAGGGAATGCTCAAAGCACCGACTGTTAGAAGAGTCTCTATTCTTGTACTTAAGGCGGCATTGTACCTTTTTGTATTTAATTCCGATGCGATTTCTGTATTTCATCGTCAATGTGAATGTCCAAGGAATACATTGAACCTGCAGTGGTGTATCGGAAACTAATACTGGTCTCACAGGGAATGCTCAAAGCATCGACTGTAAGAAGAGACTCTATTCTTGTACTTAAGGCGGCATTGTGCCTTTTGTATTTAATTCCGATGCGATTTCTTTGTTTCATCGTCAATGTGAAGGTCCATGGAATACATTGGACCTGCAGTGGTGTATTGGAAACTAATACTGGTCTCAGAGGGAATGCTCAAAACACCGACAGTAAGAAGAGGCTCTATTCTTGTACTTAAGGCGACATTGTTCCAATGTGAAGGTCCAAGGAATACATTGAACCTGCAGTTGTGTATCGGAAACTAATACTGGTCTCACAGGGAATGCTCAAAGCAACGACTGTAAGAAGAGTGTCTATTCTTGTACTTAAGGCGGCATTGTGCCCTTTGTATTTAATTCCGATGCGATTTCTGTGTTTCATCGTCAAAGTGAAGGTCCAAGGAATACATTGAACCTGCAGTGGTGTATCGGAAACTAATACTGGTCTCACAGGGAATGCTCAAAGCACCGACTGTATGAAGAGTCTCTATTCTTGTACTTAAGGCGGCATTGTGCCTTTTGTATTTAATTCCGATGCGATTACTGTGTATAATCGTCAATGTGAAGGTCCAAGGAATACATTGAACCTGCAGAGGTGTATCGGAAACTAATACTGGTCTAACAGGGAATGCTCAAATCACCGACCGTAAGAAGTGTGTCTATTCTTGTACTTAAGGCGGCATTGTGCCCTTTGTACTTAATTCCGATGCCATTTCTGTGTTTCATTGTTGATGTGAAAGTCCAAGGAATACATTGAACCTGCAGTGGTGTATCGGAAACTAATACTGGTCGCACAGGGAATGCTCTAAGCACCAACTGTAAGAAGAGTGTCTATTCTTCTATTTAAGGTGGCATTGTGCCCTTCGTATTTAATTCCGATGCCATTTCTGTGTTTCATCGTCGATGTGAAAGTCCAAGGAATACACTGAACCTGCAGTGGTGTATCGGAAACTAATACTGGTCTCACTGGGAATGGTCAAAGCACCGACTGTAAGAAGAGTCTCTTTTCTTGTACTTAAAGCGGCATTGTGCCGTTTGTATTTAATTCCGATGCGATTTCAGTGTTTCATCGTCAATGTGAAGGTCCAAGGAATACATTGGACCTGCAGTGGTGTATCGGAAACTAATACTGGTCTCAGAGGGAATGCTCAATGCACCGACAGTAAGAAGAGTCTCGATTCTTGTACTTAAGGCGACATTGTTCCTTTTGTATTTAATTCCGTTGTAATTTCAGTGTTTCATCGTCAATGTGTATGTGCAAGGAATACATTGAACCTGCAGTAGTGTATCGGATACTAATACTGGTCTCACAGGGAATGCTCAAAGCACCGACTGTAAGACGAGTCTCTATTATTGTACTTAAGGCGGACTTGTGCCTTTTGTATTTAATTCCGATGCGATTTCTGTGTTTCATCGTCAATGTGAAGGTCCAAGGAATACATTGAACCTGCAGTGGTGTATCATAAACTAATACTGGTCTCACAGGGAATGCTCAAAGCTTCGACTGTAAGAAGAGTCTGTATTCTTGTACTTAAGGCGGCATTGTGTCTTTTGTATTTAAATCCGATGCGATTTCTGTGTTTCATCGTCAATGTGAAGGTCCAAGGAATACATTGAACCTGCAGTGGTATCGGAAACGAATACTGGTCTCACAGGGAATGCTCAAAGCACCGACTGTATGAAGAGTCTCTATTCTTGTACTTAAGGCGACATTGTTCCTTTGGTTTTTAATTCCGATGTAATTTCAGTGTTTCATCGTCAATGTGTATGTTCAAGGAATACATTGAACCTGCAGTGGTGTATCGGATACTAATACTGGTCTCACAGGGAATGCTCAAAACAACGACTGTAAGAAGAGTCTCGATTCTTGTACTTAAGGCGGCATTGTGCCTTTTGTATCTAATTCCGATGCGATATCTGTGTTTCATCGTCAATGTGAAGGTCCAAGGAATACATTGAACCTGCAGTGGCGTATCGGTAACTAATACGGGTCGCACAGGAAAGGATCAAAACACAGACTCTAAGAAGTCTCACTCTGCTTGTTTTTCAGGCGTCATTGTGCCCTTTGTATTTAATTCCGATGTAATTTCAGTGTTTCATCGTCAATGCTTATTTCCAAGGAATACATTGAACCAGCAGTGGTGTATCGGAAACTAATACTGGTATCACAGGGAGTGCTCAAAGCACCGACAGTAAGTAGAGTCTCTATTCTTGTACTTAAGGCGACATTGTTCCTTTTGTACTTAATTCCGATGTAATTTCAGTGTTCCATCGTCAATGTGTATGTCCAAGGAATACGTTGAACCTGCAGTGGTGTATCGGATACTAATACTGGTCTCACAGGGAATGCTCAAAACAAACGACTGTAAGAAGAGTCTCGATTCTTGTACTTAAGGCGGCATTGTGCCTTTTGTATTTAATTCCGATGCGATTTCTGAGTATAATCGTCAATGTGAAGGTCCAAGGTATACATTGAACCTGCAGTGGTGAATCGGAAACTAATACTGGTCTCACTGGTAATGCTCAAAGCACCGACTGTAAGAAGAGTCTCTATTCTTGTAGTTAAGGCGGCATTATGCCCTTTGTATTTAATTCCGATGCCATATCTGTGTTTCATCGTCGATGTGTATGTGCAAGGAATACATTGAACCTGCAGTGGTGTCCCGGATACTAATACTGGTCTCACAGGGAATGCTCAAAGCACCGACTGTAAGAAGAGTCTCTATTCTTGTACTTAAGGCGGCATTGTACCTTTTTGTATTTAATTCCGATGCGATTTCTGTGTTTCATCGTCAATGTGAAGGTCCAAGGAATACATTGAACCTGCAGTGGTGTATCGGAAACTAATACTGGTCTCACAGGGAATGCTCAAAGCACCGACTGTAAGAAGAGTCTCTATTCTTGTACTTAAGGCGGCATTGTGCCATTTGTATTTAATTCCGATGCGATTTCTGTGTTTCATCGTCAATGTGAAGGTCCATGGGATACATTAAACCTGCAGTGGTGTATTGGAAACTAATACTGGTCTCAGAGGGAATGCTCAAATCACCGACAGTAAGAAGAGGCTCTATTCCTGTACTTAAGGCGACATTGTTCCAATGTGAAGGTCCAAGGAATACATTGAAACTGCAGTTGTGTATCGGAAACTTATACTGGTCTCACAGGGAATGCTCAAAGCACCGACTGTAAGAAGAGTGTCTATTCTTGTACTTAAGGCGGCATTGTGCCCTTTGTATTTAATTCCGATGCCATTTCTGTGTTTCATCGTCGATGTGTATGTCCAAGGAATACATTGAACCTGAACTGGTGTACCGGTACTAATACTGGTCTCACAAGGAATGCTCAAAGCACCGACTGTAAGAAAAGTCTCTATTCTTGTACTTAAGGCGGCATTCTGCCTTTTGTATGTAATTCAGTTGCGATTTCTGTGTTTCATCGTCAGTGTGAAGGTCCAAGGAATACATTGAACCTGCAGTGGTGTATCGGAAACTAATACTGGTCTCACAGGGAATGCTCAAAGCACCGACAGTAAGTAGAGTCCGTATTCTTGTACTTAAGGCGGCATCGTGCTTTTTGTATTTAATTCTGATGCGATTTCTGTGTTTCATCGTCAATGTGAAGGTCCGAGGAATACATTGAACCTGCAGTGGTGTATCGGAAACTAATACTGGCCTCACAGGGAATGCTCAAAGCACCGACTGTATGAAGAGTCTCTATTCTTGTACTTAAGGCGGCATTGTGCCTTTTCTATTTAATTTCGATGCGATTTCTGTGTATAATCGTCAATGTGAAGGTCCAAGGAATACATTGAACGTGCAGTGGTGTATCGGAAACTAATACTGGTCTCAGAGGGAATGCTCAAAACACCGACAGTAAGAAGAGTCTCTATTCTTGTACTTAAGGCGACATTGTTCCTTTTGTATTTAATTCCGTTGTAAATTCAGTGTTTCATCGTCAATGTGTATGTCCAAGGAATACATTGAACCTGCAGTAGTGTATCGGATACTAATACTGGTCTCACAGGGAATGCTCAAAGCACCGACTGTAAGAAGAGTCTCTATTATTGTACTTAAGGCGGACTTGTGCCTTTTGTATTTAATTCCGCTGCGATTTCTGTGTTTCATCGTCAATGTGAAGGTCCAAGGAATACATTGAACCTGCAGTGGTGTATCGGAAACTAATACTGGTCTCACAGGGAATGCTCAAAGCACCGACTGTAAGAAGAGTATCTATTCTTGTACGTAAGGGAGCATTGGGCCGTTTGTATTTAATTCCGATGCGATTTCTGTCTTTCATCGTCAATGTGATGGTCCAAGGAATACATTGAACCTGCAGTGGTGTATCGGAAACTAATATTGGTCTCACAGGGAATGCAAAAAGCACCGACTGTAACAAGAGTGTCTATTCTTCTATTTAAGGTGGCATTGTGCCCTTTGTATTTAATTCCGATGCCATTTCTGTGTTTCATCGTCGATGTGAAAGTCCAAGGAATACACTGAACCTGCAGTGGTGTATCGGAAACTAATACTGGTCTCACAGGGAATGGTCAAAGCACCGACTGTAAGAAGAGTCTCTTTTCTTGTACTTATGGCGGCATTGTGCCTTTTGTATTTAATTCCGATGCGATTTCTGTGTATAATCGTCAATGTGAAAGTCCAAGGTATACATTGAACCTGCAGTGGTGAATCGGAAATTAATACTGGTCTCACAGGGAATGCTCAATGCACCGACTGTAAGAAGAGTCTCTATTCTTGTACTTAAGGCGGCATTGTGCCGTTTGTATTTAATTCCGATGCGATTTCTGTGTTTCATCGTCAATGTGAAGGTCCAAGGAATACAATGGACCTGCAGTGGTGTATCGGAAACTAATACTGGTCTCAGAGGGAATGCTCAAAACACCGACAGTAAGAAGAGTCTCTATTCTTGTACTTAAGGCGACATTGTTCCTTTTGTATTTAATTCCGTTGTAATTTCAGTGTTTCATCGTCAATGTGTATGTCCAAGGAATACATTGAACCTGCAGAAGTGTTTCGGATACTAATACTGGTCTCACAGGTAATGCTCAAAGCACCGACTGTAAGAAGAGTCTCTATTCTTGTACTTAAGGCGGCATTGTGCCTTTTGTATTTAATTCCGATGCGATTTCTGTGCTTCATCGTCAATGTGAAGGTCCAAGGAATACATTGGACCTGCAGTGGTGTATCGGAAACTAATACTGGTCTCACAGGGAATGCTCAAAACACCGACAATAAGAAGAGTGTCTATTCTTGTACTTAAGGCGGCATTGTGCCCTTTGTATTTTATTCCGATGCCATTTCTGTGTTTCATTGTCGATGTGAAAGTCCAATTAATACACTGAACCTGCAGCGGTGTATCGGAAACTAATACTGGTCTCACAGGGAATGCTCAAAACACCGACGGTAAGAAGAGTCTCTATTCTTGTACTTAAGGCGACATTGTTCCTTTTGTATTTAATTCCGATATAATTTCAGTGTTTCATCGTCAATGTGTATGTCCAAGGAATACATTGGACCTGCAGTGGTGTATCGGAAACTAATACTGGTCTCAGAGGGAATGCTCAATGCACCGACAGTAAGAAGAGTCTCTATTCTTGTACTTAAGGCGACATTGTTCCTTTTGTATTTAATTCCGTTGTAATTTCAGTGTTTCATCGTCAATGTGTATGTGCAAGGAATACATTGAACCTGCAGTAGTGTATCGGATACTAATACTGGTCTCACAGGGAATGCTCAAAGCACCGACTGTAAGATGAGTCTCTATTATTGTACTTAAGGCGGACTTGTGCCTTTTGTATTTAATTCCGATGCGATTTCTGTGTTTCATCGTCAATGTGATGGTCCAAGGAATACATTGAACCTGCAGTGGTGTATCATAAACTAATACTGGTCTCACAGGGAATGCTCAAAGCTTCGACTGTAAGAAGAGTCTGTATTCTTGTACTTAAGGCGGCATTGTGTCTTTTGTATTTAAATCCGATGCGATTTCTGTGTTTCATCGTCAATGTGAAGGTCCAAGGAATACATTGAACCTGCAGTGGTATCGGAAACGAATACTGGTCTCACAGGGAATGCTCAAAGCACCGACTGTATGAAGAGTCTCTATTCTTGTACTTAAGGCGACATTGTTCCTTTGGTTTTTAATTCCGATGTAATTTCAGTGTTTCATCGTCAATGTGTATGTTCAAGGAATACATTGAACCTGCAGTGGTGTATCGGATACTAATACTGGTCTCACAGGGAATGCTCAAAACAACGACTGTAAGAAGAGTCTCGATTCTTGTACTTAAGGCGGCATTGTGCCTTTTGTATCTAATTCCGATGCGATATCTGTGTTTCATCGTCAATGTGAAGGTCCAAGGAATACATTGAACCTGCAGTGGCGTATCGGTAACTAATACGGGTCGCACAGGAAAGGATCAAAACACAGACTCTAAGAAGTCTCACTCTGCTTGTACTTCAGGCGTCATTGTGCCCTTTGTATTTAATTCCGATGTAATTTCAGTGTTCCATCGTCAATGCTTATTTCCAAGGAATACATTGAACCAGCAGTGGTGTATCGGAAACTAATACTGGTATCACAGGGAGTGCTCAAAGCACCGACAGTAAGTAGAGTCTCTATTCTTGTACTTAAGGCGACATTGTTCCTTTTGTACTTAATTCCGATGTAATTTCAGTGTTCCATCGTCAATGTGTATGTCCAAGGAATACGTTGAACCTGCAGTGGTGTATCGGATACTAATACTGGTCTCACAGGGAATGCTCAAATAACGACTGTAAGAAGAGTCTCGATTCTTGTACTTAAGGCGGCATTGTGCCTTTTGTATTTAATTCCGATGCGATTTCTGAGTATAATCGTCAATGTGAAGGTCCAAGGTATACATTGAACCTGCAGTGGTGAATCGGAAACTAATACTGGTCTCACTGGTAATGCTCAAAGCACCGACTGTAAGAAGAGTCTCTATTCTTGTACTTAAGGCGGCATTATGCCCTTTGTATTTAATTCCGATGCCATATCTGTGTTTCATCGTCGATGTGTATGTGCAAGGAATACATTGAACCTGCAGTGGTGTACCGGATACTAATACTGGTCTCACAGGGAATGCTCAAAGCACCGACTGTAAGAAGAGTCTCTATTCTTGTACTTAAGGCGGAATTGTGCCATTTGTATTTAATTCCGATGCGATTTCTGTGTTTCATCGTCAATGTGAAGGTCCATGGGATACATTAAACCTGCAGTGGTGTATTGGAAACTAATACTGGTCTCAGAGGGAATGCTCAAATCACCGACAGTAAGAAGAGGCTCTATTCCTGTACTTAAGGCGACATTGTTCCAATGTGAAGGTCCAAGGAATACATTGAAACTGCAGTTGTGTATCGGAAACTTATACTGGTCTCACAGGGAATGCTCAAAGCACCGACTGTAAGAAGAGTGTCTATTCTTGTACTTAAGGCGGCATTGTGCCCTTTGTATTTAATTCCGATGCCATTTCTGTGTTTCATCGTCGATGTGTATGTCCAAGGAATACATTGAACCTGAACTGGTGTACCGGTACTAATACTGGTCTCACAAGGAATGCTCAAAGCACCGACTGTAAGAAAAGTCTCTATTCTTGTACTTAAGGCGGCATTCTGCCTTTTGTATGTAATTCAGTTGCGATTTCTGTGTTTCATCGTCAGTGTGAAGGTCCAAGGAATACATTGAACCTGCAGTGGTGTATCGGAAACTAATACTGGTCTCACAGGGAATGCTCAAAGCACCGACTGTAAGTAGAGTCCGTATTCTTGTACTTAAGGCGGCATCGTGCTTTTTGTATTTAATTCTGATGCGATTTCTGTGTTTCATCGTCAATGTGAAGGTCCGAGGAATACATTGAACCTGCAGTGGTGTATCGGAAACTAATACTGGTCTCACAGGGAATGCTCAATGCACCGACAGTAAGAAGAGTCTCTATTCTTGTACTTAAGGCGACATTGTTCCTTTTGTATTTAATTCCGTTGTAATTTCAGTGTTTCATCGTCAATGTGTATGTGCAAGGAATACATTGAACCTGCAGTAGTGTATCGGATACTAATACTGGTCTCACAGGGAATGCTCAAAGCACCGACTGTAAGACGAGTCTCTATTATTGTACTTAAGGCGGACTTGTGCCTTTTGTATTTAATTCCGATGCGATTTCTGTGTTTCATCGTCAATGTGATGGTCCAAGGAATACATTGAACCTGCAGTGGTGTATCATAAACTAATACTGGTCTCACAGGGAATGCTCAAAGCTTCGACTGTAAGAAGAGTCTGTATTCTTGTACTTAAGGCGGCATTGTGTCTTTTGTATTTAAATCCGATGCGATTTCATCGTCAATGTGAAGGTCCAAGGAATACATTGAACCTGCAGTGGTATCGGAAACGAATACTGGTCTCACAGGGAATGCTCAAAGCACCGACTGTATGAAGAGTCTCTATTCTTGTACTTAAGGCGACATTGTTCCTTTGGTTTTTAATTCCGATGTAATTTCAGTGTTTCATCGTCAATGTGTATGTTCAAGGAATACATTGAACCTGCAGTGGTGTATCGGATACTAATACTGGTCTCACAGGGAATGCTCAAAACAACGACTGTAAGAAGAGTCTCGATTCTTGTACTTAAGGCGGCATTGTGCCTTTTGTATCTAATTCCGATGCGATATCTGTGTTTCATCGTCAATGTGAAGGTCCAAGGAATACATTGAACCTGCAGTGGCGTATCGGTAACTAATACGGGTCGCACAGGAAAGGATCAAAACACAGACTCTAAGAAGTCTCACTCTGCTTGTACTTCAGGCGTCATTGTGCCCTTTGTATTTAATTCCGATGTAATTTCAGTGTTTCATCGTCAATGCTTATTTCCAAGGAATACATTGAACCAGCAGTGGTGTATCGGAAACTAATACTGGTATCACAGGGAGTGCTCAAAGCACCGACAGTAAGTAGAGTCTCTATTCTTGTACTTAAGGCGACATTGTTCCTTTTGTACTTAATTCCGATGTAATTTCAGTGTTCCATCGTCAATGTGTATGTCCAAGGAATACGTTGAACCTGCAGTGGTGTATCGGATACTAATACTGGTCTCACAGGGAATGCTCAAAACAACGACTGTAAGAAGAGTCTCGATTCTTGTACTTAAGGCGGCATTGTGCCTTTTGTATTTAATTCCGATGCGATTTCTGAGTATAATCGTCAATGTGAAGGTCCAAGGTATACATTGAACCTGCAGTGGTGAATCGGAAACTAATACTGGTCTCACTGGTAATGCTCAAAGCACCGACTGTAAGAAGAGTCTCTATTCTTGTACTTAAGGCGGCATTATGCCCTTTGTATTTAATTCCGATGCCATATCTGTGTTTCATCGTCGATGTGTATGTGCAAGGAATACATTGAACCTGCAGTGGTGTACCGGATACTAATACTGGTCTCACAGGGAATGCTCAAAGCACCGACTGTAAGAAGAGTCTCTATTCTTGTACTTAAGGCGGCATTGTACCTTTTTGTATTTAATTCCGATGCGATTTCTGTGTTTCATCGTCAATGTGAAGGTCCAAGGAATACATTGAACCTGCAGTGGTGTATCGGAAACTAATACTGGTCTCACAGGGAATGCTCAAAGCACCGACTGTAAGAAGAGTCTCTATTCTTGTACTTAAGGCGGCATTGTGCCATTTGTATTTAATTCCGATGCGATTTCTGCGTTTCATCGTCAATGTGAAGGTCCATGGGATACATTAAACCTGCAGTGGTGTATTGGAAACTAATACTGGTCTCAGAGGGAATGCTCAAATCACCGACAGTAAGAAGAGGCTCTATTCCTGTACTTAAGGCGACATTGTTCCAATGTGAAGGTCCAAGGAATACATTGAAACTGCAGTTGTGTATCGGAAACTTATACTGGTCTCACAGGGAATGCTCAAAGCACCGACTGTAAGAAGAGTGTCTATTCTTGTACTTAAGGCGGCATTGTGCCCTTTGTATTTAATTCCGATGCCATTTCTGTGTTTCATCGTCGATGTGTATGTCCAAGGAATACATTGAACCTGAACTGGTGTACCGGTACTAATACTGGTCTCACAAGGAATGCTCAAAGCACAGACTGTAAGAAAAGTCTCTATTCTTGTACTTAAGGCGGCATTCTGCCTTTTGTATGTAATTCAGTTGCGATTTCTGTGTTTCATCGTCAGTGTGAAGGTCCAAGGAATACATTGAACCTGCAGTGGTGTATCGGAAACTAATACTGGTCTCACAGGGAATGCTCAAAGCACCGACTGTAAGTAGAGTCCGTATTCTTGTACTTAAGGCGGCATCGTGCTTTTTGTATTTAATTCTGATGCGATTTCTGTGTTTCATCGTCAATGTGAAGGTCCGAGGAATACATTGAACCTGCAGTGGTGTATCGGAAACTAATACTGGTCTCACAGGGAATGCTCAAAGCACCGACTGTATGAAGTGTCTCTATTCTTGTACTTAAGGCGGCATTGTGCCTTTTCTATTTAATTCCGATGCGATTTCTGTGTATAATCGTCAATGTGAAGGTCCAAGGAATACATTGAACCTGCAGTGGTGTATCGGAAACTAATACTGGTCTCAGAGGGAATGCTCAAAACACCGACAGTAAGAAGAGTCTCTATTCTTGTACTTAAGGCGACATTGTTCCTTTTGTATTTAATTCCGTTGTAAATTCAGTGTTTCATCGTCAATGTGTATGTCCAAGGAATACATTGAACCTGCAGTAGTGTATCGGATACTAATACTGGTCTCACAGGGAATGCTCAAAGCACCGACTGTAAGAAGAGTCTCTATTATTGTACTTAAGGCGGACTTGTGCCTTTTGTTTTAATTCCGCTGCGATTTCTGTGTTTCATCGCCAATGTGAAGGTCCAAGGAATACATTGAACCTGCAGTGGTGTATCGGAAACTAATACTGGTCTCACAGGGAATGCTCAAAGCACCGACTGTAAGAAGAGTCTCTATTCTTGTACGTAAGGGAGCATTGGGCCGTTTGTATTTAATTCCGATGCGATTTCTGTCTTTCATCGTCAATGTGATGGTCCAAGGAATACATTGAACCTGCAGTGGTGTATCGGAAACTAATACTGGTCTCACAGGGAATGGTCAAAGCACCGACTGTAAGAAGAGTCTCTTTTCTTGTACTTATGGCGGCATTGTGCCTTTTGTATTTAATTCCGATGCGATTTCTGTGTATAATCGTCAATGTGAAAGTCCAAGGTATACATTGAACCTGCAGTGGTGAATCGGAAATTAATACTGGTCTCACAGGGAATGCTCAATGCACCGACTGTAAGAAGAGTCTCTATTCTTGTACTTAAGGCGGCATTGTGCCGTTTGTATTTAATTCCGATGCGATTTCTGTGTTTCATCGTCAATGTGAAGGTCCAAGGAATACAATGGACCTGCAGTGGTGTATCGGAAACTAATACTGGTCTCAGAGGGAATGCTCAAAACACCGACAGTAAGAAGAGTCTCTATTCTTGTACTTAAGGCGACATTGTTCCTTTTGTATTTAATTCCGTTGTAATTTCAGTGTTTCATCGTCAATGTGTATGTTCGAGGAATACATTGAACCTGCAGTGGTGTATCAGATACTAATACTGGTCTCACAGGGAATGCTCAAAACAACGACTGTAAGAAGAGTCTCGATTCTTGTACTTAAGGCAGCATTGTGCCTTTTGTATTTAATTCCGATGCGATATCTGTGTTTCATCGTCAATGTGAAGGTCCAAGGAATACATTGAACCTGCAGTGGCGTATCGGTAACTAATACGGGTCGCACAGGAAAGGATCAGAACACAGACTCTAAGAAGTCTCACTCTGCTTGTACTTCAGGCGTCATTGTGCCCTTGGTATTTAATTCCGACGTAATTTCAGTGTTTCATCGTCAATGCTTATTTCCAAGGAATACATTGAACCAGCAGTGGTGTATCGGAAACTAATACTGGTATCACAGGGAATGCTCAAAGCACCGACAGTAAGAAGAGTCTCTATTCTTGTACTTAAGGCGACATTGTTCCTTTTGTATTTAATTCCGATGTAATTTCAGTGTTCCATCGTCAATGTGTATGTCCAAGGAATACATTGAACCTGCAGTGGTGTATCGGATACTAATACTGGTCTCACAGGGAATGCTTAAAGCACCGACTGTAAGAAGAGTTTCTATTCTTGTACTTAAGGCGGAATTGTGCCTTTTTGTATTTAATTCCGATGCGGTTTCTGTGTTTCATCGTCAATGTGAAGGTCCAAGGAATACATTGAACCTGCAGTGGTGTATCGGAAACTAATACTGGTCCCACAGGGAATGCTCATAGCACCGACTGTATGAAGAGTCTCTATTCTTGTACTTAAGGCGGCATTGTGCTTTTGTATTTAATTCCGATGCGATTTCTGTATATAATCGTCAATGTGAAGGTCCAAGGAATACATTGAACCTGCAGTGGTGTATCGGAAACTAATACTGGTCTCACAGGGAATACTCAAAGCACCGACTGTAAGAAGAGTCTCTATTCTTGTACTTAAGGCGGCATTGTGCCTTTTGTATTTAATTCCGATGCGATTTCTGAGTATAATCGTCAATGTGAAGGTCCAAGGTATGCATTGAGCCTGCAGTGGTGAATCGGAAACTAATACTTTTCTCACAGGTAATGCTCAAAGCACCGACTGTAAGAAGAGTCTCTATTCTTGTACTTAAGGCGGCATTGTGCCTTTTGTATTTAATTCCGATGCGATTTCTGTGCTTCATCGTCAATGTGAAGGTCCAAGGAATACATTGGACCTGCAGTGGTGTATCGGAAACTAATACTGGTCTCACAGGGAATGCTCAAAACACCGACAATAAGAAGAGTGTCTATTCTTGTACTTAAGGCGGCATTGTGCCCTTTGTATTTAATTCCGATGCCATTTCTGTGTTTCATTGTCGATGTGAAAGTCCAATTAATACACTGAACCTGCAGCGGTGTATCGGAAACTAATACTGGTCTCACAGGGAATGCTCAAAACACCGACGGTAAGAAGAGTCTCTATTCTTGTACTTAAGGCGACATTGTTCCTTTTGTATTTAATTCCGATGTAATTTCAGTGTTTCATCGTCAATGTGTATGTCCAAGGAATACATTGAACACTCAGTGGTGTATCGGATACTAATACTGGTCTCACAGGGAATGCTCAAAGCACCGACTGTAAGAATAGTCTCTATTCTTGTACTTAAGGCGGCATTGTGCCCTTTGTATTTAATTCCGATGCCATATCTGTGTTTCATCGTCGATGTGTATGTCCAAGGAATACATTGAACCTGCAGTGGTGTACCGGATACTAATACTGGTCTCACAGGGAATGCTCAAAGCACCGACTGTAAGAAGAGTCTCTATTCTTGTACTTAAGGCGGCATTGTACCTTTTTGTATTTAATTCCGATGCGATTTCTGTGTTTCATCGTCAATGTGAAGGTCCAAGGAATACATTGAACCTGCAGTGGTGTATCGGAAACTAATACTGGTCTCACAGGGAATGCTCAAAGCACTGACTGTAAGAAGAGTCTTTATTCTTGTACTTAAGGCGGACTTGTGCCTTTTGTATTTAATTCCGATGCGATTTCTGTGTTTCATCGTCAATGTGAAGGTCCAAGGAATACATTGACCCTGCAGTGGTGTATCACAAACTAATACTGGTCTCACAGGGAATGCTCAAAGCACCGACTGTAAGAAGAGTCTGTATTCTTGTACTTAAGGCGGCATTGTGCCTTTTGTATTTAATTCCGATGCGTTTTCTGTGTTTCATCGTCAATGTGAAGGTCCAAGGAATACATTGAACCTGCAGTGGTATCGGAAACTAATACTGGACTCACAGGGAATGCTCAAAGCACCGACTGTATGAAGAGTCTCTATTCTTGTACTTAAGGCGACATTGTTCCTTTTGTATTTACTTCCGATCTAATTTCAGTGTTTCATCGTCAATCTGAAGGTCCAAGGAATACATTGAACCTGCAGTGGTGTATCGGAAACTAATACTGGTCTCACAGGGAATGCTCAAAGCATCGACTGTAAGTAGAGTCCTTATTCTTGTACTTAAGGAGGCATTGTGCATTTTGTATTTAATTCCGATGCGATTTCTGTTTGTCATCGTCAATGTGAAGGTCCAAGGAATACATTGAACCTGCAGTGGTGTATCGGAAACTAATACTGGTCTCACAGGGAATGCTCAAAGCACCGACTGTAAGAAGAGTGTCTATTCTTGTACTTAAGGCGGCATTGTGCCCTTTGTATTTAATTCCGATGTAATTTCAGTGTTTCATCGTCAATGGGTATTTCCAAGGAATACATTGAACCTGCAGTGGTGTATCGGAAACTAATACTGGTCTCACAGGGAATGCTCAAAGTACCGACAGTAAGAAGATTCTCTATTCTTGTACTTAAGGCGGCATTGTTCCTTTTTTATTTAATTCCGATGTAATTTCAGTGTTTCATCGTCAATGTGTATGTGGAAGGAATACGTTGAATATGCAGTGGTGTATCGGATACTAATACTGGTCTCACAGGGAATGCTCAAAGCACAGACTGTAAGAAGAGTCTCTATTCTTGTACTTAAGGCTGCTTTGTGCCATTTGTGTTTAATTCCGATCCAATTTCTGTGTTTCATCGTCAATGTGAAGGTCCAAGAAATACATTGAACCTGCAGTGGTGTATCGGAAACTAATACTGGTCTCACAGGGAATGCTCAAAACACCGACATTAAGAAGAGTGTCTATTCTTGTACTTAAGGCGGCATTGTGCCCTTTGTATTTAATTCCGATGCCATTTCTGTGTTTCATTGTCGATGTGAAAGTCCAATTAATACACTGAACCTGCAGCGGTGTATCGGAACTAATACTGGTCTCACAGGGAATGCTCAAAGCATCGACTGTAAGTAGAGTCCTTATTCTTGTACTTAAGGAGGCATTGTGCATTTTGTATTTAATTCCGATGCGATTTCTGTTTGTCATCGTCAATGTGAAGGTCCAAGGAATACATTGAACCTGCAGTGGTGTATCGGAAACTAATACTGGTCTCACAGGGAATGCTCAAAGCACCGACTGTAAGAAGAGTGTCTATTCTTGTACTTAAGGCGGCATTGTGCCCTTTGTATTTAATTCCGATGTAATTTCAGTGTTTCATCGTCAATGGGTATTTCCAAGGAATACATTGAACCTGCAGTGGTGTATCGGAAACTAATACTGGTCTCACAGGGAATGCTCAAAGTACCGACAGTAAGAAGATTCTCTATTCTTGTACTTAAGGCGGCATTGTTCCTTTTTTATTTAATTCCGATGTAATTTCAGTGTTTCATCGTCTATGTGTATGTCGAAGGAATACATTGAATATGCAGTGGTGTATCGGATACTAATACTGGTCTCACAGGGAATGCTCAAAGCACAGACTGTAAGAAGAGTCTCTATTCTTGTACTTAAGGCTGCTTTGTGAAATTTGTGTTTAATTCCGATCCAATTTCTGTGTTTCATCGTCAATGTGAAGGTCCAAGAAATACATTGAACCTGCAGTGGTGTATCGGAAACTAATACTGGTCTCACAGGGATTGCTCAAAGCACCGACTGTAAGAAGAGTCTCTATTCTTGTACTTAAGGCGGAATTGTGCCTTTTTGTATTTAATTCCGATGCGATTTCTGTGTTTTATCGTCAATGTGAAGGTCCAAGGAATACATTGAACCTGCAGTGGTGTATCGGAAAGTAATACTGGTGTCACAGGGAATGCTCAAAGAACCGACTGTAAGTAGAGTCTGTATTCTTGTACTTAAGGCGGCATTGTGCCTTTTGTATTTAATTCCGATGTGATTCCTGTGTTTCATCATCAATGTGAAGGTCCACGGAATACATTGAACCTGCAGTTGTGTATCGGAAACTAATACTGGTCTCACAGGGAATGCTCAAAGCACCGACTGTAAGAAGAGTGTCTATTTTTGTTCTTAAGGCGGCATTGTGCCCTTTGTATTTAATTCCGATGCCATTTCTGTGTTTCATCGTCGATGTGTATGTCCAAGGAATACATTGAACCTGAACTGGTGTACCGGTACTAATACTGGTCTCACAAGGAATGCTCAAAGCACCGACAGTAAGAAAAGTCTCCATTCTTGTACTTAAGGCGGCATTCTGCCTTTTGTATGTAATTCAGTTGCGATTTCTGTGTTTCATCGTCAATGTGAAGGTCCAAGGAATACATTGAACCTGCAGTCGTGTATCGGAAACTAATACTGGTCTCACAGGGAATGCTCAATGCACCGACTGTAAGTAGAGTCTGTATTCTTGTACTTAAGGCGGCATCGTGCTTTTTGTATTTAATTCCGATGCGATTTCTGTGTTTCATCGTCAATGTGAAGGTCCAAGGAATACATTGAACCTGGAGTGGTGTATCGGAAACTAATACTGGTCTCACAGGGTATGCTCAAAGCACCGACTGTATGAAGAGTCTCTATTCTTGTACTTAAGGCGGCATTCTGCCTTTTGTATTTAATTCCAATGCGATTTCTGTGTATAATCGTCAATGTGAAGGTCCAAGGAATACATTGAACCTGCAGTGGTGTATCGGAAACTTATACTGGTCTCACAGGGATTGCTCAAAGCACCGACTGTAAGAAGAGTCTGTATTCTTGTACTTAAGGCGGCATTGTGCCTTTTGTATTTAATTCCGATGCGATTTCTGTGTTTCATCGTCAATGTGAAGGTCCAAGGAATACATTGAACCTGCAGTGGTATCGGAAACTAGTACTGGACTCACAGGGAATGCTCAAAGCACCGACTGTATGAAAAGTCTCTATTCTTGTACTTAAGGCGACATTGTTCCTTTTGTATTTAATTCCGATGTAATTACAGTGTTTCATCGTCAATGTGAAGGTCCAAGGAATACATTGAACCTGCAGTGGTGTATCGGAAACTAATACTGGTCTCACAGGGAATGCTCAAAGCATCGACTGTAAGTAGAGTCTTTATTCTTGTACTTAAGGAGGCATTGTGCCTTTTGTATTTAATTCCGATGCGATTTCTGTTTGTCATCGTCAATGTGAAGGTCCAAGGAATACATTGAACCTGCAGTGGTGTATCGGAAACTAATACTGGTCTCACAGGGAATGCTCAAAGCACCGACTGTAAGAAGAGTGTCTATTCCTGTACTTAAGGCGGCATTGTGCCCTTTGTATTTAATTCCGATGTAATTTCAGTGTTTCATCGTCAATGGGTATTTCCAAGGAATACATTGAACCTGCAGTGGTGTATCGGAAACTAATACTGGTCTCACAGGGAATGCTCAAAGTACCGACAGTAAGAAGATTCTCTATTCTTGTACTTAGGGCGGCATTGTTCCTTTTTTATTTAATTTCGATGTAATTTCAGTGTTTCATCGTCAATGTGTATGTCGAAGGAATACATTGAATCTGCAGTGGTGTATCGGATACTAATACTGGTCTCACAGGGAATGCTCAAAGCACAGACTGTAAGAAGAGTCTCTATTCTTGTGCCATTTGTGTTTAATTCCGATGCAATTTCTGTGTTTCATCGTCAATGTGAAGGTCCAAGAAATACATTGAACCTGCAGAGGTGTATCGGAAACTAATACTGGACTCACAGGGATTGCTCAAAGCACCGACTGTAAGAAGAGTCACTATTCTTGTACTTAAGGCGGCATTTTGCCTTTTGTATTTAATTCCGATGCGATTTCTGTGTATAATCGTCAATGTGAAGGTCCAAGGATTACATTGAACCTGCAGTGGTGTATCGGAAACTAATACTGGTCTCACAGGGAATGCTCAAAGCACCGACATTAAGAAGAGTCACTATTCTTGTACTTAAGGCGGCATTGGGCCTTTTCTATTTAATTCCGATGCGATTTCTGTCTTTCATCGTCAATGTGAAGGTCCAAGGAATACATTGAACCTGCAGTGGTGTATCGGAAACTAATACTGGTCTCACAGGGACTGCTCAAAGTACCGACTGTAAGAAGAGTCTCCATTCTTGTACTTAAGGCGGCATTGTGCCCTTTGTATTTAATTCCGATGCCATATCTGTGTTTCATCGTCGATGTGTATGTGCAAGGAATACATTGAACCTGCAGTGGTGTACCGGATACTAATACTGGTCTCACAGGGAATGCTCAAAGCACCGACTGTAAGAAGAGTCTCTATTCTTGTACTTAAGGCGGCATTGTGCCTTTTGTATTTAATTCCGATGCGATTTCTGTGTTTCATCGTCAATGTGAAGGTCCAAGGAATACATTGGACCTGCAGTGGTGTATCGGAAACTAATACTGGTCTCAGAGGGAAAGCTCAAAACACCGACGCTAAGAGGAGGCTCTATTCTTGTACTTATGGCGACATTGTTCCTTTTGTATTTAATTCCGATGTAATTTCAGTGTTTCATCGTCAATGTGTATGTCCATGGAATACATTGAACCTGCAGTGGTGTATCGGATACTAATACTGGTCTCACAGGGAATGCTCAAAGAACCGACTGTAAGAAGAGTCTCTATTCTTGTACTTAAGGCGGAATTGTGCCTTTTTGTATTTAATTCCGATGCGATTTCTGTGTTTTATCGTCAATGTGAAGGTCCAAGGAATACATTGAACCTGCAGTGGTGTATCGGAAACTAATACTGGCCTCACAGGGAATGCTCAAAGCACCGACTGTAAGTAGAGTCTGTATTCTTGTACTTAAGGCGGCATTGTGCCTTTTGTATTTAATTCCGATGTGATTCCTGTGTTTCATCATCAATGTGAAGGTCCAAGGAATACATTGAACCTGCAGTTGTGTATCGGAAACTAATACTGGTCTCACAGGGAATGCTCAAAGCACCGACTGCAAGAAGAGTGTCTATTCTTGTTCTTAAGGCGGCATTGTGCCCTTTGTATTTAATTCCGATGCCATTTCTGTGTTTCATCGTCGATGTGTATGTCCAAGGAATACATTGAACCTGAACTGGTGTACCGGTACTAATACTGGTCTCACAAGGAATGCGCAAAGCACCGACAGTAAGAAAAGTCTCCATTCTTGTACTTAAGGCGGCATTCTGCCTTTTGTATGTAATTCAGTTGCGATTTCTGTGTTTCATCGTCAAAGTGAAGGTCCAAGGAATACATTGAACCTGCAGTCGTGTATCGGAAACTAATACTGGTCTCACAGGGAATGCTCAATGCACCGACTGTAAGTAGAGTCTGTATTCTTGTACTTAAGGCGGCATCGTGCTTTTTGTATTTTATTCCGATGCGATTTCTGTGTTTCATCGTCAATGTGAAGGTCCAAGGAATACATTGAACCTGGAGTGGTGTATCGGAAACTAATACTGGTCTCACAGGGAATGCTCAAAGCACCGACTGTATGAAGAGTCTCTATTCTTGTACTTAAGGCGGCATTGTGCCTTTTGTATTTAATTCCGATGCGATTTCTGTGTATTATCGTCAATGTGAAGGTCCAAGGAATACTTTGAACCTGCAGTGGTGTATCGGAAACTTATACTGGTCTCACAGGGAATGCTCAAAGCACCGACTGTAAGAAGAGTCTCTATTCTTGTACGTAAGGCGGCATTGGGCCGATTGTATTTAATTCCGATGCGATTTCTGTCTTTCATCGTCAATGTGAAGGTCCAAGGAATACATTGAACCTGCAGTGGTGTATCGGAAACTAATACTGGTCTAACACGGAATGCTCAAAGAACCGACCGTAAGAAGAGTGTCTATTCTTGTACTTAAGGCGGCATTGTGCCCTTTGTATTTAATTCCGATGCCATTTCTGTGTTTCATCGTTGATGTGAAAGTCCAAGGAATACACTGAACCTGCAGTGGTGTGTCGGAAACTAATACTGGTCTCACAGGGAATGCTCAAAGCACCGACTGTAGGAAGAGTCTCTATTCTTGTACTTAAGGCGGCATTGGGCCGTTTGTATTTAATTCTGATGCGATTTCTGTCTTTCATCGTCAATGTGAAGGTCCAAGGAACGCATTGAACCTGCAGTGGTGTATCGGAAACTAATACTGGTCTCACAGGGAGTGCTCAAAGCACCGACTGTAAGAAGAGTGTCTATTCTTCTATTTAAGGTGGCATTGTGCCCTTTGTATTAAATTCCGATGCTATTTCCGTGTTTCATCGTCGATGTGAAAGTCCAAGGAATACACTGTACCTGCAGTGGTGTATCGGAAACTAATACTGGTCTCACAGGGAATGGTCAAAGAACCGACTGTAAGAAGAGTCTCTGTTCTTATACTTAAGGCGGCATTGTGCCTTTTGTATTTAATTCCGATGCGATTTCTGAGTATAATCGTCAATGTGAAAGTCCAAGGTATACATTGAACCTGCAGTGGTGAATCGGAAATTAATACTGGTCTCACAGGGAATGCTCAAAGCACCGACTGTAAGAAGAGTCTCTATTTTTGTACTTAAGGCGGCATTGTGCCGTTTGTATTTAATTCCGATGCGATTTCTGTGTTTCATCGTCAATGTGAAGGTCCAAGGAATACTTTGGACCTGCAGTGGTGTATCGGAAACTAATACTGGTTTCAGAGGGAATGCTCAAAACACCGACAGTAAGAAGAGTCTCTATTCTTGTACTTAAGGCGACACTGTTCCTTTTGTATTTAATTCCGTTGTAATTTCAGTGTTTCATCGTCAATGTGTATGTGCAGGGAATACATTGAACCTGCAGTAGTGTATCGGATACTAATACTGGTCTCACAGGGAATGCTCAAAGCACCGACTGTAAGAAGAGCCTCTATTATTGTACTTAAGGCGGACATGTGCCTTTTGTATTTAATTCCGATGCGATTTCTGTGTTTCATCGTCAATGTGAAGGTCCAAGGAATACATTGAACCTGCAGTGGTGTATCACAAACTAATACTGGTCTCACAGGGAATGCTCAAAGCACCGACTGTAAGAAGAGTCTGTATTCTTGTACTTAAGGCGGCATTGTGCCATTTGTATTTAATTCCGATGCGATGTCTGTGTTTCATCGTCAATGTGAAGGTCCAAGGAATACATTGAACCTGCAGTGGTATCGGAAACTAATTCTGGACTCACAGGGAATGCTCAAAGCACCGACTGTATGAAGAGTCTCTATTCTTGTACTTAAGGCGACATTGTTCCTTTTGTATTTAATTCCGATGTAATTTCAGTGTTTCATCGTCAATGTGAAGGTCCAAGGAATACATTGAACCTGCAGTGGTACATCGGAAACTAATACTGGTCTCACAGGGAATGCTCATAGCACCGACTGTAAGTAGAGTCAGTATTCTTATACTTAAGGCGGCATCGTGCTTTTTGTATTTAATTCCGATGCGTTTTCTGTGTTTCATCGTCAATGTGAAAGTCCAAGGAATACATTGAACCTGCAGTGGCGTATCGGTAACTAATACGGGTTGCACAGGAAAGGATCAAAACACAGACACTAAGAAGTCTCACTCTGCTTGTACTTAAGGCGTCATTGTGCCCTTTGTATTTAATTCCGATGGAATTTCAGTGTTCCATCGTCAATGCTTATTTCCAAGGAATACATTGAACCAGCAGTGGTTTATCGGAAACTAATACTGGTATCACAGGGAATGCTCAAAGCACCGACAGTAAGAAGAGTTTCTATTCTTGTACTTAAGGCGACATTGTTCCTTTTGTATTTAATTCCGATGTAATGTCAGTGTTCCATCGTCAATGTGTATGTCCGAGGAATACATTGGACCTGCAGTGGTGTATCGGATACTAATACTGGTCTCACAGAGAAAGCTTAAAGCACCGAGTGTAAGAAGAGTTTCTATTCTTGTACTTAAGGCGGAATTGTGGCTTTTTGTATTTAATTCCGATGCGATTTCTGTGTTTCATCGTCAATGTGAAGGTCCAAGGAATACATTGAACCTGCAGTGGTGTATCGGAAACTAATACTGGTCTCACAGGGAATGCTCAAAGCACCGACTGTATGAAGAGTCTCTATTCTTGTACTTAAGGCGGCATTGTGCTTTTGCATTTAATTCCGATGCGATTTCTGTGTATAATCGTCAATGTGAAGGTCCAAGGAATACATTGATACCTGCAGTGGTGTATCGGAAACTAATACTGGTCTCACAGGGAATGCTCAAAGCACCGACTGTAAGAAGAGTATCTATTCTTGTACTTAAGGCGGCATTGTACCTTTTGTATTTAATTCCGATGCGATTTCTGTGCATCATCGTCAATGTGAAGGTCCAAGGAATACTTTGGACCTGCAGTGGTGTATCAACAAACTAATACTGGTCTCAGAGGGAATGCTCAAAACACCGACAGTAAGAAGAGTCCCTATTCTTGTACTTAAGGCGACATTGTTCCTTTTGTATTTAATTCCGATGTAATTTAAGTGTTTCATCGTCAATGTGTTTGTCCAAGGAATACATTGAAACTGCAGTGGTGTATCGGATACTAATACTGGTCACACAGGGAATGCTCAAAGCACCGACTGTAAGAAGAGTCTCTATTCTTGTACTTAAGGCGGAATTGTGCCTTTTTGTATTTAATTCCGATGCGATTTCTGTGTTTCATCATCAATGTAAAGGTCCAAGGAATACATTGAACCTGCAGTGGTGTATCGGAAACAAATACTGGTCTCCCAGGGAATGCTCAAAGCACTGACTGTAAGTAGAGTCTGTATTCTTGTACTTAAGGCGGCATTGTGCCCTTTGTATTTAATTCCGATGCGATTTCTGTGTTTCATCGTCAATGTGAAGGTCCAAGGAATACATTGAACCTGCAGTGGTGTATCGGAATCTAATACTGGTCTCACGGGGAATGCTCAAAACGCCGACTGTAAGAAGAGTGTCTATTCTTGTACTTAAGGCTGCATTGTGCCCTTTGTATTTAATTCCGATGCCATTTCTGTGTTTCATCGTCGATGTGAAAGTCCAAGGATTACACTGAACCAGCAGTGGTGTATCGGAATCTAATACTGGTCTCACGGGGAATGCTCAAAGCACCGACTGTAAGAAGAATCTCTATTCTTGTACTTAAGGCGGCATTGTGCCCTTTGTATTTAATTCCGATGCAATTTCTGTGTTTCATTGTCAATGTGAAGGTCCAAGGAATACATTGCACCTAAAGTGGTGTATCGGAAACTAATACTTACCTCACAGGGAATGCTCAAAGCACCGACTGTAAGAAGAGTATCAATTCTTGTAGTTAAGGCGGCATTGTGGCTTTTGTATTTAATTCCGATGTAATTTCAGTGTTTCATCGTCAATGTATATGTCCAAGGAATACATTGAACCTGCAGTGGTGTATCGGAAACTAATACTGATATCACAGGGAATGCTCAAAGCACCGACGGTAAGAAGAGTCTCTATTCTTGTACATAATGCGGCATTGTGCCTTTTGTATTTAATTCCGATGCGATTTCTGTGTATATTCGCCAATTTGAAGGTCCAAGGAATACATTGAGCCTGCAGTGGTGTATCGGAAACTAATACTGGTCTCACAGGGAACGCTCAAAGCAACGACTGTAAGAAGAGCCTCTTTTCTTGTACTTAAGGCGGCACTGGGAATTTTGTATGTAATTCCGATGCGATTTCTGTCTTTCATCGTCAATGTGAAGGTCCAAGGAATACATTGAACCTGCAGTGGTGTATCTGAAACTAATACTGGTTTCACAGGGAATGCTCAAAGCACCGACTGTAAGAAGAGTGTCTATTCATGTACTTAAGGCGGCATTGTGCCCTTTGTATTTAATTCCGATGCCATTTCTGTGTTTCATCGTTAATGTGAAAGTTCAAGGAATACACTGAACCTGCAGTGGTGTATCGGAAACTAATACTGGTCTCACAGGGAATGCTCAAAGCACCGACTGTAAGAAGAATCTCTATTCTTGTACTGAAGGTGGCATTGTGCCTTTTGTATTTAATTCCGATGCTATTTCTGTGTATAATCGTCAATGTGAAGGTTCAAGGAATACATTGAACCTGCAGTGGTGTTTCGGAAACTAATACTGGTCTCACAAGGAATGCTCAAAGCACCGACTGTAAGTAGAGTCTCCATTCTAGTACGTAAGGCGGCATTGTGCCTGTTGTATTTAATTCCGATGCAATTTCTGTGTTTCATCGTCAATGTGAAGGTCCAAGGAATACATTGAACCTAAAGTGCTGTATCGGAAACTAATACTGGTCTCACAGGGAATGCTCAAAGCACCGACGGTAAGAAGACTCTCTATTCTTGTACTTAAGGCAGCATTGTTCCTTTTGTATTTAATTCCGATGTAATTTCAGTGTTTCATCGTCAATGTGTATGTCCAAGGAATACATTGAACCTGCAGTGGTGTATCGGAAACTAATACTTGTCTCACAGGGAATACTCGACGCACCGGCTGTGAGATGGGTCTCTATTGTTGTACTTAAGGTGGCATTGTGCCTTTGGTATTTAATTCCGATGCGATTTCTGTGTTTCATCGTCAATGCGAATGTCTGAGGAATATATTGAACCTGCAGTGGTGTATCGGATATTAATAACGGTGTCTCAGGGAATGCTCAAATCTCAGACTGTAAGAAGAGTCTCTATTGTTGTACTTAGGACGGCATTGTGCATTTTGTATTTAATTACGATGCGATTTCTGTGTTTCACCGTCAATGTGAAGGTCCAAGGAATACTTTGGACCTGCAGTGGTGTATCGGAAACTAATACGGGTCACACAGGAAAGGATCAAAACAAAGACTCTAAGAAGTCTCACTCTGCTTGTACTTAAGGCGTCATTGTGCCCTTTGTATTTAATTCCAATGTAATTTCAGTGTTTCACCGTCAATGTGTATTTCCAAGGAATACATTGAACCTGCAGTGGTGTATCGGAAACTAATACTGGTGCCACAGGGATGCTCAAAGCACCGACAGTGAGAAGAGCCTCTATTCTTGTACTTAAGGCGGCATTGTTCCTTTTGTATTTAATTCCAATGCGATTTCTGTGTTTCATCGTCAATGTGAAGGTCCAAGGAATACATTGAACCTGCAGTGGTGTATCGGAAACTAATACTGGTCTGACAGGGAATGCTCAAAGCAACGACTGTAAGAAGAGTCTCTATTCTTGTACTTAAGGCGGCACTGGGCCATTTTTATTTAATTCCGATGCGATATCAGTCTTTCATCGTCAATGTGTAGGTCCAAGGAATACATTGAACCTGCTGTGGTGTATCGGAAACTAATACTGGTCTCACAGGGAATGCTCAAAGCACCGACTGTAAGAAGAGTGTCTATTCTTGTACTTAAGGCGGCATTGTGCCCTTTGTATTTAATTCCGATGCCATTTCTGTCTTTCATCGTCAATGTGAAGGTCCAAGGAATACATGGGACCTGCAGTGGTGTATAGGAAACTAATACTGGTCTCACAGGGAATGCTCAATGCAACCACTGTAAGAAGAGTCCCTATTCTTGTACTTAAGGCGGCACTGGGACTTTTGTATTTAATTCCGATGCGATATCTGTCTTTCATCGTCAATGTGAAGGTCTAAGGAATACATTGAACTTGCAGTGGTGTATCTGAAACCAATACTGGTCTCACAGGGAATTCTCAAAGCACCGACTGTAAGAAGAGTGTCTATTCTTGTACTTAAGGCGGCATTGTGCCCTTTGTATTTAATTCCGATGCCATTTCTGTGTTTCATCGTCAATGTGAAAGTCCAAGGAATACACTGAACCTGCAGTGGTGTATCGGAAACTAATAATGGTTTCACTGAGAATGCTCATAGCACCGACTGTAAGAATAATCTCTATTATTGTACTTAAGGCGGCATTGTGCCGTTTGTATTTAATTCCGATGCTATTTCTGTGTATAATCGTCAATGTGAAGGTCCAAGGAATACATTGAACCTGCAGTGGTGTATCAGAAACTAATACTGGTCTCTCAGGGAATGCTCAAAGCACCGACTGTAAGAAGAGTCTCTATTCTTGTACTTAAGGCGGCATTGGGCCTTTTGTATTTTATTCCGATGCGATTTCTGTGTTTCATCGTCAATGTGAAGGTCCGAAGAATCCATTGAACCTGGAGTGGTGTATCGGAAACTGACACTAGTCTCACAGGGAATGCTCAAAGCACCGACTGTAAGTAGAGTCTGTATTCTTGTATTTAAGGCGGCATTGTGCCTTTTGTATTTAATTCCGATGCGATTCCTGTGTTTCATCGTCAATGTGAAGCTCCAAGGAATACATTCAACCTGCAATGGTGTATCGGAAACTAATACTGGTCTCACAAGGAATGCTCAAAGCACCGACTGTAAGAAGAGTTTCCATTCTTGTACGTAAGGCGGCATTGGGCCGTTTGTTTTTAATTCCGATGCAATTTCTGTGTTTCATCGTCAATGTTAAGGTCCAAGGAATATATTGAACCGAAAGTGCTGTATCGGAAACTAATACTTGTCTCACAGGGAATGCTCAAAGCACCGACGGTAAGAAGAGTCTCTATTCTTGTACTTAAGGCAGCACTGTTCGTTCTGTATTTAATTCCGATGTAATTTCAGTGTTTCATAGTCAAAGTGTATGTCCAAGGAATACATTGAACCTTCAGTGGTGTATCGGAAACTAATACTGGTCTCACAGGGAATGTTCAAAGCACCGACTCTAAGTAGAGTCTCTATTCTTGTACTTAAGGCGGCATTTGCCTTTTGTATTTAATTCCGATGCGGTTTCCGTGTTTCAACGTCAATGTGAAGGTCCAAGGAGCACATTGAACCAACAGTGGTGTATCGGAAACTAATACAGGTCTCACAGGGACTGCTCAAAGCACCGACTGTATGAAGGGTCTCTGTTCTTGTACTTAAGGCGGCATTCTGCCCTTTGTATTTAATTCCAATGCGATTTCTGTGTTTCATCGTCAATGTGAAGGTTCAAGGAATACATTGAACCAGCAGTGTTGTATCGGAAACTAATACTGGTGTCACAGGTTAGGATCAAAGCACAGACTCTAAGAAGTCTCACTCTTCTTGCACTTAATCCGTCATTGGGCCCTTTGTATTTAATTCCGATGTAATTTCAGTGTTTCATCGTCAATGTGTATGTTCAAGGAATACATTGAACCTGCAGTGGTGTATCGGTAACTAATACTGGTCTCACAGGGATTACTCGACGCACCGGCTGTGAGAATAGTCTCTATTCTTGTACTTAAGGCGGCATTGTGCCTTTGGTATTTAATTCCGATGCGATTTCTATGTTTCATCGTCAATGCGAATGTCTGAGGAATACATTGAACCTACAGTGTTGAATCGGAAATTAATACCGCTGTCTCAGGGAATGCTCAAAACTCAGACTGAATGAAGAGTCTCTATTGTTGTACTTAGGACGGCATTGTGCATTTTGTATTTAATTCAGATGCGATTTCTGTGTTTCATCGTCAATGTGAAGGTCCAAGGAATACATTGATACCTGCAGTGGTGTATCGGAAACTAATACAGGTCTCACAGGGACTGCTCAAAGCACCGACTGTATGAAGAGTCTCTATTCTTGTACTTAAGGCGGCATTGTGCTTTTGCATTTAATTCCGATGCGATTTCTGTGTATAATCGTCAATGTGAAGGTCCAAGGAATACATTGATACCTGCAGTGGTGTATCGGAAACTAATACTGGTCTCACAGGGAATGCTCAAAGCACCGACTGTAAGAAGAGTATCTATTCTTGTACTTAAGGCGGCATTGTACCTTTTGTATTTAATTCCGATGCGATTTCTGTGCATCATCGTCAATGTGAAGGTCCAAGGAATACATTGGACCTGCAGTGGTGTATCAACAAACTAATACTGGTCTCAGAGGGAATGCTCAAAACACCGACAGTAAGAAGAGTCTCTATTCTTGTACTTAAGGCGACATTGTTCCTTTTGTATTTAATTCCGATGTAATTTAAGTGTTTCATCGTCAATGTGTTTGTCCAAGGAATACATTGAAACTGCAGTGGTGTATCGGATACTAATACTGGTCTCACAGGGAATGCTCAAAGCACCGACTGTAAGAAGAGTCTCTATTCTTGTACTTAAGGCGGAATTGTGCCTTTTTGTATTTCATTCCGATGCGATTTCTGTGTTTCATCATCAATGTAAAGGTCCAAGGAATACATTGAACCTGCAGTGGTGTATCGGAATCTAATACTGTTCTCACGGGGAATGCTCAAAACGCCGACTGTAAGAAGAGTGTCTATTCTTGTACTTAAGGCTGCATTGTGCCCTTTGTATTTAATTCCGATGCCATTTCTGTGTTTCATCGTCGATGTGAAAGTCCAAGGATTACACTGAACCAGCAGTGGTGTATCGGAATCTAATACTGGTCTCACGGGGAATGCTCAAAGCACCGACTGTAAGAAGAATCTCTATTCTTGTACTTAAGGCGGCATTGTGCCCTTTGTATTAAATTCCGATGCTATTTCTGTGTTTCATTGTCAATGTGAAGGTCCAAGGAATACATTGCACCTAAAGTGGTGTATCGGAAACTAATACTTACCTCACAGGGAATGCTCAAAGCACCGACTGTAAGAAGAGTATCAATTCTTGTAGTTAAGGCGGCATTGTGGCTTTTGTATTTAATTCCGATGTAATTTCAGTGTTTCATCGTCAATGTATATGTCCAAGGAATACATTGAACCTGCAGTGGTGTATCGGAAACTAATACTGATATCACAGGGAATGCTCAAAGCACCGACGGTAAGAAGAGTCTCTATTCTTGTACATAATGCGGCATTGTGCCTTTTGTATTTAATTCCGATGCGATTTCTGTGTATATTCGCCAATTTGAAGGTGCAAGGAATACATTGAGCCTGCAGTGGTGTATCGGAAACTAATACTGGTGTCACAGGGAATGCTCAAAGCAACGACTGTAAGAAGAGCCTCTTTTCTTGTACTTAAGGCGGCACTGGGAATTTTGTATGTAATTCCGATGCGATTTCTGTCTTTCATCGTCAATGTGAAGGTCCAAGGAATACATTGAACCTGCAGTGGTGTATCTGATACTAATACTGGTTTCACAGGGAATGCTCAAAGCACCGACTGTAAGAAGAGTGTCTATTCTTGTACTTAAGGCGGCATTGTGCCCTTTGTATTTAATTCCGATGCCATTTCTGTGTTTCATCGTTAATGTGAAAGTCCAAGGAATACACTGAACCTGCAGTGGTGTATCGGAAACTAATACTGGTCTCACAGGGAATGCTCAAAGCACCGACTGTAAGAAGAATCTCTATTCTTGTACTTAAGGCGGCATTGTGCCTTTTGTATTTAATTCCGATGCTATTTCTGTGTATAATCGTCAATGTGAAGGTTCAAGGAATACATTGAACCTGCAGTGGTGTTTCGGAAACTAATACTGGTCTCACAAGGAATGCTCAAAGCACCGACTGTAAGTAGAGTCTCCATTCTAGTACGTAAGGCGGCATTGTGCCTGTTGTATTTAATTCCGATGCAATTTCTGTGTTTCATCGTCAATGTGAACGTCCAAGGAATACATTGAACCTAAAGTGCTGTATCGGAAACTAATACTGGTCTCACAGGGAATGCTCAAAGCACCGACGGTAAGAAGACACTCTATTCTTGTACTTAAGGCAGCATTGTTCCTTTTGTATTTAATTCCGATGTAATTTCAGTGTTTCATCGTCAATGTGTATGTCCAAGGAATACATTGAACCTGCAGTGGTGTATCGGAAACTAATACTTGTCTCACAGGGAATACTCGACGCACCGGCTGTGAGATGGGTCTCTATTGTTGTACTTAAGGTGGCATTGTGCCTTTGGTATTTAATTCCGATGCGATTTCTGTGTTTCATCGTCAATGCGAATGTCTGAGGAATATATTGAACCTGCAGTGGTGTATCGGATATTAATAACGGTGTCTCAGGGAATGCTCAAATCTCAGACTGTAAGAAGAGTCTCTATTGTTGTACTTAGGACGGCATTGTGCATTTTGTATTTAATTCCGATGCGATTTCTGTGTTTCACCGTCAATGTGAAGTTCCAAGGAATACTTTGGACCTGCAGTGGTGTATCGGAAACTAATACGGGTCACACAGGAAAGGATCAAAACAAAGACTCTAAGAAGTCTCACTCTGCTTGTACTTAAGGCGTCATTGTGCCCTTTGTATTTAATTCCAATGTAATTTCAGTGTTTCACCGTCAATGTGTATTTCCAAGGAATACATTGAACCTGCAGTGGTGTATCGGAAACTAATACTGGTGTCACAGGGATGCTCAAAGCACCGACAGTGAGAAGAGCCTCTATTCTTGTACTTAAGGCGGCATTGTTCCTTTTGTATTTAATTCCAATGCGATTTCTGTGTTTCATCGTCAATGTGAAGGTCCAAGGAATACATTGAACCTGCAGTGGTGTATCGGAAACTAATACTGGTCTGACAGGGAATGCTCAAAGCAACGACTGTAAGAAGAGTCTCTATTCTTGTACTTAAGGCGGCACTGGGCCATTTTTATTTAATTCCGATGCGATATCAGTCTTTCATCGTCAATGTGTAGGTCCAAGGAATACATTGAACCTGCTGTGGTGTATCGGAAACTAATACTGGTCTCACAGGGAATGCTCAAAGCACCGACTGTAAGAAGAGTGTCTATTCTTGTACTTAAGGCGGCATTGTGCCCTTTGTATTTAATTCCGATGCCATTTCTGTCTTTCATCGTCAATGTGAAGGTCCAAGGAATACATGGGACCTGCAGTGGTGTATAGGAAACTAATACTGGTCTCACAGTGAATGCTCAAAGCACCGACTGTAAGAAGAGTCTCTATTCTTGTACTTAATGCGGCATTGTGCCTTTTGTAATTAATTCCGATGCGATCTCTGTGCATTATCGTCAATGTGAAAGTCCAAGGAATACATTGATCCTCCAGTGGTGTATCGGAAACTAATACTGGTCTCACAGGGAATGCTCAATGCAACCACTGTAAGAAGAGTCCCTATTCTTGTACTTAAGGCGGCACTGGGACTTTTGTATTTAATTCTGATGCGATATCTGTCTTTCATCGTCAATGTGAAGGTCTAAGGAATACATTGAACTTGCAGTGGTGTATCTGAAACCAATACTGGTCTCACAGGGAATTCTCAAAGCACCGACTGTAAGAAGAGTGTCTATTCTTGTACTTAAGGCGGCATTGTGCCCTTTGTATTTAATTCCGATGCCATTTCTGTGTTTCATCGTCAATGTGAAAGTCCAAGGAATACACTGAACCTGCAGTGGTGTATCGGAAACTAATAATGGTTTCACTGAGAATGCTCATAGCACCGACTGTAAGAAGAATCTCTATTATTGTACTTAAGGCGGCATTGTGCCGTTTGTATTTAATTCCGATGCTATTTCTGTGTATAATCGTCAATGTGAAGGTCCAAGGAATACATTGAACCTGCAGTGGTGTATCAGAAACTAATACTGGTCTCTCAGGGAATGCTCAAAGCACCGACTGTAAGAAGAGTCTCTATTCTTGTACTTAAGGCGGCATTGGGCCTTTTGTATTTTATTCCGATGCGATTTCTGTGTTTCATCGTCAATGTGAAGGTCCGAAGAATCCATTGAACCTGCAGTGGTGTATCGGAAACTGACACTAGTCTCACAGGGAATGCTCAAAGCACCGACTGTAAGTAGAGTCTGTATTCTTGTACTTAAGGCGGCATTGTGCCTTTTGTATTTAATTCCGATGCGATTCCTGTGTTTCATCGTCAATGTGAAGCTACAAGGAATACATTCAACCTGCAATGGTGTATCGGAAACTAATACTGGTCTCACAAGGAATGCTCAAAGCACCGACTGTAAGAAGAGTTTCCATTCTTGTACGTAAGGCGGCATTGGGCCGTTTGTATTTAATTCCGATGCAATTTCTGTGTTTCATCGTCAATGTTAAGGTCCAAGGAATATATTGAACCGAAAGTGCTGTATCGGAAACTAATACTTGTCTCACAGGGAATGCTCAAAGCACCGACGGTAAGAAGAGTCTCTATTCTTGTACTTAAGGCAGCACTGTTCGTTTTGTATTTAATTCCGATGTAATTTCAGTGTTTCATAGTCAAAGTGTATGTCCAAGGAATACATTGAACCTTCAGTGGTGTATCGGAAACTAATACTGGTCTCACAGGGAATGTTCAAAGCACCGACTCTAAGTAGAGTCTCTATTCTTGTACTTAAGGCGGCATTTGCCTTTTGTATTTAATTCCGATGCGGTTTCCGTGTTTCAACGTCAATGTGAAGGTCCAAGGAGCACATTGAACCAACAGTGGTGTATCGGAAACTAATACAGGTCTCACAGGGACTGCTCAAAGCACCGACTGTATGAAGGGTCTCTGTTCTTGTACTTAAGGCGGCATTCTGCCCTTTGTATTTAATTCCAATGCGATTTCTGTGTTTCATCGTCAATGTGAAGGTTCAAGGAATACATTGAACCAGCAGTGTTGTATCGGAAACTAATACTGGTGTCACAGGTTAGGATCAAAGCACAGACTCTAAGAAGTCTCACTCTTCTTGCACTTAATCCGTCATTGTGCCCTTTGTATTTAATTCCGATGTAATTTCAGTGTTTCATCGTCAATGTGTATGTTCAAGGAATACATTGAACCTGCAGTGGTGTATCGGTAACTAATACTGGTCTCACAGGGAATACTCGACGCACCGGCTGTGAGAATAGTCTCTATTCTTGTACTTAAGGCGGCATTGTGCCTTTGGTATTTAATTCCGATGCGATTTCTATGTTTCATCGTCAATGCGAATGTCTGAGGAATACATTGAACCTACAGTGTTAAATCGGAAATTAATACCGGTGTCTCAGGGAATGCTCAAAACTCAGACTGAAAGAAGAGTCTCTATTGTTGTACTTAGGACGGCATTGTGCATTTTGCATTTAATTCCGATGCGATTTCTGTGTTTCATCGTCAATGTGAAGGTCCAAGGAATAATTTGGACCTGCAGTGGTGTATCGGAAACTAATACTGGTCTCACAGGGAATCCTCAAAACACCGACAGTAAGAAGAGTCTCTATTCTTGTACTTAAGGCGACATTGTTACTTTTGTATTTAATTCGGATGTAATTTCAGTGTTTCATTGTCAATCTGTATGTCCAAGGAATACATTGAACCTGCAGTGGTGTATCGGATACTAAAACTGGTCTCACAGGGAATGCTCAAAACACCGACTGTAAGAAGAGTCTCTATTCTTGTACTTAAGGCGGCACTGGGACTTTTGTATTTAATTCCGATGTAATTTCAGTGTTTCATCGTCAATGTGTATGTTCAAGGAATACATTGAACCTGCAGTGGTGTATCGGAAACTAATATTGGTCTCACAGGGAATGCTCAAAGCACCGACCGTAAGAAGAGTGTCTAATCTTGTACTTAAGGCGGCATTGTGCCCTTTGTATTTAAATCCGATGCCATTTCTGTGTTTCATCGTCAATGTGAAAGTCCAAGAAATACACTAAACGTGCAGTGGTGTATCGGAAACTAATACTGGTCTCACAGGGAATGCTCAAAGCACCGACTGTAAGAAGAATCTCTATTCTTGTACTTAAGGCGGCATTGTGCCTTTTGTATTTAATTCCGATGCTATTTCTGTGTATAATCATCAATGTGAAGGTCCAAGGAATACATTGAACCCAAAGTGCTGTATCGGAAACTAATACTGGTCTCAAAGGGAATCCTCAAATCAATGACAGTAAGATGAGTCTCTATTCTTGTACTTAACTCGACATTGTTCCTTTTGCATTTGATTCCGATGTAATTTCAGTGTTTTATCGACAATGTGTATGTCCAAGGAATACATTGAACCTGAAGTGGTGTATCGGATACTATTACTGGTCTCACAGGGAACGCTCAAAGCACCGACTGTAAGAAGAATCTCTATTCTTGTACTTAAGGCGGCATTGTGCCTTGTGTATTTAATTCCGATGCAATTTCTGTGTATAATCGTCAATGTGAAGGTCCAAGGAATACATTGAACCTGCAGTGGTGTATCGGAAACTAATACTGGTCTCACAGGAAATACTCAAAGCACCGACTGTAAGTACTGTATTCCTGAACTTAAGGCGGCATTGGGCCTTTTGTGTTTAATTCCGATGCGATTTCTGTGTTTCACCGTCAATGTGAAGCTCCAAGGAATACATTCAACCTGCAGTGGTGTATCGGAAACTAATACTGGTCTCACAAGGAAAGCTCAAATCACCGACAGTAGGAAGAGTCTCCATTCTTGTACGTAAGGCGGCATTGTGCCTGTTGTATTTAATTCCGATGCAATTTCTGTGTTTCATCGTCAATGTGAAGGTCCAAGGAATACATTGAACCCAAAGTGCTGTATCGGAAACTAATACTGGTCTCACAGGGATGCTCAAAGCATCGACGGTAAGAAGAGTCTCTATTCTTGTACTTAAGGCAGCATTCTTCCTTTTGTATTTAATTCCGATGTTATTTCAGTGTTTCATCGTCAATGTGTATGTCCAAGGAATACATTGAACCTGCTGTGGTGTATCGGAAACTAATACTGGTCTCACAGGGAATGCTCAAAGTACCGACTCTAAGAAGAGTCTCTATTCTTCTACTTAAGGCGGCATTGTGCCTTTTGTATTTAATTCCGATGCGATTTCTGTTTTTCAACGTCAATGTGAGGTCCAAGGAGTACATTGAACCAGCAGTGGGGTATCGGAAACTAATACAGGTCTCACAGGGACTGCTCAAAGCACCGACTGTAAGAAGAGTTTCTGTTCTTGTACTTAAGGCGTCATTCTGCCCTTTGTATTTAATTCCGATGCGATTTCTGTGTTTCATCGTCAATGTGAAGGTTCAAGGAATACATTGAACCAGCAGTGTTGTATCGGAAACTAATACTGGTGTCACAGGTTAGGATCAAAGCACAGACTCTAAGAAGTCTCACTCTTCTTGCACTTAATCCGTCATTGTGCCCTTTGTATTTAATTCCGATGTAATTTCAGTGTTTCATCGTCAATGTGTATGTCCAAGGAATACATTGAACCTGAAGTGGTGTATCGGATACTAATACTGGTCTCACAGGGAATGCTCAAAGCACCGACTGTATGAAGAGTCTCTATTCTTGTACTTAAGGCGGCACTGGGACTTGTGTATTTAATTCCGATGTAATTTCAGTGTTTTATCGTCAATGTGTATGTTCAAGGAATACATTGAACCTGCAGTGGTGTATCGGAAACTAATACTGGTCTCACAGGAATGCTCAAATCACCGACAGTAAGAAGAGTCTCTATTCTTGTACTTAAGGCGACATTGTTCCTATTGTATTTAATTCCGATGTAATTTCAGTGTTTCATCGTCAATGTGTATGTCCAAAGAATACATTAAACCTGCAGAGGTGTATCGGATACTAATATTGGTCTCACAGGGAATCCTCAAATCACCGACAATAAGATGAGTCTCTATTCTTGTACTTAAGGGGACATTGTTCCTTTTGTATTTAATTCCGATGTAATATCAGTGTTTCATCGTCAATGTGTATGTCAAAGGAATACATTGAACCTGAAGTGGTGTATCGGATACTAATACTGGTCCCACAGGGAATGCTCAAAGCACCGACTGTAAGAAGAGTCTCTATTCTTGTACTTAAGGATGCATCGTGCCTTTTGTATTTAATTCCGATGCGATTTCTGTGTTTCATCGTCAATGTGAAGGTCCAGGGAATACTTTGGACCTGCAGTGGTGTATCGGAAACTAATACTGGTCTCACAGGGAATGCTCAAATCACCGACAGTAAGAAGAGTCACTATTCTTGTACTTAAGGCGACATTGTTCCTTTTGTATTTAATTCCGATGTAATTTCAGTGTTTCATTGGCAATGTGAAGGTCCAAGGAATACATTGAACCTGCAGTGGTGTATCGGATACTAATACTGGTCTCACAGGGAATGCACAAAGCACCGACAGTAAGAAGAGTCTCTATTCTTGTACTTAAGGCGGCATTGTTCCTTTTGTATTTAATTCAGATGTAATATCAGTGATTCATCGTCAATGTGTATGTCCAAGGAATACATTGAATCTGCTGTGGTGTATCGGATACTAATACTGGTCTCACAGGGGATGCACAAATCACCGACAGTAAGAAGAGTCTCTATTCTTGTTCTTAAGGCGGCATTGTTCCTTTTGTATTTAATTCAGATGTAATATCAGTGATTCATCGTCAATGTGTATGTCCAAGGAATACATTGAATCTGCAGTGGTGTATCGGATACTAATACTGGTCTCACAGGGAATGCTGAACGCACAGACTGTAAGAAGAGTCTCTATTCTTGTACTTATGGCGGCATTGTTTCTTTTGTGTTTAATTCCATTGCGATTTCTGTGTTTCATCGTCAATGTGAAGTTCCAAGGAATACATTGAACCTGCAGTGGTGTATCGGAAACTAATACCGGTCTCACAGGGAATGCTCAAATCACCGACTGTAAGTAGAGTCTGTATTCTTGTACTTAAGGCGGCATTGTGCCTTTTATATTTAATTCCGATGCGATTTCTGTGCTTCATTGTCAATGTGAAGGTCCAAGGAATACATTGAACCTGCAGTGGTGTATCGGAAACTAATACCGGTCTCACAGGGAATGCTCAAAGCACCGACTTTAAGAACAGTCTCTATTCATGTACTTAAGGCGGCATTGTGCCTTTTGTATTTAATTCCGATGCGATTTCTGTGTATAATCGTCAATGTGAAGGTCCAAAGATTACATTGAACCTGCAGTAGTGTATCGGAAACTAATACTGGTCTCACAGGGAATGCTCAAAGCACCGACTGTAAGAAGAGTCTCCATTCTTGAACTTAAGGCGGCATTGTGCCTTTGGTATTTAATTCCGATGCGATTTATGTGTTTCTTCGTCAAAGTGAAGGTCCAAGGAATACATTGAACCTGCAGTGGTATATCGGAAACCGATACTGGTCTCACAGGAAAGGATCAAAGCACAGACTTCAAGAAGTCTCACTCTGCTTGTACTTAAGGCGTCATTGTGCCCTTTGTATTTAATTCTGATGTAATTTCAGTTTTTCATCGTCAATGTTTATGTCCAAGGAATACATTGAACCTGCAGTATTGTATCGGAAAATAATACTGGTCTCACAGGGAATGCTCAAAACACCGACATAAGGAGAGTCTCTATTCTTGTACTTATGGCGATATTGTTCCTTTTGTATTTAATTCCGATGTAAGTTCAGTGTTTGATCGTCAATGTGTATGTCCAAAGAATTCATTGAACCTGCAGTGGTGTATCGGATACTAATATTATTCTCACAGGGAATGCTCAAAGGACCGACACTAAGAAGAGTCTCTATTCTTGTACTTAAGGCGGCATTGTGCCTTTTGTATTTAATTCCGATGTAATTTCAGTGTTTCATCGTCAATGTGTATGTCCAAGGAATACATTGAATCTGCAGTGGTGTATCGGAAACTAATACGGGTCGCACAGGTAAGGATCAAAACACAGACTTAAGGAAGTCTCACTCTTCTTGCACTTATGGCGGCATTGTGCCTTTTGTATTTAATTCCGATGTAATTTCAGTGTTTCATCGTCAATGTGTATGTCCAAGGAATACATTGAATCTGCAGTGGTGTATCGGATACTAATACTGGTCTCACAGGGAATGCTCAAAGCACCGACAGTAAGAGGAGTCTGTATTCTTGTACTTAAGGCGGCATTGTTCATTTTGTATTTAATTCCGATGCGATTCCTGTGTTTCATCGTCAATGTGAAGGTCCAAGGAATACATTGTACCTGCAGTGGCGTATCGGAAACTAATACGGGTCGCACAGGTAAAGATCAAAACACAGCCTTTAAGAAGTCTCACTCTTCTTGCACTTATGGCGGCATTGTGCCATTTGTATTTAATTCCGATGTAATTTCAGTGTTTCATCGTCAATGTGTATGTCCAAAGAATACATTGAACCTGCAGTGGTGTATCGGATACTAATATTGGTCTCACAGGGAATGCTCAAAGCACCGACTCAAAGAAGAGTCTCTTTTCTTGTACTTAAGGCGGCATTGTGCCTTTTGTATTTAATTCCGATGCGATTCCTGCGTTTCATCGTCAATGTGAAGGTCCAAAGAATACATTGAACTTGCAGTGGTGTATCGGAAACTAATACGGGTCGCACAGGTAAGGATCAAAACACAGACTTTAAGAAGTCTCACTCTTCTTGCACTTATGGCGGCATTGTGCCTTTTGTATTTAATTACGATGTAATTTCAGTGTTTCATCGTCAATGTGTATGTCCAAGGAATACATTGAATCTGCAGTGGTGTATCGGATACTAATACTGGTCTCACAGGTAATGCTCAAAGCACAGACTGTAAGAAGAGTCTCTATTCTTGTACTTAAGGCGGCATTGTGCCTTTTGTATTTAATTCCAATGCGATTTCTGTGTTTCATCGTCAATGTGAAAGTCCAGGGTACACATTGAACATGCAGTGGTGTATCGGAAACTAATACTGGTCTCACAGGGAATGCTCAAAATACCGACTGTAAGAAGAGTCTCTATTTTGTACTTAAGGCGGCATTGTGGTTTTTGTATACAATTACGATGCAATTTCTGTGTGTCATCGTCAATGTGAAGGTCCAAGGAATACATTGAACCTGCAGTGGTGTATCGGAAACTAATACCGGTCTCACTGGGAATGCTCAAAGCACCGACTTTAAGAAGAGTCTCTATTCATGTACTTAAGGCGGCATTGTGCCTTTTGTATTTAATTCCGATGCGATTTCTGTGTATAATCGTCAATGTGGAGGTCCAAAGATTACATTGAACCTGCAGTGGTGTATCGGATACTAATACTGGTCTCACAGGGAAAGCTCAAAGCACAGACTGTAAGAAGAGTCTCTATTCTTGTACTTAAGGCGGCATTGTGCCTTTTGTATTTAATTCCAATGCGATTTCTGTGTTTCATCGTCAATGTGAAAGTCCAGGGAACACATTGAACATGCAGTGGTGTATTGGAAACTAATAATGTTCTCACAGGGAATGCTCAAAGCACCGACAGTAAGAGGAGTCTCTATTCTTGTACTTAAGGCGGCATTGTTCATTTTGTGTTTAATTCCGATGTAATTGCAGTGTTTCATCGTCAATGTGTATGTCCAAGGTATACATTGAATCTGCAGTGGTGTATCGGATACTAATACTGGTCTCACAGGGAACGCTCAAAGCACAGACTGTAAGAATAGTCTCTATTCTTGTACTTATGGCGGCATTGTGCCATTTGTATTTAATTCCGATGTAATTTCAGTGTTTCATCGTCAATGTGTATGTCCAAAGAATACATTGAACCTGCAGTGGTGTATCTGATACTAATATTGGTCTCACAGGGAATGCCCAAAACACCGACTCTAAGAAGAGGCTCTATTCTTGTACTTAAGGCGGCATTGTGCCTTTTGTATTTAATTCCGATGCGATTCCTGTGTTTCATCGTCAATGTGAAGGTCCAAAGAATACATTGAACTTGCAGTGGTGTATCGGAAACTAATACGGGTCGCACAGGTAAGGATCATAGCACAGACTTTAAGAAGTCTCACTCTTCTTGCACTTATGGCGGCATTGTGCCATTTGTATTTAATTCCGATGTAATTTCAGTGTTTCATCGTCAATGTGTATGTCCAAGGAATACATTGAACCTGCAGTGGTGTATCGGAAACTAATACTGGTCTCACAGGGAATGCTCAAAACACCGACTGTAAGAAGAGTCTCTATTTTGTACTTAAGGCGGCATTGTGGTTTTTGTACACAATTACGATGCAATTTCTGTGTGTCATCGTCAATGTGAAGGTCCAAGGAATACATTGAACCTGCAGTGGTATATCGGAAACCAACACTGGTCTCACAGGAATGGATCAAAGCACAGACTCTAAGAAGTCTCACTCTGCTTGTACTTAAGGCGTCATTGTGCCCTTTGTATTTAATTCCGATGTAATTTCAGTGTTTCATCGTCAATGTGTATGTCCACGGAATACATTGAACCTGCAGTATTGTATCGGAAAATAATACTGATCTCACAGGGAATGCTCAAAACACCGACAGTAAGAAGAGTTTCTATTCTTGTACTTAAGGCGATATTGTTCCTTTTGTATTTAATTCCGATGTAATTTCAGTGTTTCATCGTCAATGTGTGTGTCCAAGGAATACATTGAACCTGCAGTGGTGTATCGGATACTAATATAGGTCTCACAGGAAATGCTCAAATCACCGACTCTAAGAAGAGTCTCTATTCTTGTACTTAAGGCGGCATTGTGCCTTTTGTATTTAATTCCGATGCGATTCCTGTGTTTCATCGTCAATGTGAAGGTCCAAGAAATACATTGAACGTGCATTGGCGTATCGGAATCTAATACGGGTCGCACAGGTAAGGATCAAAACACAACTTTAAGAAGTCTCACTCATCTTGCACTTATGGCGGCATTGTGCCTTTTGTATTTAATTCCGATGTAATTTCAGTGATTCATCGTCAATGTGTATGTCCAAGGAATACATTGAATCTGCAGTGGTGTATCGGATACTAATACCGATCTCACAGGGAATGCTCAAAGCACAGACTATAAGAAGAGTCTCTATTCTTGTACTTAAGGCGGCATTGTGCCTTTTGTATTTAATTGCAATGCGATTTCTGTGTTTCATCGTCAATGTGAAAGACCAAGGAATACATTGAACATGCAGTGGTGTATCGGAAACTAATACTGGTCTCACAGGGAATGCTCAAAGCACCGACAGTAAGAGGAGCCTCTATTCTTGTACTTAAGGCGGCATTGTTCATCTTGTATTTGATTCCGATGTAATTGCAGTGTTTCATCGTCAATGTGTATGTCCAAGGAATACATTGAATCTTCAGTGGTGTATCGGATACTAATACTGGTCTCACAGGGAACGCTCAAAGCACAGACTGTAACAATAGTCTCTATTCTTATACTTAAAGCGGCATTGTGCATTTTGTATTTAATACCGATGCGATTCCTGTGTTTCATCGTCAATGTGAAGGTCCAAGGAATACATTGTACCTGCAGTGGCGTATCGGAAACTAATACGGGTCGCACAGGTAAGGATAAAAACACAGACTTTAAGAAGTCTCACACTTCTTGCACTTATGGTGGTATTGTGCCTTTTGTATTTAATTCCGATGTAATTTCAGTGTTTCATCGTCAATGTGTATGTCCACGGAATACATTGAACCTGCAGTATTGTATCGGAATATAATACTGGTCCCACAGGGAATGCTCAAAATACCGACAGTAAGAAGAGTCTTTATACTTGTACTTAAGGCGATATTGTTCCTTTTGTATTTAATTCCGATGTAATTTCTGTGTTTCATCGTCAGTGTGTATGTCCAAGGAATTCATTGAACTTGCAGTGGTGTATCGGATACTAATATTGGTCTCACAGGGAATGCTAAAAGCACCGACTCTAAGACGAGTCTCTATTCTTGTACTTAAGGCTGCATTGTGCCCTTTGTATTTAATTCCGATGCGATTCCTGTGTTTCATCGTCAATGTGAAGGTACAAGGAATACATTGAACCTGCAGTGGTGTATCGGAAACTAATACTGGTCTCACAGGGAATGCTCAAAGCACCGACTGTAAGAAGAGTGTCTACTCTTGTACTTAAGGCCGCATTGTGCCTTTTGTATTTATTTCCGTTGCCATTTCTGTGTTTCATCGTCGATGTGTATGTCCTAGGAATACATTGAACCTGCAGTGGTGTACCGGATACTAATACTGGTCTCACAGGGAATGCTCAAAGTTACGAATGCAAGAAGAGTCTCTATTCATGTACTTCAGGCGACATTGTGCCTTTTTGTATTAATTCCGATGCGATATCTGTGTGTAATCGTCAATGTAAAGGTCCAAGGAATACATTGAACCTGCAGTGGCGTATCGGAAACTAATACGGGTCGCACAGGAAAGGATCAAAACACAGACTCTAAGAAGTTTCACTCTTCTTGCACTAATGGCGGCATTGGGCCTTTTGTATTTAATTCCAATGTAATTTCAGTTTTTCATCGTCAATGTGTATGTCCCAGGAATACATTGAACCTTCAGTGGTGTATCGGAAACTAATACTGCTCGCACAGATAATACTCGAAGCACCGACTGTGAGAAGAGTCTCTATTCTTGTACTTAAGGCGTCATTGTGCCCGTTGTATTTAATTCCGGTGTAATTTCAGTGTTTCATCGTCAATGTGTATTTCCAAGGAATACATTGAACCTGCAGTGGTGTATCAGAAACTAATACTGGACTCACAGGGAATGCTCAAAGCACCGACAGTAAGAAGAGTCTCTATTCTTGTACTTAAGGCGATATTGTTCCTTTTGTATTTAATTCCGATGTAATTTCAGTGTTTCATCGTCAATGTGTATGTCCAAGGAATACATTGAACCTGCAGTGGTGTATCGGATACTAATATTGGTCTCACAGGGAATGCTGAAAGCACCGACTCTAAGAAGAGTCTCTATTCTTGTACTTAAGGCGGCATTGTTTCTTTTGTATTTAATTCCGATGCGATTCCTGTGTTTCATCGTCTATGTGAAGGTCCAAGGAATACATTGAACCTGCATTGGCGTATCGGAAACTAATACGGGTCGCACAGGTAAGGATCAAAACACAGACTATAAGAAGTCTACTCTTTTTGCACTTATGGCGGCATTGTGCCTTTTGTATTTCATTCCGATGTAATTTCAGTGTTTCATCGTCAATGTGTATGTCCAAGGAATACATTGAATCTGCAGTGGTGTATAGGATACTAATACTGGTCTCACAGGGAATGCTCAAAGCACAGACTGTAAGAAGAGTCTCTATTCTTGTACTTAAGGTGGCATTGTGCCTTTTGTATTTAATTCCAATGCGATTTCTGTGTTTCATCGTCAATTTGAAGGTCCAAGGAATACATTGAACCTGTAGTGGTGTATCAGAAACTAATACTGGTCTCACAGGGAATGCTCAAAGCACCGACTGTAAGTAGAGTCTGTATTCTTCTACTTAAGGCGGCATTGTGCCTTTTGTATTTAATTACGATGCGATTTCTGTGTTTCATCGTCAATGTGAAGGTCCAAGGAATACATTGAACCTGCAGTGGTGTATCGGAGACTAATACTGGTCTCACGGGAAATGCTCAAAGCACCGACTGAAAGAAGAGTCTCTGTTCTTGTACTTAAGTGGCAATGTGCATTTTGTATCTAATTCCGATGCCATTTCTGTCTTTCATCGTCAATGTGAAGTACCAAGGAATACACTGAACCTGCAGCGGTGTATCGGAAACTAATACTGGTCTCACAGGGAATGCTCAAAGCGCCGACTGTTAGAAGAGTCTCTATTCTTGTACTTAAGGAATCATCGTGCCTTTAGTATTTAATTCCGATGTAATTTCAGTGTTTCATGGTCAATAAGAATGTCCAAGGAATACATTGAACCTGCAGTGGTGTATCGGAAACTAATACTGGTCTCACAGGGAATGCTCAAAGCACCGACCGTAAGAAGAGTCTCTATTCTTGTACTTAAGGCGGCATTGTGCCTTTTGTATTTAATTTCGATGCGATATCTGTGCTTCATCGTCAATGTGAAGCTCCAAAGAATACATTGAACCAGCAGTGGTGTATCGGAAACTAATACTGGTCTCACAGGGAATGCTCTAAGCACCGACTGTAAGAACAGTGTCTATTCTTGTGCTTAAGGCGGCATTGTGCCCTTTGTATTTAATTCCGATGCCATTTCAGAGTTTCATCGTCGATGTGAAAGTCCAAGGAATACACTGAACCTCCAGTGGCGTATCGGAAACTAATTCTGGTCTCACAGAGAATGCTCAAAACACCGACTGTAAGAAGAGTCTCTATTCTTGTACTTAAGGCGGCATTGTGCCTTTTGTATTTAATTCCGATGCGATTTCTGTGTATAATCGTCAATGTGAAGGTCCAAAGAATACATAGAACCTGCAGTGGTGTATCGGAAACTAATACTGGTCTCACAGGGAAAGCTCAAAGCACCGACTGTAAGTAGAGTCTCTATTCTTGAACTTAAGGCGGCATTGTGCCTTTGGTATTTAATTCCGATGCGATTTCTGTGTTTCATTGTCAATGTGAATGTCCAAGGAATACATTGAACCTGCAGTGGTGTATCGGAAACTAATACTAGTCTCACAGGGAATGCTCAAACACCATCTGTAAGAAGAGTGTCTATTCTTGTACTTATGGCGGCATTGTTCCTTTTGTATATAATTCCGTTGCCATTTCTGTGTTTCATCGTCAATGTGAAGGTCCAAGGAATGCACTGAACCTGCAGTGGTGTATCGGAAACTAATACTGGTCTCACAGGGCATGCTCATAGCACCGACTGTAAGAAGAGTCTCTATTCTTGTACTAAGGCGGCATTGCTCTTTTTGTATTTAATTCCGATGTGATTTCTGTGACTAATCGTCAATGTGGAGGTCCAAGGAATACATTGAACCTGCAGTGGTGTATCGGAAACTAATACTGGTCTCACAGGGAATGCTCGAAGCACCGACTGAAAGAAGAGTCTCTGTTCTTGTACTTAAGGCGGCATTGTGCCTTTTGTATTTAATTCCGATGCGATTTCTGTGATTCACCGTCAATTTCAAAGTCCAAGGAATACATTTTACCTGCAGTGGCGTATCGAAAACTAATACGGGTCGCACAGGAAAGGATCAAAACACAGACTCTAAGAAGTCCCACTGGTCTAGCACTTATGGCGGCATTGTGCTTTTGTATTTATTTCCGATGCGATTTCTGTGTTTAATCGTCAATGTGTAGGTCCAAGGAATACATTGAACCTGCAGTGATGTATCGGAAACTAATACTGGTCTCACAGGGAATGCTCAAAGCACCGACTGTAAGTAGAGTCTGTATTCTTGTACTTAAGGCGGCATTGTGCCTTTTTTTGTGGTTAATTCCGATGCGATTTCTGTGTTTCATCGTCAATGTGAACGTCCAAGGAATACATTGAACATGCAGTGGTGTATCAAAAACTAATACTGGTCTAACAGGGAATGCTCAAAACACTGACTGTAAGAAGAGTGTCTATTCCTGTACTCAATGCGGCATTGTGCCTTTTGTATTTAATTCCGATGCCATTTCTGTGTTTCATCGTCAATGTGAAGGTCCAAGGAATACACTGAACCTGCAGTGGTGTATCGGAAACTAATACGTCTCTCACAGGGAATGCTCAAAGCACCGACTGTAGGAAGAGCCTCTATTCTTGTACTTAGGGCGGTATTGTGCCTTTTGTATTTAATTCCGATGCGATTTCTGTGTTTCATCGTTAATTTGAAGGTCCAAGGAATACATTGAAGCTGCAGTGGCGTATCGAAAACTAATACGGGTCGCACAGGAAAGGATCAAAACACAGACTCTAAGAAGTCTCACTCTTCTTGCATTTATGGCGGCATTTTGCCTTTTGTATTTTATTCCGATGTAGTTTCAGTGTTTCATCGTCAATGTGTATGTCCAAGGATTACATTGAACCTGCAGTGGTGTATCGGAAACTAATACTGGTCTCACAGGGAATGCTCAAAGCACCGATAGTAAGAAGAGTCTCTATTCTTGTACTTAAGGCGGCATTGTGGATTTTGTATTTAATTCCGATGCAATTTCTGTGTTTCATCGTCAATGTGAAGGTCCAAGGAATGCACTGAACCTGCAGTGGTGTATCGGAAACTAATTCTGGTCTCACAGGGAATGCTCAAAGCACCGACTGTAAGAAGAGTCTCTATTCTTGTACTTAAGGCGGCATTGTTCTTTTTGTATTTAATTCCGATGTGATTTCTGTGATTAATCGTCAATGTGAAGGTCCAAGGAATACATTGAACCTGCAGTGGTGTATCGGCAACTAATACTGGTCTCACAGGGAATGGTCAAAGCACCGACTGAAAGAGGAGTCTCTGTTCTTGTACATAAGGCGGCATTTTGCCTTTTGTATTTAATTCCGATGCGATATCTGTGGTTCATTGTCAATTTCAAAGTCCAAGGAATACATTTAACCTGCAGTGGCGTATCGAAAACTAATACGGGTCGCACAGGAAAGGATCAAAACACAGACTCTAAGAAGTCCCACTGGTCTAGCACTTATGGCGACATTGTGCCTTTTGTATTTAATTCCGATGCGATTTCTGTGTTTCATCGTCAATGTGAACGTCCAAGGAATACATTGAACATGCAGTGGTGTATCAAAAACTAATACTGGTCTAACAGGGAATGCTCAAAACACTGACTGTAAGAAGAGTGTCTATTCCTGTACTCAATGCGGCATTGTGCCTTTTGTATTTAATTCCGATGCCATTTCTGTGTTTCATCGTCAATGTGAAGGTCCAAGGAATACACTGAACCTGCAGTGGTGTATCGGAAACTAATACTGCTCTCACAGGGAATGCTCAAATCACCGACTGTAGGAAGAGCCTCTATTCTTGTACTTAGGGCGGTATTGTGCCTTTTGTATTTAATTCCGATGCGATTTCTGTGTTTCATCGTCAATTTGAAGGTCCAAGGAATACATTGAAGCTGCAGTGGCGTATCGGAAACTAATACGTCTCTCACAGGGAATGCTCAAAGCACCGACTGTAGGAAGAGCCTCTATTCTTGTACTTAGGGCGGTATTGTGCCTTTTGTATTTAATTCCGATGCGATTTCTGTGTTTCATCGTTAATTTGAAGGTCCAAGGAATACATTGAAGCTGCAGTGGCGTATCGAAAACTAATACGGGTCGCACAGGAAAGGATCAAAACACAGACTCTAAGAAGTCTCACTCTTCTTGCATTTATGGCGGCATTTTGCCTTTTGTATTTTATTCCGATGTAGTTTCAGTGTTTCATCGTCAATGTGTATGTCCAAGGATTACATTGAACCTGCAGTGGTGTATCGGAAACTAATACTGGTCTCACAGGGAATGCTCAAAGCACCGATAGTAAGAAGAGTCTCTATTCTTGTACTTAAGGCGGCATTGTGGATTTTGTATTTAATTCCGATGCAATTTCTGTGTTTCATCGTCAATGTGAAGGTCCAAGGAATGCACTGAACCTGCAGTGGTGTATCGGAAACTAATTCTGGTCTCACAGGGAATGCTCAAAGCACCGACTGTAAGAAGAGTCTCTATTCTTGTACTTAAGGCGGCATTGTTCTTTTTGTATTTAATTCCGATGTGATTTCTGTGATTAATCGTCAATGTGAAGGTCCAAGGAATACATTGAACCTGCAGTGGTGTATCGGCAACTAATACAGGTCTCACAGGGAATGGTCAAAGCACCGACTGAAAGAGGAGTCTCTGTTCTTGTACATAAGGCGGCATTTTGCCTTTTATATTTAATTCCGATGCGATATCTGTGGTTCATCGTCAATTTCAAAGTCCAAGGAATACATTTAACCTGCAGTGGCGTATCGAAAACTAATACGGGTCGCACAGGAAAGGATCAAAACACAGACTCTAAGAAGTCCCACTGGTCTAGCACTTATGGCGACATTGTGCCTTTTGTATTTAATTCCGATGCGATTTCTGTGTTTCATCGTCAATGTGAACGTCCAAGGAATACATTGAACATGCAGTGGTGTATCAAAAACTAATACTGGTCTAACAGGGAATGCTCAAAACACTGACTGTAAGAAGAGTGTCTATTCCTGTACTCAATGCGGCATTGTGCCTTTTGTATTTAATTCCGATGCCATTTCTGTGTTTCATCGTCAATGTGAAGGTCCAAGGAATACACTGAACCTGCAGTGGTGTATCGGAAACTAATACTGCTCTCACAGGGAATGCTCAAATCACCGACTGTAGGAAGAGCCTCTATTCTTGTACTTAGGGCGGTATTGTGCCTTTTGTATTTAATTCCGATGCGATTTCTGTGTTTCATCGTCAATTTGAAGGTCCAAGGAATACATTGAAGCTGCAGTGGCGTATCGAAAACTAATACGGGTCGCACAGGAAAGGATCAAAACACAGACTCTAAGAAGTCTCACTCTTCTTGCATTTATGGCGGCATTTTGCCTTTTGTATTTTATTCCGATGTAGTTTCAGTGTTTCATCGTCAATGTGTAGGTCCAAGGAATACATTGAACCTGCAGTGATGTATCGGAAACTAATACTTGTCTCACAAGGAATGCTCAAAGCACCAAATGTAAGTAGAGTCTGTATTCTTGTACTTAAGGCGGCATTGTGCCTTTTTTTGTGTTTAATTCCGATGCGATTTCTGTGTTTCATCGTCAATGTGAACGTCCAAGGAATACATTGAACATGCAGTGGTGTATCAAAAACTAATACTGGTCTAACAGGGAATGCTCAAAACACTGACTGTAAGAAGAGTGTCTATTCCTGTACTCAATGCGGCATTGTGCCTTTTGTATTTAATTCCGATGCCATTTCTGTGTTTCATCGTCAATGTGAAGGTCCAAGGAATACACTGAACCTGCAGTGGTGTATCGGAAACTAATACGTCTCTCACAGGGAATGCTCAAAGCACCGACTGTAGGAAGAGCCTCTATTCTTGTACTTAGGGCGGTATTGTGCCTTTTGTATTTAATTCCGATGCGATTTCTGTGTTTCATCGTTAATTTGAGGGTCCAAGGAATACATTGAAGCTGCAGTGGCGTATCGAAAACTAATACGGGTCGCACAGGAAAGGATCAAAACACAGACTCTAAGAAGTCTCACTCTTCTTGCATTTATGGCGGCATTTTGCCTTTTGTATTTTATTCCGATGTAGTTTCAGTGTTTCATCGTCAATGTGTATGTCCAAGGATTACATTGAACCTGCAGTGGTGTATCGGAAACTAATACTGGTCTCACAGGGAATGCTCAAAGCACCGATAGTAAGAAGAGTCTCTATTCTTGTACTTAAGGCGGCATTGTGGATTTTGTATTTAATTCCGATGCAATTTCTGTGTTTCATCGTCAATGTGAAGGTCCAAGGAATGCACTGAACCTGCAGTGGTGTATCGGAAACTAATTCTGGTCTCACAGGGAATGCTCAAAGCACCGACTGTAAGAAGAGTCTCTATTCTTGTACTTAAGGCGGCATTGTTCTTTTTGTATTTAATTCCGATGTGATTTCTGTGATTAATCGTCAATGTGAAGGTCCAAGGAATACATTGAACCTGCAGTGGTGTATCGGCAACTAATACTGGTCTCACAGGGAATGGTCAAACACCGACTGAAAGAGGAGTCTCTGTTCTTGTACATAAGGCGGCATTTTGCCTTTTGTATTTAATTCCGATGCGATATCTGTGGTTCATCGTCAATTTCAAAGTCCAAGGAATACATTTAACCTGCAGTGGCGTATCGAAAACTAATACGGGTCGCACAGGAAAGGATCAAAACACAGACTCTAAGAAGTCCCACTGGTCTAGCACTTATGGCGACATTGTGCCTTTTGTATTTAATTCCGATGCGATTTCTGTGTTTCATCGTCAATGTGAACGTCCAAGGAATACATTGAACATGCAGTGGTGTATCAAAAACTAATACTGGTCTAACAGGGAATGCTCAAAACACTGACTGTAAGAAGAGTGTCTATTCCTGTACTCAATGCGGCATTGTGCCTTTTGTATTTAATTCCGATGCCATTTCTGTGTTTCATCGTCAATGTGAAGGTCCAAGGAATACACTGAACCTGCAGTGGTGTATCGGAAACTAATACTGCTCTCACAGGGAATGCTCAAATCACCGACTGTAGGAAGAGCCTCTATTCTTGTACTTAGGGCGGTATTGTGCCTTTTGTATTTAATTCCGATGCGATTTCTGTGTTTCATCGTCAATTTGAAGGTCCAAGGAATACATTGAAGCTGCAGTGGCGTATCGAAAACTAATACGGGTCGCACAGGAAAGGATCAAAACACAGACTCTAAGAAGTCTCACTCTTCTTGCATTTATGGCGGCATTTTGCCTTTTGTATTTTATTCCGATGTAGTTTCAGTGTTTCATCGTCAATGTGTATGTCCAAGGATTACATTGAACCTGCAGTGGTGTATCGGAAACTAATACTGGTCTCACAGGGAATGCTCAAAGCACCGATAGTAAGAAGAGTCTCTATTCTTGTACTTAAGGCGGCATTGTGGATTTTGTATTTAATTCCGATGCGATTTCTGGGTTTCATCGTCAATTTGAAGGTCCAAGGAATACATTGAAGCTGCAGTGGCGTATCGGAAACTAATACGTCTCTCACAGGGAATGCTCAAAGCACCGACTGTAGGAAGAGCCTCTATTCTTGTACTTAGGGCGGTATTGTGCCTTTTGTATTTAATTCCGATGCGATTTCTGTGTTTCATCGTTAATTTGAAGGTCCAAGGAATACATTGAAGCTGCAGTGGCGTATCGAAAACTAATACGGGTCGCACAGGAAAGGATCAAAACACAGACTCTAAGAAGTCTCACTCTTCTTGCATTTATGGCGGCATTTTGCCTTTTGTATTTTATTCCGATGTAGTTTCAGTGTTTCATCGTCAATGTGTATGTCCAAGGATTACATTGAACCTGCAGTGGTGTATCGGAAACTAATACTGGTCTCACAGGGAATGCTCAAAGCACCGATAGTAAGAAGAGTCTCTATTCTTGTACTTAAGGCGGCATTGTGGATTTTGTATTTAATTCCGATGCAATTTCTGTGTTTCATCGTCAATGTGAAGGTCCAAGGAATGCACTGAACCTGCAGTGGTGTATCGGAAACTAATTCTGGTCTCACAGGGAATGCTCAAAGCACCGACTGTAAGAAGAGTCTCTATTCTTGTACTTAAGGCGGCATTGTTCTTTTTGTATTTAATTCCGATGTGATTTCTGTGATTAATCGTCAATGTGAAGGTCTAAGGAATACATTGAACCTGCAGTGGTGTATCGGCAACTAATACTGGTCTCACAGGGAATGGTCAAAGCACCGACTGAAAGAGGAGTCTCTGTTCTTGTACATAAGGCGGCATTTTGCCTTTTGTATTTAATTCCGATGCGATATCTGTGGTTCATCGTCAATTTCAAAGTCCAAGGAATACATTTAACCTGCAGTGGCGTATCGAAAACTAATACGGGTCGCACAGGAAAGGATCAAAACACAGACTCTAAGAAGTCCCACTGGTCTAGCACTTATGGCGACATTGTGCCTTTTGTATTTAATTCCGATGCGATTTCTGTGTTTCATCGTCAATGAGAACGTCCAAGGAATACATTGAACATGCAGTGGTGTATCAAAAACTAATACTGGTCTAACAGGGAATGCTCAAAACACTGACTGTAAGAAGAGTGTCTATTCCTGTACTCAATGCGGCATTGTGCCTTTTGTATTTAATTCCGATGCCATTTCTGTGTTTCATCGTCAATGTGAAGGTCCAAGGAATACACTGAACCTGCAGTGGTGTATCGGAAACTAATACTGCTCTCACAGGGAATGCTCAAATCACCGACTGTAGGAAGAGCCTCTATTCTTGTACTTAGGGCGGTATTGTGCCTTTTGTATTTAATTCCGATGCGATTTCTGTGTTTCATCGTCAATTTGAAGGTCCAAGGAATACATTGAAGCTGCAGTGGCGTATCGAAAACTAATACGGGTCGCACAGGAAAGGATCAAAACACAGACTCTAAGAAGTCTCACTCTTCTTGCATTTATGGCGGCATTTTGCCTTTTGTATTTTATTCCGATGTAGTTTCAGTGTTTCATCGTCAATGTGTAGGTCCAAGGAATACATTGAACCTGCAGTGATGTATCGGAAACTAATACTTGTCTCACAGGGAATGCTCAAAGCACCGACTGTAAGTAGAGTCTGTATTCTTGTACTTAAGGCGGCATTGTGCCTTTTTTTGTGGTTAATTCCGATGCGATTTCTGTGTTTCATCGTCAATGTGAACGTCCAAGGAATACATTGAACATGCAGTGGTGTATCAAAAACTAATACTGGTCTAACAGGGAATGCTCAAAACACTGACTGTAAGAAGAGTGTCTATTCCTGTACTCAATGCGGCATTGTGCCTTTTGTATTTAATTCCGATGCCATTTCTGTGTTTCATCGTCAATGTGAAGGTCCAAGGAATACACTGAACCTGCAGTGGTGTATCGGAAACTAATACGTCTCTCACAGGGAATGCTCAAAGCACCGACTGTAGGAAGAGCCTCTATTCTTGTACTTAGGGCGGTATTGTGCCTTTTGTATTTAATTCCGATGCGATTTCTGTGTTTCATCGTTAATTTGAGGGTCCAAGGAATACATTGAAGCTGCAGTGGCGTATCGAAAACTAATACGGGTCGCACAGGAAAGGATCAAAACACAGACTCTAAGAAGTCTCACTCTTCTTGCATTTATGGCGGCATTTTGCCTTTTGTATTTTATTCCGATGTAGTTTCAGTGTTTCATCGTCAATGTGTATGTCCAAGGATTACATTGAACCTGCAGTGGTGTATCGGAAACTAATACTGGTCTCACAGGGAATGCTCAAAGCACCGATAGTAAGAAGAGTCTCTATTCTTGTACTTAAGGCGGCATTGTGGATTTTGTATTTAATTCCGATGCAATTTCTGTGTTTCATCGTCAATGTGAAGGTCCAAGGAATGCACTGAACCTGCAGTGGTGTATCGGAAACTAATTCTGGTCTCACAGGGAATGCTCAAAGCACCGACTGTAAGAAGAGTCTCTATTCTTGTACTTAAGGCGGCATTGTTCTTTTTGTATTTAATTCCGATGTGATTTCTGTGATTAATCGTCAATGTGAAGGTCCAAGGAATACATTGAACCTGCAGTGGTGTATCGGCAACTAATACTGGTCTCACAGGGAATGGTCAAACACCGACTGAAAGAGGAGTCTCTGTTCTTGTACATAAGGCGGCATTTTGCCTTTTGTATTTAATTCCGATGCGATATCTGTGGTTCATCGTCAATTTCAAAGTCCAAGGAATACATTTAACCTGCAGTGGCGTATCGAAAACTAATACGGGTCGCACAGGAAAGGATCAAAACACAGACTCTAAGAAGTCCCACTGGTCTAGCACTTATGGCGACATTGTGCCTTTTGTATTTAATTCCGATGCGATTTCTGTGTTTCATCGTCAATGTGAACGTCCAAGGAATACATTGAACATGCAGTGATGTATCAAAAACTAATACTGGTCTAACAGGGAATGCTCAAAACACTGACTGTAAGAAGAGTGTCTATTCCTGTACTCAATGCGGCATTGTGCCTTTTGTATTTAATTCCGATGCCATTTCTGTGTTTCATCGTCAATGTGAAGGTCCAAGGAATACACTGAACCTGCAGTGGTGTATCGGAAACTAATACTGCTCTCACAGGGAATGCTCAAATCACCGACTGTAGGAAGAGCCTCTATTCTTGTACTTAGGGCGGTATTGTGCCTTTTGTATTTAATTCCGATGCGATTTCTGTGTTTCATCGTCAATTTGAAGGTCCAAGGAATACATTGAAGCTGCAGTGGCGTATCGAAAACTAATACGGGTCGCACAGGAAAGGATCAAAACACAGACTCTAAGAAGTCTCACTCTTCTTGCATTTATGGCGGCATTTTGCCTTTTGTATTTTATTCCGATGTAGTTTCAGTGTTTCATCGTCAATGTGTATGTCCAAGGATTACATTGAACCTGCAGTGGTGTATCGGAAACTAATACTGGTCTCACAGGGAATGCTCAAAGCACCGATAGTAAGAAGAGTCTCTATTCTTGTACTTAAGGCGGCATTGTGGATTTTGTATTTAATTCCGATGCCATTTCTGTGTTTCATCGTCAATGTGAAGGTCCAAGGAATACACTGAACCTGCAGTGGTGTATCGGAAACTAATACTGCTCTCACAGGGAATGCTCAAAGCACCGACTGTAGGAAGAGCCTCTATTCTTGTACTTAGGGCGGTATTGTGCCTTTTGTATTTAATTTTGATGCGATTTCTGTGTTTCATCGTCAATTTGAAGGTCCAAGGAATACATTGAAGCTGCAGTGGCGTATCGAAAACTAATACGGGTCGCACAGGAAAGGATCAAAACACAGACTCTAAGAAGTCTCACTCTTCTTGCATTTATGGCGGCATTTTGCCTTTTGTATTTTATTCCGATGTAGTTTCAGTGTTTCATCGACAATGTGTATGTCCAAGGATTACATTGAACCTGCAGTGGTGTATCGGAAACTAATACTGGTCTCACAGGGAATGCTCAAAGCACCGATAGTAAGAAGAGTCTCTATTCTTGTACTTAAGGCGGCATTGTGGATTTTGTATTTAATTCCGATGCAATTTCTGTGTTTCATCGTCAATGTGAAGGTCCAAGGAATGCACTGAACCTGCAGTGGTGTATCGGAAACTAATTCTGGTCTTACAGGGAATGCTCAAAGCACCGACTGTAAGAAGAGTCTCTATTCTTGTACTTAAGGCGGCATTGTTCTTTTTGTATTTAATTCCGATGTGATTTCTGTGATTAATCGTCAATGTGAAGGTCCAAGGAATACATTGAACCTGCAGTGGTGTATCGGCAACTAATACTGGTCTCACAGGGAATGGTCAAAACACCGACTGAAAGAGGAGTCTCTGTTCTTGTACATAAGGCGGCATTGTGCCTTTTGTATTTAATTCCGATGCGATATCTGTGGTTCATCGTCAATTTCAAAGTCCAAGGAATACATTTAACCTGCAGTGGCGTATCGAAAACTAATACGGGTCGCACAGGAAAGGATCAAAACACAGACTCTAAGAAGTCCCACTGGTCTAGCACTTATGGCGACATTGTGCCTTTTGTATTTAATTCCGATGCGATTTCTGTGTTTCATCGTCAATGTGAACGTCCAAGGAATACATTGAACATGCAGTGGTGTATCAAAAACTAATACTGGTCTAACAGGGAATGCTCAAAACACTGACTGTAAGAAGAGTGTCTATTCCTGTACTTAATGCGGCATTGTGCCTTTTGTATTTAATTCCGATGCCATTTCAGTGTTTCATCGTCAATGTGAAGGTCCAAGGAATACACTGAACCTGCAGTGGTGTATCGGAAACTAATACTGGTCACACAGGGAATGCTCAAATCACCGACTATAGGAAGAGCCTCTATTCTTGTACTTAGGGCGGTATTGTGCCTTTTGTATTTAATTCCGATGCGATTTCTGTGTTTCTTCGTCAATGTGAATGTCCAAGGAATACATTGAACACCAGTCGTGTATCGGAGACTAATACTGGTCTGACAGGGAATGCTCAAAGCACCGTCTGTAAGAAGAGTGTCCATTCTTGTAATTATGGCGGCATTGTGCCTTTTGTATTTAATTCCGATGCCATTTCTGTGTTTCATCGTCAATGTGAAGGTCCAAGGAATACACTGAACCTGCAGCGGTGTATCGGAAACTAATACTGGTCTCACCGAGAATGCTCATAGCACCGACTGTAAGAAGAGTCTCTATTCTTGTACTTAAGTCGGCATTGTTCATATTGTATTTAATTCCGATGTGATTTCTGTGTTTCGTCGTCAATGTGAAGGTCCAAGGAATACATTGAACCTGCAGTGGTGTATCGGAAACTAATACTGGTCTCACAGGGAATGCTCAAAGCACCGACTGAAAGAAGAGTCTCTGTTATTGTACTTAAGGCGGCATTGTGCCTTTTGTATCTAATTCCGATGCCATTTCTGTGTTTCATCGTCAATGTGAAGGTCCAAGGAATACATTGAACCTGCAGTGGCGTATCGGAAACTAATACGGGTCGCACAGGAAAGGATCAAAACAAAGACCTTAAGTAGTCTCACTCTTCTTGCACTTAAGGCGCCATTGTGCCTTTTGTAGTTAATTCCGATGATATTTCAGTGATCCATCGTCAATGTGTATGTCCAAGGAATACATTGAATCTGCAGTGGTGAATCGGATACTAATACTGGTCTCACAGGGAATGCTCAAAGCACAGACTGTAAGAAGTGTCTCTATTCTTGTACTTAAGGCGGTATTGAGCCTTTTGTATTTAATTCCAATGCAACTTCTGTGTTTCATCGTCAATGTGAAAGTCCAAGGAATACATTGAACATGTAGTGGTGTATCGAAAACTAATACTGGTCTCACAGGGAATGCTTAAAGCACCGAAGGTAAGAGGAGTCTCTATTCTTGTACTTAATGTGGCATTGTTCCTTTTGTATTTAATTCCGATGTAATTGCAGTGTTTCATCGTCAATGTGTATGTGCAACGAATACATTGAATCTGCAGTGGTGAATCGGATACTAATACTGGTCTCACAGGGAACGTCCAAAGCTCAGACTGTAAGAATAGTCTCTATTCTTGTACTGAAAGCGGCATTGTGCCTTATGTATTTAATTCCAATGCGATTTCTGTGTTTCATCGTCAATTTGAAGGTCCAAGGAATACATTGAACCTGCAGTGGTGTATCGGAAACTAATACTGGTCTCACAGGGAATGCTCAAAGCACCGACTGTAAGTAGAGTCTGTATTCTTGTATTTAAGGCGGCATTGTGCCTTTTGTATTTAATTCCGATGCGATTTCTGTGTTTCATCGTCAGTGTGAAGGTCCAAGAAATACATTGAACTTGCAGTGGTGTATCGGAAACTAATACTGGTCTCACAGGGAATGCTCAAAGCACCGACTGAAAGAAGAGTCTCTGTTCTTGTACATAAGGCGGCATTGTGCCTTTTGTATTTAATTCCGATGCGATATCTGTGTTTCATCGTCAATGTGAAGGTCTAAGGAATACATTGAACCTGCAGTGGTGTATCGGAAACTAATACTGGTCTCACAGGGAATGCTCAAAGCACCGACTGTAAGTAGAGTCTGTATTCTTGTACTTAAGGCGGCATTGTGCCTTTTTTTGTGTTTAATTCCGACGCGATTTCTGTGTTTCATCGTCAATGTGAACGTCCAAGGAATACATTGAACTTGCAGTGGTGTATCGAAAACTAATACTGGTCTAACAGGGAATGCTCAAAGCACTGACTGTAAGAAGAGTGTCTATTCCTGTACTTAATGCTCAAACACCGTCTGTAAAAAGAGTGTCTATTCTTCTACTTAAGGCGGCATTGTGCCTTTTGTATTTAATTCCGTTGCCATTTCTGTGTTTCATCGTCAATGTGAAGGTCCAAGGAATGCACTGAACTTGCAGTGGTGTATCGGAAACTAATACTGGTCTCACAGGGAATGCTCAAAGCACCGACTGAAAGAAGAGTCTCTGTTCTTGTACTTAAGGCGGCATTGTGCCTTTTGTATTTAATTCCGATGCGATATCTGTGTTTCATCGTCAATGTGAAGGTCTAAGGAATACATTGAACCTGCAGTGGTGTATCGGAAACTAATACTGGTCTCACAGGGAATGCTCAAAGCACCGACTGTAAGTAGAGTCTGTATTCTTGTACTTAAGGCGGCATTGTGCCTTTTTTTGTGTTTAATTCCGACGCGATTTCTGTGTTTCATCGTCAATGTGAACGTCCAAGGAATACATTGAACTTGCAGTGGTGTATCGAAAACTAATACTGGTCTAACAGGGAATGCTCAAAGCACTGACTGTAAGAAGAGTGTCTATTCCTGTACTTAATGCGGCATTGTGCCTTTTGTATTTAATTCCGATGCCATTTCTGTGTTTCATCGTCAATGTGAAAGTCCAAGGAATACATTGAACCTGCAGTATTGTATCGGAAAATAATACTGGTCTCACAGGGAATGCCCAAAACACCGACAGAAAGAAGAGTCTCTTTTCTTGTACTTAAGGCGATATTGTGCCTTTTGTTTTTAATTCCGATGTAATTTCAGTGTTTCATCGTCAATGTGTATGTCCAAGGAATACATTGAACTTGCAGTGGTGTATCGGATACTAATATTGGTCCCACAGAGAATGCTCAAAGCACCGACAGTAAGAAGAGTCTCCATTGTTCTACTTAAGACGGCATTGTGCCTTTTGTATTTAATTCCGATGCGATTTCTGTGTTTAATCGTCAATGTGAAGGACCAAGGAAAACACTGAACCTGCAGTGGTGTATCGGAAACTAATACTGGTCCCACAGGGAATGCTCAAAGCACCGACAGTAAGAAGAGTCTCTATTCCTGTACTTAAGGCGGCATTGTGACTTTTGTATTTAATTCCGATGCCATTTCTGTGTTTCATCGTCAATGTGAAGGTCCAAGGAATACATTGAACCTGCAGAGGTGTATCGGAAACTAATACTGGTCTCACAGGGAAACCTCAAAGCACCGACTGTAGGAAGAGTCTCTATTCTTGTACTTAAGGCGGCATTGTGCCTTTTATATTTAATTCCGTTGCGAATTCTGTGTATCATCGTCAATTTGAAGGTCCAAGGAATACATTGAACCTGCAGTGGCGTATCGAAAACTAATACGGGTCGCACAGGAAAGGATCAAAACTCAGATTCTAAGAAGTCTCACTCTTCTTGCACTTATGGCGGCATTGTGCCTTTTGTATATAACTCCGATGTAATTTCAGTGTTTCATCGTCAATGTGTATGTTCCTAGGAATACATTGAACCTGCAGTGGTGTATCGGAAACTAATACTGGTCTCACAGGGAATGCTCAAAGCACCGACTGTAAGAAGAGTGTCTATTCTTGTGCTTAAGGCGGCATTGTGCCCTTTGTATTTAATTCCGATGCCATTTCTGTGTTTCATCGTCGATGTGAAAGTCCAAGGAATACACTGAACCTGCAGTGGCGTATCGGAAACTAATACTGGTCTCACAGGGAATGATCAAAGCACCGACTGTAAGAAGAATCTCTATTCTTGTACTGTAGGCGGCATTGTGCCTTTTGTATTTAATTCCGATGCGATTTCTGTGTATAATCTTCAACGTGAAGGTCCAAAGAATACATTGAAACTGCAGTGGTGTATCGGAAACTAATACTGGTCTCACAGGGAATGCTCAAAGCACCGACTGTAAGAAGAGCCTCCAATCTTGAACTTAAGGCGGCATTGTGCCTTTGGTATTTAATTCCGATGCGATTTATGAGTTTCTTCGTCAATGTGAAGGTCCAAGGAATACATTGAACCTGCAGTGGAATATGGAAACCAATACTGGTCTTACAGGAAAGGATCAAAGCACGGACTCTAAGAAGTCTTACTCTGCTTGTACTTAAGGCGTCATTGTGCCTTTTCTATTTAATTCCGATGTAATTTCAGTGTTTCATCGTCAATGTGTATGTCCAAGGAATACATTGAACCTGCAGTATTGTATAGGAAAATAATACTGGTCTCACAGGGAATGCTCAAAACACCGACAGTAAGAAGAGTCTCTATTCTTGTACTTAAGGCGATATTGTTCCTTTTGTATTTAATTCCGATGTAATTTCTGTGTTTCATCGTCAATGTGTATGTCCAAGGAATACATTGAACTTGCAGTGCTGTTTGTTGTTGTTGTATCTTCAGTCCTGAGACTGGTTTGATGCAGCTCTCCATGCTACTCTATCCTGCGCAAGCTTCTTCATCTCCCAGTACCTACCGCAACCTATATCCTTCTGAATCAGCTTAGTGTATTGATCTCTTGGGCTCCCTCTACGATTTTTACCCTCCACACTGCCCTCCAATGCTAAATTTGTGATCCCTTGATGCCTCAAAACATGTCCTATCAACCGATCCCTTCTTCTAGTCAAGTTGTGCCACAAACTTCTCTTCTCCCCAATCCTATTCAATACCTCCTCATTAGTTACGTGATCTACCCACCTTATCTTCAGCATTCTTCTGTAGCACCACATTTCGAAAGCTTCTATTCTCTTCTTGTCCAAACTGGTTATCGTCCATGTTTCACTTCCATACATGGCTACACTCCATACAAATACTTTCAGAAACGACTTCCTGACACTTAAATCTATACTCGATGTTAACAAATTTCTCTTCTTCAGAAACGATTTCCTTGCCACTGCCAGTCTACATTTTATATCCTCTCTACTTCGACCATCATCAGTTATTTTACTCCCTAAATAGCAAAACTCCTTTACTACTTTAAGTGTCTCATTTCCTAATCTAATCCCCTCAGCATCACCCGATTTAATTTGACTACATTCCATTATCCTCGTTTTGCTTTAGTTGATGTTCATCTTATATCCTCCTTTCAAGACACTGTCCATTCCGTTCAACTGCTCTTCCAAGTCATTTGCTGTCTCTGACAGAATTACAATGTCATCGGCGAACCTCAAAGTTTTTATTTCTTCTCCATGAATTTTAATACCTACTCCGAATTTTTCTTTTGTTTCCTTTACTGCTTGCTCAATATACAGATTGAATAACATCGGGGAGAGGCTACAACCCTGTCTCACTCCTTTCCCAACCACTGCTTCCCTTTCATGGCCCTCGACTCTTATAACTGCCATCTGGTTTCTGTACAAATTGTTAATAGCCTTTCGCTCCTTGTATTTTACCCCTGCCACCTTCAGAATTTGAAAGAGAGTATTCCTGTTAACGCTGTCAAAAGCTTTCTCTAAGTCTACAAATGCTAGAAACGTAGGTTTGCCTTTTCTTAATCTTTCTTCTAATATAAGTCGTAAGGTTAGTATTGCCTCACGTGTTCCAACATTTCTACGGAATCCAAACTGATCTTCCCCGAGGTCCGCTTCTACCAGTTTTTCCATTCGCCTGTAAAGAATTCGCGTTAGTATTTTGCAGCTGTGACTTATTAAACTGATAATTCGGTAATTTTCACATCTGTCAACACCTGCTTTCTTTGGGATTGGAATTATTATATTCTTCTTGAAGTCTGAGGGTATTTCGCCTGTCTCATACATCTTGCTCACCAGATGGTAGAGTTTTGTCAGGACTGGCTCTCCCAAGGCCATCAGTAGTTCTAATGGAATGTTGTCTACTCCCGGGGCCTTGTTTCGACTCAGGTCTTTCAGTGCTCTGTCAAACTCTTCACGCAGTATCTTATCTCCCATTTCATCTTCATCTACATCCTCTTCCATTTCCATAATATTGTCCTCGAGTACATCGCCCTTGTATAAACCCTCTATATACTCCTTCCACCTTTCTGCCTTCCCTTCTTTGCTTAGAACTGGGTTGCCATCTGAGCTCTTGATATTCATACAAGTGGTTCTCTTCTCTCCAAAGGTCTCTTTAATTTTCCTGTAGGCAGTATCTATCTTACCCCTAGTGAGACAAGCCTCTACATCCTTACATTTGTCCTCTAGCCATCCCTGCTTAGCCATTTTGCACTTCCTGTCGATCTCATTTTTGAGACGTTTGTATTCCTTTTTGCCTGCTTCATTTACTGCATTTTTATATTTTCTCCTCTCATCAATTAAATTCAATATTTCTTCTGTTACCCAAGGGTTTCTATTAGCCCTCGTCTTTTTACCTACTTGATCCTCTGCAGCCTTCACTACTTCATCCCTCAGAGCTTCCCATTCTTCTTCTACTGTATTTCTTTCCCCCATTCCTGTCAATTGTTCCCTTATGCTCTCCCTGAAACTCTCTACAACCTCTGGTTCTTTCAGTTTATCCTGGTCCCATCTCCTTAAATTCCCACCTTTTTGCAGTTTCTTCAGTTTCAATCTGCAGTTCATAACCAATAGATTGTGGTCAGAATCCACATCTGCCCCTGGAAATGTCTTACAATTTAAAACCTGGTTCCTAAATCTCTGTCTTACCATTATATAATCTATGTGATACCTTTTAGTATCTCCAGGATTCTTCCAGGTATACAACCTTCTTTTATGATTCTTGAACCAAGTGTTGGCTATGATTAAATTATGCTCTGTGGAAAATTCTACAAGGCGGCTTCCTCTTTCATTTCTTCCCCCCAATCCGTATTCACCTACTATGTTTCCTTCTCTCCCTTTTCCTACTGACGAATTCCAGTCACCCATGACTATTAAATTTTCGTCTCCCTTCACTACCTGAATAATTTCTTTTATCTCGTCATACATTTCATCAATTTCTTCATCATCTGCAGAGCTAGTTGGCATATAAACTTGTACTACTGTAGTAGGCATGGGCTTTGTGTCTATCTTGGCCACAATAATGCGTTCACTATGCTGTTTGTAGTAGCTTACCCGCATTCCTATTTTCCTATTCATTATTAAACCTACTCCTGCATTACCCCTATTTGATTTTGTATTTATAACCCTGTAATCACCTGACCAAAAGTCTTGTTCCTTCTGCCACCGAACTTCACTAATTCCCACTATATCTAACTTTAACCTATCCATTTCCCTTTTTAAATTTTCTAACCTACCTGCCCGATTAAGGGATCTGACATTCCACGCTCCGATCCGTAGAATGCCAGTTTTCTTTCTCCTGATAACGACGTCCTCTTGAGTAGTCCCCGCCCGGAGATCCGAATGGGGGACTATTTTACCTCCGGAATATTTTACCCAAGAGGACGCCATTATCATTTAATCATACAGTAAAGCTGCATGTCCTCGGGAAAAATTACGGCTGTAGTTTCCCATTGCTTTCAACCGTTCGCAGTACCAGCACAGCAAAGCCGTTTTGGTTAATGTTACAAGGCCAGATCAGTCAATCATCCAGACTGTTGCCCCCGCAACTACTGAAAAGGCTGCTGCCCCTCTTCAGGAACCACATGTTTGTCTGGCCTCTCAACAGATACCCCTCCGTTGTGGTTGCACCTACGGTACGGCCATCTGTATCGCTGAGGCACGCAAGCCTCCCCACCACCGGCAAGGTCCATGGTTCATGGGGGAAGGCAGTGGTGTATCGGATACTAATATTGGTCTCACAGGGAATGCTCAAAGAACCGACTCTATGAAAGTCTCTATTCTTGTACTTAAGGCGGCATTGTGCGTTTTGTAGTTAATTCCGATGCGATTTCTGTGTTTCATCGTCAATGTGAATGTCCAAGGAATACATTGAAACTGCAGTGGTGTATCGGAAACTAATACTAGTCCCACAGGGAATGCTCATACACCGTCTGTAAGAGGAGTGTCTATTCTTGTACTTAAGGCGGCATTGTGCCTTTTGTATTTAATTCCGTTGCCATTTCTGTGTTTCATCGTCAATGTGAAGGTCCAAGGAATGCACTGAATCTGCAGTGGTGTATCGGAAACTAATACTGGTCTCACAGGGAATGCTCATAGCACCGACTGTAAGAAGAGTCTCTATTCTTGTACTTAAGGCGGCATTGTTCTTTTTGTATTCAATTCCGATGTGATTTCTGTGTTTAATCGTCAATGTGAAGGTCCAAGGAATACATTGAACCTGCAGTGGTGTATCGGAAACTAATACTGGTCTCACAGGGAATGCTCAAAGCACCGACAGTAAGAGGAGTCTCTATTCTTGTACTTAAGGTGGCATTGTTCCTTTTGTATTTAATTCCGATGTAATTTCAGTGTTTCATCGTCAATGTGTATGTCCAAGGAATACATTGAACCTGCAGTGGTGTATCGGAAACTAATACTGGTCACACAGGGAATGCTCAAAGCACCGACTGTAAGAAGAGTCTCTATTCTTGTACTTAAGGCGGCATTGTGGCTTTTGTATATAATTACGATGCAATTTCTGTGTGTCAACGTCAATGTGAAGGTCCAAGGAATACATTGAACCTCCTGTGGTGTACCGGAAACTAATACTGGTCTCACAGGGAATGCTGAAAGCACCGACTGTAAGTAGAGTCTGTATTCTTGTACTTAAGTCGGCATTGTGCCTTTTGTGTTTAATTCCGATGCGATTTCTGTGTTTCATCGTCAATGTGAACGTCCGAGGAATACATTGAACTTGCAGTGGTGTATCGGAAACTAATACTGGTCTCACAGGGAATGCTCAAAGCACTGACTGTAAGAAGAGTGTCTATTCCTGTACTTAATGCGGCATTGTGCCTTTTGTATTTAATACCGATGCCATTTTTGTGTTTCATCGTCAATGTGAAGGTCCAAGCAATACACTGAACCTGCAGTGGTGTATCGGAAGCTAATAAAGGTCTCACAGGGAATGCTCAAAGCACCGACTGTAAGAAGAGCCTCTATTCTTGTACTTAAATCGGCATTGTGCCTTTTGTATTTAATTCCGATGTGATTTCTGTCTTTAATCGTCAATGTGAAGTTCCAAGGAATAAATTGAACCTGCAGTGGTGTATCGGAAACTAATACTGACCTTACTGGGAATGCTCAAAGCACCGACTGTTAGAAGAGACTCTATTCTTATACCTAAGGCATCATTGTGCCTTTAGTATTTAATTCCGACGTAATTTTAGTGTTTCATAGTCAATGTGTATGTCCAAGGAATACATTGAACCTGCAGTGGTGTATCGGAAACTAATACTGGTCTCACAGGGAATACTCGAAACACCGACTGTGAGAAGAGACTATATTCTTGTACTTAGGGCGGCATTGTGCCTTTTGTATATAATTCCGATGCGATTTCTGTGTTTCATCGTCAATGTGAGGGTCCAAGGAATGCATTGAACCTGCAGCGGCGTATCGGAAACTAATACGGGTCGCACAGGAGAGGATCAAAACACAGACTCTAAGAAGTCTCACTCTTCTTGCACTTATGGCAGCATTGTGCCTTTTGTATTTAATTCCGATGTAATTTCAGTGTTTCATCGTCAATGTGAATGTCCAAGGAATACATTGAACCTCCAGTGGCATATCGGAAACTAATACTGGTCTCACAGGGAATGCTGAAAGCACCGACCGTAAGAAGAGTCTCTATTCTTGTACTTAAGGCGGCAATGTGCCTTTTGTATTTAATTCCGTTGTAATTTCTGTGTTTAATCGTCATTGTGAGGGTCCAAGGAATACATTGAAACTGCAGTGGCGTATCGGAAACTAGTACGGGTCACACAGGAAAATATCAAAACACAGTCTCTAAGAAGTCTCACTCTTTTTGCACTTATTGCGACATTGTGACTTTTGTATTTAATTCCGATGTAATTTCAGTGTTTCATCGTCAATGTGTAAGTACAAGGAATACATTGAACCTGCAGTGGTGTATCGGAAACTAATACTGGTCACACAGGGAATGCTCAAAGCACCGTGTGTTTATTCTTGTACTTAAGGCGGCATTGTGCCCTTTGTATTTAATTCTGATGCCATTTCTGTGTTTCATCGTCAGTGTGAAAGTCCAAGGAATTCACTGAACCTGCAGTGGTGTATCGGAAACTAAACCTGGCCCCACAGGGAATGCTCAAAGCACCGACAGTAAGAAGAGTCTCTGTTCTTCTACTTAAGGCGGCATTGTGCCTTTTGTATTTAATTCCGATGCGAATTCTGTGTATCATCGTCAAATTGAAGGTCCAAGGAATACATTGAACCTGCAGTGGCGTTTCGAATACTAATACGGGTCACACAGGAAGGGATCAAAACACAGACTCTAAGATGTCTCACTCTTCTTGCACTTATGGCGGCATTGTGCCTTTTGTATATAATTTCGATGTAATTTCAGTGTTTCATCGTCAATGTGTATGTCCAAGGAATACATTGAACCTGCAGTGGTGTATCGGAAACTAATACTGGTCTCACAGGGAATGCTCAAAGCTCCGACTGTAAGAAGAGTCTCTATTATTGTACTAAGGCGGCATTGTGCCTTTTGTATTTAATTCCGATGCCATTTCTGTGTTTCATCGTCAATGTGAAGGTCCAAGGATTAAACTGAACCTGCAGAGGTGTAGCGGAAACTAATACTGCTCTCACAGGGAATGCTCAAAGCTCCGACTGTAAGAAGAGTCTCAATTCTTGTACTTAAGGCGGCATTGTGCCTTTTGTATTTATTTCCGATGCCAATTTTGTGTTTCATAGTCAATGTGAAGGTCCAAGGAATACACTGAACCTGCAGTGGTGTATCGGAAACTAATACAAGTCTCACAGGGAATGCTCAAAGCACCGACAGTAAGAAGAGTCTCAATTCTTGTACTTAGGGCGGCATTGTGGCTTTTGTATTTAATTCCGAAGCAATTTCTGTGTTTCATCGTCAATGTGAAGGTCCAAGGAATACATTGAACCTGCTGTGGTGTATCGGAAACTAATACTAATCTTACTGGGAATCCTCAAAGCACCGACTGTTAGAAGAGTCTCTATTCTTATACTTAAGGGATCATTGTGCCTTTTGTATTTAATTCCGATGTCATTTCAGTGTTTCATCGTCATTGTGAATGTCCAAGGAATACATTGAACCTGCAGTCGTGTATCGGAAACTAATACTGGTCTCACAGGGAATACTCGAAACACCGACTGTGAAAAGAGATCATATTCTTGTACTTAGGGCGGCATTGCGCCTTTTGTATTTAATTCCGATGCGATTTCTGTGTTTCATCGTCAATGTGAAGGTCCAAGGAATGCATTAAACCTGCAGTGGCGGATCGGAAACTAATATGGGTCGCACAGGAGAGGATCAAAACACAGACTCTAAGAAGTCTCACTCTTCTTGCACTTATGGCGGCATTGTGCCTTTTGTATTTAATTCCGATGTAATTTCAGTGTTTCATCGTCAATGTTAATGTCCAAGGAATACATTGAACCTCCAGTGGCGTATCGGAAGCTAATACTGGTCTCACAGCGAATGCTCAAAGCACCGACCGTAAAAAGAGTCTCTATTCTTGTACTTAAGGCGGCATTGTGCCTTTTGTATTTAATTCCGATGTGATTTCTGTGTTTAATCGTCAATGTGAAGGTCCAAGGAATACATTGATCCTGCAGTGGCGTATCGGAAACTAATACGGGTCACACAGGAAAATATCAAAACACAGTCTCTAAGAAGTCTCACTCTTCTTGCACTTATGGCGGCATTGTGCCTTTTGTATTTAATTCCAATGTAATTTCAGTGTTTCATCGTCAATGTGTATGTCCAAGGAATACATTAAACCTGCAGTGGTGAATCGGAATCTAATACTGGTCACACAGGGAATGCTCAAAGCACCGAATGTTTAGTCTTCTACTTAAGGCGGCATTGTGCCCTTTGTATATAATTCCGATGCCATTTCTGTGTTTCATCGTCAATGTGAAAGTCCAAGGAATACACTGAACCTGCAGTGGTGTATCGGAAACTAATTCTGGTCCCACAGGGAATGCTCAAAGCACCGACAGTAAGAAGAGTCTCTATTCTTCTACTTAAGGCGGCATTGTGCCTTTTGTATTTAATTCCGATGCGAATTCTGTGTATCATCGTCAATTTGAAGGTCCAAGGAATACATTGAACCTGCAGTGGCGTTTCGAAAACTAATACGGGTCGCACAGGAAAGGATCAAAGCACAGACTCTATGAAGTCTCACTCTTCTTGCACTTATGGCGGCATTGTTCCTTTTGTATATAATTTCGATGTAATTTCAGTGTTTCATCGTCAATGTGTAAGTCCAAGGAATACATTGAACCTGCAGTGGTGTATCGTAAACTAATACTGGTCTCACAGGGAATGCTCAAAGCACCGACATTAAGAAGAGCCTCTATTCTTGTACATAAGGCAGCATTGTGCCTTTGGTATTTAATTCCGATGCGATTTCTGTGTTTCACCGTCAATGTGAAGGTCCAAGGAATACATTGAACCTGCAGTTGTGTATCGGAAACTAATACTGGTCTCACAGGGAATGCTCAAAGCACCGACTGTAAGAAGAGTCGCTATTCTTGTATTTAAGGCGGCACTGTGCCTTTTGTATTTAATTACGATGCCATATCTGTGTTTCATCGTCAATGTGAAGGTCCAAGGAATAAACTGAACCTGCAGACGTGTAGCGGAAACTAATACTGGGCTCACAGGGAATGCTCAAAGCACCGACTGTAAGAAGAGTCTCTGTTCTTGACTTAAGGCGGCATTGTGCCTTTTGTATTTAATTTCGATGCGATTTCTGTGTTTAATCGTCAATCTGAAGGTCCAAGGAATACATTGAACCTGCAGAGGTGTCTCGGAGACTAATACTGGTCTCACAGGGAAACCTCAAAGCACCGACTGTAAGAAGAGTCTCTATTCTTGTACTTAAGGCGGCATTGTGCTTTTTGTTTTTAATTCCGTTGCGAATTCTGTGTATCATCGTCAATTTGAGGTTCCAAGGAATACATTGAACCTGCAGTGGCGTTTCGAAAACTAATACGGGTCGCACAGGAAAGGATCAAAACACAGACTCTAAGAAGTCCCACTCTTCTTGTACTTATGGCGGCATTGTGCCTTTTGTATATAATTTCAATGTAGTTTCAGTGTTTCATCGTCAATGTGTATGTCGAAGGAATACATTGAACCTGCACTGGTGTATCGGAAACTAATACTGGTCTCACAGGAAAGGATCAAAGCACAGACTCTAAGAAGTCTCATTCTTCTTGTAGTTAAGGCGTCATTGTGCCCTTTGTATTTAATTCTGATGTAATTTCAGTGTTTCAACGTCAATGTGTATGTCCAAGGAATACATTGAACCTGCAGTGATCTATCGGACACTAATACTGGTCTCACAGGGAATGCTCAAAGCACTGACTGTAAGAAGAGTCTCTATTCTTGTACTTAAGGCGGCATTGTGCTTTTGTATTTAATTCCGATGCCATATCTGTGTTTCATCGTCAATGTGAAGGTCCAAGGAATAAACTGAACCTGCAGAGGTGTAGCGGAAACTAATACTGATATCACAGGGAATACTCAAAGCACCGACTGTAAGAAGAGTCTCAATTCTTGTACTTAAGGCGGCATTGTGCCTTTTGTATTTAATTCCGATGCGATTTCAGTGTTTCATCGTCAATGTGAAGGTCCAAGGAATAAACTGAACCTGCAGAGGTGTAGCGGAAACTAATACTGGTCTCACAGGTTATGCTCAAAGCACCGACTGTAGGAAGAGTCTCTATTCTTGTACTTAAGGCGGCATTGTGCCTTTTGTATTTAATTCCGATGTAATTTCTGTGTTTCATCGTCAATGTGTATGTACAAGGAATTCATTGAACCTCCAGTGGTGTATCGCAAACTAATACTGGTCCCACAGGGAATGTTCAAAGCACCGACAGTAAGAAGAGTCTCTATTCTTGTGCTTAAGGCGCCATTGTGGCTTGTGTATTTAATTCCGATGCAATTTCTGTGTTTCATCGTCAATGTGAAGGTCCAAGGAATACATTGAACCTGCTGTGGTGTATCGGATACTAATACTGGTCTTATTGGGAATGCTCAAAGCACCGACTGTTAGAAGAGTCTCTATTCTTATATTTAAGGCATCATTGTGCCTTTTGTATTTAATTCCGATGTAATTTCAGTGTTTCATCGTCAATGTGAATGTCCAAGGAATACATTGAACCTGCAGTGGTGTATCGGAAACTAATACTGGTCTCACAGGGAATACTCGAAACACCGACTGTGAGAAGAGACTATGTTCTTGTACTTAGGGCGGCATTGTGCGTTTTGTATTTAATTCCGATGCGATTTCTGTGTTTCATTGTCAATGTGAAGGTCCAAGGAATGCATTTAACCGACAGTGGCGTATCGGAAACTAATACGGGTCGCACAGGAGAGGATCAAAACACGGACTCTAAGAAGTCTCACTCTTCTTGCACTTATGGCGGCATTGTTCCTTTTGTATTTAATTCCGATGTAATTTCAGTGTTTCATTGTAAATGTGAATGTCCAAGGAATACATTGAACCTCCAGTGGCGTATCGGAAACTAATACTGGTCTCACAGGGAATGCTCAAAGCACCGACCGTAAGAAGAGTCACTATTCTTGTACTTATGGCGGCATTGTGCTATTTGTAATTAATTCCGATGTGATTTCTGTGTTTAATCGTCAATGTGAAGGTCCAAGGAATACATTGAACCTGCAGAAGTGTATCGGAGACTAATACTGGTCTCACAGGGAAACCTCAAAGCAACGACTGTAAGAAGAGTCTGTATTCTTGTACTTAAGGCGGCATTTTGCCTTTTGTATTTAATTCCGATGCCATATCTGTGTTTCATCGTCAATGTGAAGGTCCAAGAAATAAACTCAACCTGCAGAGGTGTAGCGGAAACTAATACTGATCTCACAGGGAATGCTCAAAGCACCGACAGAAAGAAGAGTCTCAATTCTTGTACTTAAGGCGGCAGTGTGCCTTTTGTATTTAATTCCGATGTAATTTTGTGTTTCATCGTCAATGTGTATGTCCAAGGAATTCATTGACCCTCCAGTGGTGTATCGAAAACTAATACTGGTCTCACAGTGAATGCTCAAAGCACCGACGGTAAGAAGAGTCTCTATTCTTGTACTTAAGGCGGCATTGTTCTTTTGGTATTTAACTCCGATGTAATTTCAGTGTTTCATCGTCAATGTGTATGTCCAAGGAATTGATTGAACCTGCACTGGTGTATCGGATACTATTTCTGGTCTCACAGGGAGTGCTCAAAGCACCGACTGTAAGAAGAGTCTCTATTCTTGTACTTAAGGCGGCATTGTGCCTTTTGTATTTGATTCCGATGCGATTTCTGTGTTTCATCGTCAATGTGAAGGTCCAAGGAATACATTGAACCTGCAGTGGTGTATCGGAAAATAATACTGGTCTCACAGGGAATGCTCAAAGCACCGACTGTAAGTAGAGTCTGTAATCTTGTACTTAAGGCGTCATTGTGCGTTTTGGATTTAATTCCGATGCGATTTCTGTGTTTCATCGTCAATGTGAAGGTCCAAGGAACACATTGAACCTGCAGTGGTATATCGGAAACTAATACTGGTCTCACAGGGAATGCTCATGGCACCGACTGTAAGAAGAGTCTCTATTCTTGTAGTTAAGGCGGCATTGTGCCTTTTGTATTTAATTCCGATGCCATTTCTGTGTTTTATCGTCAATGTGAAGGTCCAAGGAATAAACTGAACCTGCAGAGGTGTGCGGAAACTAATACTGGTCTCACAGGGAATGCTCAAAGCACGGACTGTAAGAAGAGTCTCTATTCTTGTACTTAAGGCGGCATTGTGCCTTTTGTATTTAATTCCGATGCCATTTATGTGTTTCATCGTCAATGTGAAGGTCCAAGGAATAAACTGGACTTGCAGGGGTGTAGCGGAAACTAATACTGGTCTCACAGGGAATGCTCAAAGCACCGACTGTAAAAAGAGTCTCTATTCTTGAACTTATGGCGGCATTGTGCGTTTTGGATTTAATTCCAATGCCATATCTGTGTTTCATCGACAATGTGAAGTTCCAAGGAATACATTGAACCTGCAGTGGTGTATCGGAAACTAATACTGGTTTCACAGGGAATGCTCAAAGAACCGACTGTAAGAATAGTCTCTATTCATGTACGTAAGGCGGCATTGTGCCTTTTGTATTTAATTCCGATGCCATTTCTGTGTTTCATCGTCAATGTGAAGGTGCAAGGAATACATTGAACCTGCAGTGGTGTATCGGAAACTAATACTGGTCTCACAGGGAATGCTCAAAGCACCGACTGTAAGAAGAGTCTCTATTCTTGTACTTATGGCGGCATTGTTCCTTTTGTATTTAATTCCGATGCCATTTCTGTTTTTCATCGTCAATGTGTATGTCCAAGGAATTGGTTGAACCTGCAGTGGTGTATCGGATACTATTACTGGTCTCACATGGAATGCTCAAAGCACCGACTGTAAGAAGAGTCTCTATTCTTGTACTTAAGGCGGCATTGTGGCTTTTGTATTTGATTCCGATGCGATTTCTGTGTTTCGTCGTCAATGTGAAGGTCCAAGGAATACATTGAACCTGCAGTGGTGTATCGGAAACTAATACTGGTCTCACAGGGGATGCTCAAAACACCGACTGTAAGAAGTGTCTCTATTCTTGTACTTAAGGCGGCATTGTGCGTTTTGGATTTAATTCCGATGCCATTTCTCTGTTTCATCGTCAATGTGAAGGTCCAAGGAATACATTGAACTTGCAGTGGTGTATCGGAAACTAATACTGGTCTCACAGGGAATGCTCAAAGCGCCGACTGTAAGAAGAGTCTCTATTCTTGTACTTAAGGCGGCATTGTGCTTTTTGTATTTGATTCCGATGCGTTTTCTGTGTTTCATCGTCAATGTGAAGGTCCATGGAATAAACTGAACCTGCAGAGGTGTATCGGAAACTAATACTGCTCTCACAGGGAATGCTCAAAGCACCGACTGTAAGAAGAGACTCTATTCTTGTACTTAAGGCGGCATTGTGCGTTTTGTATTTAATTCCGATGCCATTTCTGTGTTTCATCGTCAATGTGAAGGTCCAAGGAATACATTGAACCTGCAGTGGTGTACCGGATACTGTTACTGGTCTCACAGGGAATGCTCAAAGCACCGACTGTAAGAAGAGTCTCTATTCTTGTACTTAAGGCGGCACTGAATTCTGTGCTCCGAAACTGTTTCATTGCGGAAAATCGTAACACGGTCCCTGACTTCAGCCGTCGCACGGACGCCAAAATGGAAAATATTGAAATAAACGATATCGGAAGTGAAAAACAACTGCTATCACTTAGTAGCGGAAAAGCATCCGGACCAGACGAGATACCCTTAAGATTCTACAGTGATTATGCTAAAGAACTTTCCCCCTTTCTATCAGCAATTTATCGTAGATCGCTGGAAGAACGTAAAGTACCTAGCGACTGGAAGAAAGCGCAGGTCGTTCCCAATTTCAAGAAGGGTCATAAATCAGATGCGAATAATTATAGGCCTATTTCGCTTACTTCAATCTGTTGTAGAATAATGGAACATGTATTGTGTTCTCGTATTATGACGTTCTTAGATAATACAAATCTCCTTCATCATAACCAACATGGATTCCGCAAACAGAGATCATGTGAAACTCAGCTCGCCCTATTTGCCCAAGAAATTCACAGTGCCGTAGACACTGGCGAGCAGATTGATGCCGTATTCCTGGACTTCAGGAAGGCATTTGATACGGTTCCGCACTTACGTTTAGTGAAAAAAATACGAGCTTACGGAATATCGGACCAGGTTTGTGATTGGATTCAGGATTTCCTAGATGAAAGAACACAACATGTCATTCTTAACGGTTCAAAATCTGTAGATGTAGAGGTAATTTCGGGAGTACCGCAGGGAATCGTGATAGGACCTTTATTGTTTACAATATACATAAATAACTTAGTTGACAACTTCGGTAGCTCCGTGAGGCTATTTGCAGATGACACGCTTGTCTACAAGAAAGTAGCAACATCAGAAGACTCGTACGTACTCCAGGAGGACCTGCAGAGTATTAATGCATGGTGCGACAGCTGGCAGCTTTCCCTAAACGTAGATAAATGTAATATAATGCGCATACATAGGGGCAGAAAGCCATTCCAGTACGATTATGCCATAGGTGGTAAATCATTGGAAGCGGTAACGACCGTAAAATACTTAGAAGTTACTATCCGGAGCGATCTGAAGTGGAATGATCACATAAAACAAATAGTGGGTAAAGCAGGCGCCAGGTTGAGATTCATAGGTAGAATTCTAGGAAAATGTGACTCATCGACGAAAGAAGTAGCTTACAAAACGCTTGTTCGTCCGATTCTTGAGTATTGCTCATCAGTATGGGACCCTTACCAGGTTGGATTAATAGAAGAGATAGACATGATCCAGCGAAAACCAGCGCGATTCGTCATGGGGACATTTAGTCAGCGCGAGAGCGTTACGGAGATGGTGAACAAGCTCCAGTGGCGGACACTTCAAGAAAAGCGTTACGCAATTCGGAGAGGTTTATTATCGAAATTACGAGAGAGCACATTCCGGGAAGAGATGGGCAACATATTACTACCGCCCACATATATCTCGCGTAATGATCACAACGAAAAGATCCGAGAAATTAGAGCAAATACGGAGACTTACAAGCAGTCGTTCTTCCCACGCACAATTCGTGAATGGAACAGGGAAGGGGGGATCAGATAGTGGTACAAGAAGTAACCTCCGCCACACACCGTGAGGTGGCACGCGGAATATAGACGTAGATGTAGATGTAGATTGTGCCTTTTGTATTTGATTCCGATGCGATTTCTGTGTTTCATCGTCAATGTGAAGGTCCAAGGAATACATTGAACCTGCAGTGGTGTATCGGAAACTAATACTGGTCTCACAGGGAATGCTCAAAGCACCGACTGTAAGAAGAGTCTCTATTCTTGTACTTAAGGCGGCATTGTGCCTTTTGGATTTAATTCCGATGCCATTTCTGTGTTTCATCGTCAATGTGAAGGTCCAAGGAATACATTGAACCGCAGTGGTGTATCGGAAACTAATACTGGTCTCACAGGGAATGCTCAAAGCACCGACTGTAAGAAGAGTCTCTATTCTTGTACTTAAGGCGGCATTGTGCCTTTTGTATTTAATTCCGATGACATTTCTGTGTTTCATCGTCAATGTGAAGGTCCAAGGAATAAACTGAACCTCCAGAGGTGTATCGGAAACTAATACTGGTCTCACAGGGAATGCTCAAAGCACCGACTGTAAGAACAGTCTCTATTCTTGTACTTAAGGCGGTATTGTGCCTTTTGTATTTGATTGCGATGCGATTTCTGTGTTTCATCGTCAATGTGAAGGTCCAAGGAATAAACTGAACCTGCAGAGGTGTATCGGAAACTAATACTGGTCTCACAGGGAATGCTCAAAGCACCGACTGTAAGAACAGTCTCTATTCTTGTACTTAAGGCGGTATTGTGCCTTTTGTATTTGATTGCGATGCCATTTCTGTGTTTCATCGTCAATGTGAAGGTCCAAGGAATAAACTGAACCTGCAGAGGTTTAGCGAAAACTAATACTGGTCTCACAGGGTATGCTCAAAACACGGACTGTAAGAAGAGTCTCAATTCTTGTACTTAAGGCGGCATTGTGCCTTTTGTATTTAATTCCGATGCCATTTATATGTTTCATCGTCAATGTGAAGGTCCAAGGAATAAACTGAACCTGCAGAGGTGTAGCGGAAACTAATACTGGTCTCACAGGGAATGCTCAAAGCACCGACTGTAAAAAGAGTCTCTATTCTTGTACTTAAAGCGGCATTGTGCGTTTTGGATTTAATTCCGATGCCATATCTGTGTGTCATCGTCAATGTGAAAGTCCAAGGAATACATTGAACCTGCAGTGGTGTATCGGAAACTAATACTGGTCTCACAGGGAATGCTTAAAGCACCGACTGTAAGTAGAGTCTCTATTCTTGTACTTATGGTGGCATTGTGCCTTTTGTATTTAATTCCGATGCCATTTCTGTTCTTCATCGTCAATGTGTATGTCCAAGGAATAGATTGAACCTGCAGTGGTGTATCGGATACTATTACTGGTCTCACAGTGAATGCTCAAAGCACCGACTGTAAGAAGTGTCTCTATTCTTGTACTTAAGGCGGCATTGTGCCTTTTGTATTTGATTCCGATGCGATATCTGTGTTTCATGGTCAAAGTGAAGGTCCAAGGAATACATTGAACCTGCAGTGGTGTATCGGAAACTAATACTGGTCTCACAGGGAATGCCCAAAGCACAGACTGTAAGAAGAGTCTCTGTTCTTGTACCTAAGGCGGCATTGTGCATTTTGTATTTAATTCCGATGCCATTTCTGTGTTTCATCGTCAATGTGTATGTCCAAGGAATACATTGTACCTCCAGTGGTGTATCGGATACTATTACTGGTCTCACAGGGAATGCTCAATGCACCGACTGTAAGAAGAGTCTCTATTCTTGTACTTAAGGCGGCAATGTGCCTATTGTATTTGATTCCGATGCGATTTCTGTGTTTCATCGTCAATGTGAAGGTCCAAGGAATACATTGAACCTGCAGTGGTGTATCGCAAACTAATACTGGTCTCACAGGGAATGTTCAAAGCACCGACTGTAAGAAGAGTCTATTCTTGTACTTAAGGTGGCATTGTGCCTTTTGTATTTAATTCCGATGCCATTTCTGTGTTTCATCGTCAATGTGAAGGTCCAAGGAATAAACTGAACCTGCAGAGGTGTAGCGGAAACTAATACTGGTCTCTCAGGGAATGCTCAAAGCACTGACAGTAAGAAGAGTCTCTATTCTTGTACTTAAGGCGGCATTGTGGCTTTTGTATTTGATTCCGACGCGGTTTGTGTGTTTCATCTTCAATGTGAAGGTCCAAGGAATACACTGAACCTGCAGTGGTGTATCGAAAACTAATACTGGTCTCACTGGGGATGCTCAAAACACCGACTGTAAGAAGAGTCTCTATTCTTGTACTTAAGGCGGCATTGTGCGTTTTGGATTTAATTCCGATGCCATTTCTCTGTTTCATCGTCAATGTGAAGATCCAAGGAATACATTGAACTTGCAGTGGTGTATCGGAAACTAATACTGGTCTCACAGGGAATGCTCTAAGCACTGACAGTAAGAAGAGTCTCTATTCTTGTACTTAAGGCGGCATTGTGCCTTTTGTATTTAATTCCGATGCCATTTCTGTGTTTCATCGTCAATGTGAAGGTCCAAGGAATAAACTGAACCTGCAGAGGTGTATCTGAAACTAATACTGGTCTCACAGGGAATGCTCAAAGCACCGACTGTAAGAAGAGACTCTATTCTTGTACTTAAGGCGGCATTGTGCGTTTTGTATTTAATTCCGATGCCATTTCTGTGTTTCATCGTCAATGTGAAGGTCCAAGGAATACATTGAACCTGCAGTGGTGTATCGGAAACTAATACTGCTCTCACAGGGAATGCTCAAAGCACCGACTGTAAGAAGAGTCTCTATTCTTGTACTTAAGGCGGCATTGTGCCTCTTGTATTTAATTCCGATGCCATTTCTGTGTTTCATCGTCAATGTGAAGGTCCAAGGAATAAACTGAACCTGCAGAGGTGTAGCGGAAACTAATACTGGTCTCACAGGGAATGCTCAAAGCACCGACGGTAAGAAGAGTCTCTATTCTTGTACTTAAGGCGGCATTGTGCCTTTTTTATTTAATTCCGATGTAATTTCAGTGTTTCATCGTCAATGTGAATGACCAAGGAATAAACTGAACCTGCAGTGGTGTATCGGAAACTAATACTGGTCTCACAGGGAATGCTCAAAGCACCGACTGTAAGAAGAGTCTCTATTCTTGTACTTAAGGCGGCAATGTGCTTTTGTATTTGATTCCCATGCGATTTCTGTGTTTCATCGTCAATGTGAAGGTCCAAGGAATACATTGAACCTTCAGTGGTGTATCGGATACTATTACTGGTCTCACAGGGAATGCTAAAAGCACCGACTGTAAGAAGAGTCTCTATTCTTGTACTTAAGGCGGCATTGTGCCTTTTGTATTTGATTCCGATGCGATTTCTGTGTTTCATCGTCAATGTGAAGGTCCAAGGAATACATTGAACCTGCAGTGGTGTATCGGATACTATTACTGGTCTCACAGGGAATGCTCAAAGCACCGACTGTAAGAAGAGTCTCTATTCATGTACTTAAGGCGGCATTGTGCATTTTGGACTTAATTCCGATGCCATTTCTGTGTTTCATCGTCAATGTGAAGGTCCAAGGAATACATTGAACCTGCAGTGGTGTATCGGAAACTAATACTGGTCGCACAGGGAATGCTCAAAGCACCGACTGTAAGAAGAGTCTCTATTCTTGTACTTAAGGCGGCAGTGTGCCTTTTGTATTTGATTCCGATGCGATTTCTGTGTTTCATCGTCAATGTGAAGGTCCAAGGAATACGTTGAACCTGCAGTGGTGTATCGGATACTAATACTGGTCTCACAGGGAATGCTCAAAGCACCGACTGTAAGAAGAGTCTCTATTCTTGTACTTAAGGCGGCATTGTGCCTTTTGTATTTGATTCCGATGCGATTTCTGTGTTTCATCGTCAATGTGAAGGTCCAAGGATACATTGAACCTGCAGAGTTGTATCGGATACTAATACTGGTCTCACAGGGAATGCTCAAAGCACCGACTGTAAGAAGAGTCTCTATACTTGTACTTAAGGCGGCATTGTGCCTTTTGTATTTGATTCCGATGGGATTTCTGTGTTTCATCGTCAATGTGAAGGTCCCAGCAATACATTGAACCTGCAGTGGTGTATCGTATACTATTACTGGTCTCACAGGGAATATTCAAAGCACCGACTGTAAGAAGAGTCTCTATTCTTGTACTTAAGGCGGCATTGTGCCTTTTGTATTTGATTCCGATGCGATTTCTGTGTTTCATCGTCAATGTGAAGGTCCAAGGAATACATTGGACCTGCAATGGTGTATCGGATACTATTACTGGGGTCACAGGGAATGCTCAAAGCACCGACTGTAAGAAGAGTCTCTATTCTTGTACTTAAGGCGGGATTGTGCCTTTTGTATTTGATTCCGATGCGATTTCTGTGTTTCATCGTCTATGTGAAGGTCAAAGGAATGCATTGAACCTGCAGTGGTGTATCGGAAACTAATACTGGTCTCACAGGGAATGCTAAGAGCACCGACTGTAAGATGAGTCTCTATTCTTGTACTTAAGGCGGCATTGTGCCTTTTGTATTTGATTCCGATGCGATTTCTGTGTTTCATCGTCAATGTGAAGGTCCAAGAATACATTGAACCTGCAGTGGTGTATCGGAAACTAATACTGGTCTCACAGGGAATGCTCAAAGCACCGACTGTAAGAAGAGTCTCTACTCTTGTACTTAAGGCGGCATTGTGCCTTTTGTATTTGATTCCGATGCGGTATCTGTGTTTCATCGTCAATGTGAAGGTCCAAGGAATATATTGAACCAGCAGTGGTGTATCGGAAACTAATACTGGTCTCACAGGGAATGCTCAAAGCACCGACTGTAAGAAGAGTCTCTATTCTTGTACTTAAGGCGGCATTGTGCGTTTTGGGTTTAATTCCGATGCCATTTCTGTGTTTCATCGTCAATGTGAAGGTCCAAGGAATACATTGAACCTGCAGTGGTCTATCGGAAACTAATACTGGTCTCACAGGGAATGCTCAAAGCACCGACTGTAAGAAGAGTCTCTATTCGTGTACTTAAGGCGGCATTGTGCCTTTTGTATTTAATTCCGATGCTATTTCTGTGTTTCATCGTCAATGTTAAGGTCCAAGGAATACATTGAACCTGCAGAGGTGTATCGGAAACTAATACTGGTCTCACAGGGAATGCTCAAAGCACCGACTGTAAGAAGAGTCTCTATTCTTGTACTTAAGGCGGCATTGTGCCCTTTGTATTTAATTCCGATGCCATTTCTGTGTTTCATCGTCAATGTGAAAGTCCAAGGAACATTGAACCTGCAGAGGTGTATCGGAAACTAATACTGGTGTCACAGGGAATGTTCAAAGCACCGACTGTAAGAAGATTCTCTATTCTTGCACTTAAGGCGGCATTGTGCCTTTTGTATTTGATTCGGATGCGATTTCTGTGTCTCATCGTCAATGTGAAGGTCCAAGGAATACATTGAACCTGCAGAGGTGTAGCGGAAACTAATACTGGTCTCAAAGGGAATGCTCAAAGCACCGATTGTAAAAAGAGTCTCTATTCTTGTACTTAAGGCGGCATTGTGCCTTTTGATTTTAATTCCGATGCCATTTCTGTGTTTCATCGTCAATGTGAAGGTCCAAGGAATACATTGAACCTGCAGTGGTCTATCGGAAACTAATACTGGTCTCACAGGGAATGCTCAAAGCACCGACTGTAAGAAGAGTCTCTATTCTTGTACTTAAGGCGGCATTGTGCCTTTTGTATTTAATTCCGATGCGATTTCTGTGTTTCATCGTCAATGTGAAGGTCCAAGGAATATACTGAACCAGCAGAGGTGTAGCGGAAACTAATACTGGTCTCACAGGGAATGCTCAAATCACTGACTGTAAGAAGAGTCTCTATTCTTGTACTTATGGAGGCATTGTGCCTTTTGTATTTAATTCCGATGTAATTTCTGTGTTTCATCGTCAATGTGTATGTCCAAGGAAATGATTGAACCTGCAGTGGTGTATCGGATACTATTACTGGTCTCACAGGGAATGCTCAAAGCACCGTCTGAAAGAAGAGTCTCTATTTTTGTACTTAAGGCGGCATTGTGCCTTTTGTATTTAATTCCGATGCGATTTCTGTGTTACAACGTCAATGTGAAGGTCCAAGGAATAAACCGAACCTGCAGAGGTGTATCGGAAACTAATACTGGTCTCACAGGGAATGCTCAAAGCACCGACGGTAAGAAGAGTCTCTATTCTTGTACTTAAGGCGGCTTTGTACCTTTTGTATTTAATTCTGATGTAATTTCTGTGTTTCATCGTCAATGTGTATGTCCAAGGAATAGATTGAACCTGCAGTGGTGTATCGGATACTATTACTGGTCTCACAGGGAATGCTCAAAGCACCGACTGTAAGAAGAGTCTCTATTCTTGTACTTAAGGCGGCATTGTGCCTTTTGTATTTGATTCCGATGCGATTTCTGTGTTTCATCGTCAATGTGAAGGTCCAAGGATACATTGAACCTGCAGAGTTGTATCGGATACTAATACTGGTCTCACAGGGAATGCTCAAAGCACCGACTGTAAGAAGAGTCTCTATACTTGTACTTAAGGCGGCATTGTGCCTTTTGCATTTGATTCCGATGGGATTTCTGTGTTTCATCGTCAATGTGAAGGTCCCAGCAATACATTGAACCTGCAGTGGTGTATCGTATACTATTACTGGTCTCACAGGGAATATTCAAAGCACCGACTGTAAGAAGAGTCTCTATTCTTGTACTTAAGGCGGCATTGTGCCTTTTGTATTTGATTCCGATGCGATATCTGTGTTTCATCGTCAATGTGAAGGTCAAAGGAATACATTGAACCTGCAGTGGTGTATCGGAAACTAATACTGGTCTCACAGGGAATGCTAAGAGCACCGACTGTAAGAAGAGTCTCTATTCTTGTACTTAAGGCGGCATTGTGCCTTTTGTATTTGATTCCGATGCGGTATCTGTGTTTCATCGTCAATGTGAAGGTCCAAGGAATATATTGAACCAGCAGTGGTGTATCGGAAACTAATACTGGTCTCACAGGGAATGCTCAAAGCACCGACTATAAGAAGAGTCTCTATTCTTGTACTTAAGGCGGCATTGTGCGTTTTGGGTTTAATTCCGATGCCATTTCTGTGTTTCATCGTCAATGTGAAGGTCCAAGGAATACATTGAACCTGCAGTGGTCTATCGGAAACTAATACTGGTCTCACAGGGAATGCTCAAAGCACCGACTGTAAGAAGAGTCTCTATTCGTGTACTTAAGGCGGCATTGTGCCTTTTGTATTTAATTCCGATGCTATTTCTGTGTTTCATCGTCAATGTTAAGGTCCAAGGAATACATTGAACCTGCAGAGGTGTATCGGAAACTAATACTGGTCTCACAGGGAATGCTCAAAGCACCGACTGTAAGAAGAGTCTCTATTCTTGTACTTAAGGCGGCATTGTGCCCTTTGTATTTAATTCCGATGCCATTTCTGTGTTTCATCGTCAATGTGAAAGTCCAAGGAACATTGAACCTGCAGAGGTGTATCGGAAACTAATACTGGTGTCACAGGGAATGCTCAAAGCACCGACTGTAAGAAGATTCTCTATTCCTGCACTTAAGGCGGCATTGTGCCTTTTGTATTTGATTCGGATGCGATTTCTGTGTCTCATCGTCAATGTGAAGGTCCAAGGAACACATTGAACCTGCAGAGGTGTAGCGGAAACTAATACTGGTCTCAAAGGGAATGCTCAAAGCACCGATTGTAAAAAGAGTCTCTATTCTTGTACTTAAGGCGGCATTGTGCCTTTTGATTTTAATTCCGATGCCATTTCTGTGTTTCATCGTCAATGTGAAGGTCCAAGGAATACATTGAACCTGCAGAGGTGTAGCGGAAACTAATTCTGCTCTCAGAGGGAATGCTCAAAGCACCGACTGTAAGAAGAGTCTCTATTCTTGTACTTAAGGCGGCATTGTGCCTTTTGTATTTAATTCCGATGCGATTTCTGTGTTTCATCGTCAATGTGAAGGTCCAAGGAATAAACTGAACCAGCAGAGGTGTAGCGGAAACTAATACTGGTCTCACAGGGAATGCTCAAAGCACCGACTATAAGAAGAGTCTCTATTCTTGTACTTAAGGCGGCATTGTGCGTTTTGGGTTTAATTCCGATGCAATTTCTGTGTTTCATCGTCAATGTGAAGGTCCAAGGAATACATTGAACCTGCAGTGGTCTATCGGAAACTAATACTGGTCTCACAGGGAATGCTCAAAGCACCGACGGTAAGAAGAGTCTCTATTCTTGTACTTAAGGCGGCATTGTTCCTTTTGTATTTAATTCCGATGTAATTTCTGTGTTTTATCGTCAATGTGTATGTCCAAGGAATAGATTGAACCTGCAGTGGTGTATCGGATACTATTACTGGTCTCACAGGGAATGCTCAAAGCACCGTCTGAAAGAAGAGTCTCTATTTTTGTACTAAAGGCGGCATTGTGCCTTTTGTATTTAATTCCGATGCGATTTCTGTGTTACAACGTCAATGTGAAGGTCCAAGGAATAAACCGAACCTGCAGAGGTGTATCGGAAACTAATACTGGTCTCACAGGGAATGCTCAAAGCACCGACGGTAAGAAGAGTCTCTATTCTTGTACTTAAGGCGGCTTTGTTCCTTTTGTATTTAATTCTGATGTAATTTCTGTGTTTCATCGTCAATGTGTATGTCCAAGGAATAGATTGAACCTGCAGTGGTGTATCGGATACTATTACTGGTCTCACAGGGAATGCTCAAAGCACCGACTGTAAGAAGAGTCTCTATTCTTGTACTTAAGGCGGCATTGTGCCTTTTGTATTTGATTCCGATGCGATTTCTGTGTTTCATCGTCAATGTGAAGGTCCAAGGATACATTGAACCTGCAGAGTTGTATCGGATACTAATACTGGTCTCACAGGGAATGCTCAAAGCACCGACTGTAAGAAGAGTCTCTATACTTGTACTTAAGGCGGCATTGTGCCTTTTGTATTTGATTCCGATGGGATTTCTGTGTTTCATCGTCAATGTGAAGGTCCCAGCAATACATTGAACCTGCAGTGGTGTATCGTATACTATTACTGGTCTCACAGGGAATATTCAAAGCACCGACTGTAAGAAGAGTCTCTATTCTTGTACTTAAGGCGGCATTGTGCCTTTTGTATTTGATTCCGATGCGATATCTGTGTTTCATCGTCAATGTGAAGGTCCAAGGAATACATTGGACCTGCAATGGTGTATCGGATACTATTACTGGGGTCACAGGGAATGCTCAAAGCACCGACTGTAAGAAGAGTCTCTATTCTTGTACTTAAGGCGGGATTGTGCCTTTTGTATTTGATTCCGATGCGATTTCTGTGTTTCATCGTCTATGTGAAGGTCAAAGGAATACATTGAACCTGCAGTGGTGTATCGGAAACTAATACTGGTCTCACAGGGAATGCTAAGAGCACCGACTGTAAGAAGAGTCTCTATTCTTGTACTTAAGGCGGCATTGTGCCTTTTGTATTTAATTCCGATGCGATTTCTGTGTTTCATCGTCAATGTGAAGGTCCAAGGAATAAACTGAACCAGCAGAGGTGTAGCGGAAACTAATACTGGTCTCACAGGGAATGCTCAAATCACTGACTGTAAGAAGAGTCTCTATTCTTGTACTTATGGAGGCATTGTGCCTTTTGTATTTAATTCCGATGTAATTTCAGTGTCTCATCGTCAATGTGAATGTCCAAGGAATTCATTGAACCTCCAGTGTTGCATCGGAAACTAATACTGGTCTCACAGGGAATGCTCAAAGCACCGACGGTAAGAAGAGTCTCTATTCTTGTACTTAAGGCGGCATTGTTCCTTTTGTATTTAATTCCGATGTAATTTCTGTGTTTCATCGTCAATGTGTATGTCCAAGGAATAGATTGAACCTGCAGTGGTGTATCGGATACTATTACTGGTCTCACAGGGAATGCTCAAAGCACCGTCTGAAAGAAGAGTCTCTATTTTTGTACTTAAGGCGGCATTGTGCCTTTTGTATTTAATTCCGATGCGATTTCTGTGTTACATCGTCAATGTGAAGGTCCAAGGAATAAACCGAACCTGCAGAGGTGTATCGGAAACTAATACTGGTCTCACAGGGAATGCTCAAAGCACCGACGGTAAGAAGAGTCTCTATTCTTGTACTTAAGGCGGCTTTGTTCCTTTTGTATTTAATTCTGATGTAATTTCTGTGTTTCATCGTCAATGTGTATGTCCAAGGAATAGATTGAACCTGCAGTGGTGTATCGGATACTATTACTGGTCTCACAGGGAATGCTTTAAGCACCGACTGTAAGAAGAGTCTCTATTAATGTACGTAAGGCGGCATTGTGCCTTTTGTATTTAATTCCGATGCCATTTCTGTGTTTCATCGTCAATGTGAAGGTGCAAGGAATACATTGAACCTGCAGTGGTGTATCGGAAACTAATACTGGTCTCACAGGGAATGCTCAAAGCACCGACTGTAAGAAGAGTCTCTATTCTTGTACTTATGGCGGCATTGTTCCTTTTGTATTTAATTCCGATGCCATTTCTGTTTTTCATCGTCAATGTGTATGTCCAAGGAATTGGTTGAACCTGCAGTGGTGTATCGGATACTATTACTGGTCTCACATGGAATGCTCAAAGCACCGACTGTAAGAAGAGTCTCTATTCTTTTACTTAAGGCGGCATTGTGCCTTTTGTATTTGATTCCGATGCGATTTCTGTGTTTCATCGTCAGTGTGAAGGTCCAAGGAATACATTGAACCTGCAGTGAGTTATCGGAAGCTAATACTGGTCTCACAGGGAATGCCCAAAGCACCGACTGTAAGAAGAGTCTCTGTTCTTGTACTTAAGGCGGCATTGTGCATTTTGTATTTAATTCCGATTCCATTTCTGTGTTTCATCGTCAATGTGTATGTCCAAGGAATACATTGAACCTCCAGTGGTGTATCGGATACTATTACTGGTCTCACAGGGAATGCTCAAAACACCGACTGTAAGAAGAGTCTCTATTCTTGTACTTAAGGCGGCATTGTGCCTTTTGTATTTGATTCCGATGCGATTTCTGTGTTTCATCGTCAATGTGAAGGTTTAAGGAATACATTGAACCTGCAGTGGTGTATCGGAAACTAATACTGGTCTCACAGGGAATGTTCAAAGCACCGACTGTAAGAAGAGTCTCTATTCTTGTACTTAAGGCGGCATTGTGCCTTTTGTATTTCATTCCGATGCCATTTCTGTGTTTCATCGTCAATGTGAAGGTTCAAGGAATAACCAGAACTTGCAGAGGTGTAACGGAAACTAATACTGGTCTCTCAGGGAAAGCTCAAAGCACCGACAGTAAGAAGAGTCTCTATTCTTGTACTTAAGGCGGCATTGTGGCTTTTGTATTTGTTTCCGATGCGATTTCTGTGTTTCATCGTCAATGTGAAGGTCCAAGGAATACATTGAACCTGCAGTGGTGTATCGGAAACTAATACTGGTCTCACAGGGGATGCTCAAAACACCGACTGTAAGAAGTGTCTCTATTCTTGTACTTAAGGCGGCATTGTGCGTTTTGGATTTAATTCCGATGCCATTTCTCTGTTTCATCGTCAATGTGAAGGTCCAAGGAATACATTGAACCTGCAGTGGTGTATCGGAAACTAATACTGGTCTCACAGGGGATGCTCAAAACACCGACTGTAAGAAGTGTCTCTATTCTTGTACTTAAGGCGGCATTGTGCGTTTTGTATTTAATTCCGATGCCATTTCTGTGTTTCATCGTCAATGTGAAGGTCCAAGGAATACATTGAACCTGCAGTGGTGTACCGGATACTGTTACTGGTCTCACAGGGAATGCTCAAAGCACCGACTGTAAGAAGAGTCTCTATTCTTGTACTTAAGGCGGCACTGAATTCTGTGCTCCGAAACTGTTTCACTGCGGAAAATCGTAACACGGTCCCTGACTTCAGCCGTCGCACGGACGCCAAAATGGAAAATATTGAAATAAACGATATCGGAAGTGAAAAACAACTGCTATCACTTAGTAGCGGAAAAGCATCCGGACCAGACGAGATACCCTTAAGATTCTACAGTGATTATGCTAAAGAACTTTCCCCCTTTCTATCAGCAATTTATCGTAGATCGCTGGAAGAACGTAAAGTACCTAGCGACTGGAAGAAAGCGCAGGTCGTTCCCTATTTCAAGAAGGGTCATAAATCAGATGCGAATAATTATAGGCCTATTTCGCTTACTTCAATCTGTTGTAGAATAATGGAACATGTATTGTGTTCTCGTATTATGACGTTCTTAGATAATACAAATCTCCTTCATCATAACCAACATGGATTCCGCAAACAGAGATCATGTGAAACTCAGCTCGCCCTATTTGCCCAAGAAATTCACAGTGCCGTAGACACTGGCGAGCAGATTGATGCCGTATTCCTGGACTTCAGGAAGGCATTTGATACGGTTCCGCACTTACGTTTAGTGAAAAAAATACGAGCTTACGGAATATCGGACCAGGTTTGTGATTGGATTCAGGATTTCCTAGAAGAAAGAACACAACATGTCATTCTTAACGGTTCAAAATCTGCAGATGAAGAGGTAATTTCGGGAGTACCGCAGGGAATCGTGATAGGACCTTTATTGTTTACAATATACATAAATAACTTAGTTGACAACTTCGGTAGCTCCGTGAGGCTATTTGCAGATGACACGCTTGTCTACAAGAAAGTAGCAACATCAGAAGACTCGTACGTACTCCAGGAGGACCTGCAGAGTATTAATGCATGGTGCGACAGCTGGCAGCTTTCCCTAAACGTAGATAAATGTAATATAATGCGCATACATAGGGGCAGAAAGCCATTCCAGTACGATTATGCCATAGGTGGTAAATCATTGGAAGCGGTAACGACCGTAAAATACTTAGAAGTTACTATCCGGAGCGATCTGAAGTGGAATGATCACATAAAACAAATAGTGGGTAAAGCAGGCGCCAGGTTGAGATTCATAGGTAGAATTCTAGGAAAATGTGACTCATCGACGAAAGAAGTAGCTTACAAAACGCTTGTTCGTCCGATTCTTGAGTATTGCTCATCAGTATGGGACCCTTACCAGGGTGGATTAATAGAAGAGATAGACATGATCCAGCGAAAACCAGCGCGATTCGTCATGGGGACATTTAGTCAGCGCGAGAGCGTTACGGAGATGCTGAACAAGCTCCAGTGGCGGACACTTCAAGAAAGGCGTTACGCAATTCGGAGAGGTTTATTATCGAAATTACGAGAGAGCACATTCCGGGAAGAGATGGGCAACATATTACTACCGCCCACATATATCTCGCGTAATGATCACAACGAAAAGATCCGAGAAATTAGAGCAAATACGGAGACTTACAAGCAGTCGTTCTTCCCACTCACAATTCGTGAATGGAACAGGGAAGGGGGGATCAGATAGTGGTACAAGAAGTAACCTCCGCCACACACCGTAAGGTGGCTCGCGGAATATAGATGTAGATGTAGATGTAGATTGTGCCTTTTGTATTTGATTCCGATGCGATTTCTGTGTTTCATCGTCAATGTGAAGGTCCAAGGAATACATTGAACCTGCAGTGGTGTATCGGAAACTAATACTGGTCTCACAGGGAATGCTCAAAGCACCGACTGTAAGAAGAGTCTCTATTCTTGTACTTAAGGCGGCATTGTGCCTTTTGGATTTAATTCCGATGCCATTTCTGTGTTTCATCGTCAATGTGAAGGTCCAAGGAATACATTGAACCGCAGTGGTGTATCGGAAACTAATACTGGTCTCACAGGGAATGCTCAAAGCACCGACTGTAAGAAGAGTCTCTATTCTTGTACTTAAGGCGGCATTGTGCCTTTTGTATTTAATTCCGATGCCATTTCTGTGTTTCATCGTCAATGTGAAGGTCCAAGGAATAAACTGAACCTGCAGAGGTGTATCGGAAACTAATACTGGTCTCACAGGGAATGCTCAAAGCACCGACTGTAAGAACAGTCTCTATTCTTGTACTTAAGGCGGTATTGTGCCTTTTGTATTTGATTGCGATGCCATTTCTGTGTTTCATCGTCAATGTGAAGGTCCAAGGAATAAACTGAACCTGCAGAGGTTTAGCGAAAACTAATACTGGTCTCACAGGGTATGCTCAAAACACGGACTGTAAGAAGAGTCTCTATTCTTGTACTTAAGGCGTCATTGTGCCTTTTGTATATAATTCCGATGCCATTTCTGTGTTTCGTCGTCAATGTGAAGGTCCAAGGAATAAACTGAACCTGCAGAGGTGTAGCGGAAACTAATACTGGTCTCTCAGGGAATGCTCAAAGCACTGACAGTAAGAAGAGTCTCTATTCTTGTACTTAAGGCGGCATTGTGGCTTTTGTATTTGATTCCGATGCGGTTTCTGTGTTTCATCTTCAATGTGAAGGTCCAAGGAATACACTGAACCTGCAGTGGTGTATCGGAAACTAATACTGGTCTCACAGGGGATGCTCAAAACACCGACTGTAAGAAGAGTCTCTATTCTTGTACTTAAGGCGGCATTGTGCGTTTTGGATTTAATTCCGATGCCATTTCTCTGTTTCATCGTCAATGTGAAGATCCAAGGAATACATTGACCTTGCAGTGGTGTATCGGAAACTAATACTGGTCTCACAGGGAATGCTCAAAGCACTGACAGTAAGAAGAGTCTCTATTCTTGTACTTAAGGCGGCATTGTGCCTTTTGTATTTAATTCCGATGCCATTTCTGTGTTTCATCGTCAATGTGAAGGTCCAAGGAATAAACTGAACCTGCAGAGGTGTATCGGAAACTAATACTGGTCTCACAGGGAATGCTCGAAGCACCGACTGTAAGAAGAGACTCTATTCTTGTACTTAAGGCGGCATTGTGCGTTTTGTATTTAATTCCGATGCCATTTCTGTGTTTCATCGTCAATGTGAAGGTCCAAGGAATACACTGAACCTGCAGTGGTGTATCGGAAACTAATACTGGTCTCACAGGGAATGCTCAAAGCACCGACTGTAAGAAGAGTCTCTATTCTTGTACTTATAGCGGCATTGTGCCTCTTGTATTTAATTCCGATGCCATTTCTGTGTTTCATCGTCAATGTGAAGGTCCAAGGAATAAACTGAACCTGCAGAGGTGTAGCGGAAACTAATACTGGTCTCACAGGGAATGCTCAAAGCACCGACGGTAAGAAGAGTCTCTATTCTTGTACTTAAGGCGGCATTGTGCCTTTTTTATTTAATTCCGATGTAATTTCAGTGTTTCATCGTCAATGTGAATGACCAAGGAATAAACTGAACCTGCAGTGGTGTATCGGAAACTAATACTGGTCTCACAGGGAATGCTCAAAGCACCGACTGTAAGAAGAGTCTCTATTCTTGTACTTAAGGCGGCAATGTGCCTTTTGTATTTGATTCCGATGCGATTTCTGTGTTTCATCGTCAATGTGAAGGTCCAAGGAATACATTGAAACTTCAGTGGTGTATCGGATACTATTACTGGTCTCACAGGGAATGCTAAAAGCACCGACTGTAAGAAGAGTCTCTATTCTTGTACTTAAGGCGGCATTGTGCCTTTTGTATTTGATTCCGATGGGATTTCTGTGTTTCATCGTCAATGTGAAGGTCCAAGGAATACATTGAACCTGCAGTGGTGTATCGGAAACTAATACTGGTCGCACAGGGAATGCTCAAAGCACCGACTGTAAGAAGAGTCTCTATTCTTGTACTTAAGGCGACATTGTGCCTTTTGTATTTGATTCCGATGCGATTTCTGTGTTTCATCGTCAATGTGAAGGTCCAAGGAATACATTGAACCTGCAGTGGTGTATCGGATACTAATACTGGTCTCACAGGGAATGCTCAAAGCACCGACTGTAAGAAGAGTCTCTATTCTTGTACTTAAGGCGGCATTGTGCCTTTTGTATTTGATTCCGATGCGATTTCTGTGTTTCATCGTCAATGTGAAGGTCCAAGGATACATTGAACCTGCAGAGTTGTATCGGATACTAATACTGGTCTCACAGGGAATGCTCAAAGCACAGACTGTAAGAAGAGTCTCTATACTTGTACTTAAGGCGGCAATGTGCCTTTTGTATTTGATTCCGATGGGATTTCTGTGTTTCATCGTCAATGTTAAGGTCCCAGCAATACATTGAACCTGTGGTGGTGTATCGTATACTATTACTGGTCTCACAGGGAATATTCAAAGCACCGACTGTAAGAAGAGTCTCTATTCTTGTACTTAAGGCGGCATTGTGCCTTTTGTATTTGATTCCGATGCGATTTCTGTGTTTCATCGTCAATGTGAAGGTCCAAGGAATACATTGGACCTGCAATGGTGTATCGAATACTATAACTGGGGTCACAGGGAATGCTCAAAGCACCGACTGTAAGAAGAGTCTCTATTCTTGTACTTAAGGCGGGATTGTGCCTTTTGTATTTGATTCCGATGCGATTTCTGTGTTTCATCGTCTATGTGAAGGTCAAAGGAATACATTGAACCTGCAGTGGTGTATCGGAAACTAATACTGGTCTCACAGGGAATGCTAAGAGCACCGACTGTAAGAAGAGTCTCTATTCTTGTCCTTAAGGCGGCATTGTGCCTTTTGTATTTGATTCCGATGCGATTTCTGTGTTTCATCGTCAATGTGAAGGTCCAAGCATACATTGAACCTGCAGTGGTGTATCGGAAACTAATACTGGTCTCACAGGGAATGCTCAAAGCACCGACTGTAAGAAGAGTCTCTATTCTTGTACTTAATGCGGCATTGTGCGTTTTGGGTTTAATTCCGATGCCATTTCTGTGTTTCATCGTCAATGTGAAGGTCCAAGGAATACATTGAACCTGCAGTGGTCTATCGGAAACTAATACTGGTCTCACAGGGAATGCTCAAATCACCGACTGTAAGAAGAGTCTCTATTCGTGTACTTAAGGCGGCATTGTGCGTTTTGTATTTAATTCCGATGCCATTTCTGTGTTTCATCGTCAATGTTAAGGTCCAAGGAATACATTGAACCTGCAGAGGTGTATCGGAAACTAATACTGGTCTCACAGGGAGTGCTCAAAGCACCGACTGTAAGAAGAGTCTCTATTCTTGTACTTAAGGCGGGATTGTGCCCTTTGTATTTAATTCCGATGCCATTTCTGTGTTTCATCGTCAATGTGAAAGTCCAAGGAACATTGAACCTGCAGAGGTGTATCGGAAACTAATACTGGTGTCACAGGGAATGCTCAAAGCACCCACTGTAAGAAGAGTCTCTATTCTTGTACTTAAGGCGGCATTGTGCCTTTTGTATTTGATTCGGATGCGATTTCTGTGTCTCATCGTCAATGTGAAGGTCCAAGGAATACATTGAACCTGCAGAGGTGTAGCGGAAACTAATACTGGTCTGAAAGGGAATGCTCAATGCACCGACTGTAAGAAGAGTCTCTATTCTTGTACTTAAGGCGGCATTGTGCGTTTTGGACTTAATTCCGATGCCATTTCTGTGTTTTATCGGCAATGTGAAGGTCCAAGGAATACATTGAACCTGCAGTGGTGTATCGGAAACTAATACTGGTCGCACAGGGAATGCTCAAAGCACCGACTGTAAGAAGAGTCTCTATTCTTGTACTTAAGGCGGCATTGTGCCTTTTGTATTTGATTCCGATGCGATTTCTGTGTTTCATCGTCAATGTGAAGGTCCAAGGAATACATTGAACCTGCAGTGGTGTATCGGATACTAATTCTGGTCTCACAGGGAATGCTCAAAGCACCGACTGTAAGAAGAGTCTCTATTCTTGTACTTAAGGCGGCATTGTGCCTTTTGTATTTGATTCCGATGCGATTTCTGTGTTTCATCGTCAATGTGAAGGTCCAAGGATACATTGATCCTGCAGAGTTGTATCGGATACTAATACTGGTCTCACAGGGAATGCTCAAAGCACCGACTGTAAGAAGAGTCTCTATACTTGTACTTAAGGCGGCATTGTGCCTTTTGTATTTGATTCCGATGGGATTTCTGTGTTTCATCGTCAATGTGAAGGTCCCAGCAATACATTGAACCTGCAGTGGTGTATCGTATACTATTACTGGTCTCACAGGGAATATTCAAAGCACCGACTGTAAGAAGAGTCTCTATTCTTGTACTTAAGGCGGCATTGTGCCTTTTGTATTTGATTCCGATGCGATTTCTGTGTTTCATCGTCAATGTGAAGGTCCAAGGAATACATTGGACCTGCAATGGTGTATCGGATACTATTACTGGGGTCACAGGGAATGCTCAAAGCACCGACTGTAAGAAGAGTCTCTATTCTTGTACTTAAGGCGGGATTGTGCCTTTTGTATCTGATTCCGATCCGATTTCTGTGTTTCATCGTCTATGTGAAGGTCAAAGGAATACATTGAACCTGCAGTGGTGTATCGGAAACTAATACTGGTCTCACAGGGAATGCTAAGAGCACCGACTGTAAGAAGAGTCTCTATTCTTGTACTTAAGGCGGCATTGTGCCTTTTGTATTTGATTCCGATGCGATTTCTGTGTTTCATCGTCAATGTGAAGGTCCAAGAATACATTGAACCTGCAGTGGTGTATCGGAAACTAATACTGGTCTCACAGGGAATGCTCAAAGCACCGACTGTAAGAAGAGTCTCTACTCTTGTACTTAAGGCGGCATTGTGCCTTTTGTATTTGATTCCGATGCGGTATCTGTGTTTCATCGTCAATGTGAAGATCCAAGGAATATATTGAACCTGCAGTGGTGTATCGGAAACTAATACTGGTCTCACAGGGAATGCTCAAAGCACCGACTGTAAGAAGAGTCTCTATTCTTGTACTTAAGGCGGCATTGTGCGTTTTGGGTTTAATTCCGATGCCATTTCTGTGTTTCATCGTCAATGTGAAGGTCGAAGGAATACATTGAACCTGCAGTGGTCTATCGGAAACTAATACTGGTCTCAGAGGGAATGCTCAAAGCACCGACTGTAAGAAGAGTCTCTATTCTTGTACTTAAGGCGGCATTGTGCCTTTTGTATTTAATTCCGATGCCATTTCTGTGTTTCATCGTCAATGTTAAGGTCCAAGGAGTACATTGAACCTGCAGAGGTGTATCGGAAACTAATACTGGTCTCACAGGGAATGCTCAAAGCACCGACTGTAAGAAGAGTCTCTATTCTTGTACTTAAGGCGGCATTGTGCCCTTTGTACTTAATTCCGATGCCATTTCTGTGTTTCATCGTCAATGTGAAAGTCCAAGGAACATTGAACCTGCAGAGGTGCATCGGAAACTAATGCTGGTGTCACAGGGAATGCTCAAAGCACCGACTGTAAGAAGAGTCTCTATTCTTGCACTCAAGGCGGCATTGTGCCTTTTGTATTTGATTCGGATGCGATTTCTGTGACTCATCGTCAATGTGAAGGTCCAAGGAATACATTGAACCTGCAGAGGTGTAGCGGAAACTAATACTGGTCTCAAAGGGAATGCTCAAAGCACCGACTGTAAGAAGAGTCTCTATTCTTGTACTTAAGGCGGCATTGTGCCTTTTGATTTTAATTCCGATGCCATTTCTGTGTTTCATCGTCAATGTGAAGGTCCAAGGAATACATTGAACCTGCAGAGGTGTAGCGGAAACTAATTCTGCTCTCAGAGGGAATGCTCAAAGCACCGACTGTAAGAAGAGTCTCTATTCTTGTACTTAAAGCGGCATTGTGCCTTTTGTATTTAATTCCGATGCGATTTCTGTGTTTCATCGTCAATGTGAAGGTCCAAGGAATAAACAGAACCAGCAGAGGTGTAGCGGAAACTAATACTGGTCTCACAGGGAATGCTCAAAGCACTGACTGAAAGAAGAGTCTCTATTCTTGTACTTATGGAGGCATTGTGCCTTTTGTATTTAATTCCAATGTAATTTCAGTGTCTCATCGTCAATGTGAATGTCCAAGGAATTCATTGAACCTCCAGTGTTGTATCGGAAACTAATACTGGTCTCACAGGGAATGCTCAAAGCACCGACGGTAAGATGAGTCTCTATTCTTGTACTTAAGGCGGCTTTGTTCCTTTTGTATTTAATTCTAATGTAATTTCTGTGTTTCATCGTCAATGTGTATGTCCAAGGAATAGATTGAACCTGCAGTGGTGTATCGGATACTATTACTGGTCTCACAGGGAATGCTCAAAGCACCGACTGTAAGAAGAGTCTCTATTCTTGAACTTAAGGCGGCATTGTGCCTTCTGTATTTAATTCCGATGCGATTTCTGTGTTTCATCTTAAATGTGAAGGTCCAAGGAATACATTGAACCTGCAGTGGTGTATCGGAAACTAATACTGGTCTCACAGGGAATGCTCAAAGCACTGACTGTAAGAAGAGTCTCTATTCTTGTAGTTAAGGCGGCATTGTGCCTTTTGAATTTAATTCTGATGCCATTTCTTTGGTTCATCGTCAATGTGAAGGTCCAAGGAATAAAATGAACCTGCAGAGGTGTAGCGGAAACTAATACTGGTCTCACAGGGAATGCTCAAAGCACCGACTGTAAGAAGAGTCTCTATTCTTGTACTTAAGGCGGCATTGTGCGTTTTGGATTTAATTCCGATGCTATTTCTGTGTTTCATCGTCAATGTGAAGGTCCAAGGAATACATTGAACCGGCAGTGGTGTATCGGAAACTAATACTGGTCTCACAGGGAATGCTCAAAGCACCGACTGTAAGAAGTGTCTCTATTCTTGTACTTAAATCGGCATTGTGCCTTTTGTATTTAATTCCGATGCCATTTCTGTGTTTCATCGTCAATGAGAAGGTCCAAGGAATACATTTTACCTGCAGAGGTGTAGCGGAAACTAATACTGCTCTCACAGGGAATGCTAAGAGCACCGACTGTAAGAAGAGTCTCTATTCTTGTACTTAAGGCGGCATTGTGCCTTTTGTATTTGATTCCGATGCGATTTCTGTGTTTCATCGTCAATGTGAAGGTCCAAGAATACATTGAACCTGCAGTGGTGTATCGGAAACTAATACTGGTCTCACAGGGAATGCTCAAAGCACCGACTGTAAGAAGAGTCTCTACTCTTGTACTTAAGGCGGCATTGTGCCTTTTGTATTTGATTCCGATGCGGTATCTGTGTTTCATCGTCAATGTGAAGATCCAAGGAATATATTGAACCTGCAGTGGTGTATCGGAAACTAATACTGGTCTCACAGGGAATGCTCAAAGCACCGACTGTAAGAAGAGTCTCTATTCTTGTACTTAAGGCGGCATTGTGCGTTTTGGGTTTAATTCCGATGCCATTTCTGTGTTTCATCGTCAATGTGAAGGTCGAAGGAATACATTGAACCTGCAGTGGTCTATCGGAAACTAATACTGGTCTCAGAGGGAATGCTCAAAGCACCGACTGTAAGAAGAGTCTCTATTCTTGTACTTAAGGCGGCATTGTGCCTTTTGTATTTAATTCCGATGCCATTTCTGTGTTTCATCGTCAATGTTAAGGTCCAAGGAGTACATTGAACCTGCAGAGGTGTATCGGAAACTAATACTGGTCTCACAGGGAATGCTCAAAGCACCGACTGTAAGAAGAGTCTCTATTCTTGTACTTAAGGCGGCATTGTGCCCTTTGTACTTAATTCCGATGCCATTTCTGTGTTTCATCGTCAATGTGAAAGTCCAAGGAACATTGAACCTGCAGAGGTGCATCGGAAACTAATGCTGGTGTCACAGGGAATGCTCAAAGCACCGACTGTAAGAAGAGTCTCTATTCTTGCACTCAAGGCGGCATTGTGCCTTTTGTATTTGATTCGGATGCGATTTCTGTGACTCATCGTCAATGTGAAGGTCCAAGGAATACATTGAACCTGCAGAGGTGTAGCGGAAACTAATACTGGTCTCAAAGGGAATGCTCAAAGCACCGACTGTAAGAAGAGTCTCTATTCTTGTACTTAAGGCGGCATTGTGCCTTTTGATTTTAATTCCGATGCCATTTCTGTGTTTCATCGTCAATGTGAAGGTCCAAGGAATACATTGAACCTGCAGAGGTGTAGCGGAAACTAATTCTGCTCTCAGAGGGAATGCTCAAAGCACCGACTGTAAGAAGAGTCTCTATTCTTGTACTTAAAGCGGCATTGTGCCTTTTGTATTTAATTCCGATGCGATTTCTGTGTTTCATCGTCAATGTGAAGGTCCAAGGAATAAACAGAACCAGCAGAGGTGTAGCGGAAACTAATACTGGTCTCACAGTTAATGCTCAAAGCACTGACTGAAAGAAGAGTCTCTATTCTTGTACTTATGGAGGCATTGTGCCTTTTGTATTTAATTCCAATGTAATTTCAGTGTCTCATCGTCAATGTGAATGTCCAAGGAATTCATTGAACCTCCAGTGTTGTATCGGAAACTAATACTGGTCTCACAGGGAATGCTCAAAGCACCGACGGTAAGATGAGTCTCTATTCTTGTACTTAAGGCGGCTTTGTTCCTTTTGTATTTAATTCTAATGTAATTTCTGTGTTTCATCGTCAATGTGTATGTCCAAGGAATAGATTGAACCTGCAGTGGTGTATCGGATACTATTACTGGTCTCACAGGGAATGCTCAAAGCACCGACTGTAAGAAGAGTCTCTATTCTTGAACTTAAGGCGGCATTGTGCCTTCTGTATTTAATTCCGATGCGATTTCTGTGTTTCATCTTAAATGTGAAGGTCCAAGGAATACATTGAACCTGCAGTGGTGTATCGGAAACTAATACTGGTCTCACAGGGAATGCTCAAAGCACTGACTGTAAGAAGAGTCTCTATTCTTGTAGTTAAGGCGGCATTGTGCCTTTTGAATTTAATTCCGATGCCATTTCTTTGGTTCATCGTCAATGTGAAGGTCCAAGGAATAAAATGAACCTGCAGAGGTGTAGCGGAAACTAATACTGGTCTCACAGGGAATGCTCAAAGCACCGACTGTAAGAAGAGTCTCTATTCTTGTACTTAAGGCGGCATTGTGCGTTTTGGATTTAATTCCGATGCTATTTCTGTGTTTCATCGTCAATGTGAAGGTCCAAGGAATACATTGAACCGGCAGTGGTGTATCGGAAACTAATACTGGTCTCACAGGGAATGCTCAAAGCACCGACTGTGAGAAGTGTCTCTATTCTTGTACTTAAATCGGCATTGTGCCTTTTGTATTTAATTCCGATGCCATTTCTGTGTTTCATCGTCAATGAGAAGGTCCAAGGAATACATTTTACCTGCAGAGGTGTAGCGGAAACTAATACTGCTCTCACAGGGAATGCTCAAACACCGACTGTAAGAAGAGTCTCTATTCTTGTACTTATGGCGGCATTGTACCTTTTGTATTTCATTCCGATGCCATTTCTGTGTTTCATCGTCAATGTGAAGGTCCAAGGAATACATTGAACCTGCAGAGGTGTATCGGAAACCAATACTTGTCTCACAGGGAATGCTCAAAGCACCGACTGTAAGAAGAGTCTCTATTCTTGTACTTAAGGCGGCATTGTGCCTTTTGTATTTAATTCCGATGCGATTTCTGTGTTTCATCGTCAATGTGAAGGTCCAAGGAATAAACTGAACCTGCAGAGGAGTATCGGAAACTATTACTGGTCTCACAGGGAATGCTCAAATCACCGACTATAAGAAGTGTCTGTATTCTTGTACTTAAGGCGGCATTGTGCCTTTTGTATTTATTTCCGATGCAATTTCAGTGTCTCATCGTCAATGTGAATGTCCAAGGAATTCATTGAACCTCCAGTGGTGTAGCGGAAACTAATACTGGTCTCACAGGGAATGCTCAAAGCACCGACGGTAAGAAGAGTATCTATTCTTGTACTTAAGGCGGCATTGTTCCTTTTGTATTTAATTCCGATGTAATTTCTGTGTTTCATCGTCAATGTGTATGTCCAAGGAATAGATTGAACCTGCAGTGGTGTATCGGATACTATTACTGGTCTCACAGGGAATGCTCAAAGCACCGACTGTAGGAAGAGTCTCTATTCTTGTACATAAGGTGGCATTGTGCCTTTTGTATTTAATTCCGATGTAATTTAGTGTTTCATCGTCAATGTGAATGTCCAAAGAATTCATTGAACCTCCAGTGGTGTATCGGAAACTAATACTGGTCTCACAGGGAATGCCCAAAGCACCGACGGTAAGAAGAGTCTCTATTCTTGTACTTAAGGCGGCATTTTTCCTTTTGTATTTAATTCCGATGTAATTTCTGTGTTTCATCGTCAATGTGTAAGTCCAAGGAATAGATTGAACCTGCAGTGGTGTATCGGATACTATAACTGGTCTCACAGGGAATGCTCAAAGCACCGACTGTAAGAAGAGTCTCTATTCTTGTACTTAAGGCGGCATTGTTCCTTTTGTATTTAATTCCGATGTAATTTCAGTGTTTCATCGTCAATGTGAATGTCCAAAGAATTCATTGAACCTCCAGTGGTGTATCGGAAACTAATACTGGTCTCACAGGGAATGCTCAAAGCACCGACGGTAAGAAGAGTATCTATTCTTGTACTTAAGGCGGCATTGTTCCTTTTGTATTTAATTCCGATGTAATTTCTGTGTTTCATCGTCAATGTGTATGCCCAAGGAATAGATTGAACCTGCAGTGGTGTATCGGATACTATTACTGGTCTCACAGGGAATGCTCAAAGCACCGACTGTAGGAAGAGTCTCTATTCTTGTACTTAAGGCGGCATTGTGCCATTTGTATTTGATTCCGATGCGATATCTGTGTATCATCGTCAATGTGAAGGTCCAAGGAATACATTGAACCTGCAGTGGTGTATCGGAAACTAATACTGGTCTCACAGGGAATGCTCAAAGCACCGACTGTAAGAAGAGTCTCTATTCTTGTACTTAAGGCGGCATTGAGCGATTTGGATTATTTCCGATGCCATTTCTGTGTTTCATCGTCAATGTGAATGTCCAAGGAATACATTGAACCTGCAGTGGGCTATCGGAAACTAATACTGGTCTCACAGTGAATGCTCAAAGCACCGACTGTAAGAAGAGTCTCTATTCGTGTACTTAAGGCGGCATTGTGCCTTTTGTATTTAATTCCGATACCATTTCTGTGTTTCATCGTCAATGTGAAGGTCCAAGGAATACATTGAACCTGCAGAGGTGTATCGGAAGCTAATACTGGTCTCACAGGGAATGCTCAAAGCACCGACTGTAAGAAGAGTCTCTATTCTTGTACTGAAGGCAGATTTGTGCCTTTTGTATTTAATTCCGATGCCATTTCTGTGTTTCATCGTCAATGTGAAGGTCCAAGGAATACATTGAACCTGCAGTGGTGTATCGGAAACTAATACTGGTCTCACAGGGAATGCTCAAAGCACCGACTGTAAGAAGAGTCTCTATTCTTGTACTTAAGGCGGCATTGTGCGTTTTGGGTTTAATTCCGATGCCATTTCTGTGTTTCATCGTCAATGTGAAGGTCGAAGGAATACATTGAACCTGCAGTGGTCTATCGGAAACTAATACTGGTCTCACAGGGAATGCTCAAAGCACCGACTGTAAGAAGAGTCTCTATTCGTGTACTTAAGGCGGCATTGTGCCTTTTGTATTTAATTCCGATGCCATTTCTGTGTTTCATCGTCAATGTTAAGGTCCAAGGAGTACTTTGAAACTGCAGAGGTGTATCGGAAACTAATACTGGTCTCACAGGGAATGCTCAAAGCACCGACTGTAAGAAGAGTCTCTATTCTTGTACTTAAGGCGGCATTGTGCCCTTTGTATTTAATTCCGATGCCATTTCTGTGTTTCATCGTCAATGTGAAAGTCCAAGGAACATTGAACCTGCAGAGGTGTATCGGAAACTAATACTGGTGTCACAGGGAATGCTCAAAGCACCGACTGTAAGAAGAGTCTCTATTCTTGCACTTAAGGCGGCATTGTGCCTTTTGTATTTGATTCGGATGCGATTTCTATGTCTCATCGTCAATGTGAAGGTCCAAGGAATACATTGAACCTGCAGAGGTGTAGCGGAAACTAATACTGGTCTCAAAGGGAATGCTCAAAGCACCGACTGTAAGAAGAGTCTCTATTCATGTACTTAAGGCGGCATTGTGCCTTTTGTATTTAATTCCCATGCGACTTCTGTGTTTCATCGTCAATGTGAAGGTCCAAGGAATAAACAGAACCAGCAGAGGTGTAGCGGAAACTAATACTGGTCTCACAGGGAATGCTCAAAGCACTGACTGTAGGAAGAGTCTCTATTCTTGTACTTATGGAGGCATTGCGCCTTTTGTATTTAATTCCGATGCAATTTCAGTGTCTCATCGTCAATGTGAATGTCCAAGGAATTCATTGAACCTCCAGTGTTGTATCGGAAACTAATACTGGTCTCACAGGGAATGCTCAAAGCACCGACGGTAAGAAGAGTCTCTATTCTTGTACTTAAGGCGGCTTTGTTCCTTTTGTATTTAATTCTGATGTAATTTCTGTGTTTCATCGTCAATGTGTATGTCCAAGGAATAGATTGAACCTGCAGTGGTGTATCGGATACTATTACTGGTCTCACAGGGAATGCTCAAAGCACCGACTGTAAGAAGAGTCTCTATTCTTGTACTTAATGCGGCATTGTGCCTTTGTATTTAATTCCGATGCGATTTCTGTGTTTCATCGTCAATGTGAAGGTCCAAGGATTAAACTGAACCTGCAGAGGTGTGGCGGAAACTAATACTGGTCTCACAGGGAATGCTCAAAGCGCCGACTGTAAGAAGAGTCTCTATTCTTGTACTGAAGGCGGCATTGTGCCTTCTGTATTTAATTCCGATGCGATTTCTGTGTTTCATCTTAAATGTGAAGGTCCAAGGAATACATTGAACCTGCAGTGGTGTATCGGAAACTAATACTGGTCTCACAGGGAATGCTCAAAGCACTCACTGTAAGAAAAGTCTCTATTCTTGTAGTTAAGGCGGCATTGTGCCTTTTGAATTTAATTCCGATGCCATTTCTTTGTTTCATCGTCAATGTGAAGGTCCAAGGAATAAAATGAACCTGCAGAGGTGTAGCGGATACTAATACTGGCCTCACAGGGAATGCTCAAAGCACCGACTGTAAGAAGAGTCTCTATTCTTGTACTTAAGGCGGCATTGTGCGTTTTGGATTTAATTCCGATGCTATTTCTGTGTTTCATCGTCAATGTGAAGGTCCAAGGAATACATTGAACCGGCAGTGGTGTATCGGAAACTAATACTGGTCTCACAGGGAATGCTCAAAGCACCGACTGTAAGAAGAGTCTCTATTCTTGTACATAAATCGGCATTGTGCCTTTTGTATTTAATTCCGATGCCATTTCTGTGTTTCATCGTCAATGAGAAGGTCCAAGGAATACATTTTACGTGCAGAGGTGTAGCGGAAACTAATACTGCTCTCACAGGGAATGCTCAAACACCGACTGTAAGAAGAGTCTCTATTCTTGTACTTATGGCGGCATTGTACCTTTTGTATTTAATTCCGATGCCATTTCTGTGTTTCATCGTCAATGTGAAGGTCCAAGGAATACATTGAACCTGCAGAGGTGTATCGGAAACCAATACTTGTCTCACAGGGAATGCTCAAAGCACCGACTGTAAGAAGAGTCTCTATTCTTGTACTTAAGGCGGGATTGTGCCTTTTGTATTTAATTCCGATGCGATTTCTGTGTTTCATCGTCAATGTGAAGGTCCAAGGAATAAACTGAACCTGCAGAGGAGTATCGGAAACCATTACTGGTCTCACAGGGAATGCTCAAATCACCGACTATAAGAAGTGTCTGTATTCTTGTACTTAAGGCGGCATTGTGCCTTTTGTATTTATTTCCGATGTAATTTCAGTGTCTCATCGTCAGTGTGAATGTCCAAGGAATTCATTGAACCTCCAGTGGTGTATCGGAAATTAATACTGGTCTCACAGGGAATGCTCAAAGCACCGACGGTAAGAAGAGTGTCTATTCTTGTACTTAAGGCGGCATTGTTCCTTTTGTATTTAATTTCGATGTAATTGCTGTGTTTCATCGTCAATGTGTATGTCCAAGGAATAGATTGAACCTGCAGTGGTGTATCGGATACTATTACTGGTCTCACAGGGAATGCTCAAAGCACCGACTGTAGGAAGAGTCTCTATTCTTGTACTTAAGGTGGCATTGTGCCTTTTGTATTTAATTCCGATGTAATTTTAGTGTTTCATCGTCAATGTGAATGTCCAAGGAATTCATTGAACCTCCAGTGGTGTATCAGAAACTAATACTGGTCTCACAGGGAATGCTCAAACACCGACTGTAAGAAGAGTCTCTATTCTTGTACTTATGGCGGCATTGTACCTTTAGTATTTAATTCCGATGCTATTTCTGTGTTTCATCGTCAATGTGAAGGTCCAAGGAATACATTGAACCTGCAGAGGTGTGTCGGAAACCAATACTGGTCTCACAGGGAATGCGCAAAGCACCGATTGTAAGAAGAGTCTCTATTCTTGTACTTAAGGCGGCATTGTGCCTTTTGTATTTAATTCCGATACGATTTCTGTGTTTCATCGTCAATGTAAAGGTCCAAGGAATAAACTGAACCTGCAGAGGTGTATCCGAAACTAATACTGGTATCACAGGGAATGATCAAAGCACCGACTGTAAGAAGAGTCTCTATTCTTGTACTTAAGGCGGCATTTTTCCTTTTGTATTTAATTCCGATGTAATTTCTGTGTTTCATCGTCAATGTGTAAGTCCAAGGAATAGATTGAACCTGCAGTGGTGTATCGGATACTATTACTGGTCACACAGGGAATGCTCAAAGCACCGACTGTAAGAAGAGTCTCTATTCTTGTACTTATGGCGGCATTGTTCCTTTTGTATTTAATTCCGATGTAATTTCAGTGTTTCATCGTCAATGTGAATGTCCCAGGAATTCATTGAACCTCCAGTGGTGTTTTGGAATCTAATACTGGTCTCACAGGGAATGCTCAAAGCACCGACTGTAAGAAGAGTCTCTATTCTTGTACTTAAGGCGGCATTGTGCGTTTTGTATTAAATTCCGATGCCATTTCTGTGTTTCATCGTCAATGTGAAGGTCCAAGGAATACATTGAACCTGCAGTGGTGTATCGGATACTATTACTGGTCTCACAGGGAAAGCTCAAAGGACCGACTGTAAGAAGAATCCCTATTCTTGTACTTAAGGCGGCATTGTGCCTTTTGTATTTGATTCCGATGCGATATCTGTGTATCATCGTCAATGTGAAGGTCCAAGGAATACATTGAACCTGCAGTGGTGTATCGGAAACTAATACTGGTCTCACAGGGAATGCTCAAAGCACCGACTGTAAGAAGAGTATCTATTCTTGTACTTAAGGCGGCATTGAGCGCTTTGGATTATTTCCGATGTCATTTCAATGTTTCATCGTCAATGTGAATGTCCAAGGAATACATTGAACCTGCAGTGGGCTATCGGAAACTAATACTGGTCTCACAGTGAATGCTCAAAGCACCGACTGTAAGAAGAGTCTCTATTAGTGTACTTAAGGCGGCATTGTGCCTTTTGTATGTAATTCCGATACAATTTCTGTGTTTCATCGTCAATGTGAAGGTCCAAGGAATACATTGAACCTGCAGAGGTGTATCGGAAGCTAATACTGGTCTCACAGGGAATGCTCAAAGCACCGACTGTAAGAAGAGTCTCTATTCTGGTACTTAAGGCCGAATTGTGCATTTTGCATTTAATTCCGATGCCATTTCTGTGTTTCATCGTCAATGTGAAGGTCCAAGGAATACATTGAACCTGTAGAGGTGTATCGAAAACTAATACTGGTCTCACAGGGAATGCTCAAAGCACCGACTGTAAGAAGAGTCTCTATTCTTGTACTTAAGGCGGCATTGTGCCTTTTGTATTTAATTCCGATGCCATTTCTGTGTCTCATCGTCAATGTGAAGGTGCAAGAAATACATTGAACCTGCAGTGGTGTATCGGAAACTAATACTGGTCTCACAGGGGATGCTCAAAGCACCGACTGTAAGAAGAGTCTCTATTCTTGTAGTTAAGGCGGCATTGTGCCTTTTGTATTTAATTCCGATGCCATTTCTGTTTTTCATCGTCAATGTGTATGTCCAAGGAATAGATTGAACCTGCAGTGGTGTATCGGATACTATTACTGGTCTCACAGGGAATGCTCAAATCACCGACTGTAAGAAGAGTCTGTATTCTTGTACTTAAGGCGGCATTGTGCCTTTTGTATTTAAATTCCGATGCGATTTCTGTGTTTCATTGTCAATGTGAAGGTCCAACGAATACATTGAAGCTGCAGTGGTGTATTGGAAATTAATACTGGTCTCACAGGGAATTTTCAAAGCACCGACTGTAAGAAGAGTCTCTATTCTTGTACTTAAGACGGCATTGTGCCTTTTGTATTTAATTCCGATGTCATTTCTGTGTTTCATCGTCAATGTGTATGTCCAAGGAATAGATTGAACCTGCAGTGGTGTATCGGATACTATTACTGGTCTCACAGGGAATGCTCAAAGCACCGACTGCAGGAAGAGCCTCTATTCTTGTACTTAAGGCGGCATTGTGGCTTTTGTATTTGATTCCGATGCGATTTCTGTGTTTCATCGTCAATGTGAAGGTCCAAGGAATACATTGAACCTGCAGTGGTGTATCGGAAACTAATACTGGTCTCACAGGGGATGCTCAAAATACCGACTGTAAGAAGAGTCTCTATTCTTGTACTTAAGGCGGCATTGTGCGTTTTCTATTTAATTCCGATGCGATTTCTGTGTTTCATCGTCAATGTGAGGGTCAAAGGGATAAACGGAACCTGCAGAGGTGTATCGGAAACTAATACTGGTCTCACAGGGAATGCTCGAAGCACCGACTGTAAGAAGAGTCTCTATTCTTGTACTGAAGGCGGCATTGTGCCTTCTGTATTTAATTCCGATGCGATTTCTGTGTTTCATCTTAAATGTGAAGGTCCAAGGAATACATTGAACCTGCAGTGGTGTATCGGAAACTAATACTGGTCTCACAGGGAATGCTCAAAGCACTGACTGTAAGAAGAGTCTCTATTCTTGTAGTTAAGGCGGCATTGTGCCTTTTGAATTTAATTCCGATGCCATTTCTTTGTTTCATCGTCAATGTGAAGGTCCAAGGAATAAAATGAACCTGCAGAGGTGTAGCGGAAACTAATACTGGCCTCACAGGGAATGCTCAAAGCACCGACTGTAAGAAGAGTCTCTATTCTTGTACTTAAGGCTGCATTGTGCGTTTTGGATTCAATTCCGATGCTATTTCTGTGTTTCATCGTCAATGTGAAGGTCCAAGGAATACATTGAACCGGCAGTGGTGTATCGGAAACTAATACTGGTCTCACAGGGAATGCTCAAAGCACCGACTGTAAGAAGAGTCTCTATTCTTGTACTTAAATCGGCATTGTGCCTTTTGTATTTAATTCCGATGCCATTTCTGTGTTTCATCGTCAATGAGAAGGTCCAAGGAATACATTTTACCTGCAGAGGTGTAGCGGAAACTAATACTGCTCTCACAGGGAATGCTCAAACACCGACTGTAAGAAGAGTCTCTATTCTTGTACTTATGGCGGCATTGTACCTTTTGTATTTAATTCCGATGCCATTTCTGTGTTTCATCGTCAATGTGAAGGTCCAAGGAATACATTGAACCTGCAGAGGTGTATCGGAAACCAATACTTGTCTCACAGGGAATGCTCAAAGCACCGACTGTAAGAAGAGTCTCTATTCTTGTACTTAAGCCGGCATTGTGCCTTTTGTATTTAATTCCGATGCGATTTCTGTGCTTCATCGTCAATGTGAAGGTCCAAGGAATAAACTGAACCTGCAGAGGAGTATCGGAAACTATTACTGGTTTCACAGGGAATGCTCAAATCACCGACTATAAGAAGTGTCTGTATTCTTGTACTTAAGGCGGCATTGTGCCTTTTGTATTTATTTCCGATGTAATTTCAGTGTCTCATCGTCAATGTGAATGTCCAAGGAATTCATTGAACCTGCAGTGGTGTATCGGAAACTAATACTGGTCTCACAGGGATTGCTCAAAGCACCGACGGTAAGAAGAGTATCTATTCTTGTACTTAAGGCGGCATTGTTCCTTTTGTATTTAATTTCGATGTAATTGCTGTGTTTCATCGTCAATGTGTATGTCCAAGGAATAGATTGAACCTGCAGTGGTGTATCGGATACTATTACTGGTCTCACAGGGAATGCTCAAAGCACCGACTGTAGGAAGCGTCTCTATTCTTGTACTTAAGGTGGCATTGTGCCTTTTGTATTTAATTCCAATGTAATTTTAGTGTTTCATCGTCAATGTGAATGTCCAAGGAATTCATTGAACCTCCAGTGGTGTATCAGAAACTAATACTGGTCTCACAGGGAATGCTCAAAGCACAGACGGTAAGAAGAGTCTCTATTCTTGTACTTATGGCGGCATTGTGCCTTTTGAATTTAATTCCGATGCCATTTCTGTGTTTCATCGCCAATGTGAAGGTCCAAGGAATACATTGAACCTGCAGATGTGTGTCGGAAACCAATACTGGTCTCACAGGGAATGCGCAAAGCACCGATTGTAAGAAGAGTCTCTATTCTTGTACTTAAGGCAGCATTGTGCCTTTTGTATTTAATTCCGATACGATTTCTGTGTTTCATCGTCAATGTGAAGGTCCAAGGAATAAACTGAACCTGCAGAGGTGTATCCGAAACTAATACTGGTATCACAGGGAATGCTCAAAGCACCGACTGTAAGAAGAGTCTCTACTCTTGTACTTAAGGCGGCATTGTGCCTTTTGTATTTAATTCCGATGTAATTTCAGTGTCTCATCGTCAATGTGAAAGTCCAAGGAATTCACTGAACCTCCTGTGGTGTATCGGAAACTAATACTGGTCTCACAGGGATTGCTCAAAGCACCGACGGTAAGAAGAGCCTCTATTCTTGTACTTAAGGCGGCATTGTTCCTTTTGTATTTAATTCCGATGTAATTTCTGTGTTTCATCGTCAATGTGTATGTCCAAGGAATAGATTGAACCTGCAGTGGTGTATCGGATACTATTACTGGTCTCACAGGGAATGCTCAAAGCACCGACTGTAGGAAGAGTCTCTATTCTTGTACTTAAGGTGGCATTGTGCCTTTTGTATTTAATTCCGATGTAATTTCAGTGTTTCATCGTCAATGTGAATGTCCAAAGAATTCATTGAACCTCCAGTGGTGTATCGGAAACTAATACTGGTCTCACAGGGAATGCTCAAAGCACCGACGGTAAGAAGAGTCTCTATTCTTGTACTGAAGGCGGCATTTTTCCTTTTGTATTTAATTCCGATGTAATTTCTGTGTTTCATCGTCAATGTGTAAGTCCAAGGAATAGATTGAACCTGTAGTGGTGTATCGGATACTATTACTGGTCTCACAGGGAATGCTCAAAGCACCGACTGTAAGAAGAGTCTCTAATCTTGTACTTAAGGCGGCATTGTGCGTTTTGTATTTAATTCCGATGCCATTTCTGTGTTTCATCGTCAATGTGAAGGTCCAAGGAATACATTGAACCTGCAGTGGTGTATCGGATACTATCACTGGTCTCACAGGGAAAGCTCAAAGGACCGACTGTAAGAAGAATCTCTATTCTTGTACTTAAGGCTTCATTGTGCCATTTGTATTTGATTCCGATGCGATATCTGTGTATCATCGTCAATGTGAAGGTCCAAGGAATACATTGAACCTGCAGTGGTGTATCGGAAACTAATACTGGTCTCACAGGGAATGCTCAAAGCACCGACTGTAAGAAGAGTCTCTATTCTTGTACTTAAGGCGGCATTGAGCAATTTGGATTATTTCCGATGCCATTTCTGTGTTTCATCGTCAATGTGAATGTCCAAGGAATACATTGAACATGCAGTGGGCTATCGGAAACTAATACTGGTCTCACAGTGAATGCTCAAAGCACCGACTGTAAGAAGAGTCTCTATTCGTGTACTTAAGGCGGCATTGTGCCTTTTGTATTTAATTCCGATACCATTTCTGTGTTTCATCGTCAATGTGAAGGACCAAGGAATACATTGAACCTGCAGAGGTGTATCGGAAGCTAATACTGGTCTCACAGGGAATGCTCAAAGCACCGACTGTAAGAAGAGTCTCTATTCTTGTACTTAAGGCGGAATTGTGCCTTTTGTATTTAATTCCGATGCCATTTCTGTGTTTCATCGTCAATGTGAAGGTGCAAGAAATACATTGAACCTGCAGTGGTGTATCGGAAACTAATACTGGTCTCACAGGGGATGCTCAAAGCACCGACTGTAAGAAGAGTCTCTATTCTTGTACTTAAGGCTGCATTGTGCGTTTTGGATTCAATTCCTATGCTATTTCTGTGTTTCATCGTCAATGTGAAGGTCCAAGGAATACATTGAACCGGCAGTGGTGTATCGGAAACTAATACCGGTCTCACAGGGAATGCTCAAAGCACCGACTGTAAGAAGAGTCTCAATTCTTGTACTTAAATCGGCATTGTGCCTTTTGTATTTAATTCCGATGCCATTTCTGTGTTTCATCGTCAATGAGAAGGTCCAAGGAATACATTTTACCTGCAGAGGTGTAGCGGAAACTAATACTGCTCTCACAGGGAATGCTCAAACACCGACTGTAAGAAGAGTCTCTATTCTTGTACTTATGGCGGCATTGTACCTTTTGTATTTAATTCCGATGCCATTTCTGTGTTTCATCGTCAATGTGAAGGTCCAAGGAATACATTGAACCTGCAGAGGTGTATCGGAAACCAATACTTGTCTCACAGGGAATGCTCAAAGCACCGACTGTAAGAAGAGTCTCTATTCTTGTACTTAAGGCGGCATTGTGCCTTTTGTATTTAATGCCGATGCGATTTCTGTGTTTCATCGTCAATGTGAAGGTCCAAGGAATAAACTGAACCTGCAGAGGAGTATCGGAAACTATTACTGGTCTCACAGGGAATGCTCAAATCACCGACTATAAGAAGTGTCTGTATTCTTGTACTTAAGGCGGCATTGTGCCTTTTGTATTTATTTCCGATGTAATTTCAGTGTCTCATCGTCAATGTGAATGTCCAAGGAATTCATTGAACCTCCAGTGGTGTATCGGAAACTAATACTGGTCTCACAGGGAATGCTCAAAGCACCGACGGTAAGAAGAGTATCTATTCTTGTACTTAAGGCGGCATTGTCCTTTTGTATTTAATTTCGATGTAATTGCTGTGTTTCATCGTCAATGTGTATGTCCAAGGAATAGATTGAACCTGCAGTGGTGTATCGGATACTATTACTGGTCTCACAGGGAATGCTCAATGCACCGACTGTAGGAAGAGTCTCTATTCTTGTACTTAAGGTGGCATTGTGCCTTTTGTATTTAATTCCAATGTAATTTTAGTGTTTCATCGTCAATGTGAATGTCCAAGGAATTCATTGAACCTCCAGTGGTGTATCAGAAACTAATACTGGTCTCACAGGGAGTGCTCAAAGCACGGACGGTAAGAAGAGTCTCTATTCTTGTACTTAAGGCGGCATTGTGCCTTTTGAATTTAATTCCGATGCCATTTCTGTGTTTCATCGCCAATGTGAAGGTCCAAGGAATACATTGAACCTGCAGAGGTGTGTCGGAAACCAATACTGGTCTCACAGGGAATGCGCAAAGCACCGATTGTAAGAAGAGTCTCTATTCTTGTACTTAAGGCGGCATTGTGCCTTTTGTATTTAATTCCGATACGATTTCTGTGTTTCATCGTCAATGTGAAGGTCCAAGGAATAAACTGGACCTGCAGAGGTGTATCCGAAACTAATACTGGTATCACAGGGAATGCTCAAAGCACCGACTGTAAGAAGAGTCTCTATTCTTGTACTTGAGGCGGCATTGTGCCTTTTGTATTTAATTCCGATGTAATTTCAGTGTCTCATCGTCAATGTGAATGTCCAAGGAATTCACTGAACCTCCTGTGGTGTATCGGAAACTAATACTGGTCTCACAGGGAATGCTCAAAGCACCGACGGTAAGAAGAGTCTCTATTCTTGTACTTAAGGCGGCATTGTTCCTTTTGTATTTAATTCCGATGTAATTTCTGTGTTTCATCGTCAATGTGTATGTCCAAGGAATAGATTGAACCTGCAGTGGTGTATCGGATACTATTACTGGTCTCACAGGGAATGCTCAAAGCACCGACTGTAGGAAGGGTCTCTATTCTTGTACTTAAGGTGGCATTGTGCCTTTTGTATTTAATTCCGATGTAATTTCAGTGTTTCATCGTCAATGTGAATGTCCAAAGAATTCATTGAACCTCCAGTGGTGTATCGGAAACTAATACTGGTCTCACAGGGAATGCTCAAAGCACCGACGGTAAGAAGAGTCTCTATTCTTGTACTTAATACGGCATTTTTCCTTTTGTATTTAATTCCGATGTAATTTCTGTGTTTCATCGTCAATGTGTAAGTCCAAGGAATAGATTGAACCTGCAGTGGTGTATCGGATACTATTACTGGTCTCACAGGGAATGCTCAAAGCACCGACTGTAAGAAGAGTCTCTATTCTTGTACTTAAGGCGGCATTGTTCCTTTTGTATTTAATTCCGATGTAATTTCAGTGTTTCATCGTCAATGTGAATGTCCCAGGAATTCATTGAACCTCCAGTGGTGTTTTGGAATCTAATACTGGTCTCACAGGGAATGCTCAAAGCACCGACTGTAAGAAGAGTCTCTATTCTTGTACTTAAGGCGGCATTGTGCGTTTTGTATTTAATTCCGATGCCATTTCTGTGTTTCATCGTCAATGTGAAGGTCCAAGGAATACATTGAACCTGCAGTGGTGTATCGGATACTATTACTGGTCTCACAGGGAAAGCTCAAAGGACCGACTGTAAGAAGAATCTCTATTCTTGTACTTAAGACGGCATTGTGCCATTTGTATTTGATTCCGATGCGATATCTGTGTATCATCGTCAATGTGAAGGTCCAAGGAATACATTGAACCTGCAGTGGTGTATCGGAAACTAATACTGGTCTCACAGGGAATGCTCAAAGCACCGACTGGAAGAAGCGTCTCTATTCTTGTACTTAAGGCGGCATTGAGCGATTTGGATTATTTCCGATGCCATTTCTGTGTTTCATCGTCAATGTGAATGTCCAAGGAATACATTGAACCTGCAGTGGGCTATCGGAAACTAATACTGGTCTCACAGTGAATGATCAAAGCACCGACTGTAAGAAGAGTCTCTATTCGTGTACTTAAGGCGGCATTGTGCCTTTTGTATTTAATTCCGATACCATTTCTGTGTTTCATCGTCAATGTGAAGGTCCAAGGAATACATTGAACCTGCAGAGGTGTATCGGAAGCTAATACTGGTCTCACAGGGAATGCTCAAAGCACCGACTGTAAGAAGAGTCTCTATTCTTGTACTTAAGGCGGAATTGTGCCTTTTGTATTTAATTCCGATGCCATTTCTGTGTTTCATCGTCAATGTGAAGGTGCAAGAAATACATTGAACCTGCAGTGGTGTATCGGAAACTAATACTGGTCTCACAGGGGATGCTCAAAGCACCGACTGTAAGAAGAGTCTCTATTCTTGTAGTTAAGGCGGCATTGTGCCTTTTGTATTTAATTCCGATGCCATTTCTGTTTTTCATCGTCAATGTGTATGTCCAAGGAATAGATTGAACCTGCAGTGGTGTATCGGATACTATTACTGGTCTCACAGGGAATGCTCAAAGCACCGACTGTAAGAAGAGTCTCTATTCTTGTACTTAAGGCGGCATTGTGCCTTGTGTATTTAAATTCCGATGCGATTTCTGTGTTTCATTGTCAATGTGAAGGTCCAAGGAATACATTGAACCTGTAGAGGTGTATCGGAAACTAATACTGGTCTCACAGGGAATGCTCAAAGCACCGACTGTAAGAAGAGTCTCTATTCTTGTACTTAAGGCGGCATTGTGCCTTTTGTATTGATTTCCGATGCGATTTCTGTGTTTCATCGTCAATGTGAAGGTCCAAGGATTAAACTGAACCTGCAGAGGTGTAGCGGAAACTAATACTGGTCTCTCAGTTAAAGCTCAAAGCACCGACTGTAAAAAGAGTCTCTATTCTTGTACTTAAGGCGGCATTGTGCGTTTTGGATTTAATTCCGATTCCATATCTGTGTTTCATCGTCAATGTGAAGGTCCAAGGAATACATTGAACCTGCAGTGGTGTATCGGAAACTAATACTGGTCTCACAGGGAATGCTCAAAGCACCGACTGTAAGAAGAGTCTCTATTCTTGTACTTAAGGCGGCATTGTGCCTTTTGTATTTAATTCCGATGCCATTTCTGTGTTTCATCGTCAATGTGAAGGTGCAAGAAATACATTGAACCTGCAGTGGTGTATCGGAAACTAATACTGGTCTCACAGGGGATGCTCACAGCACCGACTGTAAGAAGAGTCTCTATTCTTGTAGTTAAGGCGGCATTGTGCCTTTTGTATTTAATTCCGATGCCATTTCTGTTTTTCATCGTCAATGTGTATGTCCAAGGAATAGATTGAACCTGCAGTGGTGTATCGGATACTATTACTGGTCTCACAGGGAATGCTCAAAGCACCGACTGTAAGAAGAGTCTCTATTCTTGTACTTAAGGCGGCATTGTGCCTTTTGTATTTAAATTCCGATGCGATTTCCGTGTTTCATTGTCAATGTGAAGGTCCAAGGAATACATTGAAGCTGCAGTGGTGTATTGGAAACTAATACTGGTCTCACAGGGAATGTTCAAAGCACCGACTGTAAGAAGAGTCTCTATTCTTGTACTTAAGACGGCATTGTGCCTTTTGTATTTAATTCCGATGCCATTTCTGTGTTTCATCGTCAATGTGGAGGTCCAAGGATTAAACTGAACCTGCAGAGGTGTATCGGAAACTAATACTGGTCTCACAGGGAATGCTCAAAGCACCGACTGTAAGAAGAGTCTCCATTCTTGTACTTAAGGCGGCATTGTGCCTTTTGTATTTAATTCCGATGTAATTTCTGTGTTTCATCGTCAATGTGTAAGTCCAAGGAATAGATTGAACCTGTAGTGGTGTATCGGATACTATTACTGGTCTCACAGGGAATGCTCAAAGCACCGACTGTAAGAAGAGTCTCTATTCTTGTACTTAAGGCGGCATTGTGCGTTTTGTATTTAATTCCGATGCCATTTCTGTGTTTCATCGTCAATGTGAAGGTCCAAGGAATACATTGAACCTGCAGTGGTGTATCGGATACTATCACTGGTCTCACAGGGAAAGCTCAAAGGACCGACTGTAAGAAGAATCTCTATTCTTGTACTTAAGGCGGCATTGTGCCATTTGTATTTGATTCCGATGCGATATCTGTGTATCATCGTCAATGTGAAGGTCCAAGGAATACATTGAACCTGCAGTGGTGTATCGGAAACTAATACTGGTCTCACAGGGAATGCTCAAAGCACCGACTGTAAGAAGAGTCTCTATTCTTGTACTTAAGGCGGCATTGAGCGATTTGGATTATTTCCGATGCCATTTCTGTGTTTCATCGTCAATGTGAATGTCCAAGGAATACATTGAACCTGCAGTGGGCTATCGGAAACTAATACTGGTCTCACAGTGAATGCTCAAAGCACCGACTGTAAGAAGAGTCTCTATTCGTGTACTTAAGGCGGCATTGTGCTTTTTGTATTTAATTCCGATACCATTTCTGTGTTTCATCGTCAATGTGAAGGTCCAAGGAATACATTGAACCTGCAGAGGTGTATCGGAAGCTAATACTGGTCTCACAGGGAATGCTCAAAGCACCGACTGTAAGAAGAGTCTCTATTCTTGTACTTAAGGCGGAATTGTGCCTTTTGTATTTAATTCCGATGCCATTTCTGTGTTTCATCGTCAATGTGAAGGTGCAAGAAATACATTGAACCTGCAGTGGTGTATCGGAAACTAATACTGGTCTCACAGGGGATGCTCAAAGCACCGACTGTAAGAAGAGTCTCTATTCTTGTACTTAAGGCTGCATTGTGCGTTTTGGATTCAATTCCGATGCTATTTCTGCGTTTCATCGTCAATGTGAAGGTCCAAGGAATACATTGAACCGGCAGTGGTGTATCGGAAACTAATACCGGTCTCACAGGGAATGCTCAAAGCACCGACTGTAAGAAGAGTCTCTATTCTTGTACTTAAATCGGCATTGTGCCTTTTGTATTTAATTCCGATGCCATTTCTGTGTTTCATCGTCCATGAGAAGGTCCAAGGAATACATTTTACCTGCAGAGGTGTAGCGGAAACTAATACTGCTCTCACAGGGAATGCTCAAACACCGACTGTAAGAAGAGTCTCTATTCTTGTACTTATGGCGGCATTGTACCTTTTGTATTTAATTCCGATGCCATTTCTGTGTTTCATCGTCAATGTGAAGGTCCAAGGAATACACTGAACCTGCAGAGGTGTATCGGAAACCAATACTTGTCTCACAGGGAATGCTCAAAGCACCGACTGTAAGAAGAGTCTCTATTCTTGTAGTTAAGGCGGCATTGTGCCTTTTGTATTTAATTCCGATGCGATTTCTGTGTTTCATCGTCAATGTGAAGGTCCAAGGAATAAACTGAACCTGCAGAGGAGTATCGGAAACTATTACTGGTCTCACAGGGAATGCTCAAATCACCGACTATAAGAAGTGTCTGTATTCTTGTACTTAAGGCGGCATTGTGCCTTTTGTATTTATTTCCGATGTAATTTCAGTGTCTCATCGTCAATGTGAATGTCCAAGGAATTCATTGAACCTCCAGTGGTGTATCGGAAACTAATACTGGTCTCACAGGGAATGCTCAAAGCACCGACGGTAAGAAGAGTATCTATTCTTGTACTTAAGGCGGCATAGTTCCTTTTGTATTTAATTTCGATGTAATTGCTGTGTTTCATCGTCAATGTGTATGTCCAAGGAATAGATTGAACCTGCAGTGGTGTATCGGATACTATTACTGGTCTCACAGGGAATGCTCAATGCACCGACTGTAGGAAGAGTCTCTATTCTTGTACTTAAGGTGGCATTGTGCCTTTTGTATTTAATTCCAATGTAATTTTAGTGTTTCGTCGTCAATGTGAATGTCCAAGGAATTCATTGAACCTCCAGTGGTGTATCAGAAACTAATACTGGTCTCACAGGGAATGCTCAAAGCACGGACGGTAAGAAGAGTCTCTATTCTTGTACTTAAGGCGGCATTGTGCCTTTTGAATTTAATTCCGATGCCATTTCTGTGTTTCATCGCCAATGTGAAGGTCCAAGGAATACATTGAACCTGCAGAGGTGTGTCGGAAACCAATACTGGTCTCACAGGGAATGCGCAAAGCACCGATTGTAAGAAGAGTCTCTATTCTTGTACTTAAGGCGGCATTGTGCCTTTTGTATTTAATTCCGATACGATTTCTGTGTTTCATCGTCAATGTGAAGGTCCAAGGAATAAACTGAACCTGCAGAGGTGTATCCGAAACTAATACTGGTATCACAGGGAATGCTCAAAGCACCGACGGTAAGAAGAGTCTCTATTCTTGTACTTAAGGCGGCATTTTTCCTTTTGTATTTAATTCCGATGTAATTTCTGTGTTTCATCGTCAATGTGTAAGTCCAAGGAATAGATTGAACCTGCAGTGGTGTATCGGATACTATTACTGGTCTCACAGGGAATGCTCAAAGCACCGACTGTAAGAAGAGTCTCTATTCTTGTACTTAAGGCGGCATTGTTCCTTTTGTATTTAATTCCCATGTAATTTCAGTGTTTCATCGTCAATGTGAATGTCCCAGGAACTCATTGAACCTCCAGTGGTGTTTTGGAATCTAATACTGGTCTCACAGGGAATGCTCAAAGCACCGACTGTAAGAAGAGTCTCTATTCTTGTACTTAAGGCGGCATTGTGCGTTTTGTATTTAATTCCGATGCCATTTCTGTGTTTCATCGTCAATGTGAAGCTCCAAGGAATACATTGAACCTGCAGTGGTGTATCGGATACTATTACTGGTCTCACAGGGAAAGCCCAAAGGACCGACTGTAAGAAGAATCTCTATTCTTGTACTTAAGGCGGCATTGTGCCATTTGTATTTGATTCCGATGCGATATCTGTGTATCATCGTCAATGTGAAGGTCCAAGGAATACATTGAACCTGCAGTGATGTATCGGAAACTAATACTGGTCTCACAGGGAATGCTCAAAGCACCGACTGTAAGAAGAGTCTCTATTCTTGTACTTAAGGCGGCATTGAGCGATTTGGATTATTTCCGATGCCATTTCTGTGTTTCATCGTCAATGTGAATGTCCAAGGAATACATTGAACCTGCAGTGGGCTATCGGAAACTAATACTGGTCTCACAGTGAATGATCAAAGCACCGACTGTAAGAAGAGTCTCTATTCGTGTACTTAAGGCGGCATTGTGCCTTTTGTATTTAATTCCGATACCATTTCTGTGTTTCATCGTCAATGTGAAGGTCCAAGGAATACATTGAACCTGCAGAGGTGTATCGGAAGCTAATACTGGTCTCACAGGGAATGCTCAAAGCACCGACTGTAAGAAGAGTCTCTATTCTTGTACTTAAGGCGGAATTGTGCCTTTTGTATTTAATTCCGATGCCATTTCTGTGTTTCATCGTCAATGTGAAGGTGCAAGAAATACATTGAACCTGCAGTGGTGTATCGGAAACTAATACTGGTCTCACAGGGGATGCTCAAAGCACCGACTGTAAGAAGAGTCTCTATTCTTGTAGTTAAGGCGGCATTGTGCCTTTTGTATTTAATTCCGATGCCATTTCTGTTTTTCATCGTCAATGTGTATGTCCAAGGAATAGATTGAACCTGCAGTGGTGTATCGGATACTATTACTGGTCTCACAGGGAATGCTCAAAGCACCGACTGTAAGAAGAGTCTCTATTCTTGTACTTAAGGCGTTATTGTGCCTTGTGTATTTAAATTCCGATGCGATTTCTGTGTTTCATTGTCAATGTGAAGGTCCAAGGAATACATTGAACCTGTAGAGGTGTATCGGAAACTAATACTGGTCTCACAGGGAATGCTCAAAGCACCGACTGTAAGAAGAGTCTCTATTCTTGTACTTAAGGCGGCATTGTGCCTTTTGTATTGATTTCCGATGCGATTTCTGTGTTTCATCGTCAATGTGAAGGTCCAAGGATTAAACTGAACCTGCAGAGGTGTAGCGGAAACTAATACTGCTCTCAGTTAAAGCTCAAAGCACCGACTGTAAAAAGAGTCTCTATTCTTGTACTTAAGGCGGCATTGTGCGTTTTGGATTTAATTCCGATTCCATATCTGTGTTTCATCGTCAATGTGAAGGTCCAAGGAATTCATTGAACCTGCAGTGGTGTATCGGAAACTAATACTGGTCTCACAGGGAATGCTCAAAGCACCGACTGTAAGAAGAGTCTCTATTCTTGTACTTAAGGCGGCATTGTGCCTTTTGTATTTAATTCCGATGCCATTTCTGTGTTTCATCGTCAATGTGAAGGTGCAAGAAATACATTGAACCTGCAGTGGTGTATCGGAAACTAATACTGGTCTCACAGGGGATGCTCAAAGCACCGACTGTAAGAAGAGTCTCTATTCTTGTAGTTAAGGCGGCATTGTGCCTTTTGTATTTAATTCCGATGCCATTTCTGTTTTTCATCGTCAATGTGTATGTCCAAGGAATAGATTGAACCTGCAGTGGTGTATCGGATACTATTACTGGTCTCACAGGGAATGCTCAAAGCACCGACTGTAAGAAGAGTCTCTATTCTTGTACTTAAGGCGCCATTGTGCCTTTTGTATTTAAATTCCGATGCGATTTCTGTGTTTCATTGTCAATGTGAAGGTCCAAGGAATACATTGAAGCTGCAGTGGTGTATTGGAAACTAATACTGGTCTCACAGGGAATGTTCAAAGCACCGACTGTAAGAAGAGTCTCTATTCTTGTACTTAAGACGGCATTGTGCCTTTTGTATTTAATTCCGATGCCATTTCTGTGTTTCATCGTCAATGTGAAGGTCCAAGGATTAAACTGAACCTGCAGAGGTGTATCGGAAACTAATACTGGTCTCACAGGGAATGCTCAAAGCACCGACTGTAAGAAGAGTCTCCACTCTTGTACTTAAGGCGGCATTGTGCCTTTTGTATTTAATTCCGATGTAATTTCAGTGTCTCATCGTCAGTGTGAATGTCCAAGGAATTCATTGAACCTCCAGTGGTGTGTCGGAAATTAATACTGGTCTTACAGGGAATGCTCAAAGCACCGAAGGTAGGAAGAGTCTCTATTCTTGTACTTAAGGCGGCATTGTGCCTTTTGTATTTAATTCGGATGTAATTTCAGTGTTTCATCGTCAATGTGAATGTCCAAGGAATTCATTGATCCCCAGTGGTGTATCGGAAACAAATACTGGTCTCACAGGGAATGCTCAAAGCACCGACGGTAAGAAGAGTCTCTATTCTTGTACTTAAGGCGGCATTTTTCCTTTTGTATTTAATTCCGATGTAATTTCTTTGTTTCATCGTTATTGTGTAAGTCCAAGGAATAGATTGAACCTGCAGTGATGTATCGGATACTATTACTGGTCTCACAGGGAATGCTCAAAGCACCGACTGTAAGAAGAGTCTCTATTCTTGTACTTAAGGCGGCATTGTTCCTTTTGTATTTAATTCCGATGTAATTTCAGTGTTTCATCGTCAATGTGAATGTCCCAGGCATTCATTGAACCTCCAGTGGTGTTTTGGAATCTAATACTGGTCTCACAGGGAATGCTCGAAGCACCGACTGTAAGAAGAGTCTCTATTCTTGTACTTAAGGCGGCATTGTGCGTTTTGTATTTATTTCCGATGCCATTTCTGTGTTTCATCGTCAATGTGAAGGTCCAAGGAATACATTGAACCTGCAGTGGTGTATCGGATACTATTACTGGTTTCACAGGGAGAGCTCAAAGGACCGACTGTAAGAAGAATCTCTATTCTTGTACTTAAGGCGGCATTGTGCCATTTGTATTTGATTCCGATGCGATATCTGTGTATCATCGTCAATGTGAAGGTCCAAGGAATACATTGAACCTGCAGTGGTGTATCGGAAACTAATACTGGTCTCACAGGGAATGCTTAAAGCACCGACTGTAAGAAGAGTCTCTATTCTTGTACTTAAGGCGGCATTGAGCGATTTGGATTATTTCCGATGCCATTTCTGTGTTTCATCGTCAATGTGAATGTCCAAGGAATACATTGAACCTGCAGTGGGCTATCGGAAACTAATACTGGTCTCACAGTGAATGCTCAAAGCACCGACTGTAAGAAGAGTCTCTATTCGTGTACTTAAGGCGGCATTGTGCCTCTTGTATTTAATTCCGATACCATTTCTGTGTTTCATCGTCAATGTGAAGGTCCAAGGAATACATTAAACCTGCAGAGGTGTATCGGAAGCTAATACTGGTCTCACAGGGAATGCTCAAAGCACCGACTGTAAGAAGACTCTCTATTCTTGTACTTAAGGCGGAATTGTGCCTTTTGTATTTAATTCCGATGCCATTTCTGTGTTTCATCGTCAATGTGAAGGTCCAAGGAATACATTGAACCTGTAGAGGTGTATCGGAAACTAATACTGGTCTCACAGGGAATGCTCAAAGCACCGACTGTAAGAAGAGTCTCTATTCTTGTACTTAAGGCGGCATTGTGCCTTTTGTATTTAATTCCGATGCGATTTCCGTGTTTCATCGTCAATGTGAAGGTCCAAGGATTAAACTAAACCTGCAGAGGTGTAGCGGAAACTAATACTGGTCTCACAGGGAAAGCTCAAAGCACCGACTGTAAAAAGAGTCTCTATTCTTGTACTTAAGGCGGCATTGTGCGTTTTGGATTTAATTCCGATTCCATATCTGTGTTTCATCGTCAATGTGAAGGTCCAAGGAATACATTGAACCTGCAGTGGTGTATCGGAGACTAATACTGGTCTCACAGGGAATGCTCAAAGCACCGACTGTAAGAAGAGTCTCTATTCCTGTACTTAAGGCGGCATTGTGCTTTTTGTATTTAATTCCGATGCCATTTCTGTGTTTCATCGTCAATGTGAAGGTGCAAGAAATACATTGAACCTGCAGTGGTGTATCGGAAACTAATACTGGTCTCACAGGGGATGCTCAAAGCACCGACTTTAAGAAGAGTCTCTATTCTTGTAGTTAAGGCGGCATTGTGCCTTTTGTATTTAATTCCGATGCCATTTCTGTTTTTCATCGTCAATGTGTATGTCCAAGGAATAGATTGAACCTGCAGTGGTGTATCGGATACTATTACTGGTCTCACAGGGAATGCTCAAAGCACCGACTGTAAGAAGAGTCTCTATTCTTGTACTTAAGGTGGCATTGTGCCTTTTGTATTTAAATTCCGATGCGATTTCTGTGTTTCATTGTCAATGTGAAGGTCCAAGGAATACATTGAAGCTGCAGTGGTGTATTGGAAACTAATACTGGTCTCACAGGGAATGTTCAAAGCACCGACCGTAAGAAGAGTCTCTATTCTTGTACTTAACACGGCATTGTGCCTTTTGTATTTAATTCCGATGCCATTTCTGTGTTTCGTCGTCAATGTGAAGGTCCAAGGAATAAACTGAACCTGCAGAGGTGTATCGGAAACTAATACTGGTCTCACAGGGAATGCTCAAAGCACCGACTGTAAGAAGAGTCTCCATTCTTGTACTTAAGGCGGCATTGTGCCTTTTGTATTTAATTCCGATGTAATTTCAGTGTCTCATCGTCAGTGTGAATGTCCAAGGAATTCATTGAACCTCCAGTGGTGTATCGGAAATTAATACTGGTCTTACAGGGAATGCTCAAAGCACCGACGGTAGGAAGAGTCTCTATTCTTGTACTTAAGGCGGCATTGTTCCTTTTGTATTTAATTCCGATGTAATTTCTGTGTTTCATCGTCAATGTGTATGTCCAAGGAATAGATTGAACCTGCAGTGGAGTATCGGATACTATTACTGGTCTCACAGGGAATGCTCAAAGCACCGACTGTAGGAAGAGTCTCTATTCTTGTACTTAAGGTGGCATTGTGCCTTTTGTATTTAATTCCGATGTAATTTCTGTGTTTCATCGTCAATGTGTATGTCCAAGGAATTCATTGATCCCCAGTGGTGTATCGGAAACTAATACTGGTCTCACAGGGAATGCTCAAAGCACCGACTGTAAGAAGAGTCTCTATTCTTGTACTTAAGGCGGCATTGTGCCCTTTGTATTTGATTCCGATGCGATCTCTGTGTTTCATCGTCAATGTGAAGGTCCAAGGAATACATTGAAGCTGCAGTGGTGTATCGGAAACTAATACTGGTCTCACAGGGAATGTTCAAAACACCGACTGTAAGAAGAGTCTCTATTCTTGTACTTAAGGCGGCATTGTGCCTTTTGTATTTATTTCCGATGCCATTTCTGTGTTTCATCGTCAATGTGAAGGTCCAAGGAATAAACTGAACCTGCAGAGGTGTAGCGGAAACTAATACTGGTCTCTCAGGGAATGCTCAAAGCACCGACAGTAAGAAGATTCTCTATTCTTGTACTTAAGGCGGCATTGTGGCTTTTGTATTTGATTCCGATGCGATTTCTGTGTTTCATCGTCAATGTGAAGGTCCAAGGAATACATTGAACCTGCAGTGGTGTATCGGAAACTAATACTGGTCTCACAGGGAATGCTCAAAGCACCGACTGTAAGAAGAGTCTCTATTGTTGTACTTAAATCGGCAAAGTGCCTTTTGTATTTAATTCCGATGCCATTTCAGTGTTTCATCGTCAATGTGAAGATCCAAGGAATACATTGAACCTGCAGAGGTGTAGCGGAATCTAATACTGCTCTCACAGGGAATGCTCAAAGCACCGACTCTAAGAAGAGTCTCTATTCATGTACTTATGACGGCATTGTGACTTTTGTATTTAATTCCGATGCCATTTCTGTGTTTCATCGTCAATGTGATGCTCCAAGGAATACATTGAACCTGCAGAGGTGTATCGGAAACCAATACTGGTCTCACAGGGAATGCTCAAAGCACCGACTGTAAGAAGAGTCTCTATTCTTGTACTTAAGGCGGCATTGTGCTTTTTGTATTTAATTCCGATGCGATTTCTGTGCTTCATCGTCAATGTGAAGTTCCAAGGAATAAACTGAACCTGCAGAGGTGTATCGGAAACTAATACTGGTCTCACAGGGAATGCTCAAAGCACCGACTGTAAGAAGAGTCTCTATTCTTGTACTTAAGGCGGCATTGTGACTTTTGTATTTAATTCCGATGTAATTTCAGTGTCTCATCGTCAATGTGAATGTCCAAGGAATTCATTGAACCTCCAGTGGTGAATCGGAAATTAATACTGGTCTCACAGGGAATGCTCAAAGCACCGACGGTAAGGGGAGTCTCTATTCTTGTACTTAAGGCGGCATTGTTCCTTTTGTATTTAATTCCGATGTAATTTCTGTGTTTCATCGTCAATGTGTATGTCCAAGGAATAGATTGGACCTGCAGTGGTGTATCGGATACTATTACTGGTCTCACAGGGAATGCTCAAAGCACCGACTGTAGGAAGAGTCTCTATTCTTGTACTTATGGTGGCATTGTGCCTTTTGTATTTAATTCCGATGTAATTTCAGTGTTTCCTCGTCAATGTGAATGTCCAAGGAATTCATTGAACCTCCAGTGGTGTATCGGAATCTAATACTGGTCTCACAGGGAATGCTCAAAGCACCGACTATTAGAAGAGTCTCTATTCTTGTACTTAAGGCGGCTTTGTTCCTTTTGTATTTAATTCTGATGTAATTACTGTTTTTCATCGTCAATGTGTATGTCCAAGGAATGGATTGAACCTGCAGTGGTGTAAAAGATACTATTACTGGTCTCACAGGGAATGCTCAAAGCACCGACTGTAACAAGAGTCTCTATTCTTGTACTTAAGGCGGCATTGTGCCTTTTGTATTTAATTCCAATGCGATTTCTGTGTTTCATCGTCAATGTGAAGGTCCAAGGATTAAACTGAACCTGCAGAGGTGTAGCGGAAACTAATACTGGTCTCACAGGGAATGCTCAAAGCACCGACTGTAAAAAGAGTCTCTATTCTTGTACTTAAGGCGGCATTGTGCGTTTTGGATTTAATTCCGATTCCATATTTGTGTTTCATCGTCACTGTGAAGGTCCAAGGAATACATAGAACCTGCTGTGGTGTATCGGAAACTAATACTGGTCTCACAGGGAATGCTCAAAGCACCGACTGTAAGAAGGGTCTCTATTCTTGTACTTAAGGCGGCATTGTGCTTTTTGTATTTAATTCCGATGCCATTTCTGTGTTTCATCGTCAATGTGAAGGTGCAAGGAATACATTGAACCTGCAGTGGTGTATCGGAAACTGATACTGGTCTCACAGGGAATGCTCAAAGCACCGACTGTAAGAAGAGTCTCTGTTCTTGTAGTTATGGCGGCATTGTGCCTTTTGTATTTAATTCCGATGCCATTTCTGTTTTTCACCGTCAATGTGTATGTCCAAAGAATAGATTGAACCTGCAGTGCTGTATCTGATACTATTACTGGTCACACAGTGAATGCTCAAAGCACCGACTGTAAGAAGAGTCGCTATTCTTGTACTTTAGGCGGCATTGTGCCTTTTGTATTTGATTCCGATGCGATTTCTGTATTTCATCGTCAATGTGAAGGTCCAAGGAATACATTGAACGTGCAGTGGTGTATCGGAAACTAATACTGGTCTCACAGGGAATGCCCAAAGCACCGACTGTAAGAAGAGTCTCTGTTCTTGTACTTAAGGCGGCATTGTGCATTTTGTATTTATTTCCGACGACATTTCTGTGTTTCATCGTCCATGTGTATGTCCAAGGAATACATTGAACCTCCAGTGGTGTATCGGATACTATTACTGGTCTCACAGGGAATGCTCAAAGCACCGACTGTAAGAAGAGTCGCTATTCTTGTACTTAAGGCGGCATTGTGCCTTTTGTATTTAATTCCGATGCCATTTCTGTGTTTCATCGTCAATGTGAAGGTCCAAGGAATACATTGAACCTGCAGAGGTGTATCGGAAACTAATACTGGTCTCACAGGGAATGCTCAAAGCACCGACTGTAAGAAGAGTCTCTATTCTTCTACTTAAGGCGGAATTGTGCTTTTTGTATTTGATTCCGATGCGATTTCTGTGTATCATCGTCAATGTGAAGGTCCAAGGAATACATTGAACCGGCAGAGGTGTAGCGGAAACTAATACTGGTCTCACAGGGAATGCTCAAAGCACCGACTGTAAGAAGAGTCTCTATTCTTGTACTTAAGGCGGCATTGTGCCTTTTGATTTTAATTCCGATGCCATTTCTGTGTTTCATCGTCAATGTGAAGGTCCAAGGAATACATTGAACCTGCAGAGGTGTAGCGGAAACTAATACTGCTCTCACAGGGAATGCTCAAAGCACCGACTGTAAGAAGAGTCTCTATTCTTGTACTTAAGGCGGCATTGTGCCTTTTGTATTTAATTCCGATGCGATTTCTGTGTTTCAACGTCAATGTGAAGGTCCAAGGAATAAACCGAACCAGCAGAGGTGTAGCGGAAACTAATACTGGTCTCACAGGGAATGCTCAAAGCACCGAGTGTAAGAAGAGCCTCTATTCCTGTACTTAAGGCGGCATAGTGCCTTTTGTATTTAATTCCTATGTAATTTCAGTGTCTCATCGTCAATGTGAATGTCCAAGGAATTCATTGAACCTCCAGTGTTGTATCGGAAACTAATACTGGTCTCACAGGGAATGCTCAAAGCACCGACGGTAAGAAGAGTCTCTATTCTTGTACTTAAGGCGGCATTGTTCCTTTTGTATTTAATTCCAATGCTATTTCTGTGTTTCATCGTCAACGTGTATGTCCAAGGAATAGATTGAACCTGCAGTGGTGTATCGGATACTATTATTGGTCTCACAGGGAATGCTCAAAGCACCGACTGTAAGAAGAGTCTCTATACTTGTACTTAAGGCGGCAATGTGCCTTTTGTATTTAATTCCGATGCGATTTCTGTGTTTCATCGTCAATGTGAAGGTCCAAGGAATAAACTGAACCTGCAGAGGTGTATCGGAAACTAATACTGGTCTCACAGGGAATGCTCAAAGCACCGACTGTAAGAAGAGTCTCTATTCTTGTACTTAAGGCGGCATTGTGCCTTTTGTATTTATTTCCGATGTAATTTCAGTGTCTCATCGTCAATGTTTATGTCCAAGGAATTTATTGAACCTCCAGTGGTGTATCGGAAACTAATACTTGTCTCACAGGGAAGGCTCATAGCACCGACGGTAAGAAGAGTCTCTATTCTTGTACTTACGGCGGCATTGTTCCTTTTGTATTTAATTCCGATGTAATTTCTGTGTTTCATCGTCAATGTTTATGTCCAAGGAATAAATTGAACCAGCAGTGGTGTATCGGATACTATTACTGGTCTCACAGGGAATGCTCAAAGCACCGACAGTAGGAAGAGTCTCTATTCTTCTACTTAAGGTGGCATTGTGCCTTTTGTATTTAATTCCGATGTAATTTCAGTGTTTCATCGTCAATGTGAATGTCCAAGGAATTCATTGAACCCCCAGGGGTGTATCGGAAACTAATACTGGTCTCACAGGGAATGCTCAAAGCACCGACGGTAAGAAGAGTCTCTATTCTTGTACTTAAGGCGGCATTGTGCGTTTTGGATTTAATTCCGATGCCATTTCTGTGTTTCATCGTCAATGTGAAGGTACAAGGAATACATTGAACCTGCAGTGGTGTATCGGAAACTAATACTGGTCTCACTGGGAATGCTCAAAGCACCGACTGTAAGAAGAGTATCTATTCTTGTACTTAAGGCGGCATTGTGCCTTTTATACTTCATTCCGATGCCATTTCTGTGTTTCATCGTCAATGTGAAGGTCCAAGGAATACATTGATGCTGCAGAGGTCTAGCGGAAACTAATACTGGTCTCAGAGGGAATGCACAAAGCACCGACTGTAAGAAGAGTCTCTATTCTTGTACTTATGGCGGCATTGTGCCTTTTGTATTTAATTCCGATGCGATTTCTGTGTTTCATCGTCAATGTGAAGGTCCAAGGTATAAACTGAACCTGCAGAGGTGTATCGGAAACTAATACTGGTCTCACAGTGAATGCTCAAAGCACAGACTGTAAGAAGAGTCTCTATTCTTGTACTTAAGGCGGCATTGGGCCTTTTGTATTTAATTCCGATGTAAATTCAGTGTCTCATCGTCAATGTGAATGTGCAAGGAATTCATTGAACCTCCAGTGGTGTATCGGAAACTAATACTGGTCTCACAGGGAATGCTCAAAGCACCGACTGTAAGAAGAGTCTCTATTCTTGTACTGAAGGCGGCATTGTGCCTTTTGTATTTAATTCCGATGCGATTTCTGTGTTTCATCTTAAATGTGAAGGTCCAAGGAATACATTGAACCTGCAGTGGTGTATCGGAAACTATTACTGGTCTCACAGGGAATGCTCAAAGAACCGACTGTAACAAGAGTCTCTATTCTTGTACTCAAGGCGGCATTGTGCCTTTTGTATTTGATTCCGATGCCATTTCTGTGTTTCATCGTCATTGTGAAGGTCCAAGGAATACATTGAACTTGCAGAGGTGTAGCGGAAACTAATACTGCTCTCACACGGAATGCTGAAAGCACCGACTGTAAGAAGAGTCTCTATTCTTGTACCTATGGCGGCATTGTGCCTTTTGTATTTAATCCCGATGCCATTTCTGTGTTTCATCGTCAATGTTAAGGTCCAAGAAATACATTGAACCTGCTGAGGTGTATCAGAAACCAATACTGGTCTCACAGGGAATGCTCAAAACACCGACTGTAAGAAGAATCTCTATTCTTGTACTTAAGGCGGCATTATGCCTTTTGTATTTAATTCCGATGCGATTTCTGTGTTTCATCGTCAATGAGTATGTCCAAGGAATACATTGAACCTGGAGTGGTGTATCGGAAACTAATACCGGTCTCACAGGGAATGCTCAAATCACCGACTGTAAGAAGAGTCTCTCTTCTTGTACGTAAGGCGGCATTCCGAATTTTGTATTTAATTCCGATGCGATTTCTGTGTTTCATCGTCAATGTGTATGTAAAAGCAATACATTGAACCTGGAGTGGTGTATCGGAAACTAATACTGGTCTCACAGGGAATGCTTAAAGCACCGACTGTCTGAAGAGTCTCTATTCTTGTAATTAAGGCGGCATTGTGCCATTTGTATTTAATTCCGATGCGATTTCTGTGTTTCATCTTAAATGTGAAGGTCCAAGGAATACATTGAACCTGCAGTGGTGTATCGGAAACTATTACTGGTCTCACAGGGAATGCTCAAAGAACCGACTGTAACAAGAGTCTCTATTCTTGTACTCAAGGCGGCATTGTGCCTTTTGTATTTGATTCCGATGCCATTTCTGTGTTTCATCGTCATTGTGAAGGTCCAAGGAATACATTGAACTTGCAGAGGTGTAGCGGAAACTAATACTGCTCTCACAGGGAATGCTGAAAGCACCGACTGTAAGAAGAGTCTCTATTCTTGCACTTATGGCGGCATTGTGACTTTTGTATTTAATTCCGATGTAATTTCAGTGTTTCTTCGGCAATGTGGATGTCTAAGGAATACATTGAACCTGCAGTGGTGTATCGGAAACTAATACTGGTCTCACAGGGAAAGCTCAAAGCACCGACTGTAAGAAGAGTCTCTATTCTTGCACTTATGGCGGCATTGTACCTTTTGTATTTAATTCCGATGTAATTTCAGTGTTTCATCGTCAGTGTGTATGTCTAAGGAATTCATTGAACCTGCAGTGGTGTATCGGAAACTAATACTGGTCTCACAGGGAATACTCAAAGCACCGACTGTAAGAAGAGTCTCTATTCTTGTACTTATTGCGGCATTGTGCATTCTGTATTTAGTTCCGATGCGATTTCTGTGTTTCATCGTCAATGCGAAGGTCCATGGAATACACTGAACCTGCAGTGGTGTATCGGAAACTAATACTGGTCTCACAGGAAAGAATCAAAGCACAGACTCTAAGAAGACCCACTCATCTTGCAGTTAAGGCGGCATTGTTCCTTTTGTATTTAATAGCGATGTAATTTCAGTCTATTATCGTCATTGAGTATGTCCAAGGAATACATTGAACCTGGAGTGGTGTATCGGAAACTAATACTGGTCTCACAGGGAATGCTCAAAGCACCGACTGGAAGAAGAGTCTCTAATCTTGCACTTATGGCCTCATTTTGCCTTTTGTATTTAATTCCGATGTAATTTCAGTGTTTCATCGTCAATGTGTATGTCTAAGGAATACATTGAACCTGCAGTGGTGTATCGGAAACTAATACTGGTCCCAAAGGGAATGCTCAAAGCACCAACTGTAAGAAGAGTCTCTATTCTTGTACTTATCGCGGCATTGTGCTTTTGTATTTAGTTCCGATGCGATTTCTGTGTTTCATCGTCAATGCGAAGGTCCAAGGAATACATTGAACCTGCAGTGGTGTATCGGAAACTAATACTGGTCTCACACGAAAGGATCAAAGCACAGACTCAAAGAAGAGTCACTCATCTTGCAGTTAAGACGGCATTGTTCCTTTTGCATTTAATTCCGATGTAATTTCAGTGTTTCATCGTCAATGAGTATGTCCAAGGAATACATTGAACCTGGAGTGGTGTATCAGAAACTAATACTGGTCTCACAGGGAATGCTCAAAGCACCGACTGTAAGAAGAGTCTCTATTCTTGTATTTAAGGCGGCGTTGTGCCTTTTGTATTTCATTCCGATGCGATTTCTGTGTTTCATCGTCAATGTGAAGGTACAAGGAATTCATTGTACCTGCAGTGGTGTATCGGAACCTAATACTGGTCTCACAGGGAATGCTCAAAGCACCGCCTGTAAGAGGAGTCTCTATTCTTGCTCTTATGGCGGCATTGTGCCATTTGTATTTAATTCCGATGTAATATCAGTGTTTCATCGTCAATGTGTATGTCTAAGGAATACATTGAACCTGCAGTGGTGTATCGGAAACTAATACTGGTCTCACAGGGAATGCTCAAAGCACCGACTGTAAGAAGTGTCTCTGATCTTGTACTTATGGCGGCATTGTGACTTTTTTATTAAATTCCGATGCAATATCTGTGTATTATCGTCAATGTGTATGTCCAAGGAATACATTGAACCTGGAGTGGTGTATCGGAAACTAATACTGGTCTCACAGCGAATGCTCAAAGCACCGACTGTAAGAAGAGTCCCTGTTCTTGTACGTAAGGCGGTATTGTGCCATTTGTAATAATTCCGAGGCGACTTCTGTGTTTCATCGTCAATGCGTATGTCCAAGGAATCCATTGAACCTGCAGTGGTGCATTGTAAACTAATACTGGTCTCATAGGGAATGCTCAAAGCATCGACTGTAGGAAGGGTCTCAATTCCTGTACTTATGATGGCATTGTGCCTTTTGTATTTAATTCCGATGCGATTTCTGTGTTTCATCGTCAATGTGAAGTTCCAAGGAATACATTGTACCCGCTGTGGTGTATCGGAAACTAATACCTGCCTCACAGGGAATGCTCAAAGTACCGACTGTAAGAAGGGTCTCTATTCTGGCACTTATGGTGGCATTGTGCCTTTTGTGTTTAATTCCGATGCGATTTCTGTGTTTCAACGTCAATTTGAAGGTCCAAGGAATACATTGAACCTGGAGTTGTGTATCGGAAACTAATACTGGTCTCACAGGGAAAGCTCAAAGCACCGACTGTAAGAAGAGTCTCTATTCTTGCACTTATGGTGGCATTGTGCCTTTTGTATTTAATTCCGATGTAATTTCAGTGTTTCATCGTCAATGTGTATGTCTATGGAATACATTGAACCTGCAGTGGTGTATCGGAAACTAATACTGGTCTCACACGGAATGCTCAAAGCACATACTCTAAGCAGACTCACTCATCTTGCAGTTAAGGCGGCATTGTTCCTTTTGTATTTAATTCCGATGTAATTTCAGTGTTTCATCGTCAATGAGTATGTCCAAGGAATACATTGAACCTGGAGTGGTGTATCGGAAACTAATACTGGTCTCACAGGGAATGCTCAAAGCACCGACTGTAAGAAGAGTCTCTATTCTTGCACTTATTGCGGCATTGTGCCTTTTGTATTTAGTTCCGATTCGATTTCTGTGTTTCATCGTCAATGCGAAGGTCCAAGGAATACATTGAACCTGCAGTGGTGTCTCGGAAACTAGTACTGGTCTCACAGGAAATGCTCAAAGCACCGACTGTAAGAAGAGTCTCTATTCTTGTACTGAAGGCGGCATTATGCCTTTAGTATTTAATTCCGATGCGAATTCTGTGTTTCATCGTCAATGTGAAGGTCCAAGGAATACATTGATCCTCCAGTGGTGTATCGGAAACTAATACTGGTCTCACAGGGAATGGTCAAAGCACCGACTGTAAGAAGTGTCTCTATTCTTGTACTTATGGCGGCATTGTGACTTTTTTATTAAATTCCGATGCAATATCTGTGTATTATAGCCAATGTGTATGTCCAAGGAATACATTAAACCTGCAGTGGTGTATCGGAAACTAATACTAGTCTCACAGGAAAAGCTCAACGCACCGACTGTAAGAAGAGTCTCTATTCTTGTACTTAAGGCGGCATTGTGCATTTTGTATTTAATTCCAATGCGATTTCTGTGTTTCATCGTCATTGTGAAGGTCCAAGGAATGCATTGCACCTGCAGTGGTGTATCTGAAACTAATACTGGTCTCACAGGAAAGGATCAAACATAGACACTAAGAAGTCTCATTCTTCTTGCACTTAAGGCGGCATTGTACCTTTGTATTAAATTCCGATGTAATTATAGTGTTTCATCGTCAATGTGTATGTCCTATTAATACATGGAATCTGCAGTGGTGTATCGGAAGCTAATACTGGTCTCACAGGGAATGCTAAAAGCACCGACTGTAAGAAAAGTCTCTATTCTTGTACTTAAGGCGGCATTGTGCCATTTGTATTTAATTCCGATGCCATCTCTCTGTTCCATCGTCAATGTGAAGGTCCAAGGAATACATTGTACCTGCAGTCGTGTATCGGAAACTAATACTGGTCTCACAGGGAATGCTCAAAACACCGAGTGTAAGAGGAGTCTTTATTCTTGCACTTATGGTGGCATTGTGTCTTTTGTATTTAATTCCAATGTAATTTCAGTGTTTCATCGTCAATGTGTATGTCTAAGGAATACATTGAACCTGCAATGCTGTATCGGAAACTAATACTGGTCTCACAGGGAATGCGCAAAACACCGACTGTAAGAAGAGTCTCTATTCTTGTACTTATTGCGGCATTGTGCCTTTTGTATTTAGTTCCGATGCGGTTTCTGTGTTTCTTCGTCAATGCGAAGGTCCAAGGAATACATTGAACCTGCAGTGGTGTATCGGAAACTAATACTGGTCTCACAGGAAAGGATCAAAGCACAGACTCTAAGAAGTCTCACTCATCTTGCAGTTAAGGCGGCATTGTTCCTTTTGTATTTAATACCGATGGAATTTCAGTTTTTCATCGTCAATGAGTATGTCCAAGGAATACATTGAACCTGGAGTGGTGTATCGGAAACTAATACTGGTCTCACAGCGAATGCCCAAAGCACCGACTGTAAGAAGAGTCTCTATTCTTGTACGTAAGGCGGCATTGTGCCATTTGTATTAATTCCGAGGCGATTTCTGTGTTTCATCGTCAATGCGTATGTCCAAGGAATACATTGAACCTGCAGTGGTGTATCGGAAACCAATACTGGTCTCAAAGAGAATGCTCAAAGCACCGACTGTAAGAAGAGTCTCTATTCTTGTACTTAAGGCGGCATTCTGCATTTTGTATTTACTTCCGATGTGATTTCTGTGTTTCAACGTCAATTTGAAGGTCCAAGGAATACACTGAACCTGGAGTTGTGTATCGGAAACTAAAACTGGTCTCACAGGGAAAGCTCAAAGCCCCGACTGTAAGAAGAGTCTCTATTCTTGCACTTATGGCGGCATTGTGCCTTTTGTATTTAATTCCGATGTAATTTCAGTGTTTCATCGTCAATGTGTATGTCTAAGGAATTCATTGAACCTGCAGTGGAGTATCGGAAACTAATACTGGTCTCACAGGGAATGCTCAAGCACCGACTGTAAGAAGAGCCACTATTCTTGTACTTAAGGCGGCATTGTGCCTTTTGTATTTAATTCCGATGCGATTTCTGTGTTTCTTCGTCAATGCGCAGGTCCAAGGAATACATTGAACTTGCAGTGGCGTATCGGAAACTAATACTGGTCTCACAGGAAAGGATCAAAGCACAGACTCTAAGAAGTCTCACTCATCTTGCAGTTAAGGCGGCATTGTTCCTTTTGTATTTAATTCCGATGTAATTTCAGTGTTTCATCGTCAATGAGTATGACCAAGGAATACATTGAACCTGGAGTGGTGTATCGGAAACTATTACTGGTCTCACAGGGAATGCTCAAAGCACCGACTGTAAGAAGAGTCTCTATTCTTGTACGAAAGGCGGCATTGTGCCTTTGTATTTAATTCCGATGCGATTTCTGTGTTTCATCGTCAATGTGTATGTCCAAGGAATACATTGAGCCTGCAGTGGTGTATCAGAAACTAATACTGGTCTCACAGGGAATGCTCAAAGCACCGACTGTAAGAGGAGTCTCTATTCTTGCACTTATGGCGGCATTGTGCCATTTGTATTTAATTCCGATGTAATTTCAGTGATTGATCGTGAATGTGTATGTATAAGGAATACATTGAACCTGCAGTGGTGTATCGGAATCTAATACTGGTCTCACAGGGAATGCTCAAAGCACCGACTGTAAGAATAGTCTCTATTCTTGTATTTAAGGCGGCATTGTGCCTTTTGTATTTAATTCCGATGCGATTTCTGTGTTTCATCGTCAATGTGTATGTCTAAGGAATACATTGAACCTGCAGTGGTGTATCGGAAACTAATACTGGTCGCACAGGGAATGCTCAAAGCACCGACTGTAAGAAGAGCCACTATTCTTGTACTTAAGGCGGCATTGTGCCTTTTGTATTTAATTCCGATGCGATTTCTGTGTTTCTTCGTCAATGCGAAGGTCCAAGGAATCCATTGAACCTGCAGTGGCGTATCGGAAACTAATACTGGTCTCACAGGAGAGGATCAAAGCACAGACTCTAAGAAGACTCACTAATCTTGCAGTTAAGGCGGCATTGTTCCTTTTGTATTTAATTCCGATGTAATTTCAGTGTTTCATCGTCAATGAGTATGTCCAAGGAATACATTGAACCTGGAGTGGTGTATCGGAAACTAATACTGGTCTCACAGGGAATGCTCAAAGCACCGACTGTAAGAAGAGTCTCTATTCTTGTACGAAAGGCGGCATTGTGCCTTTGTATTTAATTCCGATGCGATTTCTGTGTTTCATCGTCAATGTGTATGTCCAAGGAATACATTGAGCCAGCAGTGGTGTATCAGAAACTAATACTGGTCTCACAGGAAATGCTCAAAGCACCGACTGTAAGAATAGTCTCTATTCTTGTATTTAAGGCGGCATTGTGCCTTTTGTATTTAATTCCGATGCGATTTCTGTGTTTCATCGTCAATGTGTACGTCTAAGGAATACATTGAACCAGCAGTGGTGTATCGGAAACTAATACTGGTCGCACAGGGAATGCTCATAGCACCGACTGTAAGAAGAGTCTCTATTCTTGTACGTAAGGCGGCATTGTGCCTTTTGTATTTAATTCCGATGCGATTTCTGTGTTTCATCGTCAATGTGAAGGTACACGGAATACATTGTACCTGCAGTGGTGTATCGGAAACAAATACTGGTCTCACAGGGAATGCTCAAAACACCGACTGTAAGAAGAGTCTCTATTCATGCACTTATGGCCTCATTGTGCCTTTTGTATTTAATTCCGATGTAATTTCAGTGTTTCATCGTCAGTGTGTATGTCTAAGGAATACATTGAACCTGCAGTGGTGTATCGGAAACTAATACTGGTCGCACAGGGAATGCTCGAAGCACCGACTGTAAGAAGAGTCTCTATTCTTGTACGTAAGGCGGCATTGTGCCTTTTGTATTTAATTCCGATGCGATTTCTGTGTTTCATCGTCAATGCATATGTCCAAGGAATACATTGAACCTGCAGTGGTATATCGGAAACTAATACTGGTCTCACAGGGAATGTTCAAAGCACCGACTGTAAGAAGAGTCTTTATTCTTGTACTTAAGGCGGCATTGTGCGTTTTGTATTTAATTCCGATGCGATTTCTGTGTTTCATCTTCAATGCGAAGGTCCAAGGAATACATTGAACCTGCAGTGGTGTATCGGAAACTAATACTGGTCTCACAGGAAAAGATCAAAGCACAGACTCTAAGAAGACTCACTCATCTTGCAGTTAAGGCGGCATTGTTCCTTTTGTATTTAATTCCGATGTAATTTCAGTGTTTCATTGTCAATGAGTATGTCCAAGGAATACATTGAACCTGGAGTGGTGTATCGGAAACCAATACTGGTCTCACAGGGAATGGTCAAAGCACCGACTGTAAGAAGAGTCTCTATTCTTGTACGGAAGGCGGCATTGTGCCTTTTGTATTTAATTCCGATGAGATGTCTGTGTTTCATCGTCAATGTGTATGTCCAAGGAATATATTGAAATTGCAGTGGTGTATCAGAAACTAATACTGGTCTCACAGGAAATGCTCAAAGCACCGACTGTAGGAAGAGTCTCGAATCTTGTGCTTAAGGCGGCATTGTGCCTTTTGTATTTAATTCCGATGAGATGTCTGTGTTTCATCGTCAATGTGTATGTCCAAGGAATATATTGAAATTGCAGTGGTGTATCAGAAACTAATACTGGTCTCACAGGGAATGCTCAAAGCACCGACTGTAGGAAGAGTCTCGATTCTTGTACTTAAGGCGGCATTGTGCCTTTTGTATTTAATTCCGATGCGATTTCTGTGTTTCATCGTCAATGTGAAGGTACACGGAATACATTGTACCTGTAGTGGTGTATCGGAAACTAATACTGGTCTCCCAGGGAATGCTCAAAGCACCGACTGTAAGAGGAGTCTCTATTCTTGCACTTATAGCGGCATTGTGCCATTTGTATTTAATTCAGATGTAATTTCAGTGTGTCATCGTCAATGTGTATGTCTAAGGATTACATTGAACCTGCAGTGGTGTATCGGAAACTAATACTGGTCTCACAGGGAATGCTCAAAGCACCGACTGTAAGAAGAGTCTCTAATCTTGTACTTATTGCGGCATTGTGCCTTTTGTATTTAGTTCCGATTCGATTTCTGTGTTTCATTGTCAATGCGAAGGTCCAAGGAATACATTGAACCTGCAGTGGTGTATCGGAAACTAATACTGGTCTCACAGGAAAGGATCAAAGCACAGACTCTAAGAAGTCTTACTCATCTTGCCGTTAAGGCGGAATTGTTCCTTTTGTATTTTATTCCGATTTAATTTCAGTGTTTCATCGACAATGAGTATGTCCAAGGAATACATTGAACCTGGAGTGGTGTATCGGAAACTAATACTGGTCTCACAGGAAAAGCTCAAAGCACCGACTGTAAGAAGAGTCTCTATTATTGCACTTATGGCGGCATTGTGCCTTTTTTATTTAGTTCCGATGTAATTTCAGTGTTTCATCGTCAATGTGTATGTCTAAGTAATTCATTGAACCTGCAGTGGTGTATCGGAATCTAATACTGGTCTCACAGGGAATGCCCAAAGCACCGACTGTAAGAAAAGTTTCTATTCTTGTACTTATTGCGGCATTGTGCATTTTGTATTTAGTTCCGATGCGATTTCTGTGTTTCATCGTCAATGCGAAGGTCCAAGGAATACATTGAACCTGCAGTGGTGTATCGGAAACTAATACTGGTCTCACAGGAAAGGATCAAAACACAGACTCTAAGAAGTCTCTCTCATTTTGCAGTTAAGGCGGCATTGTTCCTTTTGTATTTAATTCCGATGTAATTTTAGTGTTTCATCGTCATTGAGTATGTCCAAGGAATACATTGAACCTGGAGTGGTGTATCGGAAACTAATAATGGTCTCACAGGGCATGCTCAAAGCACCGACTGTAAGAAGAATCTCTATTCTTGTACGTAAGGCGGCATTGTGCTTTTTGTATTTAATTCCGATGCGATTTCTGTGTTTCATCGTCAATGTGTATGTCCAAGGAATACATTGAACTTGCAGTGGTGTATCAGAAACTAATACTGGTCTGACAGGGAATGCTCAAAGCATCGACTGTAAGAAGAGTCTCTATTCTTGTACTTAAGGCGGCATTGTGCCTTTTGTATTTAATTCCGATGCGATTTCTGTGTATCATCGTTAATCTGTATGTCCAAGGAATACATTGAACCTGTAGTGGAATATCGGAAACTAATACTGGTCTCACAGGGAATGCTCAAAGCACCGACTGTAAGAAGAGCCTCTATTCTTGTACTTAAGGCGGCATTGTGCCTTTTGTATTTAATTCCGATGCGATTCCTGTGTTTCATCGTCAATGCGAAGGTCCAAGGAATACATTGAACCTGCAGTGGTGTATCGGAAACTAATACTGGTCTCACAGGAAAGGATCAAAGCACAGACTATAAGAAGTCTCACTCAGCTTGCAGTTAAGGCGGCATTGTTCCTTTTGTATTTAATTCCGATGTAATTTCAGTGTTTTATCGTTAATGAGTATGTCCAAGGAATACATTGAACCTGGAGTTGTGTATCGGAAACTAATACTGGTCTCACAGGGAAAGCTCAAAGCCCCGACTGTAAGAAGAGTCTCTATTCTTGCACTTATGGCGGCATTGTGCCTTTTGTATTTAAATTCCGATGTAATTTCAGTGTTTCATCGTCAATGCGTATGTCTAAGGAATTCATTGAACCTGCAGTGGAGTATCGGAAACTAATACTGGTCTCACAGGGAATGCTCAAGCACCGACTGTAAGAAGAGCCACTATTCTTGTACTTAAGGCGGCATTGTGCCTTTTGTATTCAATTCCGATGCGATTTCTGTGTTTCTTCGTCAATGTGCAGGTCCAAGGAATACATTGAACCTGCAGTGGCGTATCGGAAACTAATACTCGTCTCACAGGAAAGGATCAAAGCACAGACTCTAAGAAGTCTCACTAATCTTGCAGTTAAGGCGGCATTGTTCCTTTTGTATTTAATTCCGATGTAATTTCAGTGTTTCATCGTTAATGAGTATGTCCAAGGAATACATTGAACCTGGAGTGGTGTATCGGAAACTAATACTGGTCTCACAGGGAATGCTCAAAGCACCGACTGTGAGAAGAGTCTCTATTCTTGTACGAAAGGCGGCATTGTGCCTTTGTATTTAATTCCGATGCGATTTCTGTGTTTCATCGTCAATGTGTATGTCCAAGGAATACATTGAGCCTGCAGTGGTGTATCAGAAACTAATACTGGTCTCACAGGGAATGCTCAAAGCACCGACTGTAAGAATAGTCTCTATTCTTGTATTTAAGGCGGCATTGTGCCTTTTGTATTTAATTCCGATGCGATTTATGTGTTTCATCGTCAATGTGTACGTCTAAGGAATACATTGAACCTGCAGTGGTGTATCGGAAACTAATACTGGTCGCACAGGGAATGCTCATAGCACCGACTGAAAGAGGAGTCTCTATTCTTGTACGTAAGGCGGCATTGTGCGTTTTGTATTAAATTCCGATGCGATTTCTGTGTTTCATCGTCAATGTGAAGGTACACGGAATACATTGTACCTGCAGTGGTGTATCGGAAACAAATACTGGTCTCACAGGGAATGCTCAAAACACCGACTGTAAGAAGAGTCTCTATTCATGCACTTATGGCGGCATTGTGCCTTTCGTATTTAATTCCGATGTAATTTCAGTGTTTCATCGTCAATGTGTATGTCTAAGGAATACGTTGAACCTGCAGTGGTGTATCGGAAACTAATACTGGTCGCACAGGGAATGCTCGAAGCACCGACTGTAAGAAGAGTCTCTATTCTTGTACGTGAGGCGGCATTGTGCCTTTTGTATTTAATTCCGATGCGATTTCTGTGTTTCATCGTCAATGAGTATGTCCAAGGAATACATTGAACCTGCAGTGGTATATCGGAAACTAATACTGGTCTCACAGGGAATGCTCAAAGCACCGACTGTAAGAAGAGTCTTTATTCTTGTACTTAAGGCGGCATTGTGCCTTTTGTATTTAATTCCGATGCGATTTCTGTGTTTCATCGTCAATGCGAAGGTCCAAGGAATACATTGAACCTGCAGTGGTGTATCGGAAACTAATACTGGTCTCACAGGAAAGGATCAAAACACAGACTCTAAGAAGACTCACTCATCTTGCAGATAAGGCGGCATTGTTCCTTTTGTATTTAATTCCGATGTAATTTCAGTGTTTCATTGTCAATGAGTATGTCCAAGGAATACATTGAACCTGGAGTGGTGTAGTGGAAACCAATACTGGTCTCACAGGGAATGCTCAAAGCACCGACTGTAAGAAGAGTCTCTATTCTTGTACGGAAGGCGGCATTGTGCCTTTTGTATTTAATTCCGATGAGATGTCTGTGTTTCATCGTCTATGTGTATGTCCAAGGAATATATTGAAATTGCAGTGGTGTATCAGAAACTAATACTGGTCTCACAGGAAATGCTCAAAGCACCGACTGTAGGAAGAGTCTCGATTCTTGTACTTAAGGCGGCATTGTGCCTTTTGTATTTAATACCGATGAGATGTCTGTGTTTCGTCGTCAATATGTATGTCCAAGGAATATATTGAAATTGCAGTGGTGTATCAGAAACTAATACTGGTCTCACAGGGAATGCTCAAAGCACCGACTGTAGGAAGAGTCTCGATTCTTGTACTTAAGGCGGCATTGTGCCTTTTGTATTTAATTCCGATGCGATTTCTGTGTTTCATCGTCAATGTGAAGGTACACGGAATACATTGTACCTGCAGTGGTGTATCGGAAACTAATACTGGTCTCCCAGGGAATGCTCAAAGCACCGACTGTAAGAGGAGTCTCTAATCTTGCACTTATAGCGGCATTGTGCCATTTGTATTTAATTCCGATGTAATTTCAGTGTGTCATCGTCAATGTGTATGTCTAAGGAATACATTGAACCTGCAGTGGTGTATCGGAAACTAATACTGGTCTCACAGGGAATGCTCAAAGCACCGACTGTAAGAAGAGTCTCTATTCTTGTACTTATTGCGGCATTGTGCCTTTTGTATTTAGTTCCGATTCGATTTCTGTGTTTCATCGTCAATGCGAAGGTCCAAGGAATACATTGAACCTGCAGTGGTGTATCGGAAACTAATACTGGTCTCACAGGAAAGGATCAAAGCACAGACTCTAAGAAGTCTTACTCATCTTGCCGTTAAGGCGGAATTGTTCCTTTTGTATTTAATTCCGATTTAATTTCAGTGTTTCATCGTCAATGAGTATGTCCAAGGAATACATTGAACCTGGAGTGGTGTATCGGAAACTAATACTGGTCTCACAGGGAAAGCTCAAAGCACCGACTGTAAGAAGAGTCTCTATTATTGCACTTATGGCGGCATTGTGCCTTTTTTATTTAATTCCGATGTAATTTCAGTGTTTCATCGTCAATGTGTATGTCTAAGTAATTCATTGAACCTGCAGTGGTGTATCGGAATCTAATACTGGTCTCACAGGGAATGCCCAAATCACCGACTGTAAGAAAAGTCTCTATTCTTGTACTTATTGCGGCATTGTGCATTTTGTATTTAGTTCCGATGCGATTTCTGTGTTTCATCGTCAGTGCGAAGGTCCAAGGAATACATTGAACCTGCAGTGGTGTATCGGAAACTAATACTGGTCTCACAGGAAAGGATCAAAACACAGACTCTAAGAAGTCTCTCTCATTTTTCAGTTAAGGCGGCATTGTTCCTTTTGTATTTAATTCCGATGTAAATTTAGTGTTTCATCGTCATTGAGTATGTCCAAGGAATACATTGAACCTGGAGTGGTGTATCGGAAACTAATAATGGTCTCACAGGGAATGCTCAAAGCACCGACTGTAAGAAGAGTCTCTATTCTTGTACGTAAGGCGGCATTGTGCCTTTTGTATTTAATTCCGATGCGATTTCTGTGTTTCATGGTCAATGAGTATGTCCAAGGATTACATTGAACTTGCAGTGGTGTATCAGAAACTAATACTGGTCTCACAGGGAATGCTCAAAGCATCGACTGTAAGAAGAGTCTCTATTCTTGTACTTAAGGGGGCATTGTGCCTTTTGTATTTAATTCCGATGCGATTTCTGTGTTTCATCGTCAATGTGTATGTCCAAGGACTACATTGAACCTGCAGTGGAATATCGGAAACTAATACTGGTCTCACAGGGAATGCTCAAAGCACCGACTGTAAGAAGAGCCTCTATTCTTGTACTTAAGGCGGCATTGTGCCTTTTGTATTTAATTCCGATGCGATTTCTGTGTTTCATCGTCAATGCGAAGGTCCAAGGAATACATTGAACCTGCAGTGGTGTATCGGAAACTAATACTGGTCTCACAGGAAAGGATCAAAGCACAGACTATAAGAAGTCTCACTCATCTTGCAGTTAAGGCGGCATTGTTCTTTTGTATTTAATTCCGATGTAATTTCAGTGTTTCATCGTTAATGAGTATGTCCAAGGAATACATTGAACCTGGAGTGGTGTATCGGAAACTAATACTGGTCTCGCAGGGAATGCTCAAAGCTCCGACTGTAAGAAGAGTCTCTATTCTTGTACGAAAGGCGGCATTGTGCCTTTTGTATTTAATTCCGATGCGATTTCTGTGTTTCATCGTCAATGTGAAGGTACAAGGAATACATTGAACCTGCAGTGGTGTGTCGGAAACTAATACTAGTCTCACAGGGAATGCTCAAATCACCGACTGTAAGAGGAGTCTCCATTCTTGCACTTATGGCGGCATTGTGCCATTTGTATTTAATTCAGATGTAATTTCAGTGTTTCATCTTCAATGTGTATATCTAAGTATTACATTGAACCTGCAATGGTGTATCGGAAACTAATACTGGTCTCACAGGGAAAGCTCAAAGCACCGACTGTAAGAAGAGTCTCTATTCTTGCACTTATGGCGGCATTGTGCCTTGTTAATTTAATTCCGATGTAATTTCAGTGTTTCATCGTCAATGTGTATGTCTAAGGAATTCATTGTACCTGCAGTGGTGTATCGGAAACTAATACTGGTCTCACAGGGAATGCTCAAAGCACCGACTGTAAGAAGAGTCTCTATTCTTGTACTTATTGCGGCATTGTGCCTTTTGTATTTAGTTCCGATTCGATTTCTGTGTTTCATCGTCAATGCGAAGGTCCAAGGAATTATTTGAACCTGCAGTGGTGTATCGGAAACTAATACTGATCTCACAGGAAAGGATCAAAGCACAGACTCTTTGAAGTCTTACTCATATTGCCGTTATGGCGGCATTGTGCCTTTTGTATTTAATTCCGATGTAATTTCAGTGTTTCATCGTCAATGTGTATGTCTAAGGAATTCATTGAACCTGCAGTGGTGTATCGGAAACTAATACTGGTCTCACAGGGAATGCTCAAAGCACCGACTGTAAGAAGAGTCTCTATTCTTGTACTTTTTGCGGCATTGTGCATTTTGTATTTAGTTCCGATGCGATTTCTGTGTTTCATCATCAATGCGAAGGTCCAAGGAATACATTGAACCTGCAGTGGTGTATCGGAAACTAATACTGGTCTCACAGGAAAGGATCAAAGCACAGACTCTAAGAAGTCTCTCTCATCTTGCAGTTAATGCGGCATTGTTCCTTTTGTATTTAATTCCGATGTAATTTCAGTGTTTCATCGTCATTGAGTATGTCCAAGGAATACATTGAACCTGGAGTGGTATATCGGAAACTAATACTGGTCTCACAGGGAATGCTCAAAGCACCGACTGTAAGAAGAGTCTCTATTCTTGTACTTAAGGCGGCATTGAGCATTTTGTATTGAATTCCGATGCGATTTCTGTGTTTCATCGTCAACTTGAAGGTCCAAGGAGTACATTGTACCTGCAGTGGTGTATCGGAAACTAATACTGGCCTCACAGGGAATGCTCAAAGCACCGACTGTAATAAGAGTCTCTATTCATGCACTTATGGCGTCATTGTGCCTTTTGTATTAAATTCCGATGTAATTTCAGTGTTTCATCGTCAATGTGTATGTCTAAGGAATACATTGAACCTGCAGTGGTGTATCGGAAACTAAAACTGTTCTCACAGGGAATGCTCAAAGCACCGACTGTAAGAAGAGTCTCTATTCTTGTACGTAAGGCGGCATTGTGCCATTTGTATTTAATTCCGATGCGATTTCTGTGTTTCATCGTCAATTCGTATGACCAAGGAATACATTGAACCTGCAGTGGTATATCGGAAACTAATACTGGTCTCACAGGGAATGCTCAAAGCACCGACTGTAGGAAGAGTCTCTATTCTTGTACTTAAGGCGGCATTGTGCCTTTTGCATTTTATTCCGATGCGATTTCTGTGTTTCATCGTCAATGCGAATGTCCAAGGAATACATTGAAACTGCAGTGGTGTATCGGAAACTAATACTGGTCTCACAGGGAATGCTCAAAGCACCGACTGTAAGAAGAGTCTCTATTCTTGTACTTTTTGCGGCATTGTGCATTTTGTATTTAGTTCCGATGCGATTTCTGTGTTTCATCGTCAATGCGAAGGTCCAAGGAATACATTGAACCTGCAGTGGTGTATCGGAAACTAATACTGGTCTCACAGGAAAGGATCAAAGCACAGACTCTAAGAAGTCTCACTCATCTTGCAGTTAAGGCGGCATTGTTCCTTTTGTATTAATTCCGATGTAATTTCAGTGTTTCATCGTCAATGAGTATGTCCAAGGAATACATTGAACCTGGAGTGGTGTGTCGGAAACTAATACTGGTCTCACAGGGAACGCTCAAAGCACCGACTGTAAGAAGAGTCTCTATTCTTGTACGGGAGGCGGCATTGTGCCTTTTGTATTTAATTCCGATGCGATTTCTGTGTTTCATCGTCAATGTGTATGTCCAAGGAATATATTGAACCTGCAGTGGTGTATCAGAAACTAATAGTTGTCTCTCAGGGAATGCTCAAACCACCGACTGTAAGAAGAGTCTCTATTCTTGTACTTAAGGCGGCATTATGTCTTTTGTATTTAATTCCGATGCGATTTCTGTGTTTCGTCGTCAATGTGGAGGTACGCGGAATACATTGTACCTGCAGTGGTGTATCGGAAACTAATACTGGTCTCACAGGGAATGCTCAAAGCACCGACTGTAAGAGGAGTCTCTATTCTTGCACTTATGGCGGCATTGTGCCATTTGTATTTAATTCCGATGTAATTTCAGTGTGTCATCGTCAATGTGTATGTCTAAGGAATACATTGAACCTGCAGTGGTGTATCGGAAACTAATACTGGTCTCACAGGGAATGCTCAAAGCACCGACTGTAAGAAGAGTCTCTATTCTTGTACTTATTGCGGCATTGTGCCTTTTGTATTTAGTTCCGATTCGATTTCTGTGTTTCATCGTCAATGCGAAGGTCCAAGGAATACATTGAACTTGCAGTGGTGTATCGGAAACTAATACTGGTCTCACAGGAAAGGATGAAAGCACAGACTCTAAGAAGTCTTACTCATCTTGCCGTTAAGGCGGCATTGTTCTTTTGTATTTAATTCCGATGTAATTTCAGTGTTTCATCGTCAATGAGTATGCCCTAGGAATACATTGAACCTGGAGTGGTGTATCGGAAACTAATACTGGTCTCACAGGGAAAGCTCAAAGCACCGACTGTAAGTAGAGTCTCTATTCTTGCACTTATGGCGGCATTGTGCCTTTTTTATTTAATTCCGATGTAATATCAGTGTTTCATCGTCAATGTGTATGTCTAAGGAATTCATTGAACCTGCAGTGGTGTATCGGAAACTAATACTGGTCTCACAGGAAAATCTCAAAGCACCGACTGTAAGAAGAGTCTCTATTCTTGTACTTAAGGCGGCATTGTGCCTTTTGTATTTTATTCCGATGCGATTTCTGTGTTTCATCGTCAATGTGTATGTCTAAGGAATACATTGAACCTGCAGTGGTGTATCGGAAACTAATACTGGTCTCACAGGGAATGCTCAAAGCACCGACTGTAAGACGGGTCTCTATTCTGGCACTTATGGCGGCATTGTGCCTTTTGTGTTTAATTCCGATGCGATTTCTGTGTTTCATTGTCAATGTGTATGTCCAAGGAATACATTGAACCTGCAGTGGTGTATCGGAAACCAATACTGGTCTCAAAGGGAATGCTCAAAGCACCGACTGTAAGAAGAGTCTCTATTCTTGTACTTAAGGCGGCATTGTGCATTTTGTATTTAATTCCGATGCAATTTCTGTGTTTCATCGTCAATGTGTATGTCTATGGAATACATTGAACCTGCAGCGGCATTTGGATGCTGATACTGGTCTCACAGGAATGGATCAAAGCACAGACTCTAAGAAGTCTCACTCTTCTTGCACTTAAGGCGGCATTGTGCCTTTTTTATTTAATTCCGATGCGATTTCTGTGTTTGATAGTCAATGTGAAGGTCGATGGAATACATTGATCCTGCAGTGGTGAATCGGAATCTAATACTGGTCTCACAGGAAAGGAACAAAGCACAGACTCAAAGACGTCTCACTTTTCTCGTACTTAAGGCGGCATTGTGCCTTTTGTATTTAATTCCGATGTAATTTCAGTGTGTCATCGTCAATGTGTATGTCTAAGGAATACATTGAACCTGCAGTGGTGTATCGGAAATTAATACTGGTCTCACAGGGAATGCTCAAAGCACCGACTGTAAGAAGAGACTTTTTCATGCACTTAAGGCGGCATTGTGCCTTTTGTATTTAATTCCGATGCCATATCTGTGTTTCATCGTCAATGTGTATGTCCAAGGAATACATTGAACGTGCAGTGGTGTATCAGAAACTAATACTGGTCACAAAGGGAACGCTCAAAGCACCGACTGTAAGAAGAGTCTCTATTCTTGAACTTAAGGCGGCATTGTGTGTTTTGTATTTAATTCCCATGTAATTTCAGTGTTTCATCGTCAATGAGTATGTCCAAGGAATACATTGAACCTGCAGTGGTGTATCGCAAGCTAATACTGGTCTCACGGGGAATGCTCAAAGCACCGACTGTAAGCAGAGCTCTATTCTTGTACTTAAGGCGGCATTGTGCCGTTTGTATTTTATTCTGATGCGAATCCTGTGTTTCATCGTCAATGTGAAGGTCCAAGGAATACACTGAACCTGCTATGGTGTATCGGAAACTAATACTGGTCTCACAGGGAATGCTCAAAGCACCGACTGTAAGAAGTGTTACTCTTCTTGCACTTAAGGCGGTATTGTGCCTTTTGTATTTAATTCCGATGCGATTTCAATGTTTCATTGTCAATTTGAAAGTCCGTGGAATACATTGAACCTGCAGTTCTGTATCGGAAACTAATACTGGTCTCACAGGAAAGGATCAAAGCACAGACTCTAAGAAGTCTCACTCTTCTTGCACTTAAGGTGGCATTGTCCTTTTGTATTTATTTACGACGTAATTTCTGTGTTTCATCGTCAATGTGTATGTCCAAGGAATACATTGAACCTGCAGTGGTGTATCCGAAACTAATACTGGTCCAGCAGGGAATGCTCTAAGCAACGACTGTAAGAGGAATCTCTACTCTTGCACTTAAGGCGGCATTGTGCCTTTTGTATTTAATTCCGATGTAATATCAGTGTTTCATCGTCAATGTGTATGTCCAAGGAATACATTGAACCTGCAGTGGTGTATCGGACTCTAATACTGGTCTCACAGGGAATGCTCAAATCACCGACTGTAAGAAGAGTCTCTATTGTTGTACTTAAGGCTTAATTGCGACTTTTGTATTTAATTCCGATACGATTTCTGTGTTTCATCGTCAATGTGAAGGTCCGAGGTATACATTGAATCTGCAGTGGTGTAACGGAAACTAAAACTGGTCTCTCAGGAAAGCATCAAAGCACAGACTCTAAGAAGACTCACCCTTCTTGCACCTAGGGCGGCATTGTGCCTTTTGTATTTAATTCCGATGTAATATCAGTGTTTCATCGTCAATGTGTATGTCCAAGGAATACATTGTACCTGCAGTGGTGTATCTGAAACTAATACTGGTCTCACAGGAAAGGATCAAAGCACAGATTTTAAGAAGAGTCACTCTTCTTGCACTTAGTGCGGAATTAATTTCAGTGTTTCATTGTCAATGTGTATGTCCAAGGAATACATTGAACCTGCAGTGGTATCGGAAACTAATACTGATCTCACAGGGAATGCTCAAATCACCGACTGTAAGAAGGGTCTCTATTCTTGTACTTAACGCGGCATTGTGCCTTTTGTATTTAATTCCGATGTAATTTCAGTGTTTCATCGTCAATGTGTATGTCCAAGGAATACATTTAACCTGGAGTGGTGTGTCGGGAACTAATACTGGTCTCACTGGGAATGCACAAAGCACCGACTGTAAGAAGGGTAGCTATACTTGTACTTATTTCATTGTCTCACAGTGAATGCTCAAAACGCTGACTGTAAGACTGTAAGAAGGGTCGCTATTCTTGTACTTAAGTCGGCATTGTGCCTTTTGTATTTAATTCCGATGCGATTTCTGTGTTTCATCGTCAAGGTGTATGTCCATGGGATACATTGAACCTGCAGTGGTGTATCGGAAACTAATACTGGTCTCAAAGGGAATGCTCAAAGCACCGACTGTAAGAAGAGTCTCTATTCTTGTACTTAAGGCAGCATTGTGCCTTTTGTATTTAATTCCGATGTGATTTCTGTGTTTCATCGTCAATGTGATGGTCCAAGGAATACATTAAACCTGCAGTGGTGTATCGGAAACTAATACTGGTCTCACAGGAAAGGATCAGAGCACAGACTCTAAGAAGTCTCACTCTTCTTTCACTTAAGGCGGCATTGTGCCTTTTGTATAAAATGCCGATGTAATTTCGGTGTTTCATCGTCAATGTGTATATCGAAGGAGTACATTGAACCTGCAGTGGTGTATCGGAAACTAATACTGGTCTCACAGGGAATGCTCAAAGCACCGACTGTAAGAAGTGTTACTCTTCTTGCACTTAAGGCGGTATTGTGCCTTTTTTATTTAATTCCGATGCGATTTCAGTGTTTCATTGTCAATTTGAAAGTCCGTGGAATACATTGAACCTGCAGTTCTGTATCGGAAACTAATACTGGTCTCACAGGAAAGGATCAAAGCACAGACTCTAAGAAGTCTCACTCTTCTTGCACTTAAGGTGGCATTGTCATTTTGTATTTATTTACGACGTAATTTCTGTGTTTCATCGTCAATGTGTATGTCCAAGGAATACATTGAACCTGCAGTGGTGTATCCGAAACTAATACTGGTCCAGCAGGGAATGCTCTAAGCAACGACTGTAAGAGGAATCTCTACTCTTGCACTTAAGGCGGCATTGTCCCTTTTGTATTTAATTCCGATGTAATATCAGTGTTTCATCGTCAATGTGTATGTCCAAGGAATACATTGAACCTGCAGTGGTGTATCGGACTCTAATACTGGTCTCACAGGGAATGCTCAAATCACCGACTGTAAGAAGAGTCTCTATTGTTGTACTTAAGGCTTAATTGCGACTTTTGTATTTAATTCCGATACGATTTCTGTGTTTCATCGTCAATGTGAAGGTCCGAGGAATACATTGAATCTGCAGTGGTGTAACGGAAACTAAAACTGGTCTCTCAGGAAAGCATCAAAGCACAGACTCTAAGAAGACTCACCCTTCTTGCACCTAGGGAGGCATTGTGCCTTTTGTATTTAATTCCGATGTAATATCAGTGTTTCATCGTCAATGTGTATGTCCAAGGAATACATTGTACCTGCAGTGGTGTATCGGAAACTAATACTGGTCTCACAGGAAAGGATCAAAGCACAGATTTTAAGAAGAGTCACTCTTCTTGCACTTAGGGCGGAATTAATTTCAGTGTTTCATTGTCAATGTGTATGTCCAAGGAATACATTGAACCTGCAGTGGTATCGGAAACTAATACTGATCTCACAGGGAATGCTCAAAGCACCGACTGTAAGAAGGGTCTCTATTCTTGTACTTAACGCGGCATTGTGCCTTTTGTATTTAATTCCGATGTAATTTCAGTGTTTCATCGTCAATGTGTATGTCCAAGGAATACATTGAACCTGTGGTGGTGTGTCGGGAACTAATACTGGTCTCACTGGGAATGCACAAAGCACCGACTGTAAGAAGGGTAGCTATACTTGTACTTATTTCATTGTCTCACAGTGAATGCTCAAAACGCTGACTGTAAGACTGTAAGAAGGGTCTCTATTCTTGTACTTAAGTCGGCATTGTGCCTTTTGTATTTAATTCCGATGCGATTTCTGTGTTTCATCGTCAAGGTGTATGTCCAAGAAATACATTCAACCTAAAGTAGCGTATCGGAAGCTAATTCTGGTCTCACAGGAATGGAACAAACACAGACTCTAAGAAGTCTCACTCTTCTTTCACTTAAGGCGGCATTGTGCCTTTTGTATAAAATGCCGATGTAATTTCGGTGTTTCATCGTCAATGTGTATATCGAAGGAGTACATTGAACCTGCAGTGGTGTATCGGAAACTAATACTGGTCTCACAGGGAATGCTCAAAGCACCGACTGTAAGGAGAGACTTTATTCTTGTACTTAAGGCGGAATTGTGCCTTTTGTATTTAATTCCAATGCGATATCTGTGTTTCATCGTCAATGTGTATGTCCAAGGTATGCATTGAACGTGCAGTTGTGTATCAGAAACTAATACTGGTCACAAAGGGAATGCTCAAAGCACCGACTGTAAGAAGAGTCTCTATTCTTGTACATAAGGCGGCATTGTGCCCTTTGTATTTAATTCCGATGCGATTTCTGTGTTTCATCGTCAATGTGTATGTCCAAGAAATACATTCAACCTAAAGTAGCGTATCGGAAGCTAATTCTGGTCTCACAGGAATGGAACAAACACAGACTCTAAGAAGTCTCACTCTTCTTGTACTTAAGGCGGCATTGTGCGTTTTGTATTTAATTCCGATGTAATTTCAGTGTTTCATCGACAATGTGTATGTCCAAGGAATACATTGAACTTGCAGTGGTGTATCGCAAGCTAATACTGGTCTCACGGGGAATGCTCAAAGCACCGACTGTAAGAAGAGTCTCTATTCTTGTACTTAAGGCGGCATTGTGCCTTTTGCATTTTATTCCGATGCGATTTCTGTGTTTCATCGTCAATGCGAAGGTCCAAGGAATACATTGAAACTGCAGTGGTGTATCGGAAACTAATACTGGTCTCACAGGGAATGCTCAAAGCACCGACTGTAAGAAGAGTCTCTATTCTTGTACTTTTTGCGACATTGTGCATTTTGTATTTAGTTCCGAAGCGATTTCTGTGTTTCATCGTCAATGCGAAGGTCCAAGGAATACATTGAACCTGCAGTGGTGTATCGGAAACTAATACTGGTCTCACAGGAAAGGATCAAAGCACAGACTCTAAGAAGTCTCACTCATCTTGCAGTTAAGGCGGCATTGTTCCTTTTGTATTTAATTCCGATGTAATTTCAGTGTTTCATCGTCAATGAGTATGTCCAAGGAATACATTGAACCTGGAGTGGTGTATCGGAAACTAATACTGGTCTCACAGGGAATGCTCAGAGCACCGACTGTAAGAAGTGTCTCTATTCTTGTACGGGAGGCGGCATTGTGCCTTTTGTATTTAATTCCGATGCGATTTCTGTGTTTCATCGTCAATGTGTATGTCCAAGGAATATATTGAACCTGCAGTGGTGTATCAGAAACTAATAGTTGTCTCTCAGGGAATGCTCAAACCACCGACTGTAAGAACAGTCTCTAGTCTTGTACTTAAGGCGGCATTATGTCTTTTGTATTTAATTCCGATGCGATTTCTGTGTTTCATCGTCAATGTGGAGGTACACGGAATACATTGTACCTGCAGTGATGTATCGGAAACTAATACTGGTCTCACAGGGAATGCTCAAAGCACCGACTGTAAGAGGAGTCTCTATTCTTGCACTTATGGCGGCATTGTGCCATTTGTATTTAATTCCGATGTAATTTCAGTGTGTCATCGTCAATGTGTATGTCTAAGGAATACAATGAACCTGCAGTGGTGTATCGGAAACTAATACTGGTCTCACAGGGAATGCTCAAGGCACCGACTGTAAGAAGAGTCTCTATTCTTGTACTTATTGCGGCATTGTGCCTTTTGTATTTAGTTCCGATTCGATTTCTGTGTTTCATCGTCAATGCGAAGGTCCAAGGAATACATTGAGCTTGGAGTGGTGTATCGGAAACTAATACTGGTCTCACAGGAAAGGCTGAAAGCACAGACTCTAAGAAGTCTTACTCATCTTGCCGTTAAGGCGGCATTGTTCCTTTTGTATTTAATTCCGATGTAATTTCACTGTTTCATCGTCAATGAGTATGCCCAAGGAATACATTGAACCTGGAGTGGTGTATCGGAAACTAATACTGGACTCACAGGGAAAGCTCAAAGCACCGACTGTAAGTAGAGTCTCTATTCTTGCACTTATGTCGGCATTGTGCCTTTTTTATTTAATTCCGATGTAATATCAGTGTTTCATCGTCAATGTGTATGTCTAAGGAATTCATTGAACCTGCAGTGGTGTATCGGAAACTAATACTGGTCTCACAGGAATATCTCAAAGCACCGACTGTAAGAAGAGTATCTATTCTTGTACTTAAGGCGGCATTGTGCCTTTTGTATTTTATTCCGATGCGATTTCTGTGTTTCATCGTCAATGTGTATGTCTAAGGAATACATTGAACCTGCAGTGGTGTATCGGAAACTAATACTGGTCTCACAGGGAATGCTCAAAGCACCGACTGTAAGACGGGTCTCTATTCTGGCACTTATGGCAGCATTGTGCCTTTTGTGTTTAATTCCGATGCGATTTCTGTGTTTCATTGTCAATGTGTATGTCCAAGGAATACATTGAACCTGCAGTGGTGTATCGGAAACCAATACTGGTCTCAAAGGGAATGCTCAAAGCACCGACTGTAAGAAGAGTCTCTATTCTTGTACTTAAGGCGGCATTGTGCATTTTGTATTTAATTCCGATGCAATTTCTGTGTTTCATCGTCAATGAGTATGTCTATGGAATACATTGAACATGCAGAGGTGTATCGGAAACTAATACTGGGGTCACAGGGAATGCTCAAAGCGCCGACTGTAAGATGAGTCTCAATTCTTGTACGTAAGGCGGCATTGTGCCTTTTGTATTTAATTCCGATGTGACTTCTGTGTTTCATCGCCAATGTCAAGGTCCAAGGAATACATTGAACCTGCAGTGGTGAATCGGAAACTAATACTGGTCTCACAGGAAAGGATCAAATTACAGACTCAAAGAAGTCTCACTTTTCTTGTACTTAAGGCGGAATTGTGCCTTTTGTATTTAATTCCGTTGTAATTTCAGTGTTTCATCGTCAATGTGTAAGTCTAAGGAATACATTGAACCTGCAGTGGCGCAACGGAAACTAATACTGGTCTCACAGGGAATGCTCAAAGCACCGACTTTAAGAAGAGACTTTATTCTTGAACTGAAGGCGGCATTGTGCCTTTTGTATTTAATTCCGTTGCGTTTCTGTATTTCATCGTCAATGTGTAGGTCCAAGGAATACATTGAACCTGCAGCGGCGTTTGGTTGCTGATACTGGTCTCACAGGAATGGATCAAAGCACAGACTCTAAGAAGTCTCACTCTTCTTGCACTTAAGGCGGCATTGTGCCTTTTTTATTTAATTCCGATGCGATTTCAGTGTTTCGTTGTCAATTTGAAAGTCCGTGGAATACATTGAACCTGCAGTTCTGTATCGGAAACTAATACTGGTCTCACAGGAAAGGATCAAAGCACAGACTCTAAGAAGTCTCACTCTTCTTGCACTTAAGGTGGCATTGTCCTTTTGTATTTATTTACGACGTAATTTCTGTGTTTCATCGTCAATGTGTATGTCCAAGGAATACATTGAACCTGCAGTGGTGTATCCGAAACTAATACTGGTCCAGCAGGGAATGCTCTAAGCAACGACTGTAAGAGGAATCTCTACTCTTGCACTTAAGGCGGCATTGTGCCTTTTGTATTTAATTCCGATGTAATATCAGTGTTTCATCGTCAATGTGTATGTCCAAGGAATACATTGTACCTGCAGTGGTGTATCGGAAACTAATACTGGTCTCACAGGAAAGGATCAAAGCACAGATTTTAAGAAGAGTCACTCTTCTTGCACTTAGGGCGGAATTAATTTCAGTGTTTCATTGTCAATGCGTATGTCCAAGGAATACATTGAACCTGCAGTGGTATCGGAAACTAATACTGATCTCACAGGGAATGCTCAAAGCACCGACTGTAAGAAGGGTCTCAATTCTTGTACTTAACGCGGCATTGTGCCTTTTGCATTTAATTCCGATGTAATTTCAGTGTTTCATCGTCAATGTGTATGTCCATGGAATACATTGAACCTGGAGTGGTGTGTCGGGAACTAATACTGGTCTCACTGGGAATGCACAAAGCACCGACTGTAAGAAGGGTAGCTATACTTGTACTTATTTCATTGTCTCACAGTGAATGCTCAAAACGCTGACAGTAAGACTGTAAGAAGGGTCTCTATTCTTGTACTTAAGTCGGCATTGTGCCTTTTGTATTTAATTCCGATGCGATTTCTGTGTTTCATCGTCAAGGTGTATGTCCAAGGGATACATTGAACCTGCAGTGGTGTATCGGAAACTAATACTGGTCTCAAAGGGAATGCTCAAAGCACCGACTGTAAGAAGAGTCTCTATTCTTGTACTTAAGGCGGCATTGTGCCTTTTGTATTTAATTCCGATGTGATTTCTGTGTTTCATCGTCAATGTGATGGTCCAAGGAATACATTAAACCTGCAGTGGTGTATCGGAAACTAATACTGGACTCACAGGAAAGGATCAAAGCACAGACTCTAAGAAGTCTCACTCTTCTTGCACTTAAGGCGGCATTGTGCCTTTTGTATTTAATTCCGATGTAATTTCAGTTTTTTCATCGACAATTTGTATGTCGAAGAAATACATTGAACCTGCAGTGGTGTATCGGAAACTAATACTGGCCTCACATAGAATGCTCATAGCACCGACTGTAAGAAGAGTGTCTATTATTGTACATAAGACGGCATTGTGATTTTTGTATTTAATTCCGATGCGATTTCTGTGTTTCATCGTCAATGTGATGGTCCAAGGAATACATTGACCCTGTAGTGGTGTATCGGAAACTAATACTGGTCTCACAGCAAAGGATCAAAGCACAGACTTTAAGAAGTCTCACTCTTCTTGCACTCAAGGCGGCATTGTGCCTTTTGTATCTAATTCCGATCTAATTTCAGTGTTTTTTCCTCAATGTGTGTGTCGAAGGTATACATTGAACCTGTAGTGGTGTATCGGAAACTAATACTGGTCTCACAGCAAAGGATCAAAGCACAGACTTTAAGAAGTCTCACTCTTCTTGCACTCAAGGCGGCATTGTGCCTTTTGTATCTAATTCCGATCTAATTTCAGTGTTTTTTCCTCAATGTGTGTGTCGAAGGTATACATTGAACCTGTAGTGGTGTATCGGAAACTAATACTGGTCTCACAGGGAATGCTCAAAGCACCGACTGTAAGAAGAGTCTCTATTCTTGTACTTAAGGCGGCATTGTGCCTTTTGTATTTATTTCCGAGGCGATTTCGGTGTTTCATCGTCAATGTGAAGGTCGAAGGAATACATTGACCCTGTAGTGGTGTATCGGAAACTAATACTGGTCTCACAGGAAAGGATCAAAGCACAGATTTTAAGAAGTTTCACTCTTCTTGCACTTAAGGCGGATTTAATTTCAGTGATTCATTGTCAATGTGTATGTCCAAGGAATACATTGAACCTGTAGTGGTATCGGAAACTAATACTGATCTCACAGGGAATGCTCATAGCACCGACTGTAAGAAGAGTCTCTATTCTTGTACTTAAGGCGGCATTGTGCCTTTTGTATTTAATTCCGATGCGATTTCTGTGTTTCATCGTTAACGTGAAGGTCCAATGAATACATTGAGCCTGCAGTGGTGTATCGGAAACTAATACTGGTCTCTCAGGGAATGCTCAAAGCGTCGACTGTAAGAAGAGTCTCTATTCTTGTAGTTAAGGCGGCATTGTACATTTTTTATTTCATTCCGATACCATTTCTGTGTTTCATAGTCAATGTGATGGTCCAAGGAATACACGGAACCTGCAGTGTTGTATCGGAAACTAATAATGGTCTCACAGGGAATGCTCTAAGCACCGACTGTAAGCAGAGTCTTTATTCTTGTACTTAAGGCGGCATTTTGCCTTTTGTATTTAATTCCGATGCGATTTCGGTGTTTCATCGTCATTGTGAAGGTCCAAGGAATACATTGAACCTGCAGTGCTGTATCGGAAACTAATACTGATCTCACAGGAAAGGATCAAAGCACAGACTCTAAGAAGTCTCACTCTTCTTGCACTTAAGGCGGCATTGTGCCTTTTGTATTTAATTCCGATGTAACTTCAGTTTTCCATCGTCAATGTGTATGTCCAAGAAATACATTGAACCTGCAGTGGTGTATCGGAAACTAATACTGGTCTCACATAGAATGCTCATAGCACCGACTGTAAGAAGAGTCTCTATTCTTGTACATAAGACGGCATTGTGATTTTTGTATTTAATTCCGATGCAATTTCTGTGTTTCATCGTCAATGTGATGTTCCAGGGAATACATTGAACTTGCAGTGGTGTATAGGAAGCTAATACTGGTCTCACAGGGTATGTCCAAAGCACCGACTGTAGGAAGAGTCTCTATTCTTGTACTTAAGGCGGCATTGTGCCTTTTGTATTTAATTCCGATGCGATTTCTGTGTTTCATCGTCAATATGAAGGTCCAAGGAATGCATAGAACCTGCAGTGGTATCACAAGCTAATACTGGTCTCACAGGGAATGCTCAAAGCACCGACTGTAAGACGAGTCCCTATTCTTGTACTTAAGGCGGCATTGTACATTTTTTATTTAATTTCGATGCCATTTCTGTGTTTCATCGTCAATGTGAAGGTCCAAGGTATACATTGGATCTGCTGTGGTTTATCGGTAACTGATACTGGTCTCACAGGAAAGGATGAAAGCACAGACTCTAAGAAGACTCACTCTTCTTGCACGTAAGTCGGCATTGTGCCTTTTGTATTTAATTCCGATGTAATTTCAATGTTTCATCGTTAATGTGTATGTCCAAGGAATACATTGTATCTGCAGTGGTATCGGAAACTAATACTGATCTCACAGGGAATGCTCAAAGCACCGACTGTAAGAAGAGTCTCTATTCTTGTACTTAAGGCGGCATTGTGCCTTTTGTATTTAATTCCGATGCGATTTCTGTGTTTCATCGTTAACGTGAAGGTCCAAAAAATACATTGAGCCTGCAGTGGTGTATCGGAAACTAATACTGGTCTCTCAGGGAATGCTCAAAGCACCGACTGCAAGAAGAGTCTTTACTCTTGTACTTAAGGCGGCATTGTGAATTTTGTGTTTAATTCCGATGCGATTTCTGTGTTTCATCGTCAATGTGTATGTCCAAGGAATACATTGAACCTACAGTGGTGTATCGGAAATTCATACTGGTCTCACACGGAATGCTCAAAGCCCGACTGTAAGAAGAGTCTCTATTCATGTACTTAAGGCGGCATTGTACCTTTTGTCTTTAATTACGATGTAATTTCAGTGTTTCATCGTCAATATGTATGTCCAAGGAATACATTGAACCTGCAGTGGTGTATCGGAAACTAATACTGGTCTCACAGGGTATGCTCAAAGCACCGACTGTAAGAAGAGTCTCTATTCTTGTACTTAAGGTGGCATTGTGCCTTTTGTATTTAATTCCGATGCGATTTCGGTGTTTCATCGTCAATGTGAAGGTCCAAGGAATACATTGACACTTTAGTGGTGTATCGGAAACTAATACTGGTCTCACAGGAAAGGATCAAAGCACAGATTGTAAGAAGTTTCACTCTTCTTGCACTTAAGGTGGATTTAATTTCAGTGTTTCATTGTCAATGTGTATGTCTAAGGAATACATTGAACCTGCAGTGGTATCGGAAACTAATACTGTTCTCACAGGGAATGCTCAAAGCACCGACTGTAAGAAGAGCCTCTATTCTTGTACTTAAGGCGGCATTGTGCCTTTTGTATTTAATTCCGATGCGATTTCTTTGTTTCATCGTCAATGTGACGGTCCAAGGGATACATTGAACCTGCAGTGGTGTATCGGAAATTTATACTGGTCTCACACGGAATGCTCAAAGCCCGACAGTAAGAAGAGTCTCTATTCATGTACTTAAGGCGGCATTGTACCTTTTGTCTTTAATTACGATGTAATTTCAGTGTTTCATCGTCAATATGTATGTCCAAGGAATACATTGAACCAGCAGTGGTGTATCGGAAACTAATACTGGTCTCACAGGGTATGATCAATGCACCGACTGTAAGAAGAGTCTCTATTCTTTTACGTAAGGCGTCATTGTGCCTTTTGTATTTAATTCCGATACGATTTCTGTGCTTCGTCGTCAATGTGAAGGTCCAAGGAATACATTGAACCTGAAGTGGTGTATCGGAATCTAATATCGGTCTCACAGGAAAGGATCAAAGCACAGACTCTAAGAAGACTCACTCTTCTGGCACTTAAGGCGGCATTGTGCCGATTATATTTAATAGCGATGTAATTTCGGTGTTTCATCGTCAATGAGTATGTCCAAGGAATACATTGAACCTGCTGTGGTGTATCGGAAACTAATACTGGTCTCACAGGGAATGCTCAAAGCACAGACTGTAAGAAGAGCCTCTGTTCTGGTACTTAAGGCGGCACTGTGCCTTTTGTATTTAATTCCGATGCTATTACTGTGATTTATCGTCAATGTGAAGTTCCAAGGAATACATTGAACATGCTGTGGTGTATCGGAAACTAATACTGGTCTCACAGGAAAGGATCAAAGCACAGACTCTAAGAAGTCTCACTCTTCTTGCACTTAAGGCTTCATTATGCCTTTTATATTTAATTCCGATGTAATTTAGGTGTTTTATCGTCAATGTGTATGTCCAAGGAATACATTGAACCTGCTGTGGTGTATCGGAAATTAATACTGGTCTCACACGGAATGCTCAAAGCACCGACTGTAAGAAAAGTCTCTACTTTTGTACTTAAGGCATCACTGTGCCTTTTGTATTTAATTCCGATGCTATTTCTGTGTTTTACCGTCAATGTGAAGGTCCAAGGAATACATTGACCCTTTAGTGGTGTATCGGAAAGTAATACTGGTCTCACAGGAAAGGATCAAAGCACAGATTTTAAGAAGTTTCACTCTTCTTGCACTTAAGGCGGATTTAATTTCAGTGTTTCATTGTCAATGTGTATGTCCAAGGAATACATTGAACCTGCAGTGGTATCGGAAACTAATACTGATCTCACAGGGAATGCTCAAAGCACCGACTGTAAGAAGTGTCTCTATTCTTGTACTTAAGGCGGCATTGTGCCTTTTGTATTTAGTTCCGATGCGATTTCTGTGTTTCATCGTCAATGTGTATGTCCAAGGAATACATTGAACCTGCAGTGGTGTATCGGAAATTAATACTGGTCTCACACGGAATGCTCAAAGCACCGACTTTAAGAAGAGTCTCTAGTCTTGTACTTAAGGCGGTATTGTGCCTTTTGTATTTAATTCCGATGCGATTTCTTTGTTTCATCGTCAATGTGAAGGTCCAAGGAATACATTGAACCTGCAGTGGTGTATCGGAAATTAATACTGGTCTCACACGGAATGCTCAAAGCACCGACTGTAAGAAGAGTCTCTATTCATGTACTTAAGGCGGCATTGTACCTTTTGTCTTTAATTACGATGTAATTTCAGTGTTTCATCGTCAATGTGTATGTCCAAGGAATACATTGAACCTGCAGTGGTGTATCGGAAACTATTACTGGTCTCACAGGGTATGCTCAAAGCACCGACTGTAAGAAGAGTCTCTATTCTTGTACTTAAGGCGGCATTGTGCCTTTTGTATTTAATTCCGATACGATTTCTGTGCTTCTTCGTCAATGTGAAGGTCCAAGGAATACATTGAACCTGAAGTGGTGTATCGGAATCTAATATCGGTCTCACAGGAAAGGATCAAAGCACAGACACTAAGAAGACTCACTCTTCTTGCACTTAAGGCGGCATTGTGCCGTTTATATTTAATTGCGATGGAATTTCGGTGTTTCATCGTCAATGTGTATGTCCAAGGAATACATTGAACCTGCTGTGGTGTATCGGAAACTAATACTGGTCTCACAGGGAATGCTCAAAGCACAGACTGGAAGAAGAGTCTCTATTCTGGTACTTAAGGCGGCACTGTGCCTTTTGTATTTAATTCCGATGCTATTACTGTGTTTTATCGTCAATGTGAAGTTCCAAGGAATACATTGAACCTGCTGTGGTGTATCGGAAGCTAATACTGGTCTCACAGGAAAGGATCAAAGCACAGACTCTAAGAAGTCTCACTCTTCTTGCACTTAAGGCTTCATTATGCCTTTTATATTTAATTCCGATGTAATTTAGGTGTTTCATCGTCAATGTGTATCTCCAAGGAATACATTGAACCTGCTGTGATGTATCGGAAACTAATACTGGTCTCACAGGGAATGCTCAAAGCACCGGCTGTAAGCAGAATCTTTATTCTTGTACTTAAGGCGGCATTGTGCCTTTTGTATTTAATTCCGATGAGATTTCTGTGTTTCATCGTCAATGTGTATGTCCAAGGTATATATTGAACCTGCTGTGGTGTATCGGAAACTAATACTGGTCTCACAGGGAATGCTCAAAGCACAGACTGTAAGAAGAGTCTCTATTCTGGTACTTAAGGCGACATTGTGCCTTTTGTATTTAATTCCGATGCGTTTTCTGTATTTCTTCGTCAATGTGAAGGTCCAAAGAATACATTGAACCTGCAGTGGTGTATCGGAAACTAATACTGGTCCACAGGGAATGCTCAAAGCACCGACTGAATGAAGAGTCTATTTTCTTGTATTTAAGGCGGCATAGTGCCTTTTGTATTTTATTCCGATGCTATTTCTGTGTTTCATCGTCAATGTGCAAGTCCAAGGAATACATTGAAACTGCAGTGGTGTTTCGGAAACTAATACTGGTCTCACAGGAAATGATCAAAGCACAGACTCTAAGAAGTCTCACTCTTCTTGCACTTAAGGCGGCATTGAGTCTTTTGTATTTAATTCCGATGTAATTTCAGTGTTTCATCGTCAATGTGTATGTCCAAGGAATACACTGACCCTGCAGTGGTGTATCGGAAACTAATACTGTTCTCACAGGGTATGCTCAAAGCACCAACTGTAAGAAGAGCCTCTATTCTTGTACTTAAGGCTTCATTGTGCAATTTGTATTTAATTGCGATGCGATTTCAGTGTTTCATCGCCAAAGTGTATGTCCAGTTAATACATTGATCCTGCAGTGCTGTATCGGAAACTAATATTGGTCTCACAGGAAAGGATCAAAGCACAGACTCTAAAAGTCTCATTTTTCTTGTACTAAAGGCGGCATTGAGTCTTTTGTATTTAATTCCGATTCGATTTCTGTGTTTCATCGTCAATGTGAAGGTCCGAGGAATACGCTGAACCTGCAATGGTGTATCGGAAACTAGTACTGGTCTCACAGGGAATGCTCAAAGCACCCACTGTAAGAAAAGTTTCTAATCTTGTACTTCAGGCGGCTTTATGCCTTTTGTATTTAATTCCGATGCAATTTCTGTGTTTCTTCGTCAATGTGAAGGTCCTAGGAATACATTGAACCTGCTGTGGTGTATCGGAAACTAATACTGGTCTCACAGGGAAAGCTCAAAGCACCGACTGCAAGCAGAATCTCTATTCTTGTACTTAAGTTGTCATTTTGCCTTTTGTATTTATTTCCGATGCGGTTTCAGTGTTTCATCGTCAATGTGTAAGTCCGAGGAATACATTGAACCTGCAATGCTGTACCGGAAACTAATACTGGTCTCACAGGAAAGGATCAAAGCACAGACTCTAAGAAGTATCACTTTTCTTGCCCATAAGGCGGCATTGTACCTTTTGTATTTAATTCCGATGTAATTTCAGTGTTCCATCGTCAATGTGAAGATCCAAGGAATACATTGAACCTGCAGTGGTGTATCAGAAACTAATACTGGTCTCATAGTGAATGCTCAAATCACCGACAGTAAGAAGAGTCTATTATTCTTGTACTTAAGGCGGCATTGTGCCTTAAGTATTTAATTCCGAATCGATTTCAGTATTTCAACGTCAATATGAAGGGCCAAGGAATACATTGAAAATGCAGTGGTGTATCGGAAACTAATACTGGTCTCACAGGAAAGGATAAAAGCACTGACCCTAAGAAGGCTCATTCTTCTTGTACTTAAGGCGGCATTGAGTCTTTTGTATTTAATTCCGATGTAATTTCAGTGTTTCATCGTCAATGTGTATTTCCAAGGAATACATTGAACCTGCAGTGGTGTATCGGTAACTAATTCTGGTCTCACAGGGAATGCTCAAAGCACCGACTGTAAGAACAGGCTCTATTCTTGTAGTTATGGTGGCATTGTGCCTTTTGAACTTAATTCCGATGTAATTTCAGTGTTCCATCGCCAATGTGTATGTCAAAGGTATACATTGAACCTGCAGTGGTGTATCGGAAACTAATACTGGTCTCACAGGGAATGCTCAAAGCACCGACTATAAGAAGAGTCTCTATTCTTGTACTTAAGTCTGCATTGTGCCTTATGTATTTAATTCCGATGCGATTTCTGTGTTTCATCGTCAATGTGATAGTCCAAGGAATACATTGAACCTGCAATTGGGTATCGGAAACTAATACTGGTCTCACAGGGAATGCTCAAATCACCGACTGTAAGAGGAGTCTATATTCTTGTACTTAAGGCGGCATTGTGCCTTTTGTATTTAATTCCGATTCGATTTCCGTATTTCATCGTCAATATGAAGGGCCAAAGAATACATTGAACCTGCAGTGGTGTATCGGAAACTAATACTGGTCTCACAGGAAAGGATAAAAGCACAGACTCTAAGAAGTCTCATTCTTTTTGTACTTAAGGCGGCATTGAGTCTTTTGTATTTAATTCCGATGTAATTTCAGTGTTTCATCGTCAATGTGTATGTCCAGTCAATTCATTGAACCTGCAGTGGTGTATCGGAAACTAATACTGGTCTCACAGGGAATGCTCAAAGCACCGACTGTACGAAGAGTCACTATTCTTGTACTTGAGGCGCCATTGTGCCTTTTGTATTTAATTCAGACGCGATTTCTCTTTTTCATCGTCAACGTGAAGATCCAAGGAATACATTGAACCAGCAGTGGTGTATCGGACACTAATACTGGTCTCACAGGGAATGCTCAAAGCACCGACATTAAGAAGAGTCTATATTCTTGTACCTAAGGCGGCATTGTGCCTTTTGTATTTAATTCCGATGCGATTTCTGTGTTTCATCGTCAATGTGAAGGTCCTAGGAATACATTGATCCTGCTTAAGTGTACCGGAAACTAATACTGGTCTCACAGGGAATGCTGAAAGCACCGACTGTAAGTAGAGTCTCTATTCTTGTATTTAAGACGGCATTGTGACTTTTCTATTTACTTCCGATGCGATTTCTGTGTTTCATCGTCAATGTGAAGGTCCAAGTAATACATTGAACCTGCAGTGGTGTATCGGAAACTAATACTGGTCTCACAGGGAATGCTCAAAGCACCGACTGTAAGAAGAGTCTCTATTCTTGTACTTAAGGCGACATTGTGCCTTTTGTATTTAATTCCGATGCGATTACTGTGTTTCATCGCCATTGTGAAGGTCCTAGGAATACATTGAACCTGCTGAGATGTATCGGAAACTAATACTGGTCTCACAGAGAATGCTCAAAGCACCAACTGTAAGAAGAGCCTCCATTCTTGTACCTATGACGACATTGTGCCCTTTGTATTTAATTCCGATGCGATTTCTGTGTTTCATCGTCAATGTGAAGGTCCTAGCAATACATTGAACCTGCTGAGGTGTATCGGAAACTAATACTGGTCTCACAGGGAGTGCTGAAAGCACCGACTGTAAGAAGAGTCTCTATTCTTGTACTTACGCGGCTGTTTGCCTTTTGTATTTCATTCCGATGCTATTTCTGTGTTTCATCGTCAATGTGAATGTCCAAGGAATACATTGAACCTGGAGTGGTGTATCGGAAACTAATACTGGTCTCACAGGGAATGCTCAAAGCACCGACTGTCAGAAGAGTCTCTATTCTTGTAATTAAGGCGACATTGTGCCTTTTTTTTTAATTCCGATGCGATTTCTGTGTTTCATCGTCAATGTGAAGTTTCTAGGAATACATTGAACCTGTAGTGGTGTATCGGAAACTAATACTGGACTCACAGGGAATGCTGAAAGCACCGACTGAAAGAAGAGTCTCTATTCTTGTACTTACGCGGCAGTTTGCCTTTTGTATTTCATTCCGATGCGATTTCTGTGTTTCATCGTCAATGTGAAGGTCCAAGGAATACATTGAACCTGCAGTGGTGTATCGGAAACTAATACTGGTCTCACAGGGAATGCTCAAAGCACCGACTGTAAGAAGAGTCTCTATTCTTGTACCTAAGGCGACATTGTGCCTTTTGTATTTAATTCCGATGCGATTTCTGTGTTTCATCGTCAATGTGAAGGTCCTAGGAAAACATTGAGCATGCTGAGGTGGATCGGAAACTATTACTGGTCTCACAGGGAATGCTGAAAGCACCGACTGTAGGAAGAGTTTCTATTCTTGTACTTAAGACGGCATTGTGCCTTTTGTATTTAATTCCGATGCGATTTCTGTGTTTCATCGTCAATGTGATTGTCCAAGGAATACATTGAACCTGCAGTGGTGTATCGGAAACTAATACTGGTCTCACAGGGAATGCTCAAAGCACCGACTGTAAGAAGAGTCCCTATTCTTGTACTTAAGGAGGCATTGTGCCTTTAGTATTTAATTCCGATGCAATGTCTGTGTTTCATCGTGAATGTGAAGGTCCTAGGAATACATTGAACCTGCTGTGGTGTATCGGAAACTAATACTGCTCTCACAGGGAATGCTCAAAGCACCGACTGTAAGAAGAGTCTCTATTCTTGTACTTAAGGCGGCATTGCGCCTTTTGAATTTAATCCCATGCGATATCTGTGTTTCATCGTCAATGTGAAGGTCCAAGGAATACATTGAACATGCAGTGGTGTGTCAGAAACTAATACTGGTCTCAAAGGGAATGCTCAAAGCACCGACTGTAAGAAGAGTCACTATTCTTGTACTTAAGGCGGCATTGCGGCTTTTGTATTTAATTCCGATGCGATTTCTGTGTTTCATCGTGAATGTGAAGGTCCAAGGAATATATTGAACCTGCAGTGGTGTATCGGAAACTAATACTGGTCTCACAGGGAATGCTCAAACCACCGACTGTAAGAAGAGTCTCTATTCTTGTACTAAAGGCGGCATTGCGCCTTTTGTATTTAATTCCGATGCGATTTCTGTGTTTCAACGTCCATGTGAAGGTCCAAGCAATACATTGAACATGCAGTGGTGTATCGGAAGCTAATACTGGTCTCACAGGGAATGCTCATAGCACCGACTGTAAGAGGAGTCTTTATTCTTGTACTTAAGACGGCATTGAGCCTTTTGTATTTAATTCCGATGCGATTTCTGTATTTCATCGTCAATGTGGAGGTCCAAGGAATACATTTAACCTGCAGTGGTGTATCGGAAACTAATACTGGTCTCACAGGGAATGCTCATAGCACCGACAGTAAGAAGGGTCTCTATTCTTGTACTTAAGGCGGGAATTGTGCCTTTTGAATTTAATTCCGATGCGATTTCTGTGTTTCATCGTCAATGTGAAGGTCCAAGGAATACATTGAACATGCAGTGGTGTATCGGAAACTAATACTGGTCTCACAGGGAATGCTCAAAGCACCGACTGTAAAAGAGTCTCTATTCTTGTACTTAAGGCGACATTGTGCTTTTTGTATTTAATTCCGATGCGATTTCTGTGTTTCATCGTTAATGTGAAGGTCCAAGGAATACATAAAACCTGGAGTGGTGTATCGGTAACTAATTCTGGTCTCACAGGGAATACTCAAAGCACCGAATGTAAGAAGAGACTCTATTCTTGTACTTAAGGCGACATTGTGCTTTTTGTATTTAATTCCGATTCGTTTTCTGTGTTTCATCGTCAATGTGAAGGTCCTAGGAATACATTGAACCTGCTGAGGTGTATCGGAAACTAATACTGGTCTCACAGAGAATGCTCAAAGCACCGACTGTAAGAAGAGCCTCCATTCTTGTACCTATGACGACATTGTGCCCTTTGTATTTAATTCCGATGCGATTTCTGTGTTTCATCGTCAATGTGAAGGTAGTAGCAATACATTGAACCTGCTGAGGTGTATCGGAAACTAATACTGGTCTCACAGGGAGTGCTGTAAGCACCGACTGCAGAAGAGTCTCTATTCTTGTACTTACGCGGCTGTTTGCCTATTGTATTTCATTCCGATGCGATTTCTGTGTTTCACCGTCAATGTGAATGTCCAAGGAATACATTGAACCTGGAGTGGTGTATCGGAAACTAATACTGGACTCACAGGGAATGCTGAAAGCACCGACTGTAAGAAGAGTCTCTATTCTTGTACTTACGCGGCAGTTCGCCTTTTGTATTTCATTCCGATGCGATTTCTGTGTTTCATCGTCAATGTGAAGGTCCAAGGAATACATTGAACCTGCAGTGGTGTAACAGAAACTAATACTGGTCTCAAAGGGAATGCTCAAAGCACCGACTGTAAGAAGAGTCTCTATTCTTGTACTTAAGACGGCATTGTGCCTTTTGTATTTAATTCCGATGCGATTTCTGTGTTTCATCGTCAATGTGAAGGTCCAAGGAATACATTGAACCTGCAGTGGTGTATCGGAAACTAATACTGGTCTCACAGGGAATGCTCAAAGCATCGACTGTAAGAAGAGTCCCTATTCTTGTACTTAAGGCGGCATTGCGCCTTTAGTATTTAATTCCGATGCAATGTCTGTGTTTCATCGTCAATTCGAAGGTCCTAGGAATACATTGAACCTGCAGAGGTATATCGGAAGCTAATACTAGTCTCACAGTGAATGCTGAAAGCACCGACTGTAAGAAGAGTCTCTATTCTTGTACTTACGCGGCAGTTTGCCTTTTGTATTTCATTCCGATGCGATATCTGTGTTTCATCGTCAATGTGAATGTCCGATGAATACATTGAACCTGGAGTGGTGTATCGGAAACTAATTCTGGTCTCACAGGGAATGCTCAAAGCACCGACTGTAAGAAGAGTCTCTATTCTTGTTCTTAAGGCGGCATTGCGCCTTTTGTATTTAATTCCGATGCGATTTCTGTGTTTCATCGTCAATGTGAAGGTCCTAGTAATACATTGAACCTGCTGTGGTGTATCGGAAACTAATACTGGTCTCACAGGGAATGGTGAAAGCACCGACTGTAAGAAGAGTCTCTATTCTTGTACTTACGCGGCAGTTTGCCTTTTGTATTTCATTCCGATGCGATTTCTGTGTTTCATCGGCAATGTGAAGGTCCAAGGAATACATTGAACCTGCAGTGGTGTATCGGAAACTAATACTGGTCTCACAGGGAATGCTCAAAGCACCGACTGTAAAAAGAGTCTCTATTCTTGTACTTAAGGCGACATTGTGCCTTTTGTATTTAATTCCGGTGCGATTTCTGTGTTTCATCGTCAATGTGAAGGTCCTAGGAATACATTGAACCTGCTGAGGTGTATCGGAAACTAATACTGGTCTCACAGGGAATGCTGTAAGCACCGACTGTAAGAAGAGTCTCTGTTATTGTACTTACCCGGCAGTTTGCCTTTTGTATTTCATTCCGATGCGATTTCTGTGTTTCATCGTCAATGTGAAGGTCCAAGGAATACATTGAACCTGGAGTGGTGTATCGGTAACTAATTCTGGTCTCACAGGGAATACTCAAAGCACCGAATGTAAGAAGAGTCTCTATTCTTGTACTTAAGGCGAAATTGTGCTTTTTGTAGTTAATTCCGATTCGTTTTCTGTGTTTCATCGTCAATGTGAAGGTCCATGGAATACATTGTACCTGCAGTGGTGTATCGGAAACTAATACTGCTCTCACAGGGAATGCTCATAGCACCGACAGTAAGAAGGGTCTCTATTCTTGCACTTAAGGCGGCATTGTGCCTTTTGAATTTAATTCCGATGCGATTTCTGTGTTTCATCGTCAATGTGAAGGTCCAAGGAATACATTGTGCCTGCAGTGATGTATCGGAAACTAATACTGGTCTCACATGGAATGCTCAAAGCACCGACTGTAAGAAGAGACTCTATTCTTGTACTTAAGGCGGCATTGTGCCTTTGTATTTTATTTCCGATATGATTTCTGTGTTTCATCGTCAATATGAAGGTCCTAGGAGTACATTGAACCTGCTGAGGTGTATCGGAAACTAATACTGGTCGCACAGGGAATGCTGAAAGCACCGACTGTAAGAAGAGTCTCTAATCTTGTACTTAAGACGGCATTGTGCCTTTTGTATTTAATTCCGATGCGATTTCTGTGTTTCGTCGTCAATGTGAAGGTCCAAGGAATACATTGAACGTGCTGAGTTGTATCGGAAACTTATACTGGTTTCACAGGGAATGCTGAAAACACCGACTGTAAGAAGAGTCTCTATTCTTGTACTTACGCGGCAGTTTGCCTTTTGTATTTAATTCCGAAGCGATTTCTGTGTTTCATCGACAATGTGAAGGTCCAAGGAATATATTGAACCTGCAGTGGTGTATCGGAAACTAATACTGGTCTCACAGGGAATGCTCAAAGCACCGACTGTAAGAAGAGTCTCTATTCTTGTACTTAAGGCGGCATTGCGCCTTTTGTATTTAATTCCGATGCGATTTCTGTGTTTCAACGTCAATGTGAAGGTCCAAGGAATACATTGAACATGCAGTGGTGTATCGGAAACTAATACTGGTCTCACAGGGAATGCTCAAAGCACCGACTGTAAGAATGGACTCTATTGTTGTACTTAAGGCGGCATTGTGCCTTTTGAATTTAATTCCAATGCGATATCTGTGTTTAATCGCTAATGTGAAGGTCCAAGGGATACATTTAACCTGCAGTGGTGTATCGGAAACTAATACTGGTCTCACAGGGAATGCTCATAGCACCGACAGTAAGAAGGGTCTCTATTCTTGTACTTAAGGCGGCATTGTGCCTTTTGAATTTAATTCCGATGCGATTTCTGTGTTTCATCGTCAATGTGAAGGTCCAAGGAATACATTGTGCCTGCAGTGATGTATCGGAAACTAATACTGGTCTCACATGGAATGCTCAAAGCACCGACTGTAAGAAGAGACTCTATTCTTGTACTTAAGACGGCATTGTGCCTTTTGTATTTAATTCCGATGCGATTTCTGTGTTTCGTTGCCAATGTGAAGGTCCAAGGAATACATTGAACCTGCAGTGGTGTATCGGAAACTAATACTGGTCTCACAGGGAATGCTCAAAGCACCGATTGTAAGAAGAGTCTCTATTCTTGTACTTAAGGCGACATTGTGCCTTTTGTATTTAATTCCAGCGATTTCTGTGTTTCATCGTCAATGTGAAGGTCCTAGGAATACTTTGAACCTGCAGAGTTGTATCGGAAGCTAATACTGGTTTAGAGATGAATGCTGAAAGCACCGACTGTAAGAAGAGTCTCTATTCTAGTACTTACGCGGCAGTTTGCCTTTTCTATTTCATTCCGATACGATATCTGAGTGTCATCGTCAATGTGAATGTCCAAGGAATACATTGAACCAGGAGTGGTGTATCGGAAACTAATTCTGGTCTCACAGGGAATGCTCAAAGCACCGACTGTAAGAAGAGTCTCAATTCTTGTACTTAAAGCGGCATTGCGCCTTTTGTATATAATTCCGATGCGATTTCTGTGTTGCATCGTCAATGTGAAGGTCCTAGGAATACATTGAACCTGCAGTGGTGTATCGGAAACTAATACTGGTCTCACAGGGAATGCTCAAAGCACCGACTGTAAGAGGAGTCTCTATTCTTGTACTTAAGGCGACATTGTGCCTTTTGTATATAATTCCGATGCGATTTTTTGTGTTTCATCGTCAATGTGAAGGTCCTAGGAATACATTGAACCTGCTGAGGTGTATCGGAAACTAAGACTGGTCTCACAGGGAATGCTGTAAGCACCGACTGTAAGAAGAGTCTCTGTTATTGTACTTACCCGGCAGTTTGCCTTTTGTATTTCATTCAGATGCGATTTCTGTGTTTCATCGTCAATGTGAAGGTCCAAGGAATACATTGAACCTGGAGTGGTGTATCGGTAACTAATTCTGGTCTCACAGGGAATACTCAAAGCACCGAATGTATGAAGAGTCTCTATTCTTGTACTTAAGGCGAAATTGTGCTTTTTGTAGTTAATTTCGATTCGTTTTCTGTGTTTCATCGTCAATGTGAAGGTCCATGGAATACATTGAACCTGCAGTGGTGTATCGGAAACTAATACTGCTCTCACAGGGAATGCTCATAGCACCGACAGTAAGAAGGGTCTCTGTTCTTGTACTTAGGGCGGCATTGTGCCTTTTGAATTTAATTCCGATGCGATTTATGTGTTTCATCGTCAATGTGAAGGTCCAAGGAATACATTGTGCCTGCAGAGATGTATCGGAAACTAATACTGGTCTCACATGGAATGCTCAAAGCACCGACTGTAAGAAGAGACTCTATTCTTGTACTTAAGGCGGCATTGTGCCTTTGTATTTTATTTCCGATATGATTTCTGTGTTTCATCGTCAATATGAAGGTCCTAGGAGTACATTGAACCTGCTGAGGTGTATCGGAAACTAATACTGGTCGCACAGGGAATGCTGAAAGCACCGACTGTAAGAAGAGTCTCTATTCTTGTACTTAAGACGGCATTGTGCATTTTGTATTTAATTCCGATGCGATTTCTGTGTTTCGTCGTCAATGTGAAGGTCCAAGGAATACATTGAACCTGCTGAGTTGTATCGGAAACTTATACTGGTTTCACGGGGAATGCTGAATACACCGACTGTAAGAAGAGTCTCTATTCTTGTACTTACGCGGCAGTTTGCCTTTTGTATTTAATTCCGAAGCGATTTCTGTGTTTCAACGTCAATGTGAAGGTCCGAGGAATACATTGAACATGCAGTGGTGTATCGGAAACTAATACTGGTCTCACAGGGAATGCTCAAAGCACCGACTGTAAGAATGGACTCTATTGTTGTACTTAAGGCGGCATTGTGCCTTTTGAATTTAATTCCAATGCGGTATCTGTGTTTCATCGCTAATGTGAAGGTCCAAGGGATACATTTAACTTGCAGTGGTGTATCGGAAACTAATACTGGTCTCACAGGGAATGCTCATATCACCGACAGTAAGAAGGGTCTCTATTCTTGTACTTAAGGCGGCATTGTGCCTTTTGAATTTAATTCCGATGCGATATCTGTGTTTCAATGTCAATGTGAAGGTCCAAGGAATACATTGTGCCTGCAGTGATGTATCGGAAACTAATACTGGTCTCACATGGAATGCTCAAAGCACCGACTCTAAGAAGAGACTCTATTCTTGTACTTAAGGCGGCATTGTGCCTTTTGTATTTTATTTCCGATATGATTTCTGTGTTTCATCGTCAATATGAAGGTCCTAGGAGTACATTGAACCTGCTGAGGTGTATCGGAAACTAATACTGGTCGCACAGGGAATGCTGAAAGCACCGATTGTAAGAAGAGTCTCTAATCTTGTACTTAAGACGGCATTGTGTCTTTTATATTTAATTCCGATGCGATTTCTGTGTTTCGTCGCCAATGTGAAGGTCCAAGGAATACATTGAACCTGCAGTGGTGTATCGGAAACTAATACTGGTCTCACAGGGAATGCTCAAAGCACCGATTGTAAGAAGAGTCTCTATTCTTGTGCTTAAGGCGACATTGTGCCTTTTGTATTTAATTCCAGCGATTTCTGTGTTTCATCGTCAATGTGAAGGTCCTAGGAATACATTGAACCTGCAGAGTTGTATCGGAAGCTAATACCGGTTTAGAGATGAATGCTGAAAGCACCGACTGTAAGAAGAGTCTCTATTCTAGTACTTACGCGGCAGTTTGCCTTTTCTATTTCATTCCGATGCGATATCTGAGTGTCATCGTCAATGTGAATGTCCAAGGAATGCATTGAACCAGGAGTGGTGTATCGGAAACTAATTCTGGTCTCACAGGGAATGCTCAAAGCACCGACTGTAAGAAGAGTCTCAATTCTTGTACTTAAAGCGGCATTGTGCCTTTTGTATATAATTCCGATGCGATTTCTGTGTTTCATCGTCAATGTGAAGGTCCTAGGAATACATTGAACCTGCTGAGGTGTATCGGAAACTAAGACTGGTCTCACAGGGAATGCTGTAAGCACCGACTGTAAGAAGAGTCTCTGTTATTGTACTTACCCGGCAGTTTGCCTTTTGTATTTCATTCAGATGCGATTTCTGTGTTTCATCGTCAATGTGAAGGTCCAAGGAATACATTGAACCTGGAGTGGTGTATCGGTAACTAATTCTGGTCTCACAGGGAATACTCAAAGCACCGAATGTATGAAGAGTCTCTATTCTTGTACTTAAGGCGAAATTGTGCTTTTTGTAGTTAATTTCGATTCGTTTTCTGTGTTTCATCGTCAATGTGAAGGTCCATGGAATACATTGAACCTGCAGTGGTGTATCGGAAACTAATACTGCTCTCACAGGGAATGCTCATAGCACCGACAGTAAGAAGGGTCTCTGTTCTTGTACTTAAGGCGGCATTGTGCCTTTTGAATTTAATTCCGATGCGATTTCTGTGTTTCATCGTCAATGTGAAGGTCCAAGGAATACATTGTGCCTGCAGTGATGTATCGGAAACTAATACTGGTCTCACATGGAATGCTCAAAGCACCGACTGTAAGATGAGACTCTATTCTTGTACTTAAGGCGGCATTGTGCCTTTGTATTTTATTTCCGATATGATTTCTGTGTTTCATCGTCAATATGAAGGTACTAGGAGTACATTGAACCTGCTGAGGTGTATCGGAAACTAATACTGGTCGCACAGGGAATGCTGAAAGCACCGACTGTAAGAAGAGTCTCTATTCTTGTACTTAAGACGGCATTGTGCCTTTTGTATTTAATTCCGATGCGATTTCTGTGTTTCGTCGTCAATGTGAAGGTCCAAGGAATACATTGAACCTGCTGAGTTGTATCGGAAACTTATACTGGTTTCACAGGGAATGCTGAATACACCGACTGTAAGAAGAGTCTCTATTCTTGTACTTACGCGGCAGTTTGCCTTTTGTATTTAATTCCGAAGCGATTTCTGTGTTTCAACGTCAATGTGAAGGTCCGAGGAATACATTGAACATGCAGTAGTGTATCGGAAACTAATACTGGTCTCACAGGGAATGCTCAAAGCACCGACTGTAAGAATGGACTCTATTGTTGTACTTAAGGCGGCATTGTGCCTTTTGAATTTAATTCCAATGCGGTATCTGTGTTTCATCGCTAATGTGAAGGTCCAAGGGATACATTTAACTTGCAGTGGTGTATCGGAAACTAATACTGGTCTCACAGGGAATGCTCATAGCACCGACAGTAAGAAGGGTCTCTATTCTTGTACTTAAGGCGGCATTGTGCCTTTTGAATTTAATTCCGATGCGATATCTGTGTTTCATCGTCAATGTGAAGGTCCAAGGAATACATTGTGCCTGCAGTGATGTATTGGAAACTAATACTGGTCTCACATGGAATGCTCAAAGCACCGACTGTAAGAAGAGACTCTATTCTTGTACTTAAGGCGGCATTGTGCCTTTTGTATTTTATTTCCGATATGATTTCTGTGTTTCATCGTCAATATGAAGGTCCTAGGAGTACATTGAACCTGCTGAGGTGTATCGGAAACTAATACTGGTCGCACAGGGAATGCTGAAAGCACCGACTGTAAGAAGAGTCTCTAATCTTGTACTTAAGACTGCATTGTGTCTTTTATATTTAATTCCGATGCGATTTCTGTGTTTCGTCGCCAATGTGAAGGTCCAAGGAATACATTGAATCTGCAGTGGTGTATCGGAAACTAATACTGGTCTCACAGGGAATGCTCAAAGCACCGATTGTAAGAAGAGTCTCTATTCTTGTGCTTAAGGCGACATTGTGCCTTTTGTATTTAATTCCAGCGATTTCTGTGTTTCATCGTCAATGTGAAGGTCCTAGGAATACATTGAACATGCAGAGTTGTATCGGAAGCTAATACCGGTTTAGAGATGAATGCTGAAAGCACCGACTGTAAGAAGAGTCTCTATTCTAGTACTTACGCGGCAGTTTGCCTTTTCTATTTCATTCCGATGCGATATCTGAGTGTCATCGTCAATGTGAATGTCCAAGGAATACATGGAACCAGGAGTGGTGTATCGGAAACTAATTCTGGTCTCACAGGGAATGCTCAAAGCACCGACAGTAAGAAGAGTCTCTATTCTTGTTCTTAAGGCGGCATTGCGCCTTTTGTATATAATTCCGATGCGATTTCTGTGTTTCATCGTCAATGTGAAGGTCCTAGGAATACATTGAACCTGCTGAGGTGTATCGGAAACTAAGACTGGTCTCACAGGGAATGCTGTAAGCACCGACTGTAAGAAGAGTCTCTGTTATTGTACTTACCCGGCAGTTTGCCTTTTGTATTTCATTCAGATGCGATTTCTGTGTTTCATCGTCAATGTGAAGGTCCAAGGAATACATTGAACCTGGAGTGGTGTATCGGTAACTAATTCTGGTCTCACAGGGAATACTCAAAGCACCGAATGTATGAAGAGTCTCTATTCTTGTACTTAAGGCGAAATTGTGCTTTTTGTAGTTAATTTCGATTCGTTTTCTGTGTTTCATCGTCAATGTGAAGGTCCATGGAATACATTGAACCTGCAGTGGTGTATCGGAAACTAATACTGCTCTCACAGGGAATGCTCATAGCACCGACAGTAAGAAGGGTCTCTGTTCTTGTACTTAAGGCGGCATTGTGCCTTTTGAATTTAATTCCGATGCGATTTCTGTGTTTCATCGTCAATGTGAAGGTCCAAGGAATACATTGTGCCTGCAGTGATGTATCGGAAACTAATACTGGTCTCACATGGAATGCTCAAAGCACCGACTGTAAGATGAGACTCTATTCTTGTACTTAAGGCGGCATTGTGCCTTTGTATTTTATTTCCGATATGATTTCTGTGTTTCATCGTCAATATGAAGGTACTAGGAGTACATTGAACCTGCTGAGGTGTATCGGAAACTAATACTGGTCGCACAGGGAATGCTGAAAGCACCGACTGTAAGAAGAGTCTCTATTCTTGTACTTAAGACGGCATTGTGCCTTTTGTATTTAATTCCGATGCGATTTCTGTGTTTCGTCGTCAATGTGAAGGTCCAAGGAATACATTGAACCTGCTGAGTTGTATCGGAAACTTATACTGGTTTCACAGGGAATGCTGAATACACCGACTGTAAGAAGAGTCTCTATTCTTGTACTTACGCGGCAGTTTGCCTTTTGTATTTAATTCCGAAGCGATTTCTGTGTTTCAACGTCAATGTGAAGGTCCGAGGAATACATTGAACATGCAGTAGTGTATCGGAAACTAATACTGGTCTCACAGGGAATGCTCAAAGCACCGACTGTAAGAATGGACTCTATTGTTGTACTTAAGGCGGCATTGTGCCTTTTGAATTTAATTCCAATGCGGTATCTGTGTTTCATCGCTAATGTGAAGGTCCAAGGGATACATTTAACTTGCAGTGGTGTATCGGAAACTAATACTGGTCTCACAGGGAATGCTCATAGCACCGACAGTAAGAAGGGTCTCTATTCTTGTACTTAAGGCGGCATTGTGCCTTTTGAATTTAATTCCGATGCGATATCTGTGTTTCATCGTCAATGTGAAGGTCCAAGGAATACATTGTGCCTGCAGTGATGTATTGGAAACTAATACTGGTCTCACATGGAATGCTCAAAGCACCGACTGTAAGAAGAGACTCTATTCTTGTACTTAAGGCGGCATTGTGCCTTTTGTATTTTATTTCCGATATGATTTCTGTGTTTCATCGTCAATATGAAGGTCCTAGGAGTACATTGAACCTGCTGAGGTGTATCGGAAACTAATACTGGTCGCACAGGGAATGCTGAAAGCACCGACTGTAAGAAGAGTCTCTAATCTTGTACTTAAGACGGCATTGTGTCTTTTATATTTAATTCCGATGCGATTTCTGTGTTTCGTCGCCAATGTGAAGGTCCAAGGAATACATTGAATCTGCAGTGGTGTATCGGAAACTAATACTGGTCTCACAGGGAATGCTCAAAGCACCGATTGTAAGAAGAGTCTCTATTCTTGTGCTTAAGGCGACATTGTGCCTTTTGTATTTAATTCCAGCGATTTCTGTGTTTCATCGTCAATGTGAAGGTCCTAGGAATACATTGAACCTGCAGAGTTGTATCGGAAGCTAATACCGGTTTAGAGATGAATGCTGAAAGCACCGACTGTAAGAAGAGTCTCTATTCTAGTACTTACGCGGCAGTTTGCCTTTTCTATTTCATTCCGATGCGATATCTGAGTGTCATCGTCAATGTGAATGTCCAAGGAATACATGGAACCAGGAGTGGTGTATCGGAAACTAATTCTGGTCTCACAGGGAATGCTCAAAGCACCGACAGTAAGAAGAGTCTCTATTCTTGTTCTTAAGGCGGCATTGCGCCTTTTGTATTTAATTCCGATGCGATTTCTGTGTTTCATCGTGAATGTGAAGGTCCTAGGAATACATTGAACCTGCTGTGGTGTATCGGAAACTAATACTGGTCTCACAGGGAATGGTGAAAGACCGACTGTAAGAAGAGTCTCTATTCTTGTACTTACGCGGCAGTTTGCCTTTTGTATTTCATTCCGATGCGATTTCTGTGTTTCATCGGCAATGTGAAGGTCGAAGGAATACATTGAACCTGCAGTGGTGTATCGGAAACTAGTACTGGTCTCACAGGGAATGCTCAAAGCACCGACTGTAAAAAGAGTCTCTATTCTTGTACTTAAGGCGACATTGTGCCTTTTGTATTTAATTCCGATGCGATTTCTGTGTTTCATCGTCAAAGTGAAGGTCCTAGGAATACATTGAACCTGCTGACGTGTATCGGAAACTAATACTGGTCTCACAGGGAATGCTGTAAGCACCGACTGTAAGAAGAGTCTCTGTTCTTGTACTTACGCGGCAGTTTGCCTTTTGTATTTCATTCAGATGCGATTTCTGTGTTTCATCGTCAATGTGAAGGTCCAAGGAATACATTGCACCTGGAGTGGTTTATCGGTAACTAATTCTGGTCTCACAGGGAATACGCAAAGCACCGAATGTAAGAAGAGTCTCTATTCTTGTACTTAAGGCGAAATTGTGGTTTTTGTATTTAATTCCGATTCGTTTTCTGTGATTCATCGTCAATGTGAAGGTCCATGGAATACATTGAACCTGCAGTGGTGTATCGGAAACTAATACTGCTCTCACAGGGAATTCTCAAATCACCGACTGTAAGAAGAGTCTCTATTCTTGTACTTAAGGCGGCATTGCGCCTTTTGAATTTAATCCCATGCGATAACTGTGTTTAATCGTCAATGTGAAGGTCCAAGGAATACAATGAACCTGCAGTGGTGTATCAGAAACTAATACTTGTCTCAAAGGGAATGCTTAAAAACACCGACTGTAAGAAGAGTCTCTATTCTTGTACTTAAGGCGGCATTTCGCCTTTTGTATTTAATTCCGATGCGATTTCTGTGTTTCATCGTCAATGTGAAGGTCTTAGCAATACATTGAACCTGCTGAGTTGTATCGGAAACTTATACTGGTCTCACAGGGAATGCTGAAAACACCGACTGTAAGAAGAGTCTCTATTCTTGAACTTACGCGGCAGTTTGCCTTTTGTATTTAATTCCGAAGCGATTTCTGTGTTTCATCGTCAATGTGAAGGTCCAAGGAATACATTGAACCTGAAATGGTGTATCGGAAACTAATACTGGTCTCACAGGGAATGCTCAAAGCACCGACTGTAAGAAGAGTCTCTATTCTTCTACTTAAGGCGGCATTGCGCCTTTTGTATTTAATTCCGATGCGATGTCTGTGTTTCAACGTCAATGTGAAGGTCCAAGCAATACATTGAACATGCAGTGGTGTATCGGAAGCTAATACTGGTCTCACAGGGAATGCTCACAGCACCGACTGTAAGAATGGACTCTATTCTTGTACTTAAGGCGGCATTGTGCCTTTTGAATTTAATTCCAATGCGATATCTGTGTTTCATCGCTAATGTGAAGGTCCAAGGGATACATTTAACCTGCAGTGGTGTATCGGAAACTAATACTGGTCTCACAGGGATTGCTCCTAGCACCGACAGTAAGAAGGGTCTCTATTCTTGTACTTAAGGCGGCATTGTGCCTTTTGAATTTAATTCCGATGCGATTTCTGTGTTTCATCGTCAATGTGAAGGTCCAAGGAATATATTGAACCTGCAGTGGTGTATCGGAAACTAATACTGGTCTCACAGAGAATGCTCAAAGCACCGACTGTAAGAAGATTCTCTATTCTTGTACTTAAGGCGACATTGTGCCTTTTGAATTTAATTCCGATGCGATTTCTGTGTTTCATTGTCAATGTGAAGGTCCTAGCAAAACATTGAACATGCTGAGGTGTATCGGAAACTAATACTGGTATCACAGGGAATGCTGAAAGCACCGACTGTAGGAAGAGTCTCTATTCTTGTACTTAAGGCGGCATTGCGCCTATTGTATTTAATTGCGATGCGATGTCTGTGTTTCATCGTCAATGTGAAGGTCCAAGGAATACATTGAACGTGCATTGGTTTATCGGAAGCAAATACTGGTCTCACAGGGAATGCTCAAAGCACCGACTGTAAAAAGAGTCTCTATTCTTGTACTTAAGGCGACATTGTGCCTTTTGTATTTAATTCCGATGCGATTTCTGTGTTTCATCGTCAATGTGAAGGTCCTAGGAATACATTGAACCTGCTGAGGTGTATCGGAAACTAATACTGGTCTCACAGGGAATGCTGTAAGCACCGACTGTAGGAAGAGTCTCTGTTCTTGTACTTACGCGGCAGTTTGCCTTTTGTATTTCATTCCGATGCGATTTCTGTGTTTCATCGTCAATGTGAAGGTCCAAGGAATACATAGAACCTGGAGTGGTGTATCGGTAACTAATTCTGGTCTCACAGGGAATACTCAAAGCACCGACTGTAAGAAGAGTCTCTATTCTTGTACTTACGTGGCAGTTTGCCTTTTGTATTTCATTCCGATGCGATTTCTGTGTTTCATCGTCAATGTGAAGGTCCAAGGAATACATTGAACCTGCAGTGGTGTCTCAGAAACTAATACTGGTCTCAAAGGGAATGCTCAAAGCACCGACTGTAAGAAGAGTCTCTATTCTTGTACTTGAGGCGGCATTGCGCCTTTTGTATTTAATTCCGATGCGATTTCTGTGTTTCATCGTCAATGTGCAGGTCTTAGCAATACGTTGAACCTTCTGAGTTGTATCGGAAACTGACACTGGTCTCACAGGGAATGCTGAAAACACCGACTGTAAGAAGAGTCTCTATTCTTGTACTTACGCGGCAGTTTGCCTTTTGTATTTAATTCCGAAGCGATTTCTGTGTTTCATCGTCAATGTGAAGGTCCAAGGAATATATTGAACCTGCAGTGGTGTATCGGAAACTAATACTGGTCTCACAGGGAATGCTCAAAGCACCGACTGTAAGAAAAGTCTCTAATCTTGTACTTAAGGCGACATTGTGCCTTTTGTATTTAATTCCGATGCGATTTCTGTGTCTCATCGTCAATGTGAAGGTCCTAGGAAAACATTGAGCATGCTGAGGTGGATCGGAAACTATTACTGGTCTCACAGGGAATGCTGAAAGCACCGACTGTAGGAAGAGTCTCTATTATTGTACTTAAGACGGCATTGTGCCTTTTGTATTTAATTGCGATGCGATTTCTGTGTTTCATCGTCAATGTGAAGGTCCAAGGAATACATTGAACCTGCAGTGGTGTATCGGAAACTAATACTGGTCTCACAGGGAATGCTCAAAGCACCGACTGTAAGAAGAGTCCCTATTCTTGTACTTAAGGCGGCATTGCGCCTTTAGTATTTAATTCCGATGCAATGTCTGTGTTTCATCGTCAATTCGAAGGTCCTAGGAATACATTGAACCTGCAGAGGTGTATCGGAAGCTAATACTGGTCTCACAGTGAATGCTGAAAGCACCGACTGTAAGAAGAGTCTCTATTCTTGTACTTACGCGGCAGTTTGCCTTTTGTATTTCATTCCGATGCGATATCTGTGTTTCATCGTCAATGTGAATGTCCGATGAATACATTGAACCTGGAGTGGTGTATCGGAAACTAATTCTGGTCTCACAGGGAATGCTCAAAGCACCGACTGTAAGAATGGACTCTATTGTTGTACTTAAGGCGGCATTGTGCCTTTTGAATTTAATTCCAATGCGATATCTGTGTTTCATCGCTAATGTGAAGGTCCAAGGGTTACATTTAACCTGCAGTGGTGTATCGGAAACTAATACTGGTCTCACAGGGAATGCTCATAGCACCGACAGTAAGAAGGGTCTCTATTCTTGTACTTAAGGCGACATTGTGCCTTTTGTATATAATTCCGATGCGATTTCTGTGTTTCATCGTCAATGTGAAGGTCCAAGGAATACATTGTGCCTGCAGTGATGTATCGGAAACTAATACTGGTCTCACATGGAATGCTCAAAGCACCGACTGTAAGAAGAGACTCTATTCTTGTACTTAAGGCGGCATTGTGCCTTTGTATTTTATTTCCGATATGATTTCTGTGTTTCATCGTCAATATGAAGGTCCTAGGAGTACATTGAACCTGCTGAGGTGTATCGGAAACTAATACTGCTCGCACAGGGAATGCTGAAAGCACCGACTGTAAGAAGAGTCTCTAATCTTGTACTTAAGACGGCATTGTGCCTTTTGTATTTAATTCCGATGCGATTTCTGTGTTTCGTCGTCAATGTGAAGGTCCAAGGAATACATTGAACCTGCTGAGTTGTATCGGAAACTAATACTGGTCTCACAGGGAATGCTCAAAGCATCGACTGTAAGAAGAGTCTCTATTCTTGTACTTAAGGCGGCATTGCGCCTTTTGTATTTAATTCCGATGCGATTTCTGTGTTTCAACGTCAATGTGAAGGTCCAAGGAATACATTGAACATGCAGTGGTGTATCGGAAACTAATACTGGTCTCACAGGGAATGCTCAAAGCACCGACTGTAAGAATGGACTCTATTGTTGTACTTAAGGCGGCATTGTGCCTTTTGAATTTAATTCCAATGCGATATCTGTGTTTCATCGCTAATGTGAAGGTCCAAGGGATACATTTAACCTGCAGTGGTGTATCGGAAACTAATACTGGTCTCACAGGGAATGCCCATAGCACCGACAGTAAGAAGGGTCTCTATTCATGTACTTAAGGCGGCATTGTGCCTTTTGAATTTAATTCCGATGCGATTTCTGTGTTTCATCGTCAATGTGAAGGTCCAAGGAATACATTGTGCCTGCAGTGATGTATCGGAAACTAATACTGGTCTCACATGGAATGCTCAAAGCACCGACTGTAAGAAGAGACTCTATTCTTGTACTTAAGGCGGCATTGTGCCTTTTGTATTTTATTTCCGATATGATTTCTGTGTTTCATCGTCAATATGAAGGTCCTAGGAGTACATTGAACCTGCTGAGGTGTATCGGAAACTAATACTGGTCGCACAGGGAATGCTGAAAGCACCGACTGTAAGAAGAGTCTCTAATCTTGTACTTAAGACGGCATTGTGTCTTTTATATTTAATTCCGATGCTATTTCTGTGTTTCGTCGCCAATGTGAAGGTCCAAGGAATACATTGAACCTGCAGTGGTGTATCGGAAACTAATACTGGTCTCACAGGGAATGCTCAAAGCACCGATTGTAAGAAGAGTCTCTATTCTTGTGCTTAAGGCGCCATTGTGCCTTTTGTATTTAATTCCAGCGATTTCTGTGTTTCATCGTCAATGTGAAGGTCCTAGGAATACATTGAACCTGCAGAGTTGTATCGGAAGCTAATACCGGTTTAGAGATGAATGCTGAAAGCACCGACTGTAAGAAGAGTCTCTATTCTAGTACTTACGCTGCAGTTTGCCTTTTCTATTTCATTCCGATGCGATATCTGAGTGTCATCGTCAATGTGAATGTCCAAGGAATACATTGAACCAGGAGTGGTGTATCGGAAACTAATTCTGGTCTCACAGGGAATGCTCAAAGCACCGACTGTAAGAAGAGTCTCAATTCTTGTACTTAAAGCGGCATTGCGCCTTTTGTACATAATTCCGATGCGATTTCTGTGTTTCATCGTCAATGTGAAGGTCCTAGGAATACATTGAACCTGCTGTGGTGTATCGGAAACTAATACTGGACTCACAGGTTATGCTGAAAGCACCGACTGTAGGAAGAGTCTCTATTCTTGTACTTACGCGTCAGTTTGCCTTTTGTATTTCATTCCGATACGATTTCTGTGTTTCATCGGCAATGTGAAGGTCCATGGAATACATTGAACCTGCAGTGGTGTATCGGAAACTAATACTGGTCTCACAGGGAATGCTCAAAGCACCGACTGTAAGAAGAGTCTCTATTCTTGTACATAAGGCGACATTGTGCCTTTTGTATATAATTCCGATGCGATTTCTGTGTTTCATCGTCAATGTGAAGGTCATAGGATTACATTGAACCTGCTGAGGTGTATTGGAAACTAATACTGGTCTCACAGGGAATGCTCAAAGCACCGACTGTAAGATGAGTCTCTATACTTGTACTTAAGGCGACATTGTGCCCTTTGTATTTAATTCCGATGCGATTTCTGTGTTTCATCGTTAATGCGAAGGTCCTAGGAATACATTGAACCTGCTGAGGTGTATCGGAAACTAATACTGGTCTCACAGGGAATGCTCAAAGCACCGACTGTAAGAATAGTCTCTATTCTTGTACTTAAGGCGGCATTGCGCCTTTTGTATTTAATTGCGATGCGATGTCTGTGTTTCATCGTCAATGTGAATGTCCAAGGAATACATTGAACCTGCAGTGGTTTATCGGAAGCTAATACTGGTCTCACAGGGAATGCTCATAGCACCGACTGTAAGAAGAGTCTTTATTCTTGTACTTAAGACGGCATTGAGCCTTTTGTATTTAATTCCGATGCGATTTCTGTGTTTCATCGTCAATGTGGAGGTCCAAGGAATACATTGAACCTGCAGTGGTGTATCAGGAACTAATACTGGTCTCAAAGGGAATGCTCAAAGCACCGACTGTAAGAAGAGTCTCTATTCTTGTACTTAAGGCGGCATTGCGGCTTTTGAATTTAATTCCCATGCGATATCTGTGTTTCATCGTCAATGTGAAGGTCCAAGGAATACATTGAACCTGCAGTGATGTATCAGAAACTAATACTGGTCTCAAAGGGAATGCTCAAAGCACCGACTGTAAGAAGAGTCTCTATTCTTGTAGTTAAGGCGGCTTTGCGCCTTTTCTATTTAATTCTGATGAGATTTCTGTGTTTCATCGTCAATGTGAAGGTCTTAGCAATACATTGAACCTGCTGAGTTGTATCGGAAACTTATACTGGTCTCACAGGGAATGCTGAAAGCACCGACTGTAAGAAGAGTCTCTAATCTTGTACTTAAGACGGCATTGTGCCTTTTGTATTTAATTCCGATGCGATTTCTGTGTTTCATCGTCAATGTGAAGGTCCAAGGAATACTTTGAACCTGCAGTGGTGTATCGGAAACTAATACTGGTCTCAGAGGGAATGCTCAAAGCACCGACGGTAAGAAGAGTCCCTATTCTTGTACTTAAGGCGGCATTGCGCCTTTAGTATTTAATTCCGATGCAATGTCTGTGTTTCATCGTCAATGCGAAGGTCCTAGGAATACATTGAACCTGCAGAGGTGTATCGGAAGCTAATACTGGTCTCACAGTGAATGCTGAAAGCACCGACTGTAAGAAGAGTCTCTATTCTTGTACTTACGCGGCAGTTTGCCTCTTGTATTTCATTCCGATGCGATATCTGTGTTTCATCGTCAATGTGAATGTCCGATGAATACATTGAACCTGGAGTGGTGTATCGGAAACTAATTCTGGTCTCACAGGGAATGCTCAAAGCACCGACAGTAAGAAGAGTCTCTATTCTTGTTCTTAAGGCGGCATTGCGCCTTTTATATTTAATTCCGATGCGATTTCTGTGTTTCATCGTGAATGTGAAGGTCCTAGGAATACATTGAACCTGCTGTGGTGTATCGGAAACTAATACTGGTCTCACAGGGAATGGTGAAAGACCGACTGTAAGAAGAGTCTCTATTCTTGTACTTACGCGGCAGTTTGCCTTTTGTATTTCATTCCGATGCGATTTCTGTGTTTCATCGGCAATGTGAAGGTCGAAGGAATACATTGAACCTGCAGTGGTGTATCGGAAACTAGTACTGGTCTCACAGGGAATGCTCAAAGCACCGACTGTAAAAAGAGTCTCTATTCTTGTACTTAAGGCGACATTGTGCCTTTTGTATTTAATTCCGATGCGATTTCTGTGTTTCATCGTCAATGTGAAGGTCCTAGGAATACATTGAACCTGCTGACGTGTATCGGAAACTAATACTGGTCTCACAGGGAATGCTGTAAGCACCGACTGTAAGAAGAGTCTCTGTTCTTGTACTTACGCGGCAGTTTGCCTTTTGTATTTAATTCCGATGCGATTTCTGTGTTTCATCGTCAATGTGAAGGTCCAAGGAATACATTGCACCTGGAGTGGTGTATCGGTAACTAATTCTGGTCTCACAGGGAATACTCAAAGCACCGAATGTAAGAAGAGTCTCTATTCTTGTACTTAAGGCGAAATTGTGGTTTTTGTATTTAATTCCGATTCGTTTTCTGTGATTCATCGTCAAAGTGAAGGTCTATGGAATACATTGAACCTGCAGTGGTGTATCGGAAACTAATACTGCTCTCACAGGGAATTCTCAAATCACCGACTGTAAGAAGAGTCTCTATTCTTGTACTTAAGGCGGCATTGCGCCTTTTGAATTTAATCCCATGCGATAACTGTGTTTAATCGTCAATGTGAAGGTCCAAGGAATACAATGAACCTGCAGTGGTGTATCAGAAACTAATACTTGTCTCAAAGGGAATGCTTAAAAACACCGACTGTAAGAAGAGTCTCTATTCTTGTACTTAAGGCGGCATTTCGCCTTTTGTATTTAATTCCGATGCGATTTCTGTGTTTCATCGTCAATGTGAAGGTCTTAGCAATACATTGAACCTGCTGAGTTTTATCGGAAACTTATACTGGTCTCACAGGGAATGCTGAAAACACCGACTGTAAGAAGAGTCTCTATTCTTGAACTTACGCGGCAGTTTGCCTTTTGTATTTAATTCCGAAGCGATTTCTGTGTTTCATCGTCAATGTGAAGGTCCAAGGAATACATTGAACCTGAAATGGTGTATCGGAAACTAATACTGGTCTCACAGGGAATGCTCAAAGCACCGACTGTAAGAAGAGTCTCTATTCTTCTACTTAAGGCGGCATTGCGCCTTTTGTATTTAATTCCGATGCGATGTCTGTGTTTCAACGTCAATGTGAAGGTCCAAGCAATACATTGAACATGCAGTGGTGTATCGGAAGCTAATACTGGTCTCACAGGGAATGCTCACAGCACCGACTGTAAGAATGGACTCTATTCTTGTACTTAAGGCGGCATTGTGCCTTTTGAATTTAATTCCAATGCGATATCTGTGTTTCATCGCTAATGTGAAGGTCCAAGGGATACATTTAACCTGCAGTGGTGTATCGGAAACTAATACTGGTCTCACAGGGATTGCTCCTAGCACCGACAGTAAGAAGGGTCTCTATTCTTGTACTTAAGGCGGCATTGTGCCTTTTGAATTTAATTCCGATGCGATTTCTGTGTTTCATCGTCAATGTGAAGGTCCAAGGAATATATTGAACCTGCAGTGGTGTATCGGAAACTAATACTGGTCTCACAGAGAATGCTCAAAGCACCGACTGTAAGAAGATTCTCTATTCTTGTACTTAAGGCGACATTGTGCCTTTTGAATTTAATTCCGATGCGATTTCTGTGTTTCATTGTCAATGTGAAGGTCCTAGCAAAACATTGAACATGCTGAGGTGTATCGGAAACTAATACTGGTCTCACAGGGAATGCTGAAAGCACCGACTGTAGGAAGAGTCTCTATTCTTGTACTTAAGGCGGCATTGCGCCTATTGTATTTAATTGCGATGCGATGTCTGTGTTTCATCGTCAATGTGAAGGTCCAAGGAATACATTGAACGTGCATTGGTTTATCGGAAGCTAATACTGGTCTCACAGGGAATGCTCAAAGCACCGACTGTAAAAAGAGTCTCTATTCTTGTACTTAAGGCGACATTGTGCCTTTTGTATTTAATTCCGATGCGATTTCTGTGTTTCATCGTCAATGTGAAGGTCCTAGGAATACATTGAACCTGCTGAGGTGTATCGGAAACTAATACTGGTCTCACAGGGAATGCTGTAAGCACCGACTGTAGGAAGAGTCTCTGTTCTTGTACTTACGCGGCAGTTTGCCTTTTGTATTTCATTCCGATGCGATTTCTGTGTTTCATCGTCAATGTGAAGGTCCAAGGAATACATAGAACCTGGAGTGGTGTATCGGTAACTAATTCTGGTCTCACAGGGAATACTCAAAGCACCGACTGTAAGAAGAGTCTCTATTCTTGTACTTACGTGGCAGTTTGCCTTTTGTATTTCATTCCGATGCGATTTCTGTGTTTCATCGTCAATGTGAAGGTCCAAGGAATACATTGAACCTGCAGTGGTGTATCAGAAACTAATACTGGTCTCAAAGGGAATGCTCAAAGCACCGACTGTAAGAAGAGTCTCTATTCTTGTACTTGAGGCGGCATTGCGCCTTTTGTATTTAATTCCGATGCGATTTCTGTGTTTCATCGTCAATGTGAAGGTCTTAGCAATACGTTGAACCTGCTGAGTTGTATCGGAAACTTACACTGGTCTCACAGGGAATGCTGAAAACACCGACTGTAAGAAGAGTCTCTATTCTTGTACTTACGCGGCAGTTTGCCTTTTGTATTTAATTCCGAAGCGATTTCTGTGTTTCATCGTCAATGTGAAGGTCCAAGGAATATATTGAACCTGCAGTGGTGTATCGGAATCTAATACTGGTCTCACAGGGAATGCTCAAAGCACCGATTGTAAGAAAAGTCTCTAATCTTGTACTTAAGGCGACATTGTGCCTTTTGTATTTAATTCCGATGCGATTTCTGTGTCTCATCGTCAATGTGAAGGTCCTAGGAAAACATTGAGCATGCTGAGGTGGATCGGAAACTATTACTGGTCTCACAGGGAATGCTGAAAGCACCGACTGTAGGAAGAGTCTCTATTATTGTACTTAAGACGGCATTGTGCCTTTTGTATTTAATTGCGATGCGATTTCTGTGTTTCATCGTCAATGTGAAGGTCCAAGGAATACATTGAACCTGCAGTGGTGTATCGGAAACTAATACTGGTCTCACAGGGAATGCTCAAAGCACCGACTGTAAGAAGAGTCCCTATTCTTGTACTTAAGGCGGCATTGCGCCTTTAGTATTTAATTCCGATGCAATGTCTGTGTTTCATCGTCAATTCGAAGGTCCTAGGAATACATTGAACCTGCAGAGGTGTATCGGAAGCTAATACTGGTCTCACAGTGAATGCTGAAAGCACCGACTGTAAGAAGAGTCTCTATTCTAGTACTTACGCGGCAGTTTGCCTTTTGTATTTCATTCCGATGCGATATCTGTGTTTCATCGTCAATGTGAATGTCCGATGAATACATTGAACCTGGAGTGGTGTATCGGAAACTAATTCTGGTCTCACAGGGAATGCTCAAAGCACCGACTGTAAGAATGGACTCTATTGTTCTACTTAAGGCGGCATTGTGCCTTTTGAATTTAATTCCAATGCGATATCTGTGTTTCATCGCTAATGTGAAGGTCCAAGGGTTACATTTAACCTGCAGTGGTGTATCGGAAACTAATACTGGTCTCACAGGGAATGCTCATAGCACCGACAGTAAGAAGGGTCTCTATTCTTGTACTTAAGGCGACATTGTGCCTTTTGTATATAATTCCGATGCGATTTCTGTGTTTCATCGTCAATGTGAAGGTCCAAGGAATACATTGTGCCTGCAGTGATGTATCGGAAACTAATACTGGTCTCACATGGAATGCTCAAAGCACCGAATGTAAGAAGAGACTCTATTCTTGTACTTAAGGCGGCATTGTGCCTTTGTATTTTATTTCCGATATGATTTCTGTGTTTCATCGTCAATATGAAGGTCCTAGGAGTACATTGAACCTGCTGAGGTGTATCGGAAACTAATACTGCTCGCACAGGGAATGCTGAAAGCACCGACTGTAAGAAGAGTCTCTAATCTTGTACTTAAGACGGCATTGTGCCTTTTGTATTTAATTCCGATGCGATTTCTGTGTTTCGTCGTCAATTTGAAGGTCCAAGGAATACATTGAACCTGCTGAGTTGTATCGGAAACTTATACTGGTTTCACAGGGAATGCTGAAAACACCGACTGTAAGAAGTGTCTCTATTCTTGTACTTACGCGGCAGTTTGCCTTTTGTATTTAATTCCGAAGCGATTTCTGTGTTTCATCGTCAATGTGAAGGTCCAAGGAATATATTGAACCTGCAGTGGTGTATCGGAAACTAATACTGGTCTCACAGGGAATGCTCAAAGCATCGACTGTAAGAAGAGTCTCTATTCTTGTACTTAAGGCGGCATTGCGCCTTTTGTATTTAATTCCGATGCGATTTCTGTGTTTCAACGTCAATGTGAAGGTCCAAGGAATACATTGAACATGCAGTGGTGTATCGGAAACTAATACTGGTCTCACAGGGAATGCTCAAAGCACCGACTGTAAGAATGGACTCTATTGTTGTACTTAAGGCGGCATTGTGCCTTTTGAATTTAATTCCAATGCGATATCTGTGTTTCATCGCTAATGTGAAGGTCCAAGGGATACATTTAACCTGCAGTGGTGTATCGGAAACTAATACTGGTCTCACAGGGAATGCCCATAGCACCGACAGTAAGAAGGGTCTCTATTCATGTACTTAAGGCGGCATTGTGCCTTTTGAATTTAATTCCGATGCGATTTCTGTGTTTCATCGTCAATGTGAAGGTCCAAGGAATACATTGTGCCTGCAGTGATGTATCGGAAACTAATACTGGTCTCACATGGAATGCTCAAAGCACCGACTGTAAGAAGAGACTCTATTCTTGTACTTAAGGCGGCATTGTGCCTTTTGTATTTTATTTCCGATATGATTTCTGTGTTTCATCGTCAATATGAAGGTCCTAGGAGTACATTGAACCTGCTGAGGTGTATCGGAAACTAATACTGGTCGCACAGGGAATGCTGAAAGCACCGACTGTAAGAAGAGTCTCTAATCTTGTACTTAAGACGGCATTGTGCCTTTTATATTTAATTCCGATGCGATTTCTGTGTTTCGTCGCCAATGTGAAGGTCCAAGGAATACATTGAACCTGCAGTGGTGTATCGGAAACTAATACTGGTCTCACAGGGAATTCTCAAAGCACCGATTGTAAGAAGAGTCTCTATTCTTGTACTTAAGGCGACATTGTGCCTTTTGTATTTAATTCCAGCGATTTCTGTGTTTCATCGTCAATGTGAAGGTCCTAGGAATACATTGAACCTGCAGAGTTGTATCGGAAGCTAATACTGGTTTAGAGATGAATGCTGAAAGCACCGACTGTAAGAAGAGTCTCTATTCTAGTACTTACGCGGCAGTTTGCCTTTTCTATTTCATTCCGATGCGATATCTGAGTGTCATCGTCAATGTGAATGTCCAAGGAATACATTGAACCAGGAGTGGTGTATCGGAAACTAATTCTGGTCTCACAGGGAATGCTCAAAGCACCGACTGTAAGAAGAGTCTCAATTCTTTTACTTAAAGCGGCATTGCGCCTTTTGTACATATTTCCGATGCGATTTCTGTGTTTCATCGTCAATGTGAAGGTCCTAGGAATACATTGAACCTGCTGTGGTGTATCGGAAACTAATACTGGACTCACAGGTTATGCTGAAAGCACCGACTGTAGGAAGAGTCTCTATTCTTATACTTACGCGTCAGTTTGCCTTTTGTATTTCTTTCCGATACGATTTCTGTGTTTCATCGGCAATGTGAAGGTCCATGGAATACATTGAACCTGCAGTGGTGTATCGGAAACTAATACTGGTCTCACAGGGAATGCCAAAGCACCGACTGTAAGAAGAGTCTCTATTCTTGTACATAAGGCGACATTGTGCCTTTTGTATATAATTCCGATGCGATTTCTGTGTTTCATCGTCAATGTGAAGGTCATAGGAATACATTGAACCTGCTGAGGTGTATTGGAAACTAATACTGGTCTCACAGCGAATGCTGAAAGCACCGACTGTAAGATGAGTCTCTATACTTGTACTTAAGGCGACATTGTGCCCTTTGTATTTAATTCCGATGCTATTTCTGTGTTTCATCGTTAATGCGAAGGTCCTAGGAATACATTGAACCTGCTGAGGTGTATCGGAACCTAATACTGGTCTCACAGGGAATGCTCAAAGCACCGACTGTAAGAATAGTCTCTATTCTTGTACTTAAGGCGGCATTGCGCCTTTTGTATTTAATTGCGATGCGATGTCTGTGTTTCATCGTCAATGTGAATGTCCAAGGAATACATTGAACCTGCAGTGGTTTATCGGAAGCTAATACTGGTCTCACAGGGAATGCTCATAGCACCGACTGTAAGAAGAGTCTTTATTCTTGTACTTAAGACGGCATTGAGCCTTTTGTATTTAATTCCGATGCGATTTCTGTGTTTCATCGTCAATGTGGAGGTCCAAGGAATACATTGAACCTGCAGTGGTGTATCAGAAACTAATACTGGTCTCAAAGGGAATGCTCAAAGCACCGACTGTAAGAAGAGTCTCTATTCTTGTAGTTAAGGCGGCTTTGCGCCTTTTCTATTTAATTCTGATGAGATATCTGTGTTTCATCGTCAATGTGAAGGTCTTAGCAATACATTGAACCTGCTGAGTTGTATCGGAAACTTATACTGGTCTCACAGGGAATGCTGAAAGCACCGACTGTAAGAAGAGTCTCTAATCTTGTACTTAAGACGGCATTGTGCCTTTTGTATTTAATTCCGATGCGATTTCTGTGTTTCATCGTCAATGTGAAGGTCCAAGGAATACATTGAACTTGCAGTGGTGTATGGGAAACTAATACTGGTCTCACAGGGAATGCTCAAAGCACCGACGGTAAGAAGAGTCCCTATTCTTGTACTTAAGGCGGCATTGCGCCTTTAGTATTTAATTCCGATGCAATGTCTGTGTTTCATCGTCAATGCGAAGGTCCTAGGAATACATTGAACCTGCAGAGGTGTATCGGAAGCTAATACTGGTCTCACAGTGAATGCTGAAAGCACCGACTGTAAGAAGAGTCTCTATTCTTGTACTTACGCGGCAGTTTGCCTCTTGTATTTCATTCCGATGCGATATCTGTGTTTCATCGTCAATGTGAATGTCCGATGAATACATTGAACCTGGAGTGGTGTATCGGAAACTAATTCTGGTCTCACAGGGAATGCTCAAAGCACCGACTGTAAGAAGAGTCTCTTATCTTGTTCTTAAGGCGGCATTGCGCCTTTTGTATTTAATTCCGATGCGATTTCTGTGTTTCATCGTGAATGTGAAGGTCCTAGGAATACATTGAACCTGCTGTGGTGTATCGGAAACTAATACTGGTCTCACAGGGAATGGTGAAAGCACCGACTGTAAGAAGAGTCTCTATTCTTGTACTTACGCGGCAGTTTGCCTTTTGTATTTCATTCCGATGCGATTTCTGTGTTTCATCGGCAATGTGAAGGTCGAAGGAATACATTGAACCTGCAGTGGTGTATCGGAAACTAGTACTGGTCTCACAGGGAATGCTCAAAGCACCGACTGTAAAAAGAGTCTCTATTCTTGTACTTAAGGCGACATTGTGCCTTTTGTATTTAATTCCGATGCGATTTCTGTGTTTCATCGTCAATGTGAAGGTCCTAGGAATACATTGAACCTGCTGACGTGTATCGGAAACTAATACTGGTCTCACAGGGAATGCTGTAAGCACCGACTGTAAGAAGAGTCTCTGTTCTTGTACTTACACGGCAGTTTGCCTTTTGTATTTCATTCCGATGCGATTTCTGTGTTTCATCGTCAATGTGAAGGTCCAAGGAATACACTGAACCTGGAGTGGTGTATCGGTAACTAATTCTGGTCTCACAGGGAATACTCAAAGCACCGAATGTAAGAAGAGTCTCTATTCTTGTACTTAAGGCGAAATTGTGGTTTTTGTATTTAATTCCGATTCGTTTTCTGTGTTTCATCGTCAATGTGAAGGTCCATGGAATACATTGAACCTGCAGTGGTGTATCGGAAACTAATACTGCTCTCACAGGGAATTCTCAAATCACCGACTGTAAGAAGAGTCTCTATTCTTGTACTTAAGGCGGCATTGCGCCTTTTGAATTTAATCCCATGCGATAACTGTGTTTCATCGTCAATGTGAAGGTCCAAGGAATACATTGAACCTGCAGTGGTGTATCAGAAACTAATACTTGTCTCAAAGGGAATGCTCAAAGCACCGACTGTAAGAAGAGTCTCTATTCTTGTACTTAAGGCGGCATTGCGCCTTTTGTATTTAATTCCGATGCGATTTCTGTGTTTCATCGTCAATGTGAAGGTCTTAGCAATACATTGAACCTGCTGAGTTGTATCGGAAACTTATACTGGTCTCACAGGGAATGCTGAAAGCACCGACTGTAAGAAGAGTCTCTATTCTTGAACTTACGCGGCAGTTTGCCTTTTGTATTTAATTCCGAAGCGATTTCTGTGTTTCATCGTCAATGTGAAGGTCCAAGGAATATATTGAACCTGCAGTGGTGTATCGGAAACTAATACTGGTCTCACAGGGAATGCTCAAAGCACCGACTGTAAGAAGAGTCTCTATTCTTCTACTTAAGGCGGCATTGCGCCTTTTGTATTTAATTCCGATGCGATTTCTGCGTTTCAACGTCAATGTGAAGGTCCAAGCAATACATTGAACATGCAGTGGTGTATCGGAAGCTAATACTGGTCTCACAGGGAATGCTCAAAGCACCGACTGTAAGAATGGACTCTATTCTTGTACTTAAGGCGGCATTGTGCCTTTTGAATTTAATTCCAATGCGATATCTGTGTTTCATCGCTAATGTGAAGGTCCAAGGGATACATTTAACCTGCAGTGGTGTATCGGAAACTAATACTGGTCTCACAGGGATTGCTCCTAGCAGCGACAGTAAGAAGGGTCTCTATTCTTTTACTTAAGGCGGCATTGTGCCTTTTGAATTTAATTCCGATGCGATTTCTGTGTTTCATCGTCAATGTGAAGGTCCAAGGAATATATTGAACCTGCAGTGGTGTATCGGAAACTAATACTGGTCTCACAGGGAATGCTCAAAGCACCGACTGTAAGAAGATTCTCTATTCTTGTACTTAAGGCGACATTGTGCCTTTTGAATTTAATTCCGATGCGATTTCTGTGTATCATTGTCAATGTGAAGGTCCTAGCAAAACATTGAACATGCTAAGGTGTATCGGAAACTAATACTGGTCTCACAGGGAATGCTGAAAGCACCGACTGTAGGAAGAGTCTCTATTCTTGTACTTAAGGCGGCATTGCGCCTATTGTATTTAATTGCGATGCGATGTCTGTGTTTCATCGTCAATGTGAAGGTCCAAGGAATACATTGAACCTGCAGTGGTGTATCAGAAACTAATACTGGTCTCAAAGGGAATGCTCAAAGCACCGACTGTAAGAAGAGTCTCTATTCTTGTACTTGAGGCGGCATTGCGCCTTTTGTATTTAATTCCGATGCGATTTCTGTGTTTCATCGTCAATGTGAATGTCTTAGCAATACGTTGAACCTGCTGAGTTGTATCGGAAACTTACACTGGTCTCACAGGGAATGCTGAAAACACCGACTGTAAGAAGAGTCTCTATTCTTGTACTTACGCGGCAGTTTGCCTTTTGTATTTAATTCCGAAGCGATTTCTGTGTTTCATCGTCAATGTGAAGGTCCAAGGAATATATTGAACCTGCAGTGGTGTATCGGAAACTAATACTGGTCTCACAGGGAATGCTCAAAGCACCGACTGTAAGAAAAGTCTCTAATCTTGTACTTAAGGCGACATTGTGCCTTTTGTATTTAATTCCGATGCGATTTCTGTGTCTCATCGTCAATGTGAAGGTCCTAGGAAAACATTGAGCATGCTGAGGTGGATCGGAAACTATTACTGGTCTCACAGGGAATGCTGAAAGCACCGACTGTAGGAAGAGTCTCTATTATTGTACTTAAGACGGCATTGTGCCTTTTGTATTTAATTGCGATGCGATTTCTGTGTTTCATCGTCAATGTGAAGGTCCAAGGAATACATTGAACCTGCAGTGGTGTATCGGAAACTAATACTGGTCTCACAGGGAATGCTCAAAGCACCGACTGTAAGAAGAGTCCCTATTCTTGTACTTAAGGCGGCATTGCGCCTTTAGTATTTAATTCCGATGCAATGTCTGTGTTTCATCGTCAATTCGAAGGTCCTAGGAATACATTGAACCTGCAGAGGTGTATCGGAAGCTAATACTGGTCTCACAGTGAATGCTGAAAGCACCGACTGTAAGAAGAGTCTCTATTCTAGTACTTACGCGGCAGTTTGCCTTTTGTATTTCATTCCGATGCGATATCTGTGTTTCATCGTCAATGTGAATGTCCGATGAATACATTGAACCTGGAGTGGTGTATCGGAAACTAATTCTTGTCTCACAGGGAATGCTCAAAGCACCGACTGTAAGAATGGACTCTATTGTTGTACTTAAGGCGGCATTGTGCCTTTTGAATTTAATTCCAATGCGATATCTGTGTTTCATCGCTAATGTGAAGGTCCAAGGGTTACATTTAACCTGCAGTGGTGTTTCGGAAACTAATACTGGTCTCACAGGGAATGCTCATAGCACCGACAGTAAGAAGGGTCTCTATTCTTGTACTTAAGGCGACATTGTGCCTTTTGTATATAATTCCGATGCGATTTCTGTGTTTCATCGTCAATGTGAAGGTCCAAGGAATACATTGTGCCTGCAGTGATGTATCGGAAACTAATACTGGTCTCACATGGAATGCTCAAAGCACCGACTGTAAGAAGAGACTCTATTCTTGTACTTAAGGCGGCATTGTGCCTTTGTATTTTATTTCCGATATGATTTCTGTGTTTCATCGTCAATATGAATGTCCTAGGAGAACATTGAACCTGCTGAGGTGTATCGGAAACTAATACTGCTCGCACAGGGAATGCTGAAAGCACCGACTGTAAGAAGAGTCTCTAATCTTGTACTTAAGACGGCATTGTGCCTTTTGTATTTAATTCCGATGCGATTTCTGTGTTTCGTCGTCAATTTGAAGGTCCAAGGAATACATTGAACCTGCTGAGTTGTATCGGAAACTTATACTGGTTTCACAGGGAATGCTGAAAACACCGACTGTAAGAAGTGTCTCTATTCTTGTACTTACGCGGCAGTTTGCCTTTTGTATTTAATTCCGAAGCGATTTCTGTGTTTCATCGTCAATGTGAAGGTCCAAGGAATATATTGAACCTGCAGTGGTGTATCGGAAACTAATACTGGTCTCAGAGGGAATGCTCAAAGCATCGACTGTAAGAAGAGTCTCTATTCTTGTACTTAAGGCGGCATTGCGCCTTTTGTATTTAATTCCGATGCGATTTCTGTGTTTCAACGTCAATGTGAAGGTCCAAGGAATACATTGAACATGCAGTGGTGTATCGGAAACTAATACTGGTCTCACAGGGAATGCTCAAAGCACCGACTGTAAGAATGGACTCTATTGTTGTACTTAAGGCGGCATTGTGCCTTTTGAATTTAATTCCAATGCGATATCTGTGTTTCATCGCTAATGTGAAGGTCCAAGGGATACATTTAACCTGCAGTGGTGTATCGGAAACTAATACTGGTCTCACAGGGAATGCCCATAGCACCGACAGTAAGAAACGTCTCTATTCATGTACTTAAGGCGGCATTGTGCCTTTTGAATTTAATTCCGATGCGATTTCTGTGTTTCATCGTCAATGTGAAGGTCCAAGGAATACATTGTGCCTGCAGTGATGTATCGGAAACTAATACTGGTCTCACATGGAATGCTCAAAGCACCGACTGTAAGAAGAGACTCTATTCTTGTACTTAAGGCGGCATTGTGCCTTTTGTATTTTATTTCCGATATGATTTCTGTGTTTCATCGTCAATATGAAGGTCCTAGGAGTACATTGAACCTGCTGAGGTGTATCGGAAACTAATACTGGTCGCACAGGGAATGCTGAAAGCACCGACTGTAAGAAGAGTCTCTAATCTTGTACTTAAGACGGCATTGTGCCTTTTATATTTAATTCCGATGGGATTTCTGTGTTTCGTCGCCAATGTGAAGGTCCAAGGAATACATTGAACCTGCAGTGGTGTATCGGAAACTAATACTGGTCTCACAGGGAATTCTCAAAGCACCGATTGTAAGAAGAGTCTCTATTCTTGTACTTAAGGCGACATTGTGCCTTTTGTATTTAATTCCAGCGATTTCTGTGTTTCATCGTCAATGTGAAGGTCCTAGGAATACATTGAACCTGCAGAGTTGTATCGGAAGCTAATACTGGTTTAGAGATGAATGCTGAAAGCACCGACTGTAAGAAGAGTCTCTATTCTAGTACTTACGCGGCAGTTTGCCTTTTCTATTTCATTCCGATGCGATATCTGAGTGTCATCGTCAATGTGAATGTCCAAGGAATACATTGAACCAGGAGTGGTGTATCGGAAACTAATTCTGGTCTCACAGGGAATGCTCAAAGCACCGACTGTAAGTAGAGTCTCAATTCTTTTACTTAAAGCGGCATTGCGCCTTTTGTACATATTTCCGATGCGATTTCTGTGTTTCATCGTCAATGTGAAGGTCCTAGGAATACATTGAACCTGCTGTGGTGTATCGGAAACTAATACTGGACTCACAGGTTATGCTGAAAGCACCGACTGTAGGAAGAGTCTCTATTCTTGTACTTACGCGTCAGTTTGCCTTTTGTATTTCATTCCGATACGATTTCTGTGTTTCATCGGCAATGTGAAGGTCCATGGAATACATTGCACCTGCAGTGGTGTATCGGAAACTAATACTGGTCTCACAGGGAATGCTCAAAGCACCGACTGTAAGAAGAGTCTCTATTCTTGTACATAAGGCGACATTGTGCCTTTTGTATATAATTCCGATGCGATTTCTGTGTTTCATCGTCAATGTGAAGGTCATAGGAATACATTGAACCTGCTGAGGTGTATTGGAAACTAATACTGGTCTCACAGGGAATGCTCAAAGCACCGACTGTAAGATGAGTCTCTATACTTGTACTTAAGGCGACATTGTGCCCTTTGTATTTAATTCCGATGCTATTTCTGTGTTTCATCGTTAATGCGAAGGTCCTAGGAATACATTGAACCTGCTGAGGTGTATCGGAACCTAATACTGGTCTCACAGGGAATGCTCAAAGCACCGACTGTAAGAATAGTCTCTATTCTTGTACTTAAGGCGGCATTGCGCCTTTTGTATTTAATTGCGATGCGATGTCTGTGTTTCATCGTCAATGTGAATGTCCAAGGAATACATTGAACCTGCAGTGGTTTATCGGAAGCTAATACTGGTCTCACAGGGAATGCTCATAGCACCGACTGTAAGAAGAGTCTTTATTCTTGTACTTAAGACGGCATTGAGCCTTTTGTATTTAATTCCGATGCGATTTCTGTGTTTCATCGTCAATGTGGAGGTCCAAGGAATACATTGAACCTGCAGTGGTGTATCAGAAACTAATACTGGTCTCAAAGGGAATGCTCAAAGCACCGACTGTAAGAAGAGTCTCTATTCTTGTAGTTAAGGCGGCTTTGCGCCTTTTCTATTTAATTCTGATGAGATATCTGTGTTTCATCGTCAATGTGAAGGTCTTAGCAATACATTGAACCTGCTGAGTTGTATCGGAAACTTATACTGGTCTCACAGGGAATGCTGAAAGCACCGACTGTAAGAAGAGTCTCTAATCTTGTACTTAAGACGGCATTGTGCCTTTTGTATTTAATTCCGATGCGATTTCTGTGTTTCATCGTCAATGTGAAGGTCCAAGGAATACATTGAACCTGCAGTGGTGTATCGGAAACTAATACTGGTCTCACAGGGAATGCTCAAAGCACCGACGGTAAGAAGAGTCCCTATTCTTGTACTTAAGGCGGCATTGCGCCTTTAGTATTTAATTCCGATGCAATGTCTGTGTTTCATCGTCAATGCGAAGGTCCTAGGAATACATTGAACCTGCAGAGGTGTATCGGAAGCTAATACTGGTCTCACAGTGAATGCTGAAAGCACCGACTGTAAGAAGAGTCTCTATTCTTGTACTTACGCGGCAGTTTGCCTCTTGTATTTCATTCCGATGCGATATCTGTGTTTCATCGTCTATGTGAATGTCCGATGAATACATTGAACCTGGAGTGGTGTATCGGAAACTAATTCTGGTCTCACAGGGAATGCTCAAAGCACCGACTGTAAGAAGAGTCTCTATTCTTGTTCTTAAGGCGGCATTGCGCCTTTTGTATTTAATTCCGATGCGATTTCTGTGTTTCATCGTGAATGTGAAGGTCCTAGGAATACATTGAACCTGCTGTGGTGTATCGGAAACTAATACTGGTCTCACAGGGAATGGTGAAAGCACCGACTGTAAGAATAGTCTCTAATCTTGTACTTACGCGGCAGTTTGCCTTTTGTATTTCATTCCGATGCGATTTCTGTGTTTCATCGGCAATGTGAAGGTCGAAGGAATACATTGAACCTGCAGTGGTGTATCGGAAACTAGTACTGGTCTCACAGGGAATGCTCAAAGCACCGACTGTAAAAAGAGTCTCTATTCTTGTACTTAAGGCGACATTGTGCCTTTTGTATTTAATTCCGATGCGATTTCTGTGTTTCATCGTCAATGTGAAGGTCCTAGGAATACATTGAACCTGCTGACGTGTATCGGAAACTAATACTGGTCTCACAGGGAATGCTGTAAGCACCGACTGTAAGAAGAGTCTCTGTTCTTGTACTTACACGGCAGTTTGCCTTTTGTATTTCATTCCGATGCGATTTCTGTGTTTCATCGTCAATGTGAAGGTCCAAGGAATACATTGAACCTGGAGTGGTGTATCGGTAACTAATTCTGGTCTCACAGGGAATACTCAAAGCACCGAATGTAAGATGAGTCTCTATTCTTGTACTTAAGGCGAAATTGTGGTTTTTGTATTTAATTCCGATTCGTTTTCTGTGTTTCATCGTCAATGTGAAGGTCCATGGAATACATTGAACCTGCAGTGGTGTATCGGAAACTAATACTGCTCTCACAGGGAATTCTCAAATCACCGACTGTAAGAAGAGTCTCTATTCTTGTACTTAAGGCGGCATTGCGCCTTTTGAATTTAATCCCATGCGATAACTGTGTTTCATCGTCAATGTGAAGGTCCAAGGAATGCATTGAACCTGCAGTGGTGTATCAGAAACTAATACTTGTCTCAAAGGGAATGCTCAAAGCACCGACTGTAAGAAGAGTCTCTATTCTTGTACTTAAGGCGTCATTGCGCCTTTTGTATTTAATTCCGATGCGATTTCTGTGTTTCATCGTCAATGTGAAGGTCTTAGCAATACATTGAACCTGCTGAGTTGTATCGGAAACTTATACTGGTCTCACAGGGAATGCTGAAAGCACCGACTGTAAGAAGAGTCTCTATTCTTGAACTTACGTGGCAGTTTGCCTTTTGTATTTAATTCCGAAGCGATTTCTGTGTTTCATCGTCAATGTGAAGGTCCAAGGAATATATTGAACCTGCAGTGGTGTATCGGAAACTAATACTGGTCTCACAGGGAATGCTCAAAGCACCGACTGTAAGAAGAGTCTCTATTCTTCTACTTAAGGCGGCATTGCGCCTTTTGTATTTAATTCCGATGCGATTTCTGTGTTTCAACGTCAATGTGAAGGTCCAAGGAATACATTGAACATGCAGTGGTGTATCGGAAGCTAATACTGGTCTCACAGGGAATGCTCAAAGCACCGACTGTAAGAATGGACTCTATTCTTGTACTTAAGGCGGCATTGTGCCTTTTGAATTTAATTCCAATGCGATATCTGTGTTTCATCGCTAATGTGAAGGTCCAAGGGATACATTTAACCTGCAGTGGTGTATCGGAAACTAATACTGGTCTCACAGGGATTGCTCCTAGCACCGACTGTAAGAAGGGTCTCTATTCTTTTACTTAAGGCGGCATTGTGCCTTTTGAATTTAATTCCGATGCGATTTCTGTGTTTCATCGTCAATGCGAAGGTCCAAGGAATATATTGAACCTGCAGTGGTGTATCGGAAACTAATACTGGTCTCACAGGGAATGCTCAAAGCACCGACTGTAAGAAGATTCTCTATTCTTGTACTTAAGGCGACATTGTGCCTTTTGAATTTAATTCCGATGCGATTTCTGTGTATCATTGTCAATGTGAAGGTCCTAGCAAAACATTGAACATGCTGAGGTGTATCGGAAACTAATACTGGTCTCACAGGGAATGCTGTAAGCACCGACTGTAGGAAGAGTCTCTATTCTTGTACTTAAGGCGGCATTGCGCCTATTGTATTTAATTGCGATGCGATGTCTGTGTTTCATCGTCAATGTGAAGGTCCAAGGAATACATTGAACGTGCATTGGTTTATCGGAAGCTAATACTGGTCTCACAGGGAATGCTCATAGCACCGACTGTAAGAAGAGTCTTTATTCTTGTACTTAAGACGGCATTGAGCCTTTTGTATTTAATTCCGATGCGATTTCTGTGTTTCATCGTCAATGTGGAGGTCCAAGGAATACATTTAACCTGCAGTGGTGTATCGGAAACTAATACTGGTCTCACAGGGAATGCTCATAGCACCGACAGTAAGAAGGGTCTCTATTCTTGTACTTAAGGCGGCATTGTGCCTTTTGAATTTAATTCCGATGCGATTTCTGTGTTTCATCGTCAATGTGAAGGTCCAAGGAATACATTGAAATTGCAGTGGTGTATCAGTAACTAATACTGGTCTCAAAGGGAATGCTCAAAGCACCGACTGTAAGAAGAGTCTCTATTCTTGTACTTAAGGCGGCATTGCGCCTTTTGTATTTAATTTCGATGCGATTTCTGTGTTTCATCGTCAATGTGAAGGTCCTAGGAATACATTGAACCTGCTGAGGTGTATCGGAAACTAATACTGGTCGCACAGGGAATGCTGAAAGCACCGACTGTAAGAAGAGTCTCTAATCTTGTACTTAAGACGGCATTGTGCCTTTTGTATTTAATTCCGATGCGATTTCTGTGTTTCGTCGTCAATGTGAAGGTCCAAGGAATACATTGAACCTGCAGTGGTGTATCGGAAACTAATACTGGTCTCACAGGGAATGCTCAAAGCACCGATTGTAAGAAGAGTCTCTATTCTTGTACTTAAGGCGACATTGTGCCTTTTGTATTTAATTCCAGCGATTTCTGTGTTTCATCGTCAATGTGAAGGTCCTAGGAATACATTGAACCTGCAGAGTTGTATCGGAAGCTAATACTGGTTTAGAGGTGAATGCCGAAAGCACCGACTGTAAGAAGAGTCTCTATTCTAGTTCTTACGCGGCAGTTTGCCTTTTCTATTTCATTCCGATGCGATATCTGAGTGTCATCGTCAATGTGAATGTCCAAGGAATACATTGAACCAGGAGTGGTGTATCGGAAACTAATTCTGGTCTCACAGGGAATGCTCAAAGCACCGACTGTAAGAAGAGTCTCAATTCTTGTACTTAAAGCGGCATTGCGCATTTTGTATATAATTCCGATGCGATTTCTGTGTTTCATCGTCAATGTGAAGGTCCTAGGAATACATTGAACCTGCTGTGGTGTATCGGAAACTAATACTGGACTCACAGGTTATGCTGAAAGCACCGACTGTAAGAAGAGTCTCTATTCTTGTACTTACGCGTCAGTTTGCCTTTTGTATTTCATTCCGATTCGATTTCTGTGTTTCATCGGCAATGTGAAGGTCCATGGAATACATTGAACCTGCAGTGGTGAATCGGAAACTAATACTGGTCTCTCAGGGAATGCTCAAAGCACCGACTGTAAGAAGAGTCTCTATTCTTGTACTTAAGGCGACATTGTGCCTTTTGTATATAATTCCGATGCGATGTCTGTGTTTCATCGTCAATGTGAAGGTCCAAGGAATACATTGAACCTGCTGAGTTGTATCGGAAACTTATACTGGTCTCACAGGGAATGCTGAAAGCACCGACTGTAAGAAGAGTCTCTAATCTTGTACTTAAGACGGCATTGTGCCTTTTGTATTTAATTCCGATGCGATTTCTGTGTTTCATCGGCAATGTGAAGGTCCATGGAACACATTGAACCTGCAGTGGTGTATCGGAAACTAATACTGGTCTCACATTGAATGCTCAAAGCACCAACTGTAAGAAGAGTCTCTATTCTTGTACTTAAGGCGACATTGTGCCTTTTGTACATAATTCCGATGCGATTTCTGTTTTTCATCGTCAATGTGAAGGTCATAGGAATACATTGAACCTGCTGAGGTGTATCGGAAACTAATACTGGTCTCACAGGGAATGCTCAAAGCACCGACTGTAAGAAGAGTCTCTATTCTTGTACTTAAGGCGGCATTGCGCCTTTTGTTTTTAATTGCGATGCGATGTCTGTGTTTCATCGTCAATGTGAAGGTCCAAGGAATACATTGAACCTGCAGTGGTTTTTTCGGAAGCTAATACTGGTCTCACAGGGAATGCTCATAGCACCGACTGTAAGAAGAGTCTTCATTCTTGTACTTAAGACGGCATTGAGCCTTTTGTATTTAATTCCGATGCGATTTCTGTGTTTCATCGTCAATGTGGAGGTCCAAGGAATACATTGAACCTGCAGTGGTGTATCAGGAACTAATACTGGTCTCAAAGGGAATGCTCAAAGCACCGACTGTAAGAAGAGTCTCTATTCTTGAACTTAAGGCGGCATTGCGCCTTTTGAATTTAATTCCCATGCGATATCTGTGTTTCATCGTCAATGTGAAGGTCCAAGGAATACATTGAACCTGCAGTGGTGTATCAGAAACTAATACTGGTCTCAAAGGGAATGCTCGAAGCACCGACTGCAAGAAGAGTCTCTATTCTTGTACTTAAGGCGGCATTGCGCCTTTTGTATTTAATTCCGATGCGATTTCTGTGTTACATCGTCAATGTGAAGGTCTTAGCAATACATTGAACCTGCTGAGTTGTATCGGAAACTTATACTGGTCTCACAGGGAATGCTGAAAACACCGACTGTAAGAAGAGTCTCTATTCTTGTACTTACGCGGCAGTTTGCCTTTTGTATTTAATTCCGAAGCGATTTCTGTGTTTCATTGTCAATGTGAAGGTCCAAGGAATGTATTGAACCTGCAGTGGTGTATCGGAAACTAATACTGGTCTCACAGGGAATGCTCAAAGCACCGACTGTAAGAAGAGTCTCTATTCTTGTACTTAAGGCGGCATTGCGCCTTTTGTATTTAATTCCGATGCGATTTCTGTGTTTCAACGTCAATGTGACGGTCCAAGGAATACATTGAACATGCAGCGGTGTATCGGAAACTAATACTGGTCTCACAGGGAATGCTCAAAGCACCGACTGTAAGAATGGACTCTATTCTTGTACTTAAGGCGGCATTGTTGCTTTTGAATTTAATTCCAATGTGATATCTGTGTTTCATCGCTAATGTGAAGGTCCAAGGGATACATTTAACCTGCAGTGGTGTATCGGAAACTAATACTGGTCTCACAGGGAATGCTCATAGCACCGACTGTAAGAAGGGTCTCTATTCTTGTACTTAAGGCGGCATTGTGCCCTTTGAATTTAATTCCGATGCGATTTCTGTGTTTCATCGTCAATGTGAAGGTCCAAGGAATACATTGTGCCTGCAGTGATGTATCGGAAAGTAATACTGGTCTCTGATGGAATGCTCAAAGCACCGACTGTAAGAAGAGACTCTATTCTTGTACTTAAGGCGGCATTGTGCCTTTTGTATTTTATTTCCGATGCGATTTCTGTGTTTCATCGTCAATATGAAGGTCCTAGGAATACATAGAACCTACTGAGGTGTATCGGAAACTAATACTGGTCTCACAGGGAATGGTGAAAGCACCGACTGTAAGAAGAGTCTCTAATCTTGTACTTAAGACGGCATTGTGCCTTTTGTATTTAATTCCGATGCGATTTCTGTGTTTCATCGTCAATGTGAAGGTCCAAGGAATACATTGAACCTGCAGTGGTGTATCGGAAACTAATACTGGTCTCACAGGGAATGCTCAAAGCACCGATTGTAAGAAGAGTCTTTATTCTTGTACTTAAGGCGACATTGTGCCTTTTGTATTTAATTCCGATGCGATTTCTGTGTTTCATCGTCAATGTGAAGGTCCTAGGAATACATTGAACCTGCAGAGGTGTATCGGAAGCTAATACTGGTCTCAAGGTGAATGCTGAAAGGACCGACTGTAAGAAGAGTCTCTATTGTAGTACTTACGCGGCAGTTTGCCTTTTGTATTTCATTCCGATGCGATATCTGAGTGTCATCGTCAATGTGAATGTCCAAGGAATACATTGAACCAGGAGTGGTGTATCGGAAACTAATTCTGGTCTCACAGGGAATGCTCAAAGCACCGACTGTAAGAAGAGTCTCTATTCTTGTACTTAAAGCGGCATTGCGCCTTTTGTATATAATTCCGATGCGATATCTGTGTTTCATCGTCAATGTGAAGGTCCTAGGAATACATTGAACCTGCTGTGGTGTATCGGAAACTAATACTGGACTCACAGGTTATGCTGAAAGCACCGACTGTAAGAAGAGTCTCTATTCTTGTACTTATGCGTCAGTTTGCCTTTTGTATTTCATTCCGATACGATATCTGTGTTTCATTTGCAATGTGATGGTCCATGGAATACATTGAACCTGCAGTGGTGTATCGGAAACTAATACTGGTCTCACAGGGAATGCTCAAAACACCGACTGTAAGAAGAGTCTCTATTCTTGTACTTAAGGCGACATTGTGCCTTTTGTATATAATTCCGATGCGATTTCTGTGTTTAATCGTCAATGTGAAGGTCATAGGAATACATTGAACCTGCTGAGGTGTATCGGAAACTAATACTGGTCTCACAGGGAATGCTCAAAGCACCGACTGTAAGAAGAGTCTCTATACTTGTACTTAAGGCGACATTGTGCCCTTTGTATTTAATTCCGATGCGATTTCTGTGTTTCATCGTTAATGCGAAGGTCCTAGGAATACATTGAACCTGCTGAGGTGTATCGGAAACTAATACTGGTCTCACAGGGAATGCTGAAAACACCGACTGTAAGAAGAGACTCTATTCTTGTACTTGCGCGGCTGTTTGCCTTTTGTATTTCATTTTGATGCGATTTCAGTTTTTCATCGTCAATGTGAATGTCCAAGGAATACATTGAACCTGGAGTGGTGTATCGGAAACTAATACTGGTCTCACAGGGAATGCTCAAAGCACCGACTGTCAGAAGAGTCTCTATTCTTGTAATTAAGGCGACATTGTGCCTTTTGTATTTAATTCCGATGCGATTTCTCTGTTTCATCGTCAATGTGAAGGTCCTAGGAATACATTGAACCTGCAGTGGTGCATCGGAAACTAATACTGGTCTCACAGGGAATGCTGAAAGCTCCGACTGTAAGAAGTGTCTCTATTCTTGTACTTAAGGCGGCATTGCGCCTTTTGTATTTAATTCCGATGCGATTTCTGTGTTTCAACGTCAATGTGAAGGTCCAAGGAATACATTGAACCTGCAGTGGTGTATCGGAAACTAATACTGGTCTCACAGGGAATGCTCAAAGCACCGACTGTAAGAATGGACTCTATTCTTGTACTTAAAGCCTCATTGTGCCTTTTGAATTTAATTCCAATGCGATATCTGTGTTTCATCGCTAATGTGAAGGTCCAAGGGATACATTTAACCTGCAGTGGTGTATCGGAAACTAATACTGGTCTCACAGGGAATGCTCATAGCACCGACAGTAAGAAGGGTCTCTATTCTTGTACTTAAGGCGGCATTGTGCCTTTTGAATTTAATTCCGATGCGATTTCTGTGTTTCATCGTCAATGTGAAGGTCCAAGGAACACATTGTGCCTGCAGTGATGTATCGGAAACTAATACTGGTCTCACAGGGAATGCTCAAAGCACCGACTGTAAGAAGTGTCTCTATTCTTGTACTTACGCGGCAGTTTGGCTTTTGTATTTCATTCCGATGCGATATCTGAGTGTCATCGTCAATGTAAATGTCCAAGGAATACATTGAACCAGGAGTGGTGTATCGGAAACTAATTCTGGTCTCACAGGGAATGCTCAAAGCACCGTCTGTAAGAAGAGTCTCTATTCTTGTACTTAAGGCGGCATTGCGCCTTTTGTATTTCATTCCGATACGATTTCTGTGTTTCATCGGCAATGTGAAGGTCCATGGAATACATTGAACCTGCAGTGGTGTATCGTAAACTAATACTGGTCTCACAGGGAATGCTCAAAGCACCGACTGTAAGAAGAGTCTCTATACTTGTACTTAAGGCGACATTGTGCCCTTTGTATTTAATTCCGATGCGATATCTGTGTTTCATCGTCAATGCGAAGGACCTAGGAATACATTGAACCTGCTGAGGTGTATCGGAAACTAATACTGGTCTCACAGGGAATGCTGAAAACACCGACTGTAAGAAGAGTCTCTATTCTTGTACTTGCGCGGCTGTTTGCCTTTTGTATTTCATTCCGATGCGATTTCTGTTTTTCATCGTCAATGTGAATGTCCAAGGAATACATTGAACCTGGAGTGGTGTATCGGAAACTAATACTGGTCTCACAGGGAATGCTCAAAGCACCGACTGTAAGAAGAGTCTCTATACTTGTACTTAAGGCGACATTGTGCCCTTTGTATTTAATTCCGATGCGATATCTGTGTTTCATCGTCAATGCGAAGGACCTAGGAATACATTGAACCTGCTGAGGTGTATCGGAAACTAATACTGGTCTCACAGGGAATGCTGAAATCACCGACTGTAAGAAGAGTCTCTATTCTAGTACTTGCGCGGCTGTTTGCCTTTTGTATTTCATTCCGATGCGATCTCTGTTTTTCATCGTCAATGTGAATGTCCAAGAAATACATTGAACCTGGAGTGGTGTATCAAAAACTAATACTGGTCTCACAGGGAATGCTCAAAGCACCGACTGTCAGAAGAGTCTCTATTCTTGTAATTAAGGCGACATTGTGCCTTTTGTATGTAATTCCGATGCGCTCTCTGTGTTTCATCGTCAATGTTAAGGTCCTAGGAATACATTGAACCTGCAGTGGTGCATCGGAAACTAATACTGGTCTCACAGGGAATGCTGAAAGCTCCGACTGTAAGAAGAGTCTCTATTCTTGTACTTACGCGGCAGTTTGCCTTTTGTATTTCATTCCGATGCGATTTCTGTGTTTCATCGTCAATGTGAAGGTCCAAGGAATACATTGAACCTGCAGTGGTGTATCAGAAACTAATACTGGTCTCAAAGGGAATGCTCAAAGCACCGACTGTAAGAAGAGTCTCTATTCTTGTACTTAAGGCGGCATTGCGCCTTTTGTATTTAATTCCGATGCGACTTCTGTATTTCATCGTCAATGTGAAGGTGCAAGGAATACATTGTACCTGCAGTGGTGTATCGGAAACTAATACTGGTCTCACAGGGAATGCTCAAAGCACCGACTGTAAGAATGGACTCTATTCTTGTACTTAAAGCGGTATTGTGCCTTTTGAATTTAATTCCAATGCGATATCTGTGTTTCATCGCTAATGTGAAGTTCCAAGGGATACATTTAACCTGCAGTGGTGTATCGGAAACTAATACTGGTCTCACAGGGAATGCTCATAGCACCGACAGTAAGGGTCTCTATTCTTGTACTTAAGGCGGCATTGTGCCTTTTGTATTTAATTCCGATGCGATTTCTGTGTTTCTTCGTCAATGTGAAGGTCCAAGGAATACATTGAACCTGAAATGGTGTATCGGAAACTAATACTGGTCTCACAGGGAATGCTCAAAGCACCGACTGTAAGAAGAGTCTCTATTCTTGTACTTAATGCGGCATTGTGCCTTTGGTATTTATTTCCGATGCGATTTCTGTGTTTCATCGTCAATGTGAAGGTCTAAGGAATACATTGAACCTGCAGTGGTGTATCAGAAACTAATACTGGTCTCACAGGGAATACTCAAAGCACCGACTGTAAGAAGAGTCTCTATTCTTGTAATTAAGGCGACATTGTGCCTTTTGTATGTAATTCCGATGCGCTTTCTGTGTTTCATCGTCAATGTTAAGGTCCTAGGAATACATTGAACCTGCAGTGGTGCATCGGAAACTAATACTGGTCTCACAGGGAATGCTGAAAGCTCCGACTGTAAGAAGAGTCTCCCAATCTTGTACTTACGCGGCAGTTTGCCTTTTGTATTTCATTCCGATGCGATTTCTGTGTTTCATCGTCAATGTGAAGGTCCAAGGAATACATTGAACCTGCAGTGGTGTATCAGAAACTAATACTGGTCTCAAAGGGAATGCTCAAAGCACCGACTGTAAGAAGAGTCTCTATTCTTGTACTTAAGGCGGCATTGCGCCTTTTGTATTTAATTCCGATGCGACTTCTGTGTTTCATCGTCAATGTGAAGGTGCAAGGAATACATTGTACCTGCAGTGGTGTGTCGGAAACTAATACTGGTCTCACAGGGAATGCTCAAAGCACCGACTGTAAGAATGGACTCTATTCTTGTACTTAAAGTGGCATTGTGCCTTTTGAATTTAATTCCAATGCGATATCTGTGTTTCATCGCTACTGTGAAGGTCCAAGGGATACATTTAACCTGCAGTGGTGTATCGGAAACTAATACTGGTCTCACAGGGAATGCTCATAGCACCGACAGTAAGAAGGGTCTTTATTCTTGTACTTAAGGCGGCATTGTGCCTTATGTATTTAATTCCGATGCGATTTCTGTGTTTCTTCGTCAATGTGAAGGTCCAAGGAATACATTGAACCTGAAATGGTGTATCGGAAACTTATACTGGTCTCACAGGGAATGCTCAAAGCACCGACTGTAAGAAGAGTCTCTATTCTTGTACTTAATGCGGCATTGTGCCTTTGGTATTTATTTCCGATGCGATTTCTGTGTTTCATCGTCAATGTGAAGGTCCAAGGAATACACTGAACCTGCAGTGGTGTATCGGAAACTAATACTGGTCTCACAGGGAATACTCAAAGCACCGACTGTAAGAATGGACTCTATTCTTGTACTTAAGGCGGCATTGTGCCTTTTGAATTTAATTCCAATGCGATTTCTGTGTTTCATCGTCAATGTGAAGGTCTTAGCAATACATTGAACCTGCTGAGTTGTATCGGAAACTTATACTGGTCTCACAGGGAATGCTGAAAACACCGACTGTAAGAAGAGTCTCTATTCTTGTACTTACGCGGCAGTTTGCCTTTTGTATTTAATTCCAGAGCGATTTCTGTGTTTCATCGTCAATCTGAAGGTCCAAGGAATATATTGAACCTGCAGTGGTGTATCGGAAACTAATACTGGTCTCACAGGGAATGCTCAAAGCACCGACTGTAAGAAGAGTCTCTATTCTTGTACTTAAGGCGGCATTGCGCCTTTTGTATTTAATTCCGATGCGATTTCTGTGTTTCAACGTCAATGTGAAGGTCCAAGGAATACATTGAACCTGCAGTGGTGTATCGGAAACTAATACTGGTCTCACAGGGAATGCTCAAAGCACCGACTGTAAGAATGGTCTCTATTCTTGTACTTAAGGCGGCATTGTGCCTTTTGAATTTAATTCCAATGCGATATCTGTGTTTTATCGCTAATGGGAAGGTCCAAGGGATACATTTAACCTGCAGTGGTGTATCGGAAACTAATACTGATCTCACAGGGAATGCTCATAGCACCGAAAGTAAGAAGGGTCTCTATTCTTGTACTTAAGGCGGCATTGTGCCTTTTGAATTTAATTCCGATGCGATTTCTGTGTTTCATTGTCAATGTGAAGGTCCAAGGAATACATTGTGCTTGCAGTGATGTATCGGAAACTAATACTGGTCTCACCGGGAATGCTCAAAGCACCGACTGTAAGAAGAGACCCTATTCTTGTACTTAAGGCGGCATTGTGCCTTTTGTATTTAATTCCGATTCGTTTTCTGTGTTTCATCGTCAATGTGAAGGTCCTAGGAATACATTGAACCTGCTGAGGTGTATCGGAAACTGATACTGGTCTCACAGAGAATGCTCAATGCATCGACTGTAAGAAGAGCCTCTATTCTTGAACCTAAGGCGACATTGTGCCCTTTGTATTTAATTCCGATGCGATTTCTGTGTTTCATCGTCAATGTGAAGGTCCTGGGAATACATTGAACCTGCTGAGGTGTATCGGAAACTAATACTGGTCTCACAGGGAATGCTGAAAGTACCGACTGTAAGAAGAGTCTCTATTCTTGTACTTACGCGGCAGTTTGCCTTTTGTATTTCTTTCCGATGCGATTTCTGTGTTTCATCGTCAATGTGAAGGTCCAAGGAATACATTGAATCTGCAGTGGTGTATCGGAAACTAATACTGGTCTCACAGGGAATGCTCAAAGCACCGACTGTAAGAAGAGTCTCTATTCTTGTACTTAAGGCGGCATTGCACCTTTTGTTTTTAATTACGATGCGATTTCTGTGTTTCATCGTCAATGTTAAGGTCCTACGAATACATTGAACCTGCTGAGGTGTATCGGAAACTAATACTGGTCCACAGGGAATGCTGAAAGCACCGACTGTAGCAAGAGTCTCTATTCTTGTACTTAAGACGGCTTTGTGCCTTTTGTATTTAAATCCGATGCGATTTCTGTGTTTCATTGTCAATGTGAAGGTCCAAGGAATACATTGAACCTGCAGTGGTTTATCGGTAACTAATACTGGTCTCACAGGGAATACTCAAAGCACCGAATGTAAGAAGAGTCTCTATTCTTGTACTTATGGCGGCTTTGCGCCTTTTGTATTTATTTCCGATTCGAGTTCTGTGTTTCATCGTCAATGTTAAGGTCCAAGGAATACATTGATCCTGCAGTGGTGTATCGGAAACTAATACTGGTCTCACACGGAATGCTCATAGCACCGACTGTAAGAAGAATCTCTATTCTTGTACTTAAGACGTCATTGAGCCTTTTGTATTTAATTCCGATGCGATTTCTGTGTTTCATCGTCAATGTGAAGGTCCAAGGAATACATTGAACCTGCAGTGGTGCATCAGAAACTAATACTGGTCTCAAACTGAATGCTCTAAGCACAGACTGTATGAAGAGTCTCTATTCTTGTACTTAAGGCGGCATTGCGCCTTTTGTATTTAATTCCGATGCGATTTCTGTGTTTCATCGTCAATGTGAAGGTGCAAGGAATACATTGAACCTGCAGTGGTATATCGAAACTAATACTGGTCTCACAGGGAATGCTCAAAGCACCGACTGTAAGAAAAGTGTCTATTCTTGTACTTAAGGCGGCATTGCACCTTTTGTATTTAATTCCGATTCGATTTCTGTGTTTCATCGTCAATGTGAAGGTCCAAGGAATACATTGAACCTGCAGTGGTGTATCGGAAACTAATACTGGTCTCACAGGGAATGCTCAAAGCACCGACTGTAAGAAGAGTCTCTATTATTGTACTTATGACGGCATTGTGCCTTTTGTAATTAATTCCGATGCGATTTCTGTGTTTCATCGTCAATGTGAAGGTCCAAGGAATACATTGAACCTGCAGTGGAGTATCGGAAACTAATACTGGTCTCACAGGGAATGCTCAAAGCACCGACTGTAAGAAGAGTCACTATTCTTGTACTTAAGGCGGCATTGCACCTTTTGTATTTAATTCCGATGCGATTTCTGTGTTTCATCGTCAATGTGAAGGTCCAAGTAATACATTGAACCTGCAGTGGTGTATCGGAAACTAATACTGGTCTAACAGGGAATGCTCAAAGCACCGACTGTAAGAAGAGTCTCTATTCTTGTACTTTTGACGGCATTGTGCCTTTTGTAATTAATTCCGATGCGATTTCTGTCTTTCAACGTCAAAGTGAAGGTCCAAGGAATACATTGAACCTGCATTGGTGTATCGGAAACTAATACTAGTCTCACAGGGAATGCTCAAAGCATCGACTGTAAGAAGAGTCGCTATTCTTGTACTTAAGGCGGCATTGCACATTTTGTATTTAATTCCGATGCGATTTCTGTGTTTCTTCGTCAATGTGAAGGTCCAAGGAATACATTGAACCTGAAATGGTGTATCGGAAACTAATACTGGTCTCACAGGGAATGCTCAAAGCACCGACTGTAAGAAGAGTATCTATTCTTGTACTTAATGCGGCATTGTGGCTTTTGTATTTATTTCCAATGCGATTTCTGTGTTTCATCGTCAATGTGAAGGTCCAAGGAATACATTGAACCTGCAGTGGAGTATCGGAAACTAATACTGGTCTCACAGGGAATGCTCAAAGCACCGACTGTAAGAATGGACTCTATTCTTGTACTGAAGGTGGCATTGTGCCTTTTGAATTTAATTCCAATGCGATATCTGTGTTTCATCGTCAATGTGAAGGTCCAAGGGATACATTTAACCTGCAGTGGTGTTTCGGAAACTAATACTGCTCTCACAGGGTATGCTGAAAGCACCGGCTGTAAGAAGAGTCTTTAATCTTGTACTTAAGACAGCATTGTGCCTTTTGTATATAATTCCGATGCGATTTCTGTGTTTCATCGTCGTTGTGAAGGTCCAAGGAATACATTGAACCTGCTGAGTTGTATCGGAAACTAATACTGGTCTCACAGAGAATGCTCAAAGCACCGATTGTAAGAAGAGCCTCTATTCTTGAACCTAAGGCGTCATTATGCCCTTTGTATTTAATTCCGATGCGATTTCTGTGTTTCATCGTCAATGTGAAGGTCCTGGGAATACATTGAACCTGCTGAGGTGTATCGGAAACTAATACTGGTCTCACAGGGAATGTTGAAAGCACCGACTGTAAGAAGAGTCTCTATTCTTGTACTTACGCGGCAGTTTGCCTTTTGTATTTCTTTCCGATGCGATTTCTGTGTTTCATCATCAATGTGAAGGTTCAAGGAATACATTGAACCTGGAGTGGTGTATTGGAAACTAATACTGGTCTCACAGGGAATGCTCAAAGCACCGACTGTAAGAAGAGTCTCTATTCTTGTACTTAAGGCGACATTGTGCTTTTTGTATTTAATTGCGATGCGATTTCTGTGTTTCATCGTCAATCTGAAGGTCCTCGGAATACATTCAACCTGCTGCGGTGTATCGGAAACTAATACTGGTCTCACAGGGAATGCTGAAAGCACCGACTGTAGGAAGAGTCTCTATTCTTGTACTTAAGACGGCATTGTGCCTTTTGTATTTAAATCCGATGCGATTTCTGTGTTTCATTGTCAATCTGAAGGTCCAAGGAATACATAGAACCTGCAGTGGTTTATCGGTAACTAATACTGGTCTCACAGGGTATGCTTAAATCACCGAATGTAAGAAGAGTCTCTATTCTTGTACTTAAGGCGGCTTTGCGCCTTTTGTATTTAATTCCGATTCGATTTCTGTGTTTCATCGTCAATGTGAAGGTCCAAGGAATACATTGATCCTGCAGTGGTGTATCGGATACTAATACTGGTCTCACACGGAATGCTCATAGCACCGACTGTAAGAAGAATCTCTATTCTTGTACTTAAGACGGCATTGAGCCTTTTGTATTTAATTCCGATGCGATTTCTGTGTTTCATTGTCAATGTGAAGGGCCTAGGAATACATTGAACCTGCTGTGGTGTATCGGAAACCAATTCTGGTCTCACAGGGAATGCTCTAAGCACCGACTGTAAGAAAAGTCTCTATTCTTGTACTTAAGGCGGCATTGCGCCTTTTGTATTTAATTCCGATGCGATTTCTGTGTTTCATCGTCAATGTGAAGGTCCTAGGAAAACATTGAGCATGCTGAGGTGGATCGGAAACTATTACTGGACTCACAGGTAATGCTGAAAGCACCGACTGTAGGAAGAGTCTCTATTCTTGTACTTAAGACGGCATTGTGCCTTTTGTATTTAATTGCGATGCGATTTCTGTGTTTCATCGTCAATGTGAAGGTCAAAGGAATACATTGAACCTGCAGTGGTGTATCGGAAACTAATACTGGTCTCACAGGGAATGCTCAAAGCACCGACTGTAAGAAGAGTCCCTATTCTTGTACTTAAGGCGGCATTGCGCCTTTAGTATTTAATTCCGATGCAATGTCTGTGTTTCATCGTCAATTCGAAGGTCCTAGGAATACATTGAACCTGCAGAGGTGTATCGGAAGCTAATACTGGTCTCACAGTGAATGCTGAAATCACCGACAGTAAGAAGAGGCTCTATTCTTGTACCTACGCGGCAGTTTGCCTTTTGTATTTCATTCCGATGCGATATCTGTGTTTCATCGTCAATGTGAATGTCCGATGAATACATTGAACCTGGAGTGGTGTATCGGTAACTAATTCTGGTCTCACAGGGAATGCTCAAAGCACCGACTGTAAGAAGAGTCTCTATTCTTGTACTTAAGGCGAAATTGTGCTTTTTGTATTTAATTCCGATTCGTTTTCTGTGTTTCATCGTCAATGTGAAGGTCCATGGAATACATTGAACCTGCAGTGGTGTATCGGAAACTAATACTGCTCTCACAGGGAATGCTCAAAGCACCGACTGTAAGAAGAGTCTCTATTCTTGTTCTTAAGGCGGCATTGCGCCTTTTGAATTTAATCCCATGCGATATCTGTGTTTCATCGTCAATGTGAAGGTCCAAGGAATACATTGAACCTGCAGTGGTGTATCAGAAACTAATACTGGTCTCAAAGGGAATGCTCAAAGCACCGACTGTAAGAAGAGTCTCTGTTCTTGTACTTACGCGGCAGTTTGCCTTTTGTATTTAATTCCGATGCGATTTCTGTGTTTCAACGTCAATGTGAAGGGCCAAGGAATACATTGAACATGCAGTGGTGTATCGGAAACTAATACTGGTCTCACAGGGAATGCTCAAAGCACCGTCTGTAAGAATGGACTCTATTGTTGTACTTAAGGCGGCATTGTGCCTTTTGAATTTAATTCCAATGCGATATCTGTGTTTCATCGCTAATGTGAAGGTCCAAGGGATACATTTAACCTGCAGTGGTGTATCGGAAACTAATACTGGTCTCACAGGAATGCTCATAGCACCGACAGTAAGAAGGGTCTCTATTCTTGTACTTAAGGCGGCATTGTGCCTTTTGAATTTAATTCCGATGCGATTTCTGTGTTTCATCGTCAATGTGAAGGTCCAAGGAATACATTGTGCCTGCAGTGATGTATCGGAAACTAATACTGGTCTCACATGGAATGCTCAAAGCACCGACTGTAAGAAGAGACTCTATTCTTGTACTTAAGGCGGCATTGTGCCTTTTGTATTTTATTTCCGATGCGATTTCTGTGTTTCATCGTCAATATGAAGGTCCTAGCAGTACATTGAACCTGCTGAGGTGTATCGGAAACTAATACTGGTCGCACAGGGAATGCTGGAAGCACCGACCGTAAGAAGAGTCTCTAATCTTGTACTTAAGACGGCATTGTGCCTTTTGTATTTAATTCCGATGCGATATCTGAGTGTCATCGTCAATGTGAATGTCCAAGGAATACATTGAACCAGGAGTGGTGTATCGGAAACTAATTCTGGTCTCACAGGGAATGCTCAAAGCACCGACTGTAAGAAGAGTCTCAATTCTTGTACTTAAAGCGGCATTGCGCCTTTTGTATATAATTCCGATGCGATTTCTGTGTTTCATCGTCAATGTGAAGGTCCTAGGAATACATTGAACCTGCTGTGGTGTATCGGAAACTAATACTGGACTCACAGGTTATGCTGAAAGCACCGACTGTAAGAAGAGTCTCTATTCTTGTACTTACGCGTCAGTTTGCCTTTTGTATTTCATTCCGATACGATTTCTGTGTTTCATCGGCAATGTGAAGGTCCATGGAATACATTGACCCTGCAGTGGTGTATCGGAAACTAATACTGGTCTCACAGGGAATGCTCAAAGCACCGACTGTAAGAAGAGTCTCAATTCTTGTACTTAAAGCGGCATTGCGCCTTTTGTATATAATTCCGATGCGATTTCTGTGTTTCATCGTCAATGTGAAGGTCCTAGGAATACATTGAACCTGCTGTGGTGTATCGGAAACTAATACTGGACTCACAGGTTATGCTGAAAGCACCGACTGTAAGAAGAGACTCTATTCTTGTACTTATGCGTCAGTTTGCCTTTTGTATTTCATTCCGATACGATTTCTGTGTTTCATCGGCAATGTGAAGGTCCATGGAATACATTGAACCTGCAGTGGTGTATGGGAAACTAATACTGGTCTCACAGGGAATGCTCAAAGCACCGACTGTAAGAAGAGTCTCTATTCTTATACTTAAGGCGACATTGTGCCTTTTGTATATAATTCCGATGCGATTTCTGTGTTTCATCGTCAATGTGAAGGTCATAGGAATACATTGAACCTGCTGAGGTGTATCGGAAACTAATACTGGTCTCACAGGGAATGCTCAAAGCAGCGACTGTAAGAAGAGTCTCTATACTTGTACTTAAGGCGACATTGTGCCCTTTGTATTTAATTCCGATGCGATTTCTGTGTTTCATCGTTAATGCGAAGGTCCTAGGAATACATTGAACCTGCTGAGGTGTATCGGAAACTAATACTGGTCTCACAGGGAATGCTCAAAGCACCGACTGTAAGAAGAGTCTCTATTCTCGTACTTAGGGCGGCATTGCGCCTTTTGTATTTAATTGCGATGCGATGTCTGTGTTTCATCGTCAATGTGAAGGTCCAAGAAATACATTGAACCTGCAGTGGTTTATCGGAAGCTAATACTGGTCTCACAGGGAATGCTCATAGCACCGACTGTAAGAAGAGTCTTTATTTTTGTACCTAAGACGGCATTGAGCCTTTTGTATTTAATTCCGATGCGATTTCTGTGTTTCATCGTCAATGTGGAGGTCCTAGGAATACATTGAACCTGCAGTGGTGTATCGGAAACTAATACTGGACTCACAGGTTATGCTGAAAGCACCGACTGTAAGAAGAGTCTCTATTCTTGTACTTACGCGTCAGTTTGCCTTTTGTATTTCATTCCGATACGGTTTCTGTGTTTCATCGGCAATGTGAAGGTCCATGGAATACATTGAACCTGCAGTGGTGTATCGGAAACTAATACTGGTCTCACAGGGAATGCTCAAAGCACCGACTGTAAGAAGAGTCTCTATTCTTGTACTTAAGGCGGCATAACGCCTTTTGAATATAATTCCCATGCGATATCTGTGTTTCATCGTCAATGTGAAGGTCCAAGGAATACATTGAACCTGCAGTGGTGTATCAGAAACTAATACTGGTCTCAAAGGGAATGCTCAAAGCACCGACTGTAAGAAGAGTCTCTATTCTTGTACTTAAGGCGGCATTGCGCTTTTTCTATTTAATTCCGATGCGATTTCTGTGTTTCATCGTCAATGTGAAGGTCTTAGCAATACATTGAACCTGCTGAGTGGTATCGGAAACTTATACTGGTCTCACAGGGAATGCTGAAAGCACCGACTGTAAGAAGAGTCTCTAATCTTGTACTTAAGACGGCATTGTGCCTTTTGTATTTAATTCCGATGCGATTTCTGTGTTTCATCGTCAATGTGAAGGTCTTAGCAATACATTGAACCTGCTGAGTTGTATCGGAAACTTATACTGGTCTCACTGGGAATGCTGAAAACACCAACTGTAAGAAGAGTCTCTATTCTTGTACTTACGCGGCAGTTTGCCTTTTGTATTTAATTCCGAAGCGATTCCTGTGTTTCATCGTCAATGTGAAGGTCCAAGGAATATATTGAACCTGCAGTGGTGTATCGGAAACTAATACTGGTCTCACTGGGAATGCTCAAAGCACCGACTGTAAGAAGAGTCTCTATTCTTGTACTTAAGGCGGCATTGCGCCTTTTGTATTTAATTCCGATGCGATTTCTGTGTTTCAACGTCAATGTGAAGGTCCAAGGGATACATTGAACCTGCAGTGGTATATCGAAACTAATACTGGTCTCACAGGGAATGCTCAAAGCACCGACTGTAAGAAAAGTGTCTATTCTTGTACTTAAGGCGGCATTGCACCTTTTGTATTTAATTCCGATTCGATTTCTGTGTTTCATCGTCAATGTGAAGGTCCAAGGAATACATTGAACCTGCAGTGGTGTATCGGAAACTAATACTGGTCTCACAGGGAATGCTCAAAGCACCGACTGTAAGAAGAGTCTCTATTATTGTACTTATGACGGCATTGTGCCTTTTGTAATTAATTCCGATGCGATTTCTGTGTTTCATCGTCAATGTGAAGGTCCAAGGAATACATTGAACCTGCAGTGGAGTATCGGAAACTAATACTGGTCTCACAGGGAATGCTCAAAGCACCGACTGTAAGAAGAGTCACTATTCTTGTACTTAAGGCGGCATTGCACCTTTTGTATTTAATTCCGATGCGATTTCTGTGTTTCATCGTCAATGTGAAGGTCCAAGTAATACATTGAACCTGCAGTGGTGTATCGGAAACTAATACTGGTCTAACAGGGAATGCTCAAAGCACCGACTGTAAGAAGAGTCTCTATTCTTGTACTTATGACGGCATTGTGCCTTTTGTAATTAATTCCGATGCGATTTCTGTCTTTCAACGTCAAAGTGAAGGTCCAAGGAATACATTGAACCTGCAGTGGTGTATCGGAAACTAATACTAGTCTCACAGGGAATGCTCAAAGCATCGACTGTAAGAAGAGTCGCTATTCTTGTACTTAAGGCGGCATTGCACATTTTGTATTTAATTCCGATGCGATTTCTGTGTTTCTTCGTCAATGTGAAGGTCCAAGGAATACATTGAACCTGAAATGGTGTATCGGAAACTAATACTGGTCTCACAGGGAATGCTCAAAGCACCGACTGTAAGAAGAGTATCTATTCTTGTACTTAATGCGGCATTGTGGCTTTTGTATTTATTTCCAATGCGATTTCTGTGTTTCATCGTCAATGTGAAGGTCCAAGGAATACATTGAACCTGCAGTGGAGTATCGGAAACTAATACTGGTCTCACAGGGAATGCTCAAAGCACCGACTGTAAGAATGGACTCTATTCTTGTACTGAAGGCGGCATTGTGCCTTTTGAATTTAATTCCAATGCGATATCTGTGTTTCATCGTCAATGTGAAGGTCCAAGGGATACATTTAACCTGCAGTGGTGTTTCGGAAACTAATACTGCTCTCACAGGGTATGCTGAAAGCACCGGCTGTAAGAAGAGTCTTTAATCTTGTACTTAAGACAGCATTGTGCCTTTTGTATATAATTCCGATGCGATTTCTGTGTTTCATCGTCGTTGTGAAGGTCCAAGGAATACATTGAACCTGCTGAGTTGTATCGGAAACTAATACTGGTCTCACAGAGAATGCTCAAAGCACCGATTGTAAGAAGAGCCTCTATTCTTGAACCTAAGGCGTCATTATGCCCTTTGTATTTAATTCCGATGCGATTTCTGTGTTTCATCGTCAATGTGAAGGTCCTGGGAATACATTGAACCTGCTGAGGTGTATCGGAAACTAATACTGGTCTCACAGGGAATGTTGAAAGCACCGACTGTAAGAAGAGTCTCTATTCTTGTACTTACGCGGCAGTTTGCCTTTTGTATTTCTTTCCGATGCGATTTCTGTGTTTCATCATCAATGTGAAGGTTCAAGGAATACATTGAACCTGGAGTGGTGTATTGGAAACTAATACTGGTCTCACAGGGAATGCTCAAAGCACCGACTGTAAGAAGAGTCTCTATTCTTGTACTTAAGGCGACATTGTGCTTTTTGTATTTAATTGCGATGCGATTTCTGTGTTTCATCGTCAATCTGAAGGTCCTCGGAATACATTCAACCTGCTGCGGTGTATCGGAAACTAATACTAGTCTCACAGGGAATGCTGAAAGCACCGACTGTAGGAAGAGTCTCTATTCTTGTACTTAAGACGGCATTGTGCCTTTTGTATTTAAATCCGATGCGATTTCTGTGTTTCATTGTCAATGTGAAGGTCCAAGGAATACATAGAACCTGCAGTGGTTTATCGGTAACTAATACTGGTCTCACAGGGTATGCTTAAATCACCGAATGTAAGAAGAGTCTCTATTCTTGTACTTAAGGCGGCTTTGCGCCTTTTGTATTTAATTCCGATTCGATTTCTGTGTTTCATCGTCAATGTGAAGGTCCAAGGAATACATTGATCCTGCAGTGGTGTATCGGATACTAATACTGGTCTCACACGGAATGCTCATAGCACCGACTGTAAGAAGAATCTCTATTCTTGTACTTAAGACGGCATTGAGCCTTTTGTATTTAATTCCGATGCGATTTCTGTGTTTCATTGTCAATGTGAAGGGCCTAGGAATACATTGAACCTGCTGTGGTGTATCGGAAACCAATTCTGGTCTCACAGGGAATGCTCTAAGCACCGACTGTAAGAAAAGTCTCTATTCTTGTACTTAAGGCGGCATTGCGCCTTTTGTATTTAATTCCGATGCGATTTCTGTGTTTCATCGTCAATGTGAAGGTCCTAGGAAAACATTGAGCATGCTGAGGTGGATCGGAAACTATTACTGGACTCACAGGTAATGCTGAAAGCACCGACTGTAGGAAGAGTCTCTATTCTTGTACTTAAGACGGCATTGTGCCTTTTGTATTTAATTGCGATGCGATTTCTGTGTTTCATCGTCAATGTGAAGGTCAAAGGAATACATTGAACCTGCAGTGGTGTATCGGAAACTAATACTGGTCTCACAGGGAATGCTCAAAGCACCGACTGTAAGAAGAGTCCCTATTCTTGTACTTAAGGCGGCATTGCGCCTTTAGTATTTAATTCCGATGCAATGTCTGTGTTTCATCGTCAATTCGAAGGTCCTAGGAATACATTGAACCTGCAGAGGTGTATCGGAAGCTAATACTGGTCTCACAGTGAATGCTGAAATCACCGACAGTAAGAAGAGGCTCTATTCTTGTACCTACGCGGCAGTTTGCCTTTTGTATTTCATTCCGATGCGATATCTGTGTTTCATCGTCAATGTGAATGTCCGATGAATACATTGAACCTGGAGTGGTGTATCGGTAACTAATTCTGGTCTCACAGGGAATGCTCAAAGCACCGACTGTAAGAAGAGTCTCTATTCTTGTACTTAAGGCGAAATTGTGCTTTTTGTATTTAATTCCGATTCGTTTTCTGTGTTTCATCGTCAATGTGAAGGTCCATGGAATACATTGAACCTGCAGTGGTGTATCGGAAACTAATACTGCTCTCACAGGGAATGCTCAAAGCACCGACTGTAAGAAGAGTCTCTATTCTTGTTCTTAAGGCGGCATTGCGCCTTTTGAATTTAATCCCATGCGATATCTGTGTTTCATCGTCAATGTGAAGGTCCAAGGAATACATTGAACCTGCAGTGGTGTATCAGAAACTAATACTGGTCTCAAAGGGAATGCTCAAAGCACCGACTGTAAGAAGAGTCTCTGTTCTTGTACTTACGCGGCAGTTTGCCTTTTGTATTTAATTCCGATGCGATTTCTGTGTTTCAACGTCAATGTGAAGGGCCAAGGAATACATTGAACATGCAGTGGTGTATCGGAAACTAATACTGGTCTCACAGGGAATGCTCAAAGCACCGTCTGTAAGAATGGACTCTATTGTTGTACTTAAGGCGGCATTGTGCCTTTTGAATTTAATTCCAATGCGATATCTGTGTTTCATCGCTAATGTGAAGGTCCAAGGGATACATTTAACCTGCAGTGGTGTATCGGAAACTAATACTGGTCTCACAGGAATGCTCATAGCACCGACAGTAAGAAGGGTCTCTATTCTTGTACTTAAGGCGGCATTGTGCCTTTTGAATTTAATTCCGATGCGATTTCTGTGTTTCATCGTCAATGTGAAGGTCCAAGGAATACATTGTGCCTGCAGTGATGTATCGGAAACTAATACTGGTCTCACATGGAATGCTCAAAGCACCGACTGTAAGAAGAGACTCTATTCTTGTACTTAAGGCGGCATTGTGCCTTTTGTATTTTATTTCCGATGCGATTTCTGTGTTTCATCGTCAATATGAAGGTCCTAGCAGTACATTGAACCTGCTGAGGTGTATCGGAAACTAATACTGGTCGCACAGGGAATGCTGGAAGCACCGACCGTAAGAAGAGTCTCTAATCTTGTACTTAAGACGGCATTGTGCCTTTTGTATTTAATTCCGATGCGATATCTGAGTGTCATCGTCAATGTGAATGTCCAAGGAATACATTGAACCAGGAGTGGTGTATCGGAAACTAATTCTGGTCTCACAGGGAATGCTCAAAGCACCGACTGTAAGAAGAGTCTCAATTCTTGTACTTAAAGCGGCATTGCGCCTTTTGTATATAATTCCGATGCGATTTCTGTGTTTCATCGTCAATGTGAAGGTCCTAGGAATACATTGAACCTGCTGTGGTGTATCGGAAACTAATACTGGACTCACAGGTTATGCTGAAAGCACCGACTGTAAGAAGAGTCTCTATTCTTGTACTTACGCGTCAGTTTGCCTTTTGTATTTCATTCCGATACGATTTCTGTGTTTCATCGGCAATGTGAAGGTCCATGGAATACATTGACCCTGCAGTGGTGTATCGGAAACTAATACTGGTCTCACAGGGAATGCTCAAAGCACCGACTGTAAGAAGAGTCTCAATTCTTGTACTTAAAGCGGCATTGCGCCTTTTGTATATAATTCCGATGCGATTTCTGTGTTTCATCGTCAATGTGAAGGTCCTAGGAATACATTGAACCTGCTGTGGTGTATCGGAAACTAATACTGGACTCACAGGTTATGCTGAAAGCACCGACTGTAAGAAGAGACTCTATTCTTGTACTTATGCGTCAGTTTGCCTTTTGTATTTCATTCCGATACGATTTCTGTGTTTCATCGGCAATGTGAAGGTCCATGGAATACATTGAACCTGCAGTGGTGTATGGGAAACTAATACTGGTCTCACAGGGAATGCTCAAAGCACCGACTGTAAGAAGAGTCTCTATTCTTATACTTAAGGCGACATTGTGCCTTTTGTATATAATTCCGATGCGATTTCTGTGTTTCATCGTCAATGTGAAGGTCATAGGAATACATTGAACCTGCTGAGGTGTATCGGAAACTAATACTGGTCTCACAGGGAATGCTCAAAGCAGCGACTGTAAGAAGAGTCTCTATACTTGTACTTAAGGCGACATTGTGCCCTTTGTATTTAATTCCGATGCGATTTCTGTGTTTCATCGTTAATGCGAAGGTCCTAGGAATACATTGAACCTGCTGAGGTGTATCGGAAACTAATACTGGTCTCACAGGGAATGCTCAAAGCACCGACTGTAAGAAGAGTCTCTATTCTCGTACTTAGGGCGGCATTGCGCCTTTTGTATTTAATTGCGATGCGATGTCTGTGTTTCATCGTCAATGTGAAGGTCCAAGAAATACATTGAACCTGCAGTGGTTTATCGGAAGCTAATACTGGTCTCACAGGGAATGCTCATAGCACCGACTGTAAGAAGAGTCTTTATTTTTGTACCTAAGACGGCATTGAGCCTTTTGTATTTAATTCCGATGCGATTTCTGTGTTTCATCGTCAATGTGGAGGTCCTAGGAATACATTGAACCTGCAGTGGTGTATCGGAAACTAATACTGGACTCACAGGTTATGCTGAAAGCACCGACTGTAAGAAGAGTCTCTATTCTTGTACTTACGCGTCAGTTTGCCTTTTGTATTTCATTCCGATACGGTTTCTGTGTTTCATCGGCAATGTGAAGGTCCATGGAATACATTGAACCTGCAGTGGTGTATCGGAAACTAATACTGGTCTCACAGGGAATGCTCAAAGCACCGACTGTAAGAAGAGTCTCTATTCTTGTACTTAAGGCGGCATAACGCCTTTTGAATATAATTCCCATGCGATATCTGTGTTTCATCGTCAATGTGAAGGTCCAAGGAATACATTGAACCTGCAGTGGTGTATCAGAAACTAATACTGGTCTCAAAGGGAATGCTCAAAGCACCGACTGTAAGAAGAGTCTCTATTCTTGTACTTAAGGCGGCATTGCGCTTTTTCTATTTAATTCCGATGCGATTTCTGTGTTTCATCGTCAATGTGAAGGTCTTAGCAATACATTGAACCTGCTGAGTGGTATCGGAAACTTATACTGGTCTCACAGGGAATGCTGAAAGCACCGACTGTAAGAAGAGTCTCTAATCTTGTACTTAAGACGGCATTGTGCCTTTTGTATTTAATTCCGATGCGATTTCTGTGTTTCATCGTCAATGTGAAGGTCTTAGCAATACATTGAACCTGCTGAGTTGTATCGGAAACTTATACTGGTCTCACTGGGAATGCTGAAAACACCAACTGTAAGAAGAGTCTCTATTCTTGTACTTACGCGGCAGTTTGCCTTTTGTATTTAATTCCGAAGCGATTCCTGTGTTTCATCGTCAATGTGAAGGTCCAAGGAATATATTGAACCTGCAGTGGTGTATCGGAAACTAATACTGGTCTCACTGGGAATGCTCAAAGCACCGACTGTAAGAAGAGTCTCTATTCTTGTACTTAAGGCGGCATTGCGCCTTTTGTATTTAATTCCGATGCGATTTCTGTGTTTCAACGTCAATGTGAAGGTCCAAGGGATACATTGAACATGCAGTGGTGTATCGGAAACTAATACTTGTCTCACAGGGAATGCTCAAAGCACCGACTGTAAGAATGGACTCTATTCTTGTACTTAAGGCGGCATTGTTGCTTTTGAATTTAATTCCAATGCGATATCTGTGTTTCATCGCTAATGTGAAGGTCCAAGGGATACATTTAACCTGCAGTGGTGTATCGGAAACTAATACTGGTCTCACAGGGAATGCTCATACCACCGACAGTAAGAAGGGTCTCTATTCTTGTACTTAAGGCGGCATTGTGCCTTTTGAATTTAATTCCGATGCGATTTCTGTGTTTCATCGTCAATGTGAAGGTCCAAGGGATACATTGTGCCTGCAGTGATGTATCGGAAACTAATACTGGTCTCACATGGAATGCTCAAAGCACCGACTGTAAGAAGAGACTCTATTCTTGTACTTAAGGCGGCATTGTGCCTTTTGTATTTTATTTCCGATGCGATTTCTGTGTTTCATCGTCAATATGAAGGTCCTAGGAATACATAGAACCTGCTGAGGTGTATCGGAAACTAATACTGGTCTCACAGGGAATGCTGAAAGCACCGACTGTAAGAAGAGTCTCTAATGTTGTACTTAAGACGGCATTGTGCCTTTTGTATTTAATTCCGATGCGATTTCTGTGTTTCATCGTCAATGTGAAGGTCCAAGGAATACATTGAACCTGCAGTGGTGTATCGGGAACTAATACTGGTCTCACAGGGAATGCTCAAAGCACCGATTGTAAGAAGAGTCTCTATTCTTGTACTTAAGGCGACATTGTGCCTTTTTTATTTAATTCCGATGCGATTTCTGTGTTTCATCGTCAATGTGAAGGTCCTAGGAATACATTGAACCTGCAGAGGTGTATCGGAAGCTAATACTGGTCTCAAGGTGAATGCTGAGAGCACCGACTGTAAGAAGAGTCTCTATTCTAGTACTTACGCGGCAGTTTGCCTATTGTATTTCATTCCGATGCGATATCTGAGTATCATCGTCAATGTGAATGTCCAAGGAATACATTGAACCAGGAGTGGTGTATCGGAAACCAATTCTGGTCTCACAGGGAATGCTCAAAGCACCGATTGTAAGAAGAGTGTCTATTCTTGTACTTAAAGCGGCATTGCGCCTTTTGTATATAATTCCGATACGATTTCTGTGTTTCATCGTCAATGTGAAGGTCCTAGGAATACTTGAACCTGCTGTGGTGTATCGGAAACTAATACTGGACTCACAGGTTATGCTGAAAGCACCGACTGTAAGAAGAGTCTCTATTCTTGTACTTACGCGTCAGTTTGCCTTTTGTATTTCATTCCGATACGATATCTGTGTTTCATCGGCAATGTGATGGTCCATGGAATACATTGAACCTGCAGTGGTGTATCGGAAACTAATACTGGTCTCACAGGGAATGCTCAAAACACCGACTGTAAGAAGAGTCTCTATTCTTGTACTTAAGGCGACATTGTGCCTTTTGTATATAATTCCGATGCGATTTCTGTGTTTCATCGTCAATGTGAAGGTCATAGGAATACATTGAACCTGCTGAGGTGTATTGGAAACTAATACTGGTCTCACAGGGAATGCTCAAAGCACCGACTGTAAGAAGAGTCTCTATACTTGTACTTAAGGCGACATTGTGCCATTTGTATTTAATTCCGATGCGATTTCTGTGTTTCATCGTTAATGCGAAGGTCCTAGGAATACATTGAACCTGCTGAGGTGTATCGGAAACTAATACTGGTCTCACAGGGAATGCTGAAAACACCGACTGTAAGAAGAGTCTCTATTCTTGTACTTGTGCGGCTGTTTGCCTTTTCTATTTCATTCCGATGCTATTTCAGTTTTTCATCGTCAATGTGAATGTCCAAGGAATACATTGAACCTGGAGTGGTGTATCGGAAACTAATACTGGTCTCACAGGGAATGCTCAAAGCACCGACTGTCAGAAGAGTCTCTATTCTTGTAATTAAGGCGACATTGTGCCTTTTGTATTTAATTCCGATGCGATTTCTCTGTTTCATCGTCAATGTGAAGGTCCTAGGAATTCATTGAACCTGCAGTGGTGCATCGGAAACTAATACTGGTCTCACAGGGAATGCTGAAAGCTCCGACTGTAAGAAGTGTCTCTATTCTTGTACTTAAGGCGGCATTGCGCCTTTTGTATTTAATTCCGATGCGATTTCTGTGTTTCAACGTCAATGTGAAGGTCCAAGGAATACATTGAACCTGCAGTGGTGTATCGGAAACTAATACTGGTCTCACAGGGAATGCTCATAGCACCGACAGTAAGAAGGGTCTCTATTCTTGTACTTAAGGCGGCATTGTGCCTTTTGAATTTAATTCCGATGCGATTTCTGTGTTTCATCGTCAATGTGAAGGTCCAAGGAACACATTGTGCCTGCAGTGATGTATCGGAAACTAATACTGGTCTCACAGGGAATGCTCAAAGCACCGACTGTAAGAAGAGTCTCTATTCTTGTACTGAAGGCGGCATTGTGCCTTTTGTATTTAATTCCGATGCGATTTCTGTGTTTCATCGTCAATATGAAGGTCCTAGGAATACTTGAACCTGCTGAGGTGTATCGGAAACTAATACTGGTCTCACAGGGAATGCTCAAAGCACCGATTGTAAGAAGAGTCTCTATTCTTGTACTTAAGGCGACATTGTGCGTTTTGCATTTAATTCCGATGCGATTTCTGTGTTTCATCGTCAATGTGAAGATCCTAGGAATACATTGAACCTGCAGAGGTGTATCGGAAGCTAATACTGCTCTCAAGGTGAATGCTGAAAGCACCGACTGTAAGAAGAGTCTCTATTCTTGTACGTAAGGCGGCATTGCGCCTTTGGTATATAATTCCGATGCGATTTCTGTGTTTCATCGTCAATGTGAAGGTCCTAGGAATACATTGAACCTGCTGTGGTGTATCGGAAACTAATACTGGACTCACAGGGAATGCTGAAAGCACCGACTGTAAGAAGAGTCTCTATTCTTGAACTTCCGCGTCAGTTTGCCTTTTGTATTTCATTCCGATACGATTTCTGTGTTTCATCGGCAATGTGAAGGTCCATGGAATACATTGAACCTGCAGTGGTGTATCGTAAACTAATACTGGTCTCACAGGGAATGCTCAAAGCACCGACTGTAAGAAGAGTCTCTATTCTTGTAGTTAAGGCGACATTGTGCCTTTTGTATTTAATTCGGATGCGATTTCTGTGTTTCATCGTCAATGCGAAGGTCCTAGGAATACATTGAACCTGCTGAGGTGTATCGGAAACTAATACTGTTCTCACAGGGAATGCTGAAATCACCGACTGTAAGAAGAGTCTCTATTCTTGTACTTGCGTGGCTGTTTGCCTTTGGTATTTCATTCCGATGCGATTTCTGTTTTTCATCGTCAATGTGAATGTCCAAGGAATACATTGAACCTGGAGTGGTGTATCGGAAACTAATACTGGTCTCACAGGGAATGCTCAAAGCACCGACTGTAAGAAGAGTCTCTATACTTGTACTTAAGGCGACATTGTGCCCTTTGTATTTAATTCCGATGCGATATCTGTGTTTCATCGTCAATGCGAAGGTCCTAGGAATACATTGAACCTGCTGAGGTGTATCGGAAACTAATACTGGTCTCACAGGGAATGCTGAAAACACCGACTGTAAGAAGAGTCTCTATTCTTGTACTTGCGCGGCTGTTTGCCTTTTGTATTTCATTCCGATGCGATTTCTGTGTTTCATCGTCAATGTGAAGGTCCAAGGAATACATTGAACCTGCAGTGGTGTATCGGAAACTAATACTGGTCTCACAGGGAATACTCAAAGCACCGACTGTAAGAATGGACTCTATTCTTGTACTTAAGGCGGCATTGTGATCTTTGAATTTAATTCCAATGCGATATTTGTGTTTCATCGTCAAGGTGAAGGTCCAAGGGATACATTGAACCTGCAGTGGTGTATCAGGAACTAACACTGGTCTCAAAGGGAATGCTCAAAGCACCGACTGTAAGAAGAGTCTCTATTCTTGTACTTAAGGCGGCATTGCGCCTTTTGAATTTAATTCCCATGCGATTTCTGTGTTTCATCGCCAATGTGAAGGTCCAAGGAATACATTGAACCTGCACTGGTGTATCAGAAACTAATACTGGTCTCAAAGGGAATGCTCAAAGCACCGACTGTAAGAAGAGTCTCTATTCTTGTACTTAAGGCGGCATTGCGCCTTTTGTATTTAATTCCGATGCGATTTCTGTGTTTCATCGTCAATGTGAAGGTCTTAGCAATACATTGAACCTGCTGAGTTGTATCGGAAACTTATACTGGTCTCACAGGGAATGCTGAAAACACCGACTGTAAGAAGAGTCTCTATTCTTGTACTTACGCGGCAGTTTGCCATTTGTATTTAATTCCGAAGCGATTTCTGTGTTTCATCGTCAATCTGAAGGTCCAAGGAATATATTGAACCTGCAGTGGTGTATCGGAAACTAATACTGGTCTCACAGGGAATGCTCAAAGCACCGACTGTAAGAAGGGTCTCTATTCTTGTACTTAAGGCGGCATTGCGCCTTTTGTATTTAATTCCGATGCGATTTCTGTGTTTCAACGTCAATGTGAAGGTCCAAGGAATACATTGAACCTGCAGTGGTGTATCGGAAACTAATACTGGTCTCACAGGGAATGCTCAAAGCACCGACTGTAAGAATGGACCCTATTCTTGTACTTAAGGCGGCATTGTGCCTTTTGAATTTAATTCCAATGCGATATCTGTGTTTTATCGCTAATGTGAAGGTCCAAGGGATACATTTAACCTGCAGTGGCGTATCGGAAACTAATACTGGTCTCACAGGGAATGCTCATAGCACCGAAAGTATGAAGGGTCTCTATTCTTGTACTTAAGGCGGCATTGTGCCTTTCGAATTTAATTCCGATGCGATTTCTGTGTTTCATTGTCAATGTGAAGGTCCAAGGAATACATTGTGCCTGCAGTGATGTATCGGAAACTAATACTGGTCTCACAGGGAATGCTCAAAGCACCGACCGTAAGAAGAGACTCTATTCTTGTACTTAAGGCGGCATTGTACCTTTTGTATTTAATTCCGATTCGTTTTCTGTGTTTCATCGTCAATGTGAAGGTCCTAGGAATACATTGAACCTGCTGAGGTGTATCGGAAACTAATACTGGTCTCACAGGGAATGCTGAAAGCACCGACTGTAGGAAGAGTCTCTATTCTTGTACTTAAGACGGCTTTGTGCCTTTTGTATTTAAATCCGATGCGATTTCTGTGTTTCATTGTCAATGTGAAGGTCCTAGGAATACATAGAACCTGCAGTGGTTTATCGGTAACTAATACTGGTCTCACAGGGAATACTCAAAGCACCGAATGTAAGAAGAGTCTCTATTCTTGTACTTATGGCGGCTTTGCGCCTTTTGTATTTAATTCCGATTCGAGTTCTGTGTTTCATCGTCAATGTTAAGGTCCAAGGAATACATTGATCCTGCAGTGGTGTATCGGAAACTAATACTGGTCTCACACGGAATGCTCATAGCACCGACTGTAAGAAGAATCTCTATTCTTGTACTTAAGACGGCATTGAGCCTTTTGTATTTAATTCCGATGCGATTTCTGTGTTTCATCGTCAATGTGAAGGTCCAAGGAATACATTGAACCTGCAGTGGTGTATCAGAAACTAATACTGGTCTCAAAGGGAATGCTCTAAGCACCGACTTTAAGAAGAGTCTCTATTCTTGTACTTAAGGCGGCATTGCGCCTTTTGTATTTAATTCCGATGCGATTTCTGTGTTTCATCGTCAATGTGAAGGTGCAAGGAATACATTGAACCTGCAGTGGTATATCGGAAACTAATACTGGTCTCACAGGGAATGCTCAAAGCACCGACTGTAAGAAAAGTCTCTATTCTTGTACTTAAGGCGGCATTGCACCTTTTGTATTTAATTCCGATTCGATTTCTGTGTTTCATCGTCAATGTGAAGGTCCAAGGAATACATTGAACCTGCAGTGGTGTATCGGAAACTAATACTGGTCTCACAGGGAATGCTCAAACACCGACTGTAAGAAGAGTCTCTATTATTGTACTTATGACAGCATTGTGCCTTTTGTAATTAATTCCGATGCGATTTCTGTGTTTCATCGTCAATGGGAAGGTCCAAGGAATACATTGAACCGGCAGTGGTGTATCAGATACTTATACTGGTCTCAAAGGGAATGCTCAAAGCACTGACTGTAAGAAGAGTCTCTATTCTTGTACGTAAGGCGGCATTGCGCCTTTTGAATTTAATTCCGATGCGACTTCTGTGTTTCTTCGTCAATGTGAAGGTCCAAGGAATACATTAAACCTGAAATGGTGTATCGGAAACTAATACTGGTCTCACAGGGAATGCTCAAAGCACCGACTGTAAGAAGAGTCTCTATTCTTGTACTTATTGCGGCATTGCGCCTTTTGTATTTAATTCCGATGCGACTTCTGTGTTTCATCGTCAATGTGAAGGTCCAAGGAATACATTGATCCTGCAGTGGTTTATCGGAAACTAATACTGGTCTCACAGGGAATGCTCAAAGCACCGACTGTAAGAATGGACTCTATTCTTGTACTGAAGGCGGCATTGTGCCTTTTGAATTTAATTCCAATGCGATATCTGTGTTTCATCGTCAATGTGAAGGTCCTAGGGATACATTTAACCTGCAGTGGTGTATCGGAAACTAATACTGCTCTCACAGGGAATGCTCAAAGCACTGACTGTAAGAAGAGTCTCTATTCTTGTACGTAAGGCGGCATTGCGCCTTTTGTATTTAATTCCGATGCGATTTCTGTGTTTCATCGTCGTTGTGAAGGTCCAAGCAATACATTGAACCTGCTGAGGTGTATCGGAAACTAATACTGGTCTCACAGAGAATGCTCAAAGCACCGATTGTAAGAAGAGCCTCTATTCTTGAACCTAAGGCAACACTGTGCCCTTTGTATTTAATTCGGATGCGATTTCTGTGTTTCATCGTCAATGTGAAGCTCCTGGGAATACATTGAACCTGCTGAGGTGTATCGGAAACTAATACTGGTCTCACAGGGAATGCTGAAAGCACCGACTGTAAGAAGAGTCTCTATTCTTGTACTTACGCGGCAGTTTGCCTTTTGTATTTCTTTCCGATGCGATTTCTGTGATTCATCGTCAATGTGAAGGTTCAAGGAATACATTGAACCTGGAGTGGTGTATCGGAAACTAATACTGGTCTCACAGGGAATGCTCAAAGCACCGACTGTAAGAAGAGTCTCTACTCTTTTACTTAAGGCGACATAGTGCTTTTTGTATTTAATTGCGATGCGATTTCTGTGTTTCATCGTCAATCTGAAGGTCCTCGGAATACATTCAACCTGCTGAGGTGTATCGGAAACTAATACTGGTCTCACAGGGAATGCTGAAAGCACCGACTGTAGGAAGAGTCTCTATTCTTGTACTTAAGACGGCATTGTACCTTTTGTATTTAATTCCGATGTGATTTCTGTGTTTCATTGTCAATGTGAAGGTCCAAGGAATACATTGCACCTGCAGTGGTGTATCGGTAACTAATACTGGTCTCACAGGGAATGCTCAAATCACCGACTGTAAGAAGACCCTCTATTCTTGTACTTAAGGCGGCATTGCGCCTTTTGTATTTAATTCCGATTCGATTTCTGTGTTTCATCGTCAATGTGAAGGTCCAAGGAATACATTGATCCTGCAGTGGTGTATCGGAAACTAATACTGGTCTCACAGGGAATGCTCATAGCACCGACTGTAAGAAGAGTCTCTATTCTTGTACTTAAGGCGGCTTTGCGCCTTTTGTATTTAATTCCGATTCGATTTCTGTGTTTCATCGTCAATGTGAAGGTCCAAGAAATACATTGATCCTGCAGTGGTGTATCGGAAACTAATACTGGTCTCACACGGAATGCTCATAGCACCGACTGTAAGAAGAATCTCTATTCTTGTACTTAAGACGGCATTGAGCCTTTTGTGTTTAATTCCGATGCGATTTCTGTGTTTCATCGTCAATGTGAAGGTCCAAGGAATACATTGAACCTGCAGTGGTGTATCAGAAACTAATACTGGTCTCAAAGGGAATGCTCTAAGCACCGACTGTAAGAAGAGTCTCTATTCTTGTACTTAAGGCGGCATTGCGCATTTTGTATTTAATTCCGATGCGATTTCTGTGTTTCATCGTCAATGTGAAGATGCAAGGAACACATTGAACCTGCAGTGGTATATCGGAAACTAATACTGGTCTCACAGGGAATGCTCAAAGCACCGACTGTAAGAAAAGTCTCTATTCTTGTACTTAAGGCGGCATTGCAAACTTTGTATTTAATTCCGATGCGATTTCTGTGTTTCATCGTCAATGTGAAGGTCCAAGGAATACATTGAACCTGCAGTGGTGTATCGGAAACTAATACTGGTCTCACAGGGAATGCTCAAAGCACCGACTGTAAGAAGAGTCTCTATTATTGTACTTATGACGGCATTGTGCCTTTTGTAATTAATTCCGATGCGATTTCTGTGTTTCATCGTCGTTGTGAAGGTCCAAGGAATACATTGAACTTGCAGTGGTGTATCGGAAACTAATACTCGTCTCACAGGGAATGCTCAAAGCACCGACTGTAAGAAGAGTCTCTATTCTTGTACTTAAGGCGACATTGTGCCTTTTGTATTTAATTCCGATGCGATTTCTGTGTTTCATCGTCAATGTGAAGGTCCTAGGAATACACTGAACCTGCTGTGGTGTATCGGAAACTAATACTGGTCTCACAGGGAATGCTGAAAGTACCGACTGTAAGAAGGGTCTCTATTCTTGTACTTAAGGCGGCATTGTGCCTATTGAATTTCATTCCGATGCGATTTCTGTGTTTCATCGTCAATGTGAAGGTCCAAGGAACACATTGTGCCTGCAGTGATGTATGGGACACTAATACTGGTCTCACAGGGAATGCTCAAAGCACCGACTGTAAGAAGGGTCTCTATTCTTGTACTTAAGGCGGCATTGTGCCTTTTGTATTTAATTCCGATGCGATTTCTGTGTTTCATCGTCAATATGAAGGTCCTAGGAATACTTGAACCTGCTGAGGTGTATCGGAAACTAATACTGGTCTCACAGGGAATGCTCAAAGCACCGATTGTAAGAAGAGTCTCTATTCTTGTACTTAAGGCGACATTGTGCCTTTTGCATTTAATTCCGATGCGATTTCTGTGTTTCATCGTCAATGTGAAGGTCCTAGGAATACATTGAACCTGCAGAGGTGTATCGGAAGCTAATACTGCTCTCAAGGTGAATGCTGAAAGCACCGACTGCAAGAAGAGTCTCTATTCTTGTACTTACGCGGCAGTTTGCCTTTTGTATTTCATTCCGATGCGATATCTGAGTGTCATCGTCAATGTAAATGTCCAAGGAATACATTGAACCAGGAGTGGTGTATCGGAAACTAATTCTGGTCTCACAGGGAATGCTCAAAGCACCGACTGTAAGAAGAGTCTCTATTCTTGTACTTAAGGCGGCATTGCGCCTTTGGTATATAATTCCGATGCGATTTCTGTGTTTCATCGTCAATGTGAAGGTCCTAGGGATACATTGAACCTGCTGTGGTGTATCGGAAACTAATACTGGACTCACAGGGAATGCTGAAAGCACCGACTGAAGGAAGAGTCTCTATTCTTGTACTTCCGCGTCAGTTTGCCTTTTGTATTTCATTCCGATACGATTTCTGTGTTTCATCGGCAATGTAAAGGTCCATGGAATACATTGAACCTGCAGTGGTGTATCGTAAACTAATACTGGCCTCACAGGGAATGCTCAAAGCACCGACTGTAAGAAGAGTCTCTATTCTTGTACTTAAGGCGACATTGTGCCTTTTGTATTTAATTCCGATGCGATTTCTGTGTTTCATCGTCAATGCGAAGGTCCTAGGGATACATTGAACCTGCTGAGGTGTATCGGAAACTAATACTGGTCTCACAGGGAATGCTGAAACACCGACTGTAAGAAGAGTCTCAATTCTTGTACTTGCGCGGCTGTTTGCCTTTTGTATTTCATTCCGATGCGATTTCTGTTTTTCATCGTCAATGTGAATGTCCAAGGAATACATTGAACCTGGAGTGGTGTATCGGAAACTAATACTGGTCTCACAGGGAATGCTCAAAGCACCGACTGTAAGAAGAGTCTCTATACTTGCACTTAAGGCGACATTGTGCCCTTTGTATTTAATTCCGATGCGATATCAGTGTTTCATCGTCAATGCGAAGGTCCTAGGAATACATTGAACCTGCTGAGGTGTATCGGAAACTAATACTGGTCTCACAGGGAATGCTGAAAACACCGACTGTAAGAAGAGTCTCTATTCTTGTACTTGCGCGGCTGTTTGCCTTTTGTATTTCATTCCGATGCGATATCTGAGTGTCATCGTCAATGTAAATGTCCAAGGAATACATTGAACCAGGAGTGGTGTATCGGAAACTAATTCTGGTCTCACAGGGAATGCTCAAAGCACCGACTGTAAGAAGAGTCTCTATTCTTGTACTTAAGGCGGCATTGCGCCTTTGGTATATAATTCCGATGCGATTTCTGTGTTTCATCGTCAATGTGAAGGTCCAAGGAATTCATTGAACCTGCAGTGGTGTATAAGAAACTAATACTGGCCTCAAAGGGAATGCTCAAAGCACCGACTGTAAGAAGAGTCTCTATTCTTGTACTTAAGCCGGCATTGCGCCTTTTGTATTTAATTCCGATGCGACTTCTGTGTTTCATCGTCAATGTGAAGGTGCAAGGAATACATTGTACCTGCAGTGGTGTATCGGAAACTAATACTGGTCTCACAGGGAATGTTCAAAGCACCGACTGTAAGAATGGACTCTATTCTTGTACTTAAAGCGGCATTGTGCCTTTTGAATTTAATTCCAATGCGATATCTGTGTTTCATCGCTAATGTGAAGGTCCAAGGGATACATTTAACCTGCAGTGGTGTATCGGAAACTAATACTGGTCTCACAGGGAATGCTCATAGCACCGACAGTAAGAAGGGTCTCTATTCTTGTACTTAAGGCGGCATTGTGCCTTTTGTATTTAATTCCGATGCGATTTCTGTGTTTCTTCGTCAATGTGAAGGTCCAAGGAATACATTGAACCTGAAATGGTGTATCGGAAACTAATACTGGTCTCACAGGGAATGCTCAAAGCACCGACTGTAAGAAGAGTCTCTATTCTTGTACTTAATGCGGCATTGTGCCTTTAGTATTTATTTCCGATGCGATTTCTGTGTTTCATCGTCAATGTGAAGGTCCAAGGAATACATTGAACCTGCAGTGGTGTATCGGAAACTAATACTGGTCTCACAGGGAATACTCAAAGCACCGACTGTAAGAATGGACTCTATTCTTGTACTTAAGGCGGCATTGTGCCTTTTGAATTTAATTCCAATGCGATATTTGTGTTTCATCGTCAAGGTGAAGGTCCAAGGGATACATTGAACCTGCAGTGGTGTATCAGGAACTAATACTGGTCTCAAAGGGAATGCTCAAAGCAACGACTGTAAGAAGAGTCTCTATTCTTGTACTTAAGGCGGCATTGCGCCTTTTGAATTTAATTCCCATGCGATTTCTGTGTTTCATCGCCAATGTGAAGGTCCAAGGAATACATTGAACCTGCACTGGTGTATCAGAAACTAATACTGGTCTCAAAGTTAATGCTCAAAGCACCGACTGTAAGAAGAGTCTCTATTCTTGTACTTAAGGCGGCATTGCGCCTTTTGTATTTAATTCCGATGCGATTTCTGTGTTTCATCGTCAATGTGAAGGTCTTAGCAATACATTGAATCTGCTGAGTTGTATCGGAAACTTATACTGGTCTCACAGGGAATGCTGAAAACACCGACTGTAAGAAGAGTCTCTATTCTTGTACTTACGCGGCAGGTTGCCTTTTGTATTTAATTCCGAAGCGATTTCTGTGTTTCATCGTCAATCTGAAGGTCCAAGGAATATATTGAACCACCAGTGGTGTATCGGAAACTAATACTGGTCTCACAGGGTTGCTCAAAGCACCGACTGTAAGAAGAGTCTCTATTCTTGTACTTAAGGCAGCATTGCGCCTTTTGTATTTAATTCCGATGCGATTTCTGTGTTTCAACGTCAATGTGAAGGTCCAAGGAATACATTGAACCTGCAGTTGTGTATCGGAAACTAATACTGGTCTCACAGGGAATGCTCAAAGCACCGACTGTAAGAATGGACTCTATTCATGTACTTAAGGCGGCATTGTGCCTTTTGAAATTAATTCCAATGCGATATCTGTGTTTTATCGCTAATGTGAAGGTCCAAGGGATACATTTAACCTGCAGTTGTGTATCGGAAACTAATACTGGTCTCACAGGGAATGCTCATAGCACCGAAAGTAAGAAGGGTCTCTATTCTCGTACTTAAGGCGGCATTGTGCCTTTTGAATTTAATTCCGATGCGATTTCTGTGTTTCATTGTCAATGTGAAGGTCCAAGGAATACATTGTGCCTGCAGTGATGTATCGGAAACTAATACTGGTCTCACAGGGAATGCTCAAAGCACCGACCGTAAGAAGAGACTCTATTCTTGTACTTAAGGCGGCATTGTGCTTTTTGTATTTAATTCCGATTCGTTTTCTGTGTTTCATCGTCAATGTGAAGGTCCTAGGAATACATTGAACCTGCTGAGGTGTATCGGAAACTAATACTGGTCTCACAGAGAATGCTCAAAGCACCGACTGTAAGAAGAGCCTCTATTCTTGAACCTAAGGCGACATTGAGCCCTTTGTATTTAATTTCGATGCGATTTCTGTGTTTCATCGTCAATGTGAAGGTATTGGGAATACATTGAACCTGCTGAGGTGTATCGGAAACTAATACTGGTCTCACAGGGAATGCTGAAAGCACCGACTGTAAGAAGAGTCTCTATTCTTGTACTTACGCGGCAGTTTGCCTTTTGTATTTCTTTCCGATGCGATTTCTGTGTTTCATCGTCAATTTGAAGGTCCAAGGAATACATTGAAACTGCAGTGGTGTATCGGAAACTAATACTGGTCTCACAGGGAATGCTCAAAGCACCGACTGTAAGAAGAGTCTCTATTCTTGTACTTAAGGCGGCATTGCACCTTTTGTATTTAATTACGATGCGATTTCTGTGTTTCATCGTCAATGTTAAGGTAATAGGAATACATTGAACCTGCTGAGGTGTATCGGAAACTAATACTGGTCTCACAGGGAATGCTGAAAGCACCGACTGTAGGAAGAGTCTCTATGCTTGTACTTAAGACGGCTTTGTGACTTTTGTATTTAAATCCGATGCGATTTCTGTGTTTCATTGTCAATGTGAAGGTCCAAGGAATACATGGAAACTGCAGTGGTTTATCGGTAACTAATACTGGTCTCACAGGGAATACTCAAAGCACCGAATGTAAGAAGAGTCTCTATTCTTGTACTTATGACGGCTTTGCGCCTTTTGTATTTAATTCCGATTCGAGGTCTGTGTTTCATCGTCAATGTTAAGGTCCAAGGAATACATTGATCCTGCAGTGGTGTATCGGAAACTAATACTGGTCTCACACGGAATGCTCAAAGCACCGACTGTAAGAAGAATCTCTATTCTTGTACTTAAGACGGCATTGAGCCTTTTGTATTTAATTCCGATGCGATTTCTGTGTTTCATCGTCAATGTGAAGGTCCAAGGAATACATTGAACCTGCAGTGGTGTATCAGAAACTAATACTGGTCTCAAAGGGAATGCTCTAAGCACCGACTTTAAGAAGAGTCTCTATTCTTGTACTTAAGGCGGCATTGCGCCTTTTGTATTTAATTCCGATGCGATTTCTGTGTTTCATCGTCAATGTGAAGGTGCAAGGAATACATTGAACCTGCAGTGGTATATCGGAAACTAATACTGGTCTCACAGGGAATGCTCAAAGCACTGACTGTAAGAAGAGTCTCTATTCTTGTACGTAAGACGGCATTGCGCCTTTTGTATTTAATTCCGATGCGACTTCTGTGTTTCATTGTCAATGTGAAGGTCCAAGGAATACATTGAACCTGCAGTGGTGTATCGGAAACTAATACTGGTCTAACAGGGAATGCTCAAAGCACCGACTGTAAGAAGAGTCTCTACTCTTGTACTTATGACGGCATTGTGCCTTTTGTAATTAATTCCGATGCGATATCTGTGTTTCATCGTCAATGTGAGGGTCCAAGGAATACATTGAACCTGCAGTGGTGTCTCAGAAACTAATACTGGTATCACAGGGAATGCCCAAAGCACCGACTGTAAGAAGAGTCGATATTCTAGTACTTAAGGCGGCATTGCGCCTTTTGTATTTAATTCCGATGCGATTTCTGTGTTTCAACGTCAAAGTGAAGGTCCAAGGAATACATTGAACCGGCAGTGGTGTATCGGAAACTAATACTAGTCTCACAGGGAATGCTCAAAGCATCGACTGTAAGAAGAGTCGCTATTCTTGTACTTAAGGCGGCATTGCACCTTTTGTATTTAATTCCGATGCGATTTCTGTGTTTCTTCGTCAATGTGAAGGTCCAAGGAATACATTGAACCTGAAATGGTGTATCAGAAACTAATACTGGTCTCACAGGGAATGCTCCAAGCACCGACTGTAAGAAGAGTCTCTATTCTTGTACTTAATGCGGCATTGTGCCTTTTGTATTTATTTCCAATGCGATTTCTGTGTTTCATCGTCAATGTGAAGGTCCAAGGAATACATTGAACCTGCAGTGGTGTATCGGAAACTAATACTGGTCTCACAGGGAATGCTCAAAGCACCGACTGTAAGAATGGACTCTATTCTTGTACTGAAGGCGGCATTGTGCCTTTTGAATTTAATTCCAATGCGATATCTGTGTTTCGTCGTCAATGTGAAGGTCCAAGGGATACATTTAACCTGCAGTGGTGTATCGGAAACTAATACTGCTCTCACAGGGAATGCTCAAAGCACCGACTGTAAGAATAGTCTTTAATCTTGTACTTAAGACAGCATTGTGCCTTTTGTATTTAATTCCGATGCGATTTCTGTGTTTCATCGTCGTTGTGAAGGTCCCACTAATACATTGAACCTGCTGAGGTGTATCGGTAACTAATACTGGTCTCACAGAGAATGCTCAAAGCACCGATTGTAAGAAGAGCCTCTATTCTTGAACCTAAGGCGACATTGTGCCCTTTGTATTTAATTCGGATGCGATTTCAGTGTTTCATCGTCAATGTGAAGGTCCTGGGAATACATTGGACCTGCTGAGGTGTATCGGAAACTAATACTGGTCTCACAGGGAATGCTGAAAGCACCGACTGTAAGAAGAGTCTCTATTCTTGTACTTACGCGGCAGTTTGCCTTTTGTATTTCTTTCCGATGCGATTTCTGTGTTTCATCGTCAATGTGAAGGTTCAAGGAATACATTGAACCTGGAGTGGTGTATCGGAAACTAATACTGGTCTCACAGGGAATGCTCAAAGCACCGACTGTAAGAAGAGTCTCTATTCTTGTACTTAAGGCGACATTGTGCTTTTTGTATTTAATTGCGACGCGATTTCTGTGTTTCATCGTCAATCTGAAGGTCCTCGGAATACATTCAACCTGCTGAGGTGTATCGGAAACTAATACTGGGCTCACAGGGAATGCTGAAAGCACCGACTGTAGGAAGAGTCTCTATTCTTGTACTTAAGACGGCATTGTGCCTTTTGTATTTAAATCCGATGTGATTTCTGTGTTTCATTGTCAATGTGAAGGTCCAAGGAATACATTGAACCTGCAGTGGTGTATCGGTAACTAATACTGGTCTCACAGGGAATGCTCAAATCACCGACTGTAAGAAGACTCTCTATTCTTGTACTTAAGGCGGCATTGCGCCTTTTGTATTTAATTCCGATTCGATTTCTGTGTTTCATCGTCAATGTGAAGGTCCAAGGAATACATTGATCCTGCAGTGGTGTATCGGAAACTAATACTGGCCTCACAGGGAATGCTCATAGCACCGACTGTAAGAAGAGTCTCTATTCTTGTACTTAAGGCGGCATTGCACCTTTTGTATTTAATTACGATGCGATTTCTGTGTTTCATCGTCAATGTTAAGGTCCTAGGAATACATTGAACCTGCTGAGGTGTATCGGAAACTAATACTGGTCTCACAGGGAATGATGAAAGCACCGACTGTAGGAAGAGTCTCTATTCTTGTACTTAAGACGGCATTGTGCCTTTTGTATTTAAATCCGATGCGATTTCTGTGTTTCATTGTCAATGTGAAGGTCCAAGGAATACATAGAACCTACAGTGGTTTATCGGTAACTAATACTGGTCTCACAGGGTATGCGCAAAGCACCGAATGTAAGAAGAGTCTCTATTCTTGTACTTAAGGCGGCTTTGCGCATTTTGTATTTAATTCCGATTCGATTTCTGTGTTTCATCGTCAATGTGAAGGTCCAAGGAATACATTGATCCTGCAGTGGTGTATCGGAAACTAATACTGGTCTCACACGGAATGCTCATAGCACCGACTGTAAGAAGAATCTCTATTCTTGTACTTAAGACGGCATTGAGACTTTTGTATTTAATTCCGATGCGATTTCTGTGTTTCATCGTCAATGGTGAAGGTCCAAGGAATACATTGAACCTGCAGTGGTGTATCAGAAACTAATACTGGTCTCAAAGGGAATGCTCTAAGCACCGACTGTAAGAAGAGTCTCTATTCTTGTACTTAAGGCGGCATTGCGCCCTTTGTATTTAATTCCGATGCGATTTCTGTGTTTCATCGTCAATGTGAAGGTGCAAGGAATACATTGAACCTGCAGTGGTATATCGGAAACTAATACTGGTCTCACAGGGAATGCTCAAAGCACCGACTGTAAGAAAAGTCTCTATTCTTGTACTTAAGGCGGCATTGCACCCTTTGTATTTAATTCCGATGCGATTTCTGTGTTTCATCGTCAATGTGAAGGTCCAAGGAATACATTGAACCTGCAGTGGTGTATCGGAAACTAATACTGGTCTCACAGGGAATGCTCAAAGCACCGTCTGTAAGAAGAGTCTCTATTATTGTACTTATGACGGCATTGTGCCTTTTGTAATTAATTCCGATGCGATTTCTGTGTTTCATCGTCAATGTGAAGGTCCAAGGAATACATTGAACCGGCAGTGGTGTATGAGAAACTTATACTGGTCTCAAAGGGAATGCTCAAAGCACTGACTGTAAGAAGAGTCTCTATTCTTGTACGTAAGGCGGCATTGCGCCTTTTGTATTTAATTCCGATGCGACTTCTGTGTTTCATTGTCAATGTGAAGGTCCAAGGAATACATTGAACCTGCACTGGAGTATCGGAAACTAATACTGGTCTCACAGGGAATGCTCAAAGCACCGACTGTAATAAGAGTCTCTATTCTTGTACTTAAGGCGGCATTACACCTTTTGTATTTAATTCCGATGCGATTTCTGTGTTTCATCGTCAATGTGAAGGTCCATGGGATACATTTAACCTGCAGTGGTGTATCGGAAACTAATACTGCTCTCACAGGGAATGCTCAAAGCACCGACTGTAAGAAGAGTCTTTAATCTTGTACTTAAGACGGCATTGTGCCTTTTGTATTTAATTCCGATGCGATTTCTGTGTTTCATCGTCGTTGTGAAGGTCCAAGGAATACATTGAACTTGCAGTGGTGTATCGGAAACTAATACTGGTCTCATAGGGAATGCTCAAAGCACCGACTGTAAGAAGAGTCTCTATTCTTGTACTTAAGGCGACATTGTGCCTTTTGTATTTAATTCCGATGCGATTTCTGTGTTTCATCGTCAATGTGAAGGTCCTAGGAATACATTGAACCTGCTGTGGTGTATCGGAAACTTATACTGGTCTCACAGGGAATGCTGAAAGTACCGACTGTAAGAAGAGTCTCTATTCTTGTACTTACGCGGCAGTTTGCCTTTTGTATTTCATTCCGATGCGATTTCTGTGTTTCATCGTCAATGCGAAGGTCCAAGGAATACATTGAAAATGGAGTGGTGTTTCGGAAACTAATACTGGTCTCACAGGGAATGCTCAAAGCACCGACTGTAAGAAGAGTATCTATTCCTGTACTTAAGGCGACATTGTGCCTTTTGTATTTAATTCAGACGCGATTTCTGTGTTTCATCGTCAATGTGAAGGTCCAAGGAATACACCGAACCTGGAGTGGAGTATCGGAAACTAATTCTGGTCTCACAGGGAATGCTCAAAGCACCGACAGTAAGAAGGGTCTCTATTCTTGTACTTAAGGCAACATTGTGCATTTTGTACTTAATTCCGATGCGATTTCTGTGTTTCATCGTCAATGTGAAGGTCCTAGGAATACATTGAACCTGCTGAGGAGTATCGGAAACTAATACTGGTCTCACAGGGAAAGCTGAAAGCACCGGCTGTAAGAAGAGTCTCTATTCCTGTACTTACGCGGCAGTTTGCCTTTTGTATTTCATTCCGATGCGATTTCTGTGTTTCATCGTCAATGTGAAGGTCCAAGGAATACATTGAACCTGGAGTGGAGTATCGGAAACTAATTCTGGTCTCACAGGGAATGCTCAAAGCACCGAAAGTAAGAAGAGTCTCTATTCTTGAACTTAAGGCGACATTGTGCATTTTGTATTTAATTTCCCATGCGATTTCTGTGTTTCATCGTCAATGTGAAGGTCCTAGGAATACATTGAACCTGCTGAGGTGTATCGGAAACTAATACTGGTCTCACAGGGAATGCTGAAAGCACCGACTGTAGGAAGAGTCTCTATTCTTGTACTTAAGACGGCATTGTGCCTTTTGTATCTAAATTCGATGCGATTTCTGTGTTTCATTGTCAATGTGAAGGTCCAAGGAATACATAGAACCTGCAGTGGTTTATCGGTAACTAATACTGGTGTCACAGGGAATGCTCAAAGCACCGACTGTAAGAAGAGTCTCTATTCTTGTACTTAAGGCGGCCTTGCACCTTTTGTATTTTATTCCGATGCGATTTCTGTGTTTCATCGTCAATGTGAAGGTCCAAGTAATACACTGAACCTGCAGTGGTGTATCGCAAACTAATACTGGTCTAACAGGGAATGCTTAAAGCACCGACTGTAAGAAGAGTCTCTACTCTTGTACTTATGACGGCATTGCGCCTTTTGTATTTAATTCCGATGCGATTTCTGTGTTTCAACGTCTAAGTGAAGGTCCAAGGAATACATTGAACCTGCAGTGGTGTATCGGAAACTAATACTGGTCTCACAGGAAACGCTCAAAGCACCGACTGTAAGAAGAGTCTCTATTCTTGTACTTAATGCGGCATTGTACCTCTTGTATTTTAATCCGATGCGATTTCTGTGTTTCATCGTCAATGTGAAGGTCCAAGGAATACATTGAACCTGCAGTGGTGTATCGGAAACTAATACTGGTCTCACAGGGAATGCTCAAAACACCGACTGTAAGAAGAGTCTCTATACTTGTACTTGACGCGACATTGTGCCTTTTGTATTTAATTCCGATGCTATTTCTGTGTTTCATCGTCAATGTGAAGGTCCTAGGAATACATTGAACCTGCTGTGGTGTATCGGAAACCAATACTGGTCTCACAGGGAATGCTGAAAGCACCGACAGTAAGAAGAGTCTCTATTCTTGTACTTAAGACGGCTTTGTGCCTTTTGTATTTAATTCCGATGCGATTTCTGTGTTTCATCGTCAATGTGAAGGTCCTAGGAATACATTGAACCTGCTGAGGTGTATCGGACACTAATACTGGTCTCATAGGGAATGCTGAAAGCACCGACTGTAAGAAGAGTCTCTATTCTTGTACTTACGCGGCAGTTTGCCTTACTATTTCATTCCGATGCGATTTCTGTGTTTCATCGTCAATGTGAATGTCCAAGGAATACATTGAACCTGGATGGTGTATCGGAAACTAATTCTGGTCTCACAGGGAATGCACAAAGCACCGAATAGAGTCCCTATTCTTGTACTTAAGGCGGCATTGCGCCTTTTGTAATTATTTCCGATGCGATTTTTGTGCTTCATCGTCAATGTGAAGGTCCTAGGAATACATTGAACCTGCTGAGGTGTATCGGAAACTAATACTGGTCTCACAGGAAATGCTGAAAGCACCGACTGTAAGAAGAGTCTCTATTCTTGTACTTACGCGGCAGTTTACCTTTTGTATTTCATTCCGATGCGATTTCTGTGTTTCATCGCCAATGTGAAGGTCTAAGGAATACATTGAACCTGCAGTGGTGTATCGGAAACAAATACTGGTCTCACAGGGAATGCTCAAAGCACCGACTGTAAGAAGAGTCTCTATCCTTGTACTTAAGGCGGCATTGCGTCTTTTGTATTTAATTCCGATGCGATTTCTGTGTTTCATCGTCAATGTGAAGGTCCGAGGAATACATTGAACCTGCAGTGGTGTATCCGAAACAAATACTGGTCTCACAGGGAATGCTCAAAGTATCGACTGTAAGAAGAGTCTCTATTCTTGTACTTAAGGTGGCATTGCGCCTTTTGTATTTAATTCCGATGCGATTTCTGGGTTTCATCGTCAATGTGAATGTCCAAGGAATACATTGAACCTGCAGTGGTGTATCGGAAACTAATACTGGTCTCACAGGGCATGCTCAAAGCACCGACTGTAAGAAGTGTCTCTATTCTTGTATTGATGACGGCATTGTGCCTTTTGTACTTAATTCCGATGCGATTTCTGTGTTTCATCGTGAATGTGAAGGTCCAAGGAATACATTGAACCTGCAGTGGTGTATCAGAAAGTAATACTGGCCTCACAGGGAATGCTCAAAGCACCGACTGTAAGAAGAGTCTCTATTCTTGTGCTTAAGGCGGCATTGCGCATTTTCAATTTAATTCCGATGCGATTTCTGTGTTTTATCGTCAATATGAAGGTCCAAGGAATACATTGAACCTGCAGTGGTGTATCGGAAACTAATACTGGTCTCACAGGGAATGCTCAAAGCACCGACTGTAGGAAGAGTCTCTATTCTTGTACTTAAGGCGGCATTGCGCCTTTTGTATTCAATTCCGATGCGATTTCTGTGTTTCATCGTCAATGTGAAGGTCCAAGGAATACATTGAACCTGCAGTGGTGTATCAGAAACTAATACTGGTCTCATAGGGAATGCTCAAGTCACCGACAGTAAGAAGAGTCTCTATTCTTGTACTTAAGGCGGCATTGTGCCCTCTGTATTTAACTCCGATGCGATTTCTGTGTCTCATCGTCAGTGTAAAGGTCCAAGGAATACATTGAACCTGCAGTGGTGTATCAGAAAGTAATACTGGCCTCACAGGGAATGCTCAAAGCACCGACTGTAAGAAGAGTCTCTATTCTTGTACTTACGCGGCAGTTTGCCTTTTGTATTTCATTCCGATGCGATTTCTGTGTTTCATCGTCAATGTGAAGGTCCTAGGAATACATTGAACATGCTGAGGTGTATCGGAAACTAATACTGGTCTCACAGGGAATGCTGAAAGCACCGAATGTAAGAAGTGTCTCTATTCTTGTACTTACGCGGCAGTTTGCCTTTTGTATTTCATTCCGATGCGATTTCTGTGTTTCATCGTCAATGTGAATGTCCGAGGAATACATTGAACCTGGATGGTGTATCGGAAACTAATTCTGGTCTCACAGGGAATGCTCAAGTCACCGACAGTAAGAAGAGTCTCTATTCTTGTACTTAAGGCGGCATTGTGCCGTCTGTATTTAACTCCGATGCGATTTCTGTGTCTCATCGTCAGTGTAAAGGTCCAAGGAATACATTGAACCTGCAGTGGTGTATCAGAAACTAACACTGACCTCACAGGGAATGTTCAAAGCACCGTCTGCAAGAAGAGTCTCTATTCTTGTACTTATGGCGGCATTGCGCCTTTTGTAATTAATTCCAATGCGATTTCTGCGTTTCATCGTCAATGTAAAGGTCCAAGGAATACATTGACCGTGCAGTGGTGTATCGGAAACTAATACTGATCTCACAGGGAATGCTCAAAGCACCGACTGTAAGAAGAGTCTCTATTCTTGTACTTAAGGCGGCATTGTGCCTTTTGTATTTAATTCCGATGCGATTTCTGTGTTTCATCGTCAATGTGAAGGTCCTAGGAATACATTGAACACGCTTAGGTGTATCGGAAACTTATACTGGTCTCACAGGGAAAGCTGAAAGCACCGACTGTAAGAAGAGTCTCTATTTTTGTACTTACGCGGCAGTTTGCCTTTTGTATTTCATTCCGATGCGATATCTGTGTTTCATCGTCAATGTAAAGGTCCAAGGAATACATTGAACCCGGAGTGGTGTATCGGAAACTAATTCTGGTCTCACAGGGAATGCTCAAAGCACCGACTGTAAGAAGAGTCTCTATTCTTGTATTTAATGCGGCAATGTGCGTTTTGTATTTAATTCCGATACGATTTCTGTGTTTCATCGTCAAAGTTAAGGTCCAAGGAATACATTGAGCCTGGAGTGGTTTATCGGAAACTAATACTGGTCTCACAGGGAATGCTCAAATCACCGACTGTAAGAAGAGTCTCTATTCTTGTACTTAAGGCGATATTGTGCCTTTTGTATTTAATTCCGATGCGATTTCTGTGTTTCAACGTCAATGTGAAGGTCCTAGGAATACATTGAACCTGCTGAGGTGTATCGGACACTAATACTGGTCTCACAGGGAATGCTGAAAGCACCGACTGTAAGAAGAGTCTCTATTCTTGTACTTACGCGGCAGTTTGCCTTACTATTTCATTCCGATGCGATTTCTGTGTTTCATCGTCAATGTGAATGTCCAAGGAATACATTGAACCTGGATGGTGTATCGGAAACTAATTCTGGTCTCACAGGGAATGCACAAAGCACCGAATAGAGTCCCTATTCTTGTACTTAAGGCGGCATTGCGCCTTTTGTAATTATTTCCGATGCGATTTTTGTGCTTCATCGTCAATGTGAAGGTCCTAGGAATACATTGAACCTGCTGAGGTGTATCGGAAACTAATACTGGTCTCACAGGAAATGCTGAAAGCACCGACTGTAAGAAGAGTCTCTATTCTTGTACTTACGCGGCAGTTTGCCCTTTGTATTTCATTCCGATGCGATTTCTGTGTTTCATCGTCAATGTGAAGGTCTAAGGAATACATTGAACCTGCAGTGGTGTATCGGAAACAAATACTGGTCTCACAGGGAATGCTCAAAGCACCGACCGTAAGAAGAGTCTCTATCCTTGTACTTAAGGCGGCATTGCGTCTTTTATATTTAATTCCGATGCGATTTCTGTGTTTCATCGTCAATGTGAAGGTCCGAGGAATACATTGAACCTGCAGTGGTGTATCGGAAACAAATACTGGTCTCACAGGGAATGCTCAAAGTATCGACTGTAAGAAGAGTCTCTATTCTTGTACTTAAGGTGGCATTGCGCCTTTTGTATTTAATTCCGATGCGATTTCTGGGTTTCATCGTCAATGTGAATGTCCAAGGAATACATTGAACCTGCAGTGGTGTATCGGAAACTAATACTGGTCTCACAGGGCATGCTCAAAGCACCGACTGTAAGAAGAGTCACTATTCTTGTATTGATGACGGCATTGTGCCTTTTGTACTTAATTCCGATGCGATTTCTGTGTTTCATCGTGAATGTGAAGGTCCAAGGAATACATTGAACCTGCAGTGGTGTATCAGAAAGTAATACTGGCCTCACAGGGAATGCTCAAAGCACCGACTGTAAGAAGAGTCTCTATTCTTGTGCTTAAGGCGGCATTGCGCATTTTCAATTTAATTCCGATGCGATTTCTGTGTTTTATCGTCAATATGAAGGTCCAAGGAATACATTGAACCTGCAGTGGTGTATCGGAAACTAATACTGGTCTCACAGGGAATGCTCAAAGCACCGACTGTAAGAAGAGTCTCTATTCTTGTACTTAAGGCGGCATTGCGCCTTTTGTAATTATTTCCGATGCGATTTTTGTGCTTCATCGTCAATGTGAAGGTCCTAGGAATACATTGAACCTGCTGAGGTGTATCGGAAACTAATACTGGTCTCACAGGAAATGCTGAAAGCACCGACTGTAAGAAGAGTCTCTATTCTTGTACTTACGCGGCAGTTTGCCTTTTGTATTTCATTCCGATGCGATTTCTGTGTTTCATCGTCAGAGTGAAGGTCTAAGGAATACATTGAACCTGCAGTGGTGTATCGGAAACTAATACTGGTCTCACAGGGAATGCTCAAAGCAGCGAGTGTAAGATGAGTCTCTATTCTTGTACTTAAGGCGACATTGTGCTTTTGTATTTAATTCCGATGCGATTTCTGTGTTTCATCGTCAATGTGAAGGTCCAAGGAATACATTGAACCTGCAGTGGTGTATCGGAATCTAATACTGGTCTCACAGGGAATGCTCAAAGCACCGACTGTAAGAAGAGTCTCTATTCTTGTACCTAAGGCGACAGTGCGCCTTTTGTATTTAATTCCGATGCGATTTCTGTGTTTCATCGTCAATGTGAAGGTCCAAGGAATACATTGAACCTGCAGTGGTGTATCGGAAACTAATACTGGTCTCACAGGGAATGCTCATAGCACCGACTGTATGAAGAATCTCTACTCTTGTACTTATGACGGCATTGTGCCTTTTGTATTTAATTCCGATGCGATTTCTGTGTTTCATCGTCAATGTGAAGGTCCAAGGAATACATTGAACCTGCAGTGGTGTATCAGAAACTAATACTGTTCTCAAAGGGAATGCTCAAAACACCGACTGTAAGAAGGGTCTCTATTCTTGTACTTAAGGCGGCATTGCGCCTTTTGTATTTAATTCCGATGCGATTTCTATGTTTCATCGTCAATGTGAAGGTCTAAGGAATACATTGAACCTGCAGTGGTGTATCGGAAACTAATACTGGTCTCACAGGGAATGCTCAAAGCACCGACAGTAAGAAGAGTCTCTATTCTTGTACTTAAGGTGGCATTGTGCCTTTAGTACTTACCTCCGATGCGATTTCTGTGTTTCATCGTCAATGGGAAGGTCCCAGCAATACATTGAACCTGCAGTGGTGTATCGGATACTAATACTGGTCTCACAGGGAATGCTCAAAGCACCGACTGTAAGAAGAGTCTCTATTCTTGTACTTAAGGCGGCATTGCGCCTTTTGTATTCAATTCCGATGCGATTTCTGTGTTTCATCGTCAATGTGAAGGTCCAAGGAATACATTGAACCTGCAGTGGTGTATCAGAAACTAATACTGGTCTCATAGGGAATGCTCAAGTCACCGACAGTAAGAAGAGTCTCTATTCTTGTACTTAAGGCGGCATTGTGCCCTCTGTATTTAACTCCGATGCGATTTCTGTGTTTCATCGTCAATGTAAAGGTCCAAAGAATACATTGAACCTGCAGTGGTGTATCAGAAACTAACACTGACCTCACAGGGAGTGTTCAAAGCACCGACTGTAAGAAGAGTCTCTATTCTTGTACTTATGGCGGCATTGCGCCTTTTGTAATTAATTCCAATGCGATTTCTGCGTTTCATCGTCAATGTGAAGGTCCAAGCAATACATTGAACCTGCAGTGGTGTATCGGAAACTAATACTGATCTCACAGGGAATGCTCAAAGCACCGACTGTAAGAAGAGTCTCTATTCTTGTACTTAAGGTGGCATTGTGCCTTTTGTATTTAATTCCGATGCGATTTCTGTGTTTCATCGTCAATGTCAACGTCCAAGGAATATATTGAACCTTCAGTGGTGTATCGGAAACTAATAATGGTCTCCCAGGGAATGCTCAAAGCACCGACTGTAAGAAGAGTCTCTATTCTTGTACTTAAGGCAACATTGTGCCTTTTGTATTTAATTCCGATGCGATTTCTGTGTTTCATCGTCAATGTGAAGGTCCTAGGAATACATTGAACCTGCAGTGGTGTATCGAAAACTAATACTGGTCTCACAGGGAATGCTCAAAGCACCGACTGTAAGAAGAGTCTCTATTCTTTTACTTAAGGTGACATTGTGCCTTTTGTATTTAATTCCGATGCGATTTCTGTGTTTCATCGTCAATGTGAAGGTCCTAGGAATACATTGAACATGCTGAGGTGTATCGGAAACTAATACTGGTCTCACAGGGAATGCTGAAAGCACCGAATGTAAGAAGTGTCTCTATTCTTGTACTTACGCGGCAGTTTGCCTTTTGTATTTCATTCCGATGCGATTTCTGTGTTTCATCGTCAATGTGAATGTCCGAGGAATACATTGAACCTGGATGGTGTATCGGAAACTAATTCTGGTCTCACAGGGAATGCTCAAGTCACCGACAGTAAGAAGAGTCTCTATTCTTGTACTTAAGGCGTTATTGTGCCCTCTGTATTTAACTCCGATGCGATTTCTGTGTCTCATCGTCAGTGTAAAGGTCCAAGGAATACATTGAACCTGCAGTGGTGTATCAGAAACTAACACTGACCTCACAGGGAATGTTCAAAGCACCGACTGTAAGAAGAGTCTCTATTCTTGTACTTAAGGCGGCATTGTGCCTTTTGTATTTAATTCCGATGCGATTTCTGTGTTTCATCGTCAATGTGAAGGTCCTAGGAATACATTGAACACGCTTAGGTGTATCGGAAACTTATACTGGTCTCACAGGGAAAGCTGAAAGCACCGACTGTAAGAAGAGTCTCTATTCTTGTACTTACGCGGCAGTTTGCCTTTTGTATTTCATTCCGATGCGATATCTGTGTTTCATCGTCAATGTAAAGGTCCAAGGAATACATTGAACCCGGAGTGGTGTATCGGAAACTAATTCTGTTCTCACAGGGAATGCTCAAAGCACCGACTGTAAGAAGAGTCTCTATTCTTGTATTTAATGCGGCAATGTGCGTTTTGTATTTAATTCCGATACGATTTCTGTGTTTCATCGTCAAAGTGAAGGTCCAAGGAATACATTGAGCCTGGAGTGGTGTATCGGAAACTAATACTGGTCTCACAGGGAATGCTCAAATCACCGACTGTAAGAAGAGTCTCTATTCTTGTACTTAAGGCGACATTGTGCCTTTTGTATTTAATTCCGATGCGATTTCTGTGTTTCATCGTCAATGTGAAGGTCCTAGGAATACATTGAACCTGCTGAGGTGTATCGGACACTAATACTGGTCTCACAGGGAATGCTGAAAGCACCGACTGTAAGAAGAGTCTCTATTCTTGTACTTACGCGGCAGTTTGCCTTACTATTTCATTCCGATGCGATTTCTGTGTTTCATCGTCAATGTGAATGTCCAAGGAATACATTGAACCTGGATGGTGTATCGGAAACTAATTCTGGTGTCACAGGGAATGCACAAAGCACCGAATAGAGTCCCTATTCTTGTACTTAAGGCGGCATTGCGCCTTTTGTAATTATTTCCGATGCGATTTTTGTGCTTCATCGTCAATGTGAAGGTCCTAGGAATACATTGAACCTGCTGAGGTGTATCGGAAACTAATACTGGTCTCACAGGAAATGCTGAAAGCACCGACTGTAAGAAGAGTCTCTATTCTTGTACTTACGCGGCAGTTTGCCTTTTGTATTTCATTCCGATGCGATTTCTGTGTTTCATCGTCAGAGTGAAGGTCTAAGGAATACATTGAACCTGCAGTGGTGTATCGGAAACTAATACTGGTCTCACAGGGAATGCTCAAAGCACCGAGTGTAAGATGAGTCTCTATTCTTGTACTTAAGGCGACATTGTGCTTTTGTATTTAATTCCGATGCGATTTCTGTGTTTCATCGTCAATGTGAAGGTCCAAGGAATACATTGAACCTGCAGTGGTGTATCGGAATCTAATACTGGTCTCACAGGGAATGCTCAAAGCACCGACTGTAAGAAGAGTCTCTATTCTTGTACCTAAGGCGACAGTGCGCCTTTTGTATTTAATTCCGATGCGATTTCTGTGTTTCATCGTCAATGTGAAGGTCCAAGGAATACATTGAACCTGCAGTGGTGTATCGGAAACTAATACTGGTCTCACAGGGAATGCTCATAGCACCGACTGTAAGAAGAATCTCTACTCTTGTACTTATGACGGCATTGTGCCTTTTGTATTTAATTCCGATGCGATTTCTGTGTTTCATCGTCAATGTGAAGGTCCAAGGAATACATTGAACCTGCAGTGGTGTATCAGAAACTAATACTGTTCTCAAAGGGAATGCTCAAAACACCGACTGTAAGAAGGGTCTCTATTCTTGTACTTAAGGCGGCATTGCGCCTTTTGTATTTAATTCCGATGCGATTTCTATGTTTCATCGTCAATGTGAAGGTCTAAGGAATACATTGAACCTGCAGTGGTGTATCGGAAACTAATACTGGTCTCACAGGGAATGCTCAAAGCACCGACAGTAAGAAGAGTCTCTATTCTTGTACTTAAGGTGGCATTGTGCCTTTAGTACTTACCTCCGATGCGATTTCTGTGTTTCATCGTCAATGGGAAGGTCCCAGCAATACATTGAACCTGCAGTGGTGTATCAGAAACTAATACTGGTCTCACAGGGAATGCTCAAATCACCGACTGCAAGAAGAGTCTCTATACTTGTACTTAAGGCGGCATTGCGCCTTTTGTATTTAATTCCGATGCGATATCTGTGTCTCATCGTCAATGTGAAGGGCCAAGGAATACATTGAACCTGCAGTGGTGTATCGGAAACTAATACAGGTCTCACAGGGAATGCTCATGGCACCGACTGTAAGAAGAGTCTCTATTCTTGTACTTAAGACGGCATTGTGCCAATTGTATTTAATTCGGATGCGACTTCTGTGTTTCATCGTCAATGTGAAGGTCCAAGGAATACATTGACCCTGCAGTGGTGAATCAGAAACTAATACTGGCCTCACAGGGAATGCTCAAAGCACCGACTGTAAGAAGAGTCTCTATTCTTGTACTTAAGGCGGCATTGCGCCTTTTGTATTCAATTCCGATGCGATTTCTGTGTTTCATCGTCAATGTGAAGGTCCAAGGAATACATTGAACCTGCAGTGGTGTATCAGAAACTAATACTGGTCTCATAGGGAATGCTCAAGTCACCGACAGTAAGAAGAGTCTCTATTCTTGTACTTAAGGCGGCATTGTGCCCTCTGTATTTAACTCCGATGCGATTTCTGTGTTTCATCGTCAATGTAAAGGTCCAAAGAATACATTGAACCTGCAGTGGTGTATCAGAAACTAACACTGACCTCACAGGGAGTGTTCAAAGCACCGACTGTAAGAAGAGTCTCTATTCTTGTACTTATGGCGGCATTGCGCCTTTTGTAATTAATTCCAATGCGATTTCTGCGTTTCATCGTCAATGTGAAGGTCCAAGCAATACATTGAACCTGCAGTGGTGTATCGGAAACTAATACTGATCTCACAGGGAATGCTCAAAGCACCGACTGTAAGAAGAGTCTCTATTCTTGTACTTAAGGTGGCATTGTGCCTTTTGTATTTAATTCCGATGCGATTTCTGTGTTTCATCGTCAATGTCAACGTCCAAGGAATATATTGAACCTTCAGTGGTGTATCGGAAACTAATAATGGTCTCCCAGGGAATGCTCAAAGCACCGACTGTAAGAAGAGTCTCTATTCTTGTACTTAAGGCAACATTGTGCCTTTTGTATTTAATTCCGATGCGATTTCTGTGTTTCATCGTCAATGTGAAGGTCCTAGGAATACATTGAACCTGCAGTGGTGTATCGAAAACTAATACTGGTCTCACAGGGAATGCTCAAAGCACCGACTGTAAGAAGAGTCTCTATTCTTTTACTTAAGGTGACATTGTGCCTTTTGTATTTAATTCCGATGCGATTTCTGTGTTTCATCGTCAATGTGAAGGTCCTAGGAATACATTGAACATGCTGAGGTGTATCGGAAACTAATACTGGTCTCACAGGGAATGCTGAAAGCACCGAATGTAAGAAGTGTCTCTATTCTTGTACTTACGCGGCAGTTTGCCTTTTGTATTTCATTCCGATGCGATTTCTGTGTTTCATCGTCAATGTGAATGTCCGAGGAATACATTGAACCTGGATGGTGTATCGGAAACTAATTCTGGTCTCACAGGGAATGCTCAAGTCACCGACAGTAAGAAGAGTCTCTATTCTTGTACTTAAGGCGGCATTGTGCCCTCTGTATTTAACTCCGATGCGATTTCTGTGTCTCATCGTCAGTGTAAAGGTCCAAGGAATACATTGAACCTGCAGTGGTGTATCAGAAACTAACACTGACCTCACAGGGAATGTACAAAGCACCGACTGTAAGAAGAGTCTCTATTCTTGTACTTAAGGCGGCATTGTGCCTTTTGTATTTAATTCCGATGCGATTTCTGTGTTTCATCGTCAATGTGAAGGTCCTAGGAATACATTGAACACGCTTAGGTGTATCGGAAACTTATACTGGTCTCACAGGGAAAGCTGAAAGCACCGACTGTAAGAAGAGTCTCTATTCTTGTACTTACGCGGCAGTTTGCCTTTTGTATTTCATTCCGATGCGATATCTGTGTTTCATCGTCAATGTAAAGGTCCAAGGAATACATTGAACCCGGAGTGGTGTATCGGAAACTAATTCTGTTCTCACAGGGAATGCTCAAAGCACCGACTGTAAGAAGAGTCTCTATTCTTGTATTTAATGCGGCAATGTGCGTTTTGTATTTAATTCCGATACGATTTCTGTGTTTCATCGTCAAAGTGAAGGTCCAAGGAATACATTGAACCTGCTGAGGTGTATCGGAAACTAATACTGGTCTCACAGGGAATGCTCAAATCACCGACTGTAAGAAGAGTCTCTATTCTTGTACTTACGCGGCAGTTTGCCTTACTATTTCATTCCGATGCGATTTCTGTGTTTCATCGTCAATGTGAATGTCCAAGGAATACATTGAACCTGGATGGTGTATCGGAAACTAATTCTGGTGTCACAGGGAATGCACAAAGCACCGAATAGAGTCCCTATTCTTGTACTTAAGGCGGCATTGCGCCTTTTGTAATTATTTCCGATGCGATTTTTGTGCTTCATCGTCAATGTGAAGGTCCTAGGAATACATTGAACCTGCTGAGGTGTATCGGAAACTAATACTGGTCTCACAGGAAATGCTGAAAGCACCGACTGTAAGAAGAGTCTCTATTCTTGTACTTACGCGGCAGTTTGCCTTTTGTATTTCATTCCGATGCGATTTCTGTGTTTCATCGTCAGAGTGAAGGTCTAAGGAATACATTGAACCTGCAGTGGTGTATCGGAAACTAATACTGGTCTCACAGGGAATGCTCAAAGCACCGAGTGTAAGATGAGTCTCTATTCTTGTACTTAAGGCGACATTGTGCTTTTGTATTTAATTCCGATGCGATTTCTGTGCTTCATCGTCAATGTGAAGGTCCAAGGAATACATTGAACCTGCAGTGGTGTATCGGAATCTAATACTGGTCTCACAGGGAATGCTCAAAGCACCGACTGTAAGAAGAGTCTCTATTCTTGTACCTAAGGCGACAGTGCGCCTTTTGTATTTAATTCCGTAGCGATTTCTGTGTTTCATCGTCAATGTGAAGGTCCAAGGAATACATTGAACCTGCAGTGGTGTATCGGAAACTAATACTGGTCTCACAGGGAATGCTCATAGCACCGACTGTAAGAAGAATCTCTACTCTTGTACTTATGACGGCATTGTGCCTTTTGTATTTAATTCCGATGCGATTTCTGTGTTTCATCGTCAATGTGAAGGTCCAAGGAATACATTGAACCTGCAGTGGTGTATCAGAAACTAATACTGTTCTCAAAGGGAATGCTCAAAACACCGACTGTAAGAAGGGTCTCTATTCTTGTACTTAAGGCGGCATTGCGCCTTTTGTATTTAATTCCGATGCGATTTCTATGTTTCTTCGTCAATGTGAAGGTCTAAGGAATACATTGAACCTGCAGTGGTGTATCGGAAACTAATACTGGTCTCACAGGGAATGCTCAAAGCACCGACAGTAAGAAGAGTCTCTATTCTTGTACTTAAGGTGGCATTGTGCCTTTAGTACTTACCTCCGATGCGATTTCTGTGTTTCATTGTCAATGGGAAGGTCCCAGCAATATATTGAACCTGCAGTGGTGTATCAGAAACTAATACTGGTCTCACAGGGAATGCTCAAATCACCGACTGCAAGAAGAGTCTCTATACTTGTACTTAAGGCGGCATTGCGCCTTTTGTATTTAATTCCGATGCGATATCTGTGTCTCATCGTCAATGTGAAGGGCCAAGGAATACATTGAACCTGCAGTGGTGTATCGGAAACTAATACAGGTCTCACAGGGAATGCTCATGGCACCGACTGTAAGAAGAGTCTCTATTCTTGTACTTAAGACGGCATTGTGCCAATTGTATTTAATTCGGATGCGACTTCTGTGTTTCATCGTCAATGTGAAGGTCCAAGGAATACATTGACCCTGCAGTGGTGAATCAGAAACTAATACTGGCCTCACAGGGAATGCTCAAAGCACCGACTGTAAGAAGAGTCTCTATCCTTGTACTTAAGGCGGCATTGCGTCTTTTATATTTAATTCCGATGCGATTTCTGTGTTTCATCGTCAATGTGAAGGTCCGAGGAATACATTGATCCTGCAGTGGTGTATCGGAAACAAATACTGGTCTCACAGGGAATGCTCAAAGTATCGACTGTAAGAAGAGTCTCTATTCTTGTACTTAAGGTGGCATTGCGCATTTTGTATTTAATTCCGATGCGATTTCTGGGTTTCATCGTCAATGTGAATGTCCAAGGAATACATTGAACCTGCAGTGGTGTATCGGAAACTAATACTGGTCTCACAGGGCATGCTCAAAGCACCGACTGTAAGAAGAGTCTCTATTCTTGTATTGATGACGGCATTGTGCCTTTTGTACTTAATTCCGATGCGATTTCTGTGTTTCATCGTGAATGTGAAGGTCCAAGGAATACATCGAACCTGCAGTGGTGTATCAGAAAGTAATACTGGCCTCACAGGGATTGCTCAAAGCACCGACTGTAAGAAGAGTCTCTATTCTTGTGCTTAAGGCGGCATTGCGCATTTTCAATTTAATTCCGATGCGATTTCTGTGTTTTATCGTCAATATGAAGGTCCAAGGAATACATTGAACCTGCAGTGGTGTATCGGAAACTAATACTGGTCTCACAGGGAATGATCAAAGCACCGACTGTAAGAAGAGTCTCTATTCTTGTACTTAAGGCGGCATTGCGACTTTTGTATTCAATTCCGATGCGATTTCTGTGTTTCATCGTCAATGTGAATGTCCAAGGAATACATTGAACCTGCAGTGGTGTATCAGAAACTAATACTTGTCTCATAGGGAATGCTCAAGTCACCGACAGTAAGAAGAGTCTCTATTCTTGTGCTTAAGGCGGCATTGTGCCCTCTGTATTTAACTCCGATGCGATTTCTGTGTTTCATCGTCAACGTAAAGGTCCAAGGAATACATTGAGCCTGGAGTGGTGTATCGGAAACTAATACTGGTCTCACAGGGAATGCTCAAATCACCGACTGTAAGAAGAGTCTCTATTCTTGTACTTAAGGCGACATTGTGCCTTTTGTATTTAATTCCGATGCGATTTCTGTGTTTCATCGTCAATGTGAAGGTCCTAGGAATACATTGAACCTGCTGAGGTGTATCGGACACTAATACTGGTCTCACAGGGAATGCTGAAAGCACCGACTGTAAGAAGAGTCTCTATTCTTGTACTTACGCGGCAGTTTGCCTTACTATTTCATTCCGATGCGATTTCTGTGTTTCATCGTCAATGTGAATGTCCAAGGAATACATTGAACCTCGATGGTGTATCGGAAACTAATTCTGGTCTCACAGGGAATGCACAAAGCACCGAATAGAGTCCCTATTCTTGTACTTAAGGCGGCATTGCGCCTTTTGTAATTATTTCCGATGCGAATTTTGTGCTTCATCGTCAATGTGAAGGTCCTAGGAATACATTGAACCTGCTGAGGTGTATCGGAAACTAATACTGGTCTCACAGGAAATGCTGAAAGCACCGACTGTAAGAAGAGTCTCTATTCTTGTACCTACGCGGCAGTTTTCCTTTTGTATTTCATTCCGATGCGATTTCTGTGTTTCATCGTCAGAGTGAAGGTCTAAGGAATACATTGAACCTGCAGTGGTGTATCGGAAACTAATACTGGTCTCACAGGGAATGCTCAAAGCACCGAGTGTAAGATGAGTCTCTATTCTTGTACTTATGGCGACATTGTGCTTTTGTATTTAATTCCGATGCGATTTCTGTGTTTCATCGTCAATGTGAAGGTCCAAGGAATACATTGAACCTGCAGTGGTGTATCGGAAAGTTATACTGCTCTCACAGGGAATGCTCAAAGTACCGACATTAAGAAGAGTCTCTATTCTTGTATTTAAGGCGACATTGTGCCTTTAGTATTTTATTCCGATGCTGTGTTTCATCGTCAATGTGAAGGTCCAAGGAATACATTGAACCTGCAGTGGTGTATCGGAATCTAATACTGGTCTCACAGGGAATGCTCAAGGCACCGACTGTAAGAAGAGTCCTATTCTTGTACCTAAGGCGACAGTGCGCCTTTTGTATTTAATTCCGATGCGATTTCTGTGTTTCATCGTCAATGTGAAAGTCCAAGGAATACATTGAACCTGCAGTGGTGTATCGGAAACTAATACTGGTCTCACAGGGAAAGCTCATAGCACCGACTGTAAGAAGAATCTCTACTCTTGTACTTATGACGGCATTGTGCCTTTTGCATTTAATTCCGATGCGATTTCTGTGTTTCATCGTCAATGTGAAGGTCCAAGGAATACATTGAACCTGCAGTGGTGTATCAGAAACTAATACTGTTCTCAAAGGAAATGCTCAAAACACCGACTGTAAGAAGGGTCTCTATTCTTGTACTTAAGGCGGCATTGCGCCTTTTGTATTTAATTCCGATGCGATTTCTGTGTTTCATCGTCAATGTGAAGGTCTAAGGAATACATTGAACCTGCAGTGGTGTATCGGAAACTAATACTGGTCTCACAGGGAATGCTCAAAGCACCGACAGTAAGAAGAGTCTCTATTCTTGTACTTAAGGTGGCATTGTGCCTTTAGTACTTACCTCCGATGCGATTTCTGTGTTTCATCGTCAATGGGAAGGTCCAAGCAATACATTGAACCTGCAGTGGTGTATCAGAAACTAATACTGGTCTCACAGGGAATGCTCAAATCACCGACTGTAAGAAGAGTCTCTATACTTGTACTTAAGGCGGCATTGCGCCTTTTGTATTTAATTCCGATGCGATATCTGTGTTTCATCGTCAATGTGAAGGGCCAAGGAATACATTGAACCTGCAGTGGTGTATCGGAAACTAATACAGGTCTCACAGGGAATGCTCATGGCACCGACTGTAAGAAGAGTCTCTATTCTTGTACTTAAGACGGCATTGTGCCAATTGTATTTAATTCGGATGCGACTTCTGTGTTTCATCGTCAATGTGAAGGTCCAAGGAATACATTGACCCTGCAGTGGTGTATCAGAAACTAATACTGGCCACACAGGGAATGCTCAAAGCACCGACTGTAAGAAGAGTCTCTATCCTTGTACTTAAGGCGGCATTGCGTCTTTTATATTTAATTCCGATGCGATTTCTGTGTTTCATCGTCAATGTGTAGGTCCGAGGAATACATTGAACCTGCAGTGGTGTATCGGAAACTAATACTGGTCTCACAGGGAATGCTCAAAGTATCGACTGTAAGAAGAGTCTCTATTCTTGTACTTAAGGTGGCATTGCGCGTTTTGTATTTAATTCCGATGCGATTTCTGGGTTTCATCGTCAATGTGAATGTCCAAGGAATACATTGAACCTGCAGTGGTGTATCGGAAACTAATACTGGTCTCACAGGGCATGCTCAAAGCACCGACTGTAAGAAGAGTCTCTATTCTTGTATTGATGACGGCATTGTGCCTTTTGTACTTAATTCCGATGCGATTTCTGTGTTTCATCGTGAATGTGAAGGTCCAAGGAATACATTGAACCTGCAGTGGTGTATCAGAAACTAATACTGGCCTCACAGGGAATGCTCAAGTCACCGACAGTAAGAAGAGTCTCTATTCTTGTACTTAAGGCGGCATTGTGCCCTCTGTATTTAACTCCGATGCGATTTCTGTGTTTCATCGTCAATGTAAAGGTCCAAGGAATACATTGAACCTGCAGTGGTGTATCAGAAACTAACACTGACCTCACAGGGAATGTTCAAAGCACCGACTGTAAGAAGAGTCTCTATTCTTGTACTTATGGCGGCATTGCGCCTTTTGTAATTAATTCCAATGCGATTTCTGCGTTTCATCGTCAATGTCAACGTCCAAGGAATATATTGAACCTTCAGTGGTGTATCGGAAACTAATAATGGTCTCCCAGGGAATGCTCAAAGCACCGACTGTAAGAAGAGTCTCTATTCTTGTACTTAAGGCAACATTGTGCCTTTTGTATTTAATTCCGATGCGATTTCTGTGTTTCATCGTCAATGTGAAGGTCCTAGGAATACATTGAACCTGCAGTGGTGTATCGAAAACTAATACTGGTCTCACAGGGAATGCTCAAAGCACCGACTGTAAGAAGAGTCTCTATTCTTTTACTTAAGGTGACATTGTGCCTTTTGTATTTAATTCCGATGCGATTTCTGTGTTTCATCGTCAATGTGAAGGTCCTAGGAATACATTGAACATGCTGAGGTGTATCGGAAACTAATACTGGTCTCACAGGGAATGCTGAAAGCACCGAATGTAAGAAGTGTCTCTATTCTTGTACTTACGTGGCAGTTTGCCTTTTGTACTTCATTCCGATGCGATTTCTGTGTTTCATCGTCAATGTGAATGTCCGAGGAATACATTGAAACTGGATGGTGTATCGGAAACTAATTCTGGTCTCACAGGGAATGCTCAAAGCACCGACTGTAAGAAGAGTCTCTATTCTTGTACTTAATGCGGCAATGTGCGTTTTGTATTTAATTCCGATGCGATTTCTGTGTTTCATCGTCAATGTGAAGGTCCAAGGAATATATTGAACCTGCAGTGGTGTATCGGAAACTAATACTGGTCTCACAGGGAATGCTCAAAGCACCGACTGTAAGAAGAGTCTCTATTCTTGTACTTAAGGCGGCATTGCGCCTTTTGTATTCAATTCCGATGCGATTTCTGTGTTTCATCGTCAATGTGAAGGTCCAAGGAATACATTGAACCTGCGGTGGTGTATCAGAAACTAATACTGGTCTCATTGGGAATGCTCAAGGCACCGACAGTAAGAAGAGTCTCTATTCTTGTACTTAAGGCGGCATTGTGCCCTCTGTATTTAACTCCGATGCGATTTCTGTGTCTCATCGTCAATGTAAAGGTCCAAGGAATACATTGAACCTGCAGTGGTGTATCAGAAACTAACACTGACCTCACAGGGAATGCTCAAAGCACCGACTGTAAGAAGAGTCTCTATTCTTGTACTTAAGGCGGCATTGTGCCTTTTGTATTTAATTCCGATGCGATTTCTGTGTTTCATCGTCAATGTGAATGTCCAAGGAATACATTGAACCTGGAGTGGTGTATCGGAAACTAATACTGGTCTCACAGTGAATGCTCAAAGCACCGACCGTAAGAAGAGTCTCTATTCTTGTACTTAAGGCGACATTGTGCCTTTTGTATTTAATTACGATGCGATTTCTGTGTTTCATCGTCAATGGGAAGGTCCTAGAAATACACTGAACCTGCTGAGGTGTATCGGAAACTAATACTGGTGTCACAGGGAGTGCTGAAAGCACCGACTGTAAGAAGAGTCTCTATTCTTGTATTTACGCGGCAGTTTGCCTTTTGTATTTCATTCCGATGCGATTTCTGTGTTTCATCGTCAATGTGAAGGTCCAAGGAATACATCGAACATGGAGTGGTGTATCGGAAACTAATTCTGGTCTCACAGGGAATGCTCAAAGCACCGACTGTAAGAAGAGTCTCTATTCTTGTACTTAATGCGACATTGTGCCTTTTGTATTTAATTCCGATGGGATTTCTGTGTTTCATCGTCAATGTGAAGGTCCTAGGAATACATTGAACCTGCTTAGGTGTATCGGAAACTTATACTGGTCTCACAGGGAAAGCTGAAAGCACCGACTGTAAGAAGAGTCTCTATTCTTGTACTTACGCGGCAGTTTGTCTTTTGTATTTCATTCCGATGCGATATCTGTGTTTCATCGTCAATGTGAAGGTCCAAGGAATACATTGAACCCGGAGTGGTGTATCGGAAACTAATTCTGGTCTCACAGGGAATGCTCAATGCACCGACTGTAAGAAGAGTCTCTATTCTTGTATTTAATGCGGCAATGTGCGTTTTGTATTTAATTCCGATGTGATTTCTGTGTTTCATCGTCAAAGTGAAGGTCCAAGGAATACATTGAGCCTGGAGTGGTGTATCGGAAACTAATACTGGTCTCACAGGGTATGCTCAAATCACCGACTGTAAGAAGAGTCTCTATTCTTGTACTTAAGGCGACATTGTGCCTTTTGTATTTAATTCCGATGCGATTTCTGTGTTTCATCGTCAATGTGAAGGTCCTAGGAATACATTGAACCTGCTGAGGTGTATCGGACACTAATACTGGTCTCACAGGGAATGCTGAAAGCACCGACTGTAAGAAGAGTCTCTATTCTTGTACTTACGCGGCAGTTTGCCTTACTATTTCATTCCGATGCGATTTCTGTGTTTCATCGTCAATGTGAATGTCCAAGGAATACATTGAACCTGGATGGTGTACCGGAAACTAATTCTGGTCTCACAGGGAATGCACAAAGCACCGAATGGAGTCCCTATTCTTGTACTTAAGGCGGCATTGCGCCTTTTGTAATTATTTCCGATGCGATTTTTGTGCTTCATCGTCAATGTGAAGGTCCTAGGAATACATTGAACCTGCTGAGGTGTATCGGAAACTAATACTGGTCTCACAGGAAATGCTGAAAGCACCGACTGTAAGAAGAGTCTCTATTCTTGTACTTACGCAGCAGTTTGCCTTTTGTATTTCATTCCGATGCGATTTCTGTGTTTCATCGTCAGAGTGAAGGTCTAAGGAATACATTGAACCTGCAGTGGTGTATCGGAAAATAATACTGGTCTCACAGGGAATGCTCAAAGCACCGAGTGTAAGATGAGTCTCTATTCTTGTACTTAAGGCGACATTGTGCTTTTGTATTTAATTCCGATGCGATTTCTGTGTTTCATCGTCAATGTGAAGGTCCAAGGAATACATTGAACCTGCAGTGGTGTATCGGAAAGTTATACTGCTCTCGCAGGGAATGCTCAAAGCACCGACTGTAAGAAGAGTCTCTATTCTTGTATTTAAGGCGACATTGTGCCTTTAGTATTTTATTCCGATGCTGTGTTTCATCGTCAATGTGAAGGTCCAAGGAATACATTGAACCTGCAGTGGTGTATCGGAATCTAATACTGGTCTCACAGGGAATGCTCAAAGCACCGACTGTAAGAAGAGTCTCTATTCTTGTATTTAAGGCGACATTGTGCCTTTAGTATTTTTTTCCGATGCTGTGTCTCATCGTCAATGTGAAGGTCCAAGGAATACATTGAACCTGCAGTGGTGTATCGGAATCTAATACTGCTCTCACAGGGAATGCTCAAAGCACCGACTGTAAGAAGAGTCTCTATTCTTGTATTTAAGGCGACATTGTGCCTTTAGTATTTTATTCCGATGCTGTGTTTCATCGTCAATGTGAAGGTCCAAGGAATACATTGAACCTGCAGTGGTGTATCGGAAACTAATACTGGTCTCACAGGGCATGCTTAAAGCACCGACTGTAAGAAGAGTCTCTATTCTTGTATTGATGACAACATTGTGCCTTTTGTACTTAATTCCGATGCGATTTCTGTGTTTCATCGTGAATGTGAAGGTCCAAGGAATACATTGAACCTGCAGTGGTGTATCAGAAACTAATACTGGCCTCACAGGGAATGCTCAAGTCACCGACAGTAAGAAGAGTCTCTATTCTTGTACTTAAGGCGGCATTGTGCCCTCTGTATTTAACTCCGATGCGATTTCTGTGTTTCATCGTCAATGTAAATGTCCAAGGAATACATTGAACCTGCAGTGGTGTATCAGAAACTAACACTGACCTCACAGGGAATGTTCAAAGCACCGACTGTAAGAAGAGTCTCTATTCTTGTACTTATGGCGGCATTGCGCCTTTTGTAATTAATTCCAATGCGATTTCTGCGTTTCATCGTCAATGTCAACGTCCAAGGAATATATTGAACCTTCAGTGGTGTATCGGAAACTAATAATGGTCTCCCAGGGAATGCTCAAAGCACCGACTGTAAGAAGAGTCTCTATCCTTGTACTTAAGGCAACATTGTGCCTTTTGTATTTAATTCCGATGCGATTTCTGTGTTTCATCGTCAATGTGAAGGTCCTAGGAATACATTGAACCTGCAGTGGTGTATCGAAAACTAATACTGGTCTCACAGGGAATGCTCAAAGCACCGACTGTAAGAAGAGTCTCTATTCTTTTACTTAAGGTGACATTGTGCCTTTTGTATTTAATTCCGATGCGATTTCTGTGTTTCATCGTCAATGTGAAAGTCCTAGGAATACATTGAACATGCTGAGGTGTATCGGAAACTAATACTGGTCTCACAGGGAATGCTGAAAGCACCGAATGTAAGAAGTGTCTCTATTCTTGTACTTATGGCGGCATTGCGCCTTTTGTAATTAATTCCAATGTGATTTCTGCGTTTCATCGTCAATGTCAACGTCCAAGGAATATATTGAACCTTCAGTGGTGTATCGGAAACTAATAACGGTCTCCCAGGGAATGCTCAAAGCACCGACTGTAAGAAGAGTCTCTATTCTTGTACTTAAGGCAACATTGTGCCTTTTGTATTTAATTCCGATGCGTTTTTTGTGTTTCATCGTCAATGTGAAGGTCCTAGGAATACATTGAACCTGCAGTGGTGTATCGAAAACTAATACCGGTCTCACAGGGAATGCTCAAAGCACCGACTGTAAGAAGAGTCTCTATTCTTTTACTTAAGGTGACATTGTGCCTTTTGTATTTAATTCCGATGCGATTTCTGTGTTTCATCGTCAATGTGAATGTCCAAGGAATACATTGAACCTGGATGGTGTATCGGAAACTAATTCTGGTCTCACAGGGAATGCACAAAGCACCGAATGGAGTCCCTATTCTTGTACTTAAGGCGGCATTGCGCCTTTTGTAATTATTTCCGATGCGATTTTTGTGCTTCATCGTCAATGTGAAGGTCCTAGGAATACATTGAACCTGCTGAGGTGTATCGGAAACTAATACTGGTCTCACAGGAAATGCTGAAAGCACCGACTGTAAGAAGAGTCTCTATTCTTGTACTTACGCGGCAGTTTGCCTTTTGTATTTCATTCCGATGCGATTTCTGTGTTTCATCGTCAGAGTGAAGGTCTAAGGAATACATTGAACCTGCAGTGGTGTATCGGAAACTAATACTGGTCTCACAGGGAATGCTCAAAGCACCGAGTGTAAGATGAGTCTCTATTCTTGTACTTAAGGCGACATTGTGCTTTTGTATTTAATACCGATGCGATTTCTGTGTTTCATCGTCAATGTGAAGGTCCAAGGAATACATTGAACCAGCAGTGGTGTATCGGAAAGTTATACTGCTCTCGCAGGGAATGCTCAAAGCACCGACTGTAAGAAGAGTCTCTATTCTTGTATTTAAGGCGACATTGTGCCTTTAGTATTTTATTCCGATGCTGTGTTTCATCGTCAATGTGAAGGTCCAAGGAATACATTGAACCTGCAGTGGTGTATCGGAATCTAATACTGGTCTCACAGGGAATGCTCAAAGCACCGACTGTAAGAAGAGTCTCTATTCTTGTATTTAAGGCGACATTGTGCCTTTAGTATTTTATTCCGATGCTGTGTTTCATCGTCAATGTGAAGGTCCAAGGAATACATTGAACCTGCAGTGGTGTATCGGAAACTAATACTGGTCTCACAGGGAATGCTCATAGCACCGACTGTAAGAAGAATCTCTACTCTTGTACTTATGACGGCATTGTGCCTTTTGTATTTAATTCCGATGCGATTTCTGTGTTTCATCGTCAATGTGAAGGTCCAAGGAATACATTGAACCTGCAGTGGTGTATCAGAAACTAATACTGGTCTCAAAGGGAATGCTCAAATCACCGACTGTAAGAAGGGTCTCTATTCTTGTACTTAAGGCGGCATTGCGCCTTTTGTATTTAATTCCGATGCGATTTCTGTGTTTCATCGTCAATGTGAAGGTCTAAGGAATACATTGAACCTGCAGTGGTGTATCGGAAACTAATACTGGTCTCACAGGGAATGCTCAAAGCACCGACAGTAAGAAGAGTCTCTATTCTTGTACTTAAGGTGGCATTGTGCCTTTAGTACTTACCTCCGATGCGATTTCTGTGTTTCATCGTCAATGGGAAGGTCCAAGCAATACATTGAACCTGCAGTGGTGTATCAGAAACTAATACTGGTCTCACAGGGAATGCTCAAATCACCGACAGTAAGAAGAGTCTCTATACTTGTACTTAAGGCGGCATTGCGCCTTTTGTATTTAATTCCGATGCGATATCTGTGTTTCATCGTCAATGTGAAGGGCCAAGGAATACATTGAACCTGCAGTGGTGTATCGGAAACTAATACAGGTCTCACAGGGAATGCTCATAGCACCGACTGTAAGAAGAGTCTCTATTCTTGTACTTAAGACGGCATTGTGCCAATTGTATTTAATTCGGATGCGACTTCTGTGTTTCATCGTCAATGTGAAGGTCCAAGGAATACATTGACCCTGCAGTGGTGTATCAGAAACTAATACTGGCCTCACAGGGAATGCTCAAAGCACCGACTGTAAGAAGAGTCTCTATCCTTGTACTTAAGGCGGCATTGCGTCTTTTATATTTAATTCCGATGCGATTTCTGTGTTTCATCGTCAATGTGAAGGTCCGAGGAATACATTGAACCTGTAGTGGTGTATCGGAAACAAATACTGGTCTCACAGGGAATGCTCAAAGTATCGACTGTAAGAAGAGTCTCTATTCTTGTACTTAAGGTGGCATTGCGCCTTTTGTATTTAATTCCGATGCGATTTCTGGGTTTCATCGTCAATGTGAATGTCCAAGGAATACATTGAACCTGCAGTGGTGTATCGGAAACTAATACTGGTCTCACAGGGCATGCTCAAAGCACCGACTGTAAGAAGAGTCTCAATTCTTGTATTGATGACGGCATTGGGCCTTTTGTACTTAATTCCGATGCGATTTCTGTGTTTCATCGTGAATGTGAAGGTCCAAGGAATACATTGAACCTGCAGTGGTGTATCAGAAACTAATACTGGCCTCACAGGGAATGCTCAAGTCACCGACAGTAAGAAGAGTCTCTATTCTTGTACTTAAGGCGGCATTGTGCCCTCTGTATTTAACTCCGATGCGATTTCTGTGTTTCATCGTCAATGTAAAGGTCCAAGGAATACATTGAACCTGCAGTGGTGTATCAGAAACTAACACTGACCTCACAGGGAATGTTCAAAGCACCGACTATAAGAAGAGTCTCTATTCTTGTACTTATGGCGGCATTGCGCCTTTTGTAATTAATTCCAATGCGATTTCTGCGTTTCATCATCAATGTCAACGTCCAAGGAATATATTGAACCTTCAGTGGTGTATCGGAAACTAATAATGGTCTCCCAGGGAATGCTCAAAGCACGGACTGTAAGAAGAGTCTCTATTCTTGTACTTAAGGCAACATTGTGCCTTTTGTATTTAATTCCGATGCGATTTCTGTGTTTCATCGTCAATGTGAAGGTCCTAGGAATACATTGAACCTGCAGTGGTGTATCGAAAACTAATACTGGTCTCACAGGGAATGCTCAAAGCACCGACTGTAAGAAGAGTCTCTATTCTTTTACTTAAGGTGACATTGTGCCTTTTGTATTTAATTCCGATGCGATTTCTGTGTTTCATCGTCAATGTGAAGGTCCTAGGAATACATTGAACATGCTGAGGTGTATCGGAAACTAATACTGGTCTCACAGGGAATGCTGAAAGCACCGAATGTAAGAAGTGTCTCTATTCTTGTACTTACGTGGCAGTTTGCCTTTTGTACTTCATTCCGATGCGATTTCTGTGTTTCATCGTCAATGTGAATGTCCGAGGAATACATTGAAACTGGATGGTGTATCGGAAACTAATTATGGTCTCACAGGGAATGCTCAAAGCACCGACTGTAAGAAGAGTCTCTATTCTTGTACTTAATGCGGCAATGTGCGTTTTGTATTTAATTCCGATGCGATTTCTGTGTTTCATCGTCAATGTGAAGGTCCAAGGAATATATTGAACCTGCAGTGGTGTATCGGAAACTAATACTGGTCTCACAGGGAATGCTCAAAGCACCGACTGTAAGAAGAGTCTCTATTCTTGTACTTCAGGCGGCATTGCGCCTTTTGTATTCAATTCCGATGCGATTTCTGTGTTTCATCGTCAATGTGAAGGTCCAAGGAATACATTGAACCTGCGGTGGTGTATCAGAAACTAATACTGGTCTCATTGGGAATGCTCAAGGCACCGACAGTAAGAAGAGTCTCTATTCTTGTACTTAAGGCGGCATTGTGCCCTCTGTATTTAACTCCGATGCGATTTCTGTGTCTCATCGTCAATGTAAAGGTCCAAGGAATACATTGAACCTGCAGTGGTGTATCAGAAACTAACACTGACCTCACAGGGAATGCTCAAAGCACCGACTGTAAGAAGAGTCTCTATTCTTGTACTTAAGGCGGCATTGTGCCTTTTGTATTTAATTCCGATGCGATTTCTGTGTTTCATCGTCAATGTGAATGTCCAAGGAATACATTGAACCTGGAGTGGTGTATCGGAAACTAATACTGGTCTCACAGTGAATGCTCAAAGCACCGACCGTAAGAAGAGTCTCTATTCTTGTACTTAAGGCGACATTGTGCCTTTTGTATTTAATTACGATGCGATTTCTGTGTTTCATCGTCAATGTGAAGGTCCTAGAAATACACTGAACCTGCTGAGGTGTATCGGAAACTAATACTGGTGTCACAGGGAGTGCTGAAAGCACCGACTGTAAGAAGAGTCTCTATTCTTGTATTTACGCGGCAGTTTGCCTTTTGTATTTCATTCCGATGCGATTTCTGTGTTTCATCGTCAATGTGAAGGTCCAAGGAATACATCGAACATGGAGTGGTGTATCGGAAACTAATTCTGGTCTCACAGGGAATGCTCAAAGCACCGACTGTAAGAAGAGTCTCTATTCTTGTACTTAATGCGACATTGTGCCTTTTGTATTTAATTCCGATGGGATTTCTGTGTTTCATCGTCAATGTGAAGGTCCTAGGAATACATTGAACCTGCTTAGGTGTATCGGAAACTTATACTGGTCTCACAGGGAAAGCTGAAAGCACCGACTGTAAGAAGAGGCTCTATTCTTGTACTTACGCGGCAGTTTGCCTTTTGTATTTCATTCCGATGCGATATCTGTGTTTCATCGTCAATGTGAAGGTCCAAGGAATACATTGAACCCGGAGTGGTGTATCGGAAACTAATTCTGGTCTCACAGGGAATGCTCAAAGCACCGACTGTAAGAAGAGTCTCAATTCTTGTATTTAATGCGGCAATGTGCGTTTTGTATTTAATTCCGATGCGATTTCTGTGTTTCATCGTCAAAGTGAAGGTCCAAGGAATACATTGAGCCTGGAGTGGGTATCGGAAACTAATACTGGTCTCACAGGGAATGCTGAAATCACCGACTGTAAGAAGAGTCTCTATTCTTGTACTTAAGGCGACATTGTGCCTTTTGTATTTAATTCCGATGCGATTTCTGTGTTTCATCGTCAATGTGAAGGTCCTAGGAGTACATTGAACCTGCTGAGGTGTATCGGACACTAATACTGGTCTCACAGGGAATGCTGAAAGCACCGACTGTAAGAAGAGTCTCTATTCTTGTACTTACGCGGCAGTTTGCCTTACTATTTCATTCCCATGCGATTTCTGTGTTTCATCGTCAATGTGAATGTCCAAGGAATACATTGAACCTGGATGGTGTATCGGAAACTAATTCTGGTCTCACAGGGAATGCACAAAGCACCGAATGGAGTCCCTATTCTTGTACTTAAGGCGGCATTGCGCCTTTTGTAATTATTTCCGATGCGATTTTTGTGCTTCATCGTCAATGTGAAGGTCCTAGGAATACATTGAACCTGCTGAGGTGTATCGGAAACTAATACTGGTCTCACAGGAAATGCTGAAAGCACCGACTGTAAGAAGAGTCTCTATTCTTGTACTTACGCGGCAGTTTGCCTTTTGTATTTCATTCCGATGCGATTTCTGTGTTTCATCGTCAGAGTGAAGGTCTAAGGAATACATTGATCCTGCAGTGGTGTATCGGAAACTAATACTGGTCTCACAGGGAATGCTCAAAGCACCGAGTGTAAGATGAGTCTCTATTCTTGTACTTAAGGCAACATTGTGCTTTTGTATTTAATTTTGATGCGATTTCTGTGTTTCATCGTCAATGTGAAGGTCCAAGGAATACATTGAACCTGCAGTGGTGTATCGGAAAGTTATACTGCTCTCGCAGGGAATGCTCAAAGCACCGACTGTAAGAAGAGTCTCTATTCTTGTATTTAAGGCGACATTGTGCCTTTAGTATTTTATTCCGATGCTGTGTTTCATCGTCAATGTGAAGGTCCAAGGAATACATTGAACCTGCAGTGGTGTATCGGAATCTAATACTGGTCTCACAGGGAATGCTCAAAGCACCGACTGTAAGAAGAGTCTCTATTCTTGTATTTAAGGCGACATTGTGCCTTTAGTATTTTATTCCGATGCTGTGTCTCATCGTCAATGTGAAGGTCCAAGGAATACATTGAACCTGCAGTGGTGTATCGGAATCTAATACTGCTCTCACAGGGAATGCTCAAAGCACCGACTGTAAGAAGAGTCTCTATTCTTGTATTTAAGGCGACATTGTGCCTTTAGTATTTTATTCCGATGCTGTGTTTCATCGTCAATGTGAAGGTCCAAGGAATACATTGAACCTGCAGTGGTGTATCGGAAACTAATACTGGTCTCACAGGGCATGCTTAAAGCACCGACTGTAAGAAGAGTCTCTATTCTTGTACTTATGGCGGCATTGCGCCTTTTGTAATTAATTCCAATGCGATTTCTGCGTTTCATCGTCAATGTCAACGTCCAAGGAATATATTGAACCTTCAGTGGTGTATCGGAAACTAATAATGGTCTCCCAGGGAATGCTCAAAGCACCGACTGTAAGAAGAGTCTCTATTCTTGTACTTAAGGCAACATTGTGCCTTTTGTATTTAATTCCGATGCGATTTCTGTGTTTCATCGTCAATGTGAAGGTCCTAGGAATACATTGAACCTGCAGTGGTGTATCGAAAACTAATACTGGTCTCACAGGGAATGCTCAAAGCACCGACTGTAAGAAGAGTCTCTATTCTTTTACTTAAGGTGACATTGTGCCTTTTGTATTTAATTCCGATGCGATTTCTGTGTTTCATCGTCAATGTGAAAGTCCTAGGAATACATTGAACATGCTGAGGTGTATCGGAAACTAATACTGGTCTCACAGGGAATGCTGAAAGCACCGAATGTAAGAAGTGTCTCTATTCTTGTACTTACGCGGCAGTTTGCCTTTTGTATTTCATTCCGATGCGATTTCTGTGTTTCATCGTCAATGTGAATGTCCAAGGAATACATTGAACCTGGAGTGGTGTATCGGAAACTAATACTGGTCTCACAGTGAATGCTCAAAGCACCGACCGTAAGAAGAGTCTCTATTCTTGTACTTAAGGCGACATTGTGCCTTTTGTATTTAATTACGATGCGATTTCTGTGTTTCATCGTCAATGTGAAGGTCCTAGAAATACACTGAACCTGCTGAGGTGTATCGGAAACTAATACTGGTGTCACAGGGAGTGCTGAAAGCACCGACTGTAAGAAGAGTCTCTATTCTTGTATTTACGCGGCAGTTTGCCTTTTGTATTTCATTCCGATGCGATTTCTGTGTTTCATCGTCAATGTGAAGGTCCAAGGAATACATCGAACATGGAGTGGTGTATCGGAAACTAATTCTGGTCTCACAGGGAATGCTCAAAGCACCGACTGTAAGAAGAGTCTCTATTCTTGTACTTAATGCGACATTGTGCCTTTTGTATTTAATTCCGATGGGATTTCTGTGTTTCATCGTCAATGTGAAGGTCCTAGGAATACATTGAACCTGCTTAGGTGTATCGGAAACTTATACTGGTCTCACAGGGAAAACTAAAAGCACCGACTGTAAGAAGAGTCTCTATTCTTGTACTTACGCGGCAGTTTGCCTTTTGTATTTCATTCCGATGCGATATCTGTGTTTCATCGTCAATGTGAAGGTCCAAGGAATACATTGAACCCGGAGTGGTGTATCGGAAACTAATTCTGGTCTCACAGGGAATGCTCAAAGCACCGACTGTAAGAAGAGTCTCTATTCTTGTATTTAATGCGGCAATGTGCGTTTTGTATTTAATTCCGATGCGATTTCTGTGTTTCATCGTCAAAGTGAAGGTCCAAGGAATACATTGAGCCTGGAGTGGTGTATCGGAAACTAATACTGGTCTCACAGGGAATGCTCAAATCACCGACTGTAAGAAGAGTCTCTATTCTTGTACTTAAGGCGACATTGTGCCTTTTGTATTTAATTCCGATGCGATTTCTGTGTTTCATCGTCAATGTGAAGGTCCTAGGAATACATTGAACCTGCTGAGGTGTATCGGACACTAATACTGGTCTCACAGGGAATGCTGAAAGCACCGACTGTAAGAAGAGTCTCTATTCTTGTACTTACGTGGCAGTTTGCCTTACTATTTCATTCCGATGCGATTTCTGTGTTTCATCGTCAATGTGAATGTCCAAGGAATACATTGAACCTGGATGGTGTATCGGAAACTAATTCTGGTCTCACAGGGAATGCACAAAGCACCGAATGGAGTCCCTATTCTTGTACTTAAGGCGGCATTGCGCCTTTTGTAATTATTTCCGATGCGATTTTTGTGCTTCATCGTCAATGTGAAGGTCCTAGGAATACATTGAACCTGCTGAGGTGTATCGGAAACTAATACTGGTCTCACAGGAAATGCTGAAAGCACCGACTGTAAGAAGAGTCTCTATTCTTGTAATTACGCGGCAGTTTGCCTTTTGTATTTCATTCCGATGCGATTTCTGTGTTTCATCGTCAGAGTGAAGGTCTAAGGAATACATTGAACCTGCAGTGGTGTATCGGAAACTAATACTGGTCTCACAGGGAATGCTCAAAGCACCGAGTGTAAGATGAGTCTCTATTCTTGTACTTAAGGCGACATTGTGCTTTTGTATTTAATTCCGATGCGATTTCTGTGTTTCATCGTCAATGTGAAGGTCCAAGGAATACATTGAACCTGCAGTGGTGTATCGGAAAGTTATACTGCTCTCGCAGGGAATGCTCAAAGCACCGACTGTAAGAAGAGTCTCTATTCTTGTATTTAAGGCGACATTGTGCCTTTAGTATTTTATTCCGATGCTGTGTTTCATCGTCAATGTGAAGGTCCAAGGAATACATTGAACCTGCAGTGGTGTATCGGAATCTAATACTGGTCTCACAGGGAATGCTCAAAGCACCGACTGTAAGAAGAGTCTCTATTCTTGTATTTAAGGCGACATTGTGCCTTTAGTATTTTATTCCGATGCTGTGTTTCATCGTCAATGTGAAGGTCCAAGGAATACATTGAACCTGCAGTGGTGTATCGGAAACTAATACTGGTCTCACAGGGAATGCTCATAGCACCGACTGTAAGAAGAATCTCTACTCTTGTACTTATGACGGCATTGTGCCTTTTGTATTTAATTCCGATGCGATTTCTGTGTTTCATCGTCAATGTGAAGGTCCAAGGAATACATTGAACCTGCAGTGGTGTATCAGAAACTAATACTGGTCTCAAAGGGAATGCTCAAATCACCGACTGTAAGAAGGGTCTCTATTCTTGTATTTAAGGGGGCATTGCGCCTTTTGTATTTAATTCCGATGCGATTTCTGTGTTTCATCGTCAATGTGAAGGTCTAAGGAATACATTGAACCTGCAGTGGTGTATCGGAAACTAATACTGGTCTCACAGGGAATGCTCAAAGCACCGACAGTAAGAAGAGTCTCTATTCTTGTACTTAAGGTGGCATTGTGCCTTTAGTACTTACCTCCGATGCGATTTCTGTGTTTCATCGTCAATGGGAAGGTCCAAGCAATACATTGAACCTGCAGTGGTGTATCAGAAACTAATACTGGTCTCACAGGGAATGCTCAAATCACCGACAGTAAGAAGAGTCTCTATACTTGTACTTAAGGCGGCATTGCGCCTTTTGTATTTAATTCCGATGCGATATCTGTGTTTCATCGTCAATGTGAAGGGCCAAGGAATACATTGAACCTGCAGTGGTGTATCGGAAACTAATACAGGTCTCACAGGGAATGCTCATAGCACCGACTGTAAGAAGAGTCTCTATTCTTGTACTTAAGACGGCATTGTGCCAATTGTATTTAATTCGGATGCGACTTCTGTGTTTCATCGTCAATGTGAAGGTCCAAGGAATACATTGACCCTGCAGTGGTGTATCAGAAACTAATACTAGCCTCACAGGGAATGCTCAAAGCACCGACTGTAAGAAGAGTCTCTATCCTTGTACTTAAGGCGGCATTGCGTCTTTTATATTTAATTCCGATGCGATTTCTGTGTTTCATCGTCAATGTGAAGGTCCGAGGAATACATTGAACCTGTAGTGGTGTATCGGAAACAAATACTGGTCTCACAGGGAATGCTCAAAGTATCGACTGTAAGAAGAGTCTCTATTCTTGTACTTAAGGTGGCATTGCGCCTTTTGTATTTAATTCCGATGCGATTTCTGGGTTTCATCGTCAATGTGAATGTCCAAGGAATACATTGAACCTGCAGTGGTGTATCGGAAACTAATACTGGTCTCACAGGGCATGCTCAAAGCACCGACTGTAAGAAGAGTCTCTATTCTTGTATTGATGACGGCATTGTGCCTTTTGTACTTAATTCCGATGCGATTTCTGTGTTTCATCGTGAATGTGAAGGTCCAAGGAATACATTGAACCTGCAGTGGTGTATCAGAAAGTAATACTGGCCTCACAGGGAATGCTCAAAGCACCGACTGTAAGAAGAGTCTCTATTCTTGTGCTTAAGGAGGCATTGCGCATTTTCAATTTAATTCCGATGCGATTTCTGTGTTTTATCGTCAATATGAAGGTCAAAGGAATACATTGAACCTGCAGTGGTGTATCGGAAACTAATACTGGTCTCACTGGGAATGCTCAAAGCACCGACTGTAAGAAGATTCTCTATTCTTGTACTTAAGGCGGCATTGCGACTTTTGTATTCAATTCCGGTGCGATTTCTGTGTTTCATCGTCAATGTGAAGGTCCAAGGAATACATTGAACCTGCAGTGGTGTATCAGAAACTAATACTGGTCTCATAGGGAATGCTCAAGTCACCGACAGTAAGAAGAGTCTCTATTCTTGTACTTAAGGCGGCATTGTGCCCTCTGTATTTATCTCCGATGCGATTTCTGCGTTTCATCGTCAATGTAAAGGTCCAAGGAATACATTGAACCTGCAGTGGTGTATCAGAAACTAACACTGACCTCACAGGGAATGTTCAAAGCACCGACTGTAAGAAGAGTCTCTATTCTTGTACTTAAGGCGGCATTGCGCCTTTTGTAATTAATTCCAATGCGATTTCTGCGTTTCATCGTCAATGTGAAGGTCCAAGCAATACATTGAACATGCAGTGGTGTATCGGAAACTAATACTGATCTCACAGGGAATGCTCAAAGCACCGACTGTAAGAAGAGTCTCTATTCTTGTACTTAAGGTGGCATTGTGCCTTTTGTATTTAATTCCGATGCGATTTCTGTGTTTCATCGTCAATGTCAACGTCCAAGGAATATATTGAACCTTCAGTGGTGTATCGGAAACTAATAATGGTCTCTTAGGGAATGCTCAAAGCACCGACTGTAAGAAGAGTCTCTATTCTTGTACTTAAGGCAACATTGTGCCTTTTGTATTTAATTCCGATGCGATTTCTGTGTTTCATCGTCAATGTGAAGGTCCTAGGAATACATTGAACCTGCAGTGGTGTATCGAAAACTAATACTGGTCTCACAGGGAATGCTCAAGGCACCGACTGTAAGAAGAGTCTCTATTCTTTTACTTAAGGTGACATTGTGCCTTTTGTATTTAATTCCGATGCGATTTCTGTGTTTCATCGTCAATGTGAAGGTCCTAGGAATACATTGAACATGCTGAGGTGTATCGGAAACTAATACTGGTCTCACAGGGAATGCTGAAAGCACCGAATGTAAGAAGTGTCTCTATTCTTGTACTTACGCGGCAGTTTGCCTTTTGTATTTCATTCCGATGCGATTTCTGTGTTTCATCGTCAATGTGAATGTCCGAGGAATACATTGAAACTGGATGGTGTATCGGAAACTAATTCTGGTCTCACAGGGAATGCTCAAAGCACCGACTGTAAGAAGAGCCTCTATTCTTGTACTTAATGCGGCAATGTGCGTTTTGTATTTAATTCCGATGCGATTTCTGTGTTTCATGGTCAATGTGAAGGTCTAAGGAATATATTGAACCTGCAGTGGTGTATCGGAAACTAATACTGGTCTCACAGGGAATGCTCAAAGCACCGACTGTAAGAAGAGTCTCTATTCTTGTACTTAAGGCGGCATTGCGCCTTTTGTATTCAATTCCGATGCGATTTCTGTGTTTCATCGTCAATGTGAAGGTCCAAGGAATACATTGAACCTGCAGTGGTGTATCAGAAACTAATACTGGTCTCATAGGAAATGCTCAAGGCACCGACAGTAAGACGAGTCTCTATTCTTGTACTTAAGGCGGCATTGTGCCCTCTGTATTTAACTCCGATGCGATTTCTGTGTCTCATCGTCAATGTAAAGGTCCAAGGAATACATTGAACCTGCAGTGGTGTATCGGAAACTAATACTGATCTCACAGGGAATGCTCAAAGCACCGACTGTAAGAAGAGTCTCTATTCTTGTACTTAAGGCGGCATTGTGCCTTTTGTATTTAATTCCGATGCGATTTCTGTGTTTCATCGTCAATGTGAATGTCCAAGGAATACATTGAACCTGGAGTGGTGTATCGGAAACTAATACTGGTCTCACAGTGAATGCTCAAAGCACCGACCGTAAGAAGAGTCTCTATTCTTGTACTTAAGGCGACATTGTGCCTTTTGTATTTAATTACGATGCGATTTCTGTGTTTCATCGTCAATGTGAAGGTCCTAGAAATACACTGAACCTGCTGAGGTGTATCGGAAACTAATACTGGTGTCACAGGGAGTGCTGAAAACACCGACTGTAAGAAGAGTCTCTATTCTTGTATTTACGCGGCAGTTTGCCTTTTGTATTTCATTCCGATGCGATATCTGTGTTTCATCGTCAATGTGAAGGTCCAAGGAATACATCAAACATGGAGTGGTGTATCGGAAACTAATTCTGGTCTCACAGGGAATGCTCAAAGCACCGACTGTAAGAAGAGTCTCTATTCTTGTACTTAAGGCGACATTGTGCCTTTTGTATTTAATTCCGATGGGATTTCTGTGTTTCATCGTCAATGTGAAGGTCCTAGGAATACATTGAACCTGCTTAGGTGTATCGGAAACTTATACTGGTCTCACAGGCAAAGCTGAAAGCACCGACTGTGAGAAGAGTCTCTATTCTTGTACTTACGCGGCAGTTTGCCTTTTGTATTTCATTCCGATGCGATATCTGTGTTTCATCGTCAATGTGAAGGTCCAAGGAATACATTGAACCCGGAGTGGTGTATCGGAAACTAATTCTGGTCTCACAGGGAATGCTCAAAGCACCGACTGTAAGAAGAGTCTCTATTCTTGTACTTAATGCGGCAATGTGCGTTTTGTATTTAATTCCGATGCGATTTCTGTGTTTCATCGTCAAAGTGAAGGTCCAAGGAATACATTGAACCTGCAGTGGTGTATCGGAAACTAATACTGTTCTCACAGGGAATGCTCAAAGCACCGACTGTAAGAAGAGTCTCTGTTCCTGTACTTAAGGCGACATTGTGCCTTTTGTATTTAATTCCGATGCGATTTCTGTGTTTCATCGTCAATGTGAAGGTCCAAGGAATACATTGAACATGCAGTGGTGTATCGGAATCTAATACTGGTCTCACAGGGAATGCTCAAAGCACCGACTGTAAGAAGAATCTCTATTCTTGTACTTAAGGCGGCAGTGCGCCTTTTGTATTTAATTCCGATGCGATTTCTGTGTTTCATCGTCAATGTGACGGTCCAAGGATTACATTGATCCTGCAGTGGTGTATCGGAAACTAATACTGGTCTCACAGGGAATGCTCATAGCACCGACTGTAAGAAGAGTCTCTATTCTTGTACTTAAGACGGCATTGTGCCTTTTGTATTTAATTCCGATGCGATTTCTGAGTTGCATCGTCAATGTGAAGGTCCAAGGAATACATTGAACCTGCAGTGGTGTATCAGAAACTAATACTGATCTCACAGGGAATGCTCAAAGCACCGACTGTAAGAAGAGTCTCTATTCTTGTACTTAAGGTGGCATTGTGCCTTTTGTATTTAATTCCAATGAGATTTCTGTGTTTCATCGTCAATGTCAACGTCCAAGGAATATATTGAACCTTCAGTGGTGTATCGGAAACTAATACTGGTCTCACAGTGAATGCTCAAAGCACCGACCGTAAGAAGAGTCTCTATTCTTGTACTTAAGGCGACATTGTGCCTTTTGTATTTAATTACGATGCGATTTCTGTGTTTCATCGTCAATGTGAAGGTCCTAGAAATACACTGAACCTGCTGAGGTGTATCGGAAACTAATACTGGTGTCACAGGGAGTGCTGAAAACACCGACTGTAAGAAGAGTCTCTATTCTTGTATTTACGCGGCAGTTTGCCTTTTGTATTTCATTCCGATGCGATATCTGTGTTTCATCGTCAATGTGAAGGTCCAAGGAATACATCGAACATGGAGTGGTGTATCGGAAACTAATTCTGGTCTCACAGGGAATGCTCAAAGCACCGACTGTAAGAAGAGTCTCTATTCTTGTACTTAAGGCGACATTGTGCCTTTTGTATTTAATTCCGATGGGATTTCTGTGTTTCATCGTCAATGTGAAGGTCCTAGGAATACATTGAACCTGCTTAGGTGTATCGGAAACTTATACTGGTCTCACAGGCAAAGCTGAAAGCACCGACTGTGAGAAGAGTCTCTATTCTTGTACTTACGCGGCAGTTTGCCTTTTGTATTTCATTCCGATGCGATATCTGTGTTTCATCGTCAATGTGAAGGTCCAAGGAATACATTGAACCTGCAGTGGTGTATCGGAATCTAATACTGGTGTCACAGGGAATGCTCCAAGCACCGACTGTAAGAAGAGTCTCTATTCTTGTACCTAAGGCGGCTGTGCGCCTTTTGTATTTAATTCCGATGTGATTTCTGTGTTTCATCGTCAATGTGAAGGTCCAAGGAATACATTGAACCTGCAGTGGTGTATCGGAAACTAATACTGGTCTCACAGGGAATGCTCATAGCACCGACTGTAAGAAGAGTCTCTACTCTTGTACTTATGACGGCATTGTGCCTTTTGTATTTAATTCCGATGCGATTTCTGTGTTTCATCGTCAATGTGAAGGTCCAAGGAATACATTGAACCTGCAGTGGTGTATCAGAAAGTAATACTGGTCTCAAAGGGAATGCTCAAGTCACCGACAGTAAGAAGAGTCTCTATTCTTGTACTTAAGGCGGCATTGTGCCCTCTGTATTTAACTCCGATGCGATTTCTGCGTTTCATCGTCAATGTAAAGGTCCAAGGAAAACATTGAACCTGCAGTGGTGTATCAGAAACTAACACTGACCTCACAGGGAATGTTCAAAGCACCGACTGTAAGAAGAGTCTCTATTCTTGTACTTAAGGCAGCATTGCCCCTTTTGTAATTAATTCCAATGCGATTTCTGCGTTTCATCGTCAATGTGAAGGTCCAAGCAATACATTGAACATGCAGTGGTGTATCGGAAACTAATACTGATCTCACAGGGAATGCTCAAAGCACCAACCGTAAGAAGAGTCTCTATTCTTGTACTTAAGGCGACATTGTGCCTTTTGTATTTAATTACGATGCGATTTCTGTGTTTCATCGTCAATGTGAAGGTCCTAGAAATACACTGAACCTGCTGAGGTGTATCGGAAACTAATACTGGTGTCACAGGGAGTGCTGAAAACACCGACTGTAAGAAGAGTCTCTATTCTTGTATTTACGCGGCAGTTTGCCTTTTGTATTTCATTCCGATGCGATATCTGTGTTTCATCGTCAATGTGAAGGTCCAAGGAATACATCGAACATGGAGTGGTGTATCGGAAACTAATTCTGGTCTCACAGGGAATGCTCAAAGCACCGACTGTAAGAAGAGTCTCTATTCTTGTACTTAAGGCGACATTGTGCCTTTTGTATTTAATTCCGATGGGATTTCTGTGTTTCATCGTCAATGTGAAGGTCCTAGGAATACATTGAACCTGCTTAGGTGTATCGGAAACTTATACTGGTCTCACAGGCAAAGCTGAAAGCACCGACTGTGAGAAGAGTCTCTATTCTTGTACTTACGCGGCAGTTTGCCTTTTGTATTTCATTCCGATGCGATATCTGTGTTTCATCGTCAATGTGAAGGTCCAAGGAATACATTGAACCCGGAGTGGTGTATCGGAAACTAATTCTGGTCTCACAGGGAATGCTCAAAGCACCGACTGTAAGAAGAGTCTCTATTCTTGTACTTAATGCGGCAATGTGCGTTTTGTATTTAATTCCGATGCGATTTCTGTGTTTCATCGTCAAAGTGAAGGTCCAAGGAATACATTGAACCTGCAGTGGTGTATCGGAAACTAATACTGTTCTCACAGGGAATGCTCAAAGCACCGACTGTAAGAAGAGTCTCTGTTCCTGTACTTAAGGCGACATTGAGCCTTTTCTATTTAATTCCGATGCGATTTCTGTGTTTCATCGTCAATGTGAAGGTCCAAGGAATACATTGAACATGCAGTGGTGTATCGGAATCTAATACTGGTCTCACAGGGAATGCTCAAAGCACCGACTGTAAGAAGAATCTCTATTCTTGTACTTAAGGCGGCAGTGCGCCTTTTGTATTTAATTCCGATGCGATTTCTGTGTTTCATCGTCAATGGGACGGTCCAAGGATTACATTGATCCTGCAGTGGTGTATCGGAAACTAATACTGGTCTCACAGGGAATGCTCATAGCACCGACTGTAAGAAGAGTCTCTATTCTTGTACTTAAGACGGCATTGTGCCTTTTGTATTTAATTCCGATGCGATTTCTGAGTTGCATCGTCAATGTGAAGGTCCAAGGAATACATTGATCCTGCAGTGGTGTATCAGAAACTAATACTGGTCGCAAAGGGAATGCTCAAAACACCGACTGTAAGAAGAGTCTCTACTCTTGTACATATGACGGCATTGTGCCTTTTGTATTTAATTCCGATGCGATTTCTGTGTTTCATCGTCAATGTGAAGGTCCAAGGAATACATTGAACCTGCAGTGGTGTATCAGAAACTAATACTGGTCTCACAGGGAATGCTGAAAGCACCGACTGTAAGAAGAGTCTCTATTCTTGTACTTACGCGGCAGTTTGCCTTTTGTATTTCATTCCGATGCGATTTCTGCGTTTCATCGTCAATGTGAAGGTCCTAGGAATACATTCAACCTGCTGAGGTGTATCGGAAACTAATACTGGTCTCACAGGGAATGCTGAAATCACCGACTGTAAGAAGAGTCTCTACTCTTGTACTTAAGACGGCATTGTGCATTTTGTATTTAATTCCGATGCGATTTCTCTGTTTCATCGTCAATGTGAAGGTCCAAGGAATACATTGAACCTGCAGTGGTGTATCGGAATCTAATACTGGTGTCACAGGGAATGCTCCAAGCACCGACTGTAAGAAGAGTCTCTATTCTTGTACCTAAGGCGGCTGTGCGCCTTTTGTATTTAATTCCGATGTGATTTCTGTGTTTCATCGTCAATGTGAAGGTCCAAGGAATACATTGAACCTGCAGTGGTGTATCGGAAACTAATACTGGTCTCACAGGGAATGCTCATAGCACCGACTGTAAGAAGAGTCTCTACTCTTGTACTTATGACGGCATTGTGCCTTTTGTATTTAATTCCGATGCGATTTCTGTGTGTCATCGTCAATGTGAAGGTCTAAGGAATACATTGAACCTGCAGTGGTGTATCGGAAACTAATACTGGTCTAACAGGGAATGCTCAAAGCACCGACAGTAAGAAGAGTCTCTATTCTTGTACTTAAGGTGGCATTGTGCCTTTTGTATTTAACTCCGAAGCGATTTCTGTGTTTCATCGTCAATGGGAAGGTCCAAGCAATATTTTGAACCTGCAGTGGTGTATCAGAAACTAATACTGGTCTCACATGGAATGCTCATAGCACCGACTGTAAGAAGAGTCTCTATTCTTGTACTTAAGACGGCATTCTGCCAATTGTATTTAATTCGGATGCGATTTCTGTGTCTCATCGTCAATGTGAAGGTCCAAGGAATACATTGACCCTGCAGTGGTGTATCAGAAACTAATTCTGGCCTCACAGGGAATGCTCAAAGCACCGACTGTAAGAAGAGTCTCTATTCTTGTACTTAAGGCGGCATTGCGTCTTTTATATTTAATTCCGATGCGATTTCTGTGTTTCATCGTCAATGTGAAGCTCCGAGGAATACATTGAACCTGCAGTGGTGTATCGGAAACAAATACTGGTCCCACAGGGAATGCTCAAAGCATCGACTGTAAGAAGAGTCTCTATTCTTGTACTTAAGGTGGCAATGCGCCTTTTGTATTTAATTCCGATGCGATTTCTGGGTTTCATCGACAATGTGAATGTCCAAGGAATACATTGAACCTGCAGTGTTGTATCGGAAACTAATACTGGTCTCACAGGGATTGCTCAAAGCACCGACTGTAAGAAGAGTCTCTATTCTTGTACTGATGACGGCATTGTGCCTTTTGTACTTAATTCCGATGCGATTTCTGTGTTTCATCGTCAATGTGAAGGTCCAAGGAATACACTGAACCTGCAGTGGTGTATCAGAAAGTAATACTGGCCTCACAGGGAATGCTCAAAGCACCGACTGTAAGAAGAGTCTCTATTCTTGTGCTTAAGGCGGCATTGCGCCTTTTCAATTTAATTCCGATGCGATTTCTGTGTTTCATCGTCAATATGAAGGTCCAAGGAATACATTGAACCTGCAGTGGTGTATCAGAAAGTAATAGTGGCCTCACAGGGAATGCTCAAAGCACCGACTGTAAGAAGAGTCTCTATTCTTGTGCTTAAGGCGGCATTGCGCCTTTTCATTTTAATTCCGATGCGATTTCAGTGTTTCATCGTCAATATGAAGGTCCAAGGAATACATTGAACCTGCAGTGGTGTATCGAAAACTAATAATGGTCTCACAGGGAATGCTCAAAGCACCGACTGTAAGAAGAGTCTCTATTCTTTTACTTAAGGTGACATTGTGCCCTTTTGTATTTAATTCCGATGCGATTTCTGTGTTTCATCGTCAATGTGAGGGTCCTAGGAATACATTGAACATGCTGAGGTGTATCGGAAACTAATACTGGTCTCACAGGGAATGCTGAAAGCACCAACTGTAAGAAGTGTCTCTATTCTTGTACTTACGCGGCAGTTTGCCTTTTGTATTTCATTCCGATGCGATTTCTGTGTTTCATCGTCAATGTAAAGGTCCAAGGAATACATTGAACCTGCAGTGGTGTATCAGAAACTAACACTGACCTCACAGGGAATGTTCAAAGCACCGACTGTAAGAAGAGTCTCTATTCTTGTACTTATGGCGGCATTGCGCCTTTTGTAAATAATTCCAATGCGATTTCTGCGTTTCATCGTCAATGTGAAGGTCCAAGGAATACATTGAGCCTGCAGTGGTGTATCGGAAACTAATACTGATCTCACAGGGAATGCTCAAAGCACCGACTGTAAGAAGAGTCTCTATTCTTTTACTTAATGCGGCATTGTGCCTTTTGTATTTAATTCCGATGCGATTTCTGTGTTTCATCGTCAATGTAACGTCCAAGGAATATATTGAACCTTCCGTTGTGTATCGGAAACTAATAATGGTCTCCCAGGGAATGCTCAAAGCACCGACTGTAAGAAGAGTCTCTATTCTTGTACTTACGCGGCAGTTTGCCTTTTGTATTTCATTCCGATGCGATTTCTGTGTTTCATCGTCAACGTGAATGTCCAAGGAATACATTGAACCTGGAGTGGTGTATCGGAAACTAATACTGGTCTCACAGGGAATGCTCAAAGCACCGACTGTAAGTAGAGTCTCTATTCTTGTACTTAATGCGACATTGTGCCTTTTGTATTTAATTCCGTTGCGATTTCTGTGTTTCATCGTCAATGTGAAGGTCCTAGGAATACATTGAACCTGCAGTGGTGTATCGAAAACTAATACTGGTCTCACAGGGAATGCTCAAAGCACCGACTGTAAGAAGAGTCTCTATTCTTTTACTTAAGGTGACATTGTGCCTTTTGTATTTAATTCCGATGCGATTTCTGTGTTTCATCGTCAATGTGAAGGTCCTAGGAATACATTGAACATGCTGATGTGTATCGGAAACTAATACTGGTCTCACAGGGAATGCTGAAAGCACCGACTGTAAGAAGTGTCTCTATTCTTGTACTTACGCGGCAGTTTGCCTTTTGTATTTCATTCCGATGCGATTTCTGTGTTTCATCGTCAATGTGAATGTCCAAGGAATACATTGAACCTGGATGGTGTATCGGAAACTAATTCTGGTCGCACAGGGACTGCTCAAAGCACCGACTAGAGTCCCTATTCTTGTACTTAAGGCGGCATTGCGCCTTTTGTAATTATTTCCGATGCGATTTCTGTGTTTCATCGTCAATGTGAAGGTCCTAGGAATACATTGAACCTGCTGAGGTGTATCGGAAACTAATACTGGTCTCACAGGGAATGCTGAAAGCACCGACTGTAAGAAGAGTCTCTATTCTTGTACTTACGCGGCAGTTTGCCTTTTCTATTTCATTCCGATGCGATTTCTATGTTTCATCGTCAATGTGAAGGTCAAAGGAATACATTGAACCTGGAGTGGTGTATCGGAAACTAATACTTGTCTCACAGGGAATGCTCGAAGCACCGAGTATAAGATGAGTCTCTATTCTTGTACTTAAGGCGACATTGTGCCTTTTGTATTTAATTACGATGCGATTTCTGTGTTTCATCGTCAATGTGAAGGTCCTAGGAATACATTGAACCTGCTCAGGTGTATCGGAAACTAATACTGGTCTCACAGGGAGTGCTAAAAGCACCGACTGTAAGAAGACTCTCTATTCTTGTACTTACGCGGCAGTTTGCCTTTTGTATTTCATTGCGATGCGAATTGTGTGTTTCATCGTCAATGTGAAGGTCCAAAGAATACATTGAACCTGGAGTGGTGTATCGGAAACTAATACTGGTCTCACAGGGAAAGCTGGAAGCAGCGACTGTAAGAAGAGTCTCTATTCTTGTACTTACGCGGCAGTTTGCCTTTTGTATTTCATTCCGATGCGATTTGTGTGTTTCATCGTCAATGTGAAGGTCCAAGGAATACATTGAACCTGCTTAGGTGTATCGGAAACTAATACTGGTCTCACAGGGAAAGCTGGAAGCAGCGACTGTAAGAAGAGTCTCTACTCTTGTACTTACGCGGCAGTTTGCCTTTTGTATTTCATTCCGATGCGATTTGTGTGTTTCATCGTCAATCTGAAGGTCCAAGGAATACATTGAACCCGGAGTGGTGTATCGGAAACTAATTCTGGTCTCACAGGGAATGCTCAAAGCACCGACTGTAAGAAGAGTCTCTAGTCTTGTACTTAATGCGGCAATGTGCGTTTTGTATTTAATTCCGATTCGATTTCTGTGTTTCATCGTGAATGTGAAGGTCCAATGAATACATTGAACCTGCAGTGGTGTATCGGAAACTAATACTGGTCTCACAGGGAATGCTCAAAGCACCGACTGCAAGAAGAGTCTCTATTCGTGTACTTAAGGCGGCATTGGGCCTTTTGTATTCAATTCCGATGCGATTTCTGTGTTTCATCGTCAATGTGAAGGTCCAAGGAATACATTGAACCTGCAGTGGTGTATCAGAAACTAATACTGGTCTCATAGGGAATGCTCAAGGCACCGACAGTAAGAAGAGTCTCTATTCTTGTACTTAAGGCGGCATTGTGCCCTTTGTATTTAACTCCGATGCGATTTCTGTGTTTCATCGTCAATGTAAAGGTCCAAGGAATACATTGAACCTGCAGTGGTGTATCAGAAACTAACACTGACCTCACAGGGAATGTTCAAAGCACCGACTGTAAGAAGAGTCTCTAATCTTGTACTTATGGCGGCATTGCGCCTTTTGTAATTAATTCCAATGCGATTTCTGCGTTTCATCGTCAATGTGAAGGTCCAAGGAATACATTGAACCTGCAGAGTGTATCGGAAACTAATACTGATCTCACAGGGAATGCTCAAAGCACCGACTGCAAGAAGAGTCTCTATTCTTGTACTTAAGGCGGCATTGTGCCTTTTGTATTTAATTCGGATGCGATATCTGTGTCTCATCGTCAATGTCAACGTCCAAGGAATATATTGAACCTTCAGTGGTGTATCGGAAACTAATACTGGTCTCACAGGGAATGCTGCAAGCACCGACGGTTAGAAGAGTCTCTATTCTTGTACTTACGCGGCAGTTTGCCTTTTGTGTTTAATTCCGTTGCGATTTCTGTGTTTCATCGTCAATGTGAAGGTCCAAGGAATACATTGAACCAGGAGTGGTGTATCGGAAACTAATTCTGGTCTCACAGGGAATGCTGAAAGCGCCGACTGTAAGAAGAGTCCCTATTCTTGTACTTAAAGCGACATTGTGCTTTTTGTATTTAATTCCGATGCGATTTCTGTGTTTCATCGTCAATGTGAAGGTCCTAGGAATACATTGAACCTGCTTAGGTGTATCGGAAACTAATACTGTTCTCACAGGGAATGCTCAAAGCACCGACTGTAAGAAGAGTCTCTGTTCCTGTACTTAAGGCGACATTGTGCCTTTTGTATTTAATTCCGATGCGATTTCTGTGTTTCATCGTCAATGTGAAGGTCCTAGGAATACATTGAACCTGTTGAGGTGTATCGGAAACTAATACTGGTCTCACAGGGATTGCTGAAATCACCGACTGTAAGAAGAGTCTCTATTCTTGTACTTAAGACGGCATTGTGCATTTTGTATTTAATTCCGATGCGATTTCTGTGTTTCATCGTCAATGTGAAGGTCCAAGGAATACATTGAACCTGCAGTGGTGTATCGGAATCTAATACTGGTCTCACAGGGAATGCTCAAAGCACCGACTGTAAAAAGAGTCTCTATTCTTGTACTTAAGGCGGCAGTGCGCCTTTTGTATTTAATTCAGATGCGATTTCTGTGTTTCATCGTCAATGTGAAGGTCCAAGGAATACATTGATCCTGCAGTGGTGTATCAGAAACTAATACTGGTCTCACAGGGAATGCTCAAAACACCGACTGTAAGAAGAGTCTCTATTCTTGTACTTAAGGCGGCATTGCGCCATTTGTATTTAATTCAGGTGCAATTTCTGTGTTTCATCGTCATTGTGAAGGTCTAAGGAATACACTGAACCTGCAGTGGTGTATCGGAAACTAATACTGGTCTCACAGGGAATGCTCAAAGCACCGACTGTAAGAAGAGTCTCTATTCTTGTACTTAAGGTGGCATTGTGCCTTTTGTATTGAACTCCGATGCGATTTCTGTGTTTCATCGTCAATGGGAAGGTCCAAGCAATACATTGAACCTGCAGTGGTGTATCAGTAACTAATACTGGTCTCACAGGGAATGCTCAAATCACCGACTGTAAGAAGGGTCTCTATACTTGTACTTAAGGCGGCATTGCGCCTTTTGTATTTAATTCCGATGCGATATCTGTGTTTCATCGTCAATGTAAAGGTCCAAGGAATACATTGAACCTGCAGTGGTGTTTCGGAAACAAATACTGGTCTCAAAGGGAATGCTCAAAGCATCGACTGTAAGAAGAGTCTCTATTCTTGTACTTAAGGTGGCATTGCGGCTTTTGTATTTAATTCCGATGCGATTTCTGGGTTTCATCGTCAATGTGAATGCCCAAGGAATACAACGAATCTGCAGTGGTGTATCGGAAACTAATACTGGTCTCACAGGGAATGCTCAAAGCACCGACTGTAAGAAGAGTCTCTATTCTTGTACTGATGACGGCATTGTGCATTTTGTACATAATTCCGATGCGATTTATGTGTTTTATCGTCAATGTGAATGTCCAAGGAATACATTGAACCTGCAGTGGTGTATCAGAAAGTAATACTGGTCTCACAGGGAATGCTCAAAGAACCGAGTGTAAGAAGAGTCTCTATTCTTGTGCTTAAGGCGGCATTGCGCCCTTTCAATTTAATTCCGATGCGATTTCTGTGTTTCATCGTCAATATGAATGTCCAAGGATTACATTGAACCTGCAGTGGTGTATCGGAAACTAATACTGGTCTCACAGGGAATGCTCAAAGCACCGACTGTAAGAAGTGTCTCTATTCTTATACTTAAGGCGGCATTGCGCCTTTTGTATTTAATTTTCGATGCGATTTCTGTGTTTCATCGTCAATGTGAAGGTCCAAGGAATACATTGAACCTGCAGTGGTGTCTCAGAAACTAATACTGTTCTCATAGGGAATGCTCAAGGCATAGACAGTAAGAAGAGTCTCTATTCTTGTACTTAAGGCGGCATTGTGCCTTCTGTATTTAACTCCGATGCGATTTCTGTGTTTCATCGTCAATGTAAAGGTCCAGGGAATACATTGAACCTGCAGTGGTGTATCAGAAACTAATACTGATCTCACAGGGAATGTTCAAAGCACCGACTGTAAGAAGAGTCTCTATTCTTGTACTGAAGGCGGCATTGCGCCTTTTGTAATTAATTCCAATGCGATTTCTGCGTTTCATCGTGAATGTGAAGGTCCAAGCAATACATTGAACCTGCAGTGGTGTATCGGAATCTAATACTGGTCTCACAGGGAATGCTCATGGCACCGACTGTAAGAAGAGTCTCTATTCCTGTACATAAGGCGACATTGTGCCTTTTGTATTTACTTCCGATGCGATTTCTGTGTTTCATCGCCAATGTGTATGTCCAAGGAATAGTTTGAACCTGCAGTGGTGTATCGGAAAATAATTCTGGTCTCACACGGAATGCTCATAGCAGCGACTGTAATAAGAGTCTCTATTCTTGTACTGAAGGCGGCATTGAGCATTTTGTATTTAATTCCGATGCGATTTCTGTGTTTCATCGTCAATTTGAAGGTCCAAGGAATACATTACACCTGCAGTGGTGTACCGGATACTAAAACTGGTCTCACAGGAAAGGATCAAATCACAGACTCTAAGAAGTCTCACTCTTCTTGCACTTAAGACGGCATTGTGCCTTTTGTATTTAATTCCGAAGTAATTTCGGTGTTTCATCGTCAATGTGTATGTCAATGGAATACATTGATCCGGCAGTGGTGTATCGGAAACTAGTACTGGTCTCACAGGGAATGCTCAAATCACTGATTGTAAGATGAGTCTATATTCTTGTACTTAAGGCGGCATTGTGCCTTTTGTATTTAATTCCGATTCGATTTCTGTATTTAATCGCCAATATGAAGGACCAAGGAAAACATTGAACCTGCAGTGGTGTAGCGGAAACTAATACTGGTCTCACAGGAAAGGTTAAAAACACAGACTCTAAGAAGTCTCACCCTTCTTGTACTTAAGGCGGCATAGAGTACTTTGTATTTAATTCTGGTGTAAATTCAGTGTTTTATCGTCAATGTGTATGTCCGGTCAATACATTGAACCTGCAGTGGTGTATCAGAAACTAATACTGGTCTCACAGGGAATGCGCAAGGCACCGACTGTAAGAAGAGTCTGTATTCTTGTACTTAAGGCGGCGTTTTGCCTTTTGTATTTAATTCCCATGCGATTTCTGTGTGTCTTCGTCAATGTGAAGGTCCTAGGAATACATTGAACCTGCAGTGATCAATCGGTAACTAATACTGGTCTCTCAGGGAATGGTCAAAGCACCGACTCTAAGAAGAGTCTCTATTCTTGCACTTAAGGCGGCATTGTGCCTCTTGTATTCAATTCCGATATAATTTCTATTTTTCATCGGCAATTTGTATGTCCAAGGAATACATTGAACCTGCAGTGGTGTTTTGGAAACTAATTCTGGTCTCACAGGGAATGCTCAAAGCACCCACTGTGAGTAGGGTCTCTATTCTTGTACTTAAGGCGCCATTGTGCCTTTTGTATTTAATTCCGATGTAAATTCAGTGTTTTATCGTCAATGTGTATGTCCGGTCAATACATTGAACCTGCAGTGGTGTATCGGAAACTAATACTGGTCTCACAGGGAATGCTAAAAGCACCGACTGTACGAAGAGTCACTATTCTTGAACTTGAGGCGACATTGAGCCTTTTGTATTTAATTCCGATGCAATTTCTGTGTTTCATCGTCAATGTGAAGATCCAAGGAATACATTGAACCTGCAGTGGTGTATCGAAAACTAATACTGGTCTCACAGGGAATGCTCAAAGCACAGACTGCAAGAAGAGTCTATGTTCTTGTACCTAAGGCGGCATTGTGCCTTTTGTATTTAATTCCGATTCGATTTCTGTATTTCATCTTCAATGTGAAGGACCAAGGAATACATTGAACTTGCAGTGGTGTATCGGAAACTAATACTGGTATCACAGGAAAGGTTAAAAACACAGACTCTAAGAAGTCTCACTCTTCTTGTACTTAAGGCAGCATTGAGTCTTTTGTATTTAATTCCGATGTAAATTCAGTGTTTCGTCGTCAATGGGTATGTCAATGGGTATGTCCATGGAATACATTGAACCTGCATTGGTGTATCGGAACTAATACTGGTATCACAGGGAATAATCAAAATACCAACTGTAAGAAGAGTCTCTATTCTTGTATTTAAGGCGGCATTGTGCCTATTGTGTTTAATTCCGATTCGATTTCTGTGTTTCATCGTCAATGCGAAGCTCCGTAGAATACATTGAACCTGCAGTGGTGTATCGGAAACTAATACTGGTCCCACAGGAACTGCTCAAAGCACCGAACGTAAGAAGAGTCTCTATTCTTGTACTTAGGGCGTCATTGTGCCTTTTGTATTTAATTCCGATACGTTTTCTGTGTTTCATCGTCAATGTGAAGGTCCAAGGAATACATTGAACCTGCAGTGGTGTATCGGAATCTAATACTGGTCTCACAGGGAATGCTCAAAGCACCGACTGTAAGAAGAGTCTCTATTCTTGTACTTAAGACGGCATTGTGCATTTTGTATTTAATTCCGATGCGATTTCTGTGTTTCATCGTCAATGTGAAGCTCCAAGGAATACATTGAACCTGCAGTGGTGTATCGGAAACTAATACTGGTCTCACAGGGATTGCTGAAATCACCGACTGTAAGAAGAGTCTCTATTCTTGTACTTAAGACGGCATTGTGCATTTTGTATTTAATTCCGATGCGATTTCTGTGTTTCATCGTCAATGTGAAGGTCCAAGGAATACATTTAACCTGCAGTGGTGTATCGGAATCTAATACTGGTCTCACAGGGAATGCTCAAATCACCGACTGTAAGAAGAGTCTCTATTCTTGTACTTAAGGCGGCAGTGCGCCTTTTGTATTTAATTCAGATGCGATTTCTGTGTTTCATCGTCAATGTGAAGGTCCAAGGAATACATTGATCCTGCAGCGGTGTATCAGAAACTAATACTGGTCTCACATGGAATGCTCAAAACACCGACTGTAAGAAGAGTCTCTATTCTTGTACTTAAGGCGGCATTGCGCCATTTGTATTTAATTCAGGTGCAATTTCTGTGTTTCATCGTCATTGTGAAGGTCTAAGGAATACACTGAACCTGCAGTGGTGTATCGGAAACTAATACTGGTCTCACAGGGAATGCTCAAAGCACCGACTGTAAGAAGAGTCTCTATTCTTGTACTTAAGGTGGCATTGTGCCTTTTGTATTTAATTCCGATGCGATATCTGTATTTCATCGTCAATGTAAAGGTCCAAGGAATACATTGAACCTTCAGTGGTGTATCGGAAACTAATACAGGTCTCACAGGGAATGCTCATAGCACCGACTGTAAGAAGAGTCTCTATTCTTGTACTTAAGACGTCATTGTGCCAATTGTATTTAATTCGGGTGCGATTTCTGTGTTTCATCGTCAATGTGAAGGTCCAAGGAATACATTGAACCTGCAGTGGTGTATCAGAAACTAATACTGTTCTCATAGGGAATGCTCAAGGCATAGACAGTAAGAAGAGTCTCTATTCTTGTACTTAAGGCGGCATTGTGCCTATTGTATTTAACTCCGATGCGATTTCTGTGTTTCATCGTCAAAGTAAAGGTCCAAGGAATACATTGAACCTGCAGTGGTGTATCAGAAACTAATACTGATCTCACAGGGAATGTTCAAAGCACCGACTGTAAGAAGAGTCTCTATTCTTGTACTGAAGGCGGCATTGCGCCTTTTGTAATTAATTCCAATGCGATTTCTGCGTTTCATCGTGAATGTGAAGGTCTAAGCAATACATTGAACCTGCAGTGGTGTATCGGAATCTAATACTGGTCTCACAGGGAATGCTCATGGCACCGACTGTAAGAAGAGTCTCTATTCTTGTACTTAAGGCGGCATTGTGCCTTTTTTATTTAATTCCGATGCGATTTCTGTGTTTCATCGTCAATGTGAAGGACCAAGGAATACATTGAACCGGCAGTGGTGTATTGGAAACTAATACTGGTCGCACAGGAAAGGATCAAACACAGACTCTAAGAAGTCTCACTCTTCTTGCACTTATGGCGGAATTGTTCGTTTTGTATTTAATTCCGATGTAATTTCAGTGTTTCATCTTCAATATATATGTCCAAAGAATACACTGAACCTGCACTGGTGTATCGGAAACTAATACTGGTCTCACAGGGAATGCTCAAAGCACCGACTGTAAGAAGAGTCTCTATTCCTGTACTTAAGGCGGCATAGTGCCTTTTGTATTTAATTCCAATGCGATTTCTGTGTTTCATCGTCAATGTGTATGTCCAAGGAATACTTTGAACCTGCAGTGGTGTATCGGAAAATAATTCTGGTCTCACACGTAATGCTCAAAGCACCGACTGTAAGAAGAGTCTCTATTCTTGTACTTAAGGCGGCATTGCGCCTTTTGTATTTCATTCCGATGCGATTTCTGTGTTTCATCGTCAATGTGAAGGTCCAAGGAATACAAGAAACCGGCAGTGGTGTATCGGAAACTAAAACTGGTCTCACAGGGAATGCTCAAAACACCGACTGTAAGAAGAGTTTCTATTCTTATACTTAAGGCGGCATTGTGCCTTTTGTATTTAATTCCGATGCGATTTCTGTGTTTCATCGTCAATGTGAAGGTCCAAGGAATACAACGAACCGGCAGTGGTGTATCGGAAACTAAAACTGGTCTCACAGGGAATGCTCATGGCACCGACTGTAAGAAGAGCCTCTATTCTTGTACTTAAGACGGCATTGTGCCTTTTGTATTTAACTCCGATGCGATTTCTGTGTTTCTTCGTCAATGTGAAGGTTATAAGAATACATTAAACCTGCAGTTGTGTATCGGAAACTAATACTGGTCTCACAGGGAATGATCAAAGCACCGACTGTAAGAAGAGTCTCTATTCCTGTACTTAAGGCGACATTGTGCCTTTTGTATTTAATTCCGATGCGATTTCTGTGTTTCATCGCCAATGTGTATGTCCAAGGAGTAGTTTGAACCTGCAGTGGTGTATCGGAAAATAATTCTGGTCTCACACGGAATGCTCAAAGCACCGACTGTAAGAAGAGTCTCTATTCTTGTACTGAAGGCGGCATTGAGCATTTTGTATTTAATTCCGATGCGATTTCTGTGTTTCATCGTCAATGTGAAAGACAAAGGAATACATTTAACCGGCAGTGGTGTATCGGAAACTAATACTGGTCTCACAGGAAAGGATCAAAGCACGGACTCTAAGAAGTCTCACTCATCTTACACTTATGGCGGAATTGTTCGTTTTGTATTTAATTCCCATGTAATTTCAGTGTTTCATCGTCAATGTATATGTCCAAAGAATACACTGAACCTGCAGTGGTGTGTCGGAAACTAATACTGGTCTCACAGGGAATGATCAAAGCACCGACTGTAAGAAGAGTCTCTATTCCTGTACATAAGGCGACATTGTGCCTTTTGTATTTACTTCCGATGCGATTTCTGTGTTTCATCGCCAATGTGTATGTCCAAGGAATAGTTTGAACCTGCAGTGGTGTATCGGAAAATAATTCTGGTCTCACACGGAATGCTCAAAGCACCGACTGTAAGAAGAGTCTCTATTCTTGTACTGAAGGCGGCATTGAGCATTTTGTATTTAATTCCGATGCGATTTCTGTGTTTCATCGTCAATTTGAAGGTCCAAGGAATACATTACACCTGCAGTGGTGTACTGGATACTAAAACTGGTCTCACAGGAATGGATCAAATCACAGACTCTAAGAAGTCTCACTCTTCTTGCACTTAAGACGGCATTGTGCCTTTTGTATTTAATTCCGAAGTAATTTCTGTGTTTCATCGTCAATGTGTATGTCAATGGAATACATTGATCCGGCAGTGGTGTATCGGAAACTAGTACTGGTCTCACAGGGAATGCTCAAATCACTGATTGTAAGATGAGTCTATATTCTTGTACTTAAGGCGGCATTGTGCCTTTTGTATTTAATTCCGATTCGATTTCTGTATTTAATCGCCAATATGAAGGACCAAGGAAAACATTGAACCTGCAGTGGTGTAGCGGAAACTAATACTGGTCTCACAGGAAAGGTTAAAAACACAGACTCTAAGAAGTCTCACCCTTCTTGTACTTAAGGCGGCATAGAGTCTTTTGTATTTAATTCTGGTGTAAATTCAGTGTTTTATCGTCAATGTGTATGTCCGGTCAATATATTGAACCTGCAGTGGTGTATCAGAAACTAATACTGGTCTCACAGGGAATGCGCAAGGCACCGACTGTAAGAAGAGTCTGTATTCTTGTACTTAAGGCGGCATTTTGCCTTTTGTATTTAATTCCCATGCGATTTCTGTGTGTCTTCGTCAATGTGAAGGTCCTAGGAATACATTGAACCTGCAGTGATCAATCGGTAACTAATACTGGTCTCTCAGGGAATGGTCAAAGCACCGACTCTAAGAAGAGTCTCTATTCTTGCACTTAAGGCGGCATTGTGCCTCTTGTATTCAATTCCGATATAATTTCTATTTTTCATCGGCAATTTGTATGACCAAGGAATACATTGAACCTGCAGTGGTGTTTTGGAAACTAATTCTGGTCTCACAGGGAATGCTCAAAGCACCCACTGTGAGTAGGGTCTCTATTCTTGTACTTAAGGCGCCATTGTGCCTTTTGTATTTAATTCCGATGTAAATTCAGTGTTTTATCGTCAATGTGTATGTCCGGTCAATACATTGAACCTGCAGTGGTGTATCGGAAACTAATACTGGTCTCACAGGGAATGCTAAGAGCACCGACTGTACGAAGAGTCACTATTCTTGAACTTGAGGCGACATTGAGCCTTTTGTATTTAATTCCGATGCAATATCTGTGTTTCATCGTCAATGTGAAGATCCAAGGAATACATTGAACCTGCAGTGGTGTATCGAAAACTAATACTGGTCTCACAGGGAATGGTCAAAGCACAGACTGCAAGAAGAGTCTATGTTCTTGTACCTAAGGCGGCATTGTGCCTTTTGTATTTAATTCCGATTCGATTTCTGTATTTCATCTTCAATGTGAAGGACCAAGGAATACATTGAACTTGCAGTGGTGTATCGGAAACTAATACTGGTATCACAGGAAAGGTTAAAAACACAGACTCTAAGAAGTCTCACTCTTCTTGTACTTAAGGCAGCATTGAGTCTTTTGTATTTAATTCCGATGTAAATTCAGTGTTTCGTCGTCAATGGGTATGTCCATGGAATACATTGAACCTGCATTGGTGTATCGGAACTAATACTGGTATCACAGGGAATAATCAAAATACCAACTGTAAGAAGAGTCTCTATTCTTGTATTTAAGGCGGCATTGTGCCTATTGTGTTTAATTCCGATGCGATTTCTGTGTTTCATCGTCAATGTGAAGCTCCGTAGAATACATTGAACCTGCAGTGGTGTATCGGAAACTAATACTGGTCCCACAGGAACTGCTCAAAGCACCGAACGTAAGAAGAGTCTCTATTCTTGTACTTAGGGCGTCATTGTGCCTTTTGTATTTAATTCCGATACGTTTTCTGTGTTTCATCGTCAATGTGAAGGTCCAAGGAATACATTGAACCTGCAGTGGTGTTTCGGAAACAAATACTGGTCTCACAGGGAATGCTCAAAGCACCGACTGTAAGAAGAGTCCCTATTCTTGTACTTAGGGCGTCATTGTGCCTTTTGTATTTAATTCCGATACGATTTCTGTGTTTCATCATCAATGTGAAGGTCCAAGGATTACATTGTACCTGCAGTGGTGTATCGGAAACTAATACTGGCCTCTCAGGGAATGCTCAAACCACCGACCGTAAGAAGAGTCTCTATTCTTGTACATAAGGCGGCATTGTGCCGTTTGTACTTAATTCCGATGCGATTTCTGTGGTTCATCGTCAATGTGAAGGTCCAAGGAACACATTGAACCTGCAGTGGTGTATCGGAAACTAATACTGGTCTCACTGGGAATGCTCAAAGCACCGACTGTAAGAATGGTCTCTATTTTTGTACTTAAGGCGGCATTGTGCATTTTGAATTTAATTCCGATGCGATTTCTCTTTTTCATCGTCAATGTGAAGATCCAAGGAATACATTGAACATGCAGTGGTGTATCGGAAACTAATACTGGTCTCACAGCGAATGTTCAAAGCACCGACTGGAAGAGGGGTCTCCATTCTTGTACTTAAGGCGGCATTGTGCTTTTGTATTTAATTCCGATGCGATTTCTGTGTTTCATCGTCAATGTGAAGGTCCAAGGAATATATTGAACCTGCAGTGGTGTATCGGAAACTAATACTGGTCTCACAGGGAATGCTCAAAACACCGGCTGTAAGACGAGTCTCTATTTTTGTACTTACGCGGCAATTTGCAATTTGTATTTCTTTCCGATGCGGTTTCTGTGTTTCATCGTCAATGTGGAGGTCCAAGGAATACATTGAACCTGGAGTGGTGTATCGGAAACTAATTCTGGTCTCACAGGGAATGCTCAAAGCACCGACTGTAAGAAGAGTCTCTATTCTTGCACTCAAGGCGGCATTGTGCATTTTGTATTTAATTCCGATGTAATTTCAGTGTTTCATCGTCAATGTGTACGTCCAGTCAATACATTGAACCTGCAGTGGTGTATCGGAAACTAATACTGTTCTCACAGGGAATGCTCAAAACACCGACCTTACAAAGAGTCACTAATCTTGTACTTGAGGCGACATTGTGCCTTTTGTATTTAATTCCGATGCGATTTCTCTTTTTCATCGTCAATGTGAAGATCCAAGGAATACATTGAACATGCAGTGGTGTATCGGAAACTAATACTGGTCTCACAGCGAATGTTCAAAGCACCGACTGTAAGAGGGGTCTCCATTCTTGTACTTAAGGCGGCATTGTGCTTTTGTATTTAATTCCGATGCGATTTCTGTGTTTCATCGTCAATGTGAAGGTCCAAGGAATATATTGTACCTGCAGTGGTGTATCGGCAACTAATACTGGTCTCACAGGGAATGCTCAAAGCACCGACCGTAAGAAGAGTCTCTATTCTTGTACATAAGGCGGCATTGTGCCTTTTGTACATAATTCCGATGCGATTTCTGTGTTTCATCGTCAATGTGAAGGTCCAAGGAATACATTGTGCCTGCAGTGGTGTTTCGGAAAATAATACTGGTCTCACAGGGAATGCTCAAGACACCGACTGTAAGACGAGTCTCTATTCTTGTACTTACGCGGCAGTTTGCCTCAGGTATTTCATTCCGATGCGATTTCTGTGTTTCATCGTCAATGTGACGGTCCAAGGAATACATTGAACCTGCAGTGGTGTATCGGAAACTAATAGTGGTCTCACAGGGAATGCTGAAAGCACCGACTGTAAGAAGAGTCTTTATTCTTGTACTTAAGCCGGCATTGTGCCTTTTGTATTTAATTGCGTTGCGATTTCTGTGTTTCATCGTCAATGTGAAGGTCCAAGGAATACATTGAAACTGCAGTGGTGTATCGGAAACTAATACTGGTCTCGCAGGGAATGCTCAAAGCACTGACTGTAAGAAGAGTCTCTATTCTTGTACTTAAGGCGGCATTGCGCCGTTTGTATTTAATTCCGATACGATTTCTGTGTTTCATCGTCAATGTGAAGGTCCAAGGAATACATTGAACCTGCAGTGGTGTATCGGAAACTAATACTGGTCTCACAGGGAATGCTCAAAGCACCGACTGTAAGAAGAGTCTCTATTCTTGTACTTATGACGGCATTGGTCCTTTTGGATTTAATTCCGATGCGATTTCTGTGTTTCATCGTCAATGTGAAGGTCCAAGGAATACATTGAACCAGAAGTGGTGTATTAGAAAGTAATACTGGTCTCACGGGGAATGTTCAAAGCACCGACTGTAAGAAGAGTCTCTATTCTTGTACTTAAGGCGGCATTGCGCCTTTTGTATTTAATTCCGATGCAATTTCTGTGTTTCATCGTCAATGTGAAGGTCCAAGGAATACATTGAACCTGCAGTGGTGTATCGGAACCTAATATTGGTCTCACAGGGACTGCTCAAAGCACCGACAGTAAGAAGAGTCTCAATTCTTGTACTTAAGGCGGCATTGTGCCTTTTATATTTAACTCCGAAGCGATTTCTGTGTTTCATCGTCAATGTGAAGGTCCAAGGAATACATTGAACCTGCAGTGGTGTATCGGAAACTAATACTGGTCTCACAGGAAATGCTCAAAGCACCGACAGTAAGAAGAGTCTCTATTCTTGTACTTAAGGCGGCATTGTGCCTTTTGTATGTAATTCAGATGCGATTTCTGTGTTTCATCGTCAATGTGAAGGTCGAAGGAATACATTGAACCTGCCGTAGTGTATCGGAATCTAATACTGGTCTCACGGGGAATGCTCAAAGCACCGCCTGTATGAAGAGTCTCTATTCTTGTACTTAAGGCGGCATTGTGCCTTTTTTATTTAATTCCGATGCGATTTCTGTGTTTCATCGTCAATGTGAAGGACCAAGGAATACATTGAACCGGCAGTGGTGTATTGGAAACTAATACTGGTCTCACAGGAAAGGATCAAACACAGACTCTAAGAAGTCTCACTCTTCTTGCACTTATGGCGGAATTGTTCGTTTTGTATTTAATTCCGATGTAATTTCAGTGTTTCATCTTCAATATATATGTCCAAAGAATACACTGAACCTGCACTGGTGTATCGGAAACTAATACTGGTCTCACAGGGAATGCTCAAAGCACCGACTGTAAGAAGAGTCTCTATTCCTGTACTTAAGGCGGCATAGTGCCTTTTGTATTTAATTCCAATGCGATTTCTGTGTTTCATCGTCAATGTGTATGTCCAAGGAATACTTTGAACCTGCAGTGGTGTATCGGAAAATAATTCTGGTCTCACACGTAATGCTCAAAGCACCGACTGTAAGAAGAGTCTCTATTCTTGTACTTAAGGCGGCATTGCGCCTTTTGTATTTCATTCCGATGCGATTTCTGTGTTTCATCGTCAATGTGAAGGTCCAAGGAATACAATAAACCGGCTGTGGTGTATCGGAAACTAAAACTGGTCTCACAATGAATGCTCAAAACACCGACTGTAAGAAGAGTTTCTATTCTTGTACTTAAGGCGGCATTGTGCCTTTTGTATTTAATTCCGATGCGATTTCTGTGTTTCATCGTCAATGTGAAGGTCCAAGGAATACAACGAACCGGCAGTGGTGTATCGGAAACTAAAACTGGTCTCACTGGGAATGCTCATGGCACCGACTGTAAGAAGAGTCTCTATTCTTGTACTTAAGACGGCATTGTGCCTTTTGTATTTAACTCCGATGCGATTTCTGTGTTTCTTCGTCAATGTGAAGGTTATAAGAATACATTGAACCTGCAGTTGTGTATCGGAAACTAATACTGGTCTCACAGGAAATGATCAAAGCACCGACTGTAAGAAGAGTGTCTATTCCTGTACTTAAGGCGACATTGTGCCTTTTGTATTTACTTCCAATGCGATTTCTGTGTTTCATCGCCAATGTGTATGTCCAAGGAATAGTTTGACCTGCAGTGGTGTATCGGAAAGTAATTCTGGTCTCACACAGAATGCTCAAAGCACCGACAGTAAGAGGAGTCTCTATTCTTGTACTGAAGGCGGCATTGAGCACTTTGTATTTAATTCCGATGCGATTTCTGTGTTTCATCGTCAATTTGAAGGTCCAAGGAATACATTACACCTGCAGTGGTGTACCGGATACTAAAACTGGTCTCACAGGAAAGGATCAAATCATAGACTCTAAGAAGTCTCACTCTTCTTGCACTTAAGGCGGCATTGTGCCTTTTGTATTTAATTCCGAAGTAATTTCGGTGTTTCATCGTCAATGTGTATGTCCAAGGAATACATTGATCCGGCAGTGGTGTATCGGAAACTAGTACTGGTCTCACAGGGAATGCTCTAATCACCGATTGTAAGATGAGTCTATATTCTTGTACGTAAGGCGGATTGTGCCTTTTGTATTTAATTCCGATTCGATTTCTGTATTTAATCGCCAATATGAAGGACCAAGGAAAACATTGAACCTGCAGTGGTGTAGCGGAATCTAATACTGGTCTCACAGGAAAGGTTAGAAACACAGACTCTAAGAAGTCTCACCCTTCTTGTACTTAAGGCGGCATAGAGTCTTTTGTATTTAATTCTGGTGTAAATTCAGTGTTTTATCGTCAATGTGTATGTCCGGTCAATACATTGAACCTGCAGTGGTGTATCAGAAACTAATACTGGTCTCACAGGGAATGCGCAAGGCACCGACTGTAAGAAGAGTCTGTATTCTTGTACTTAAGGCGGCATTTTGCCTTTTGTATTTAATTCCCATGCGATTTCTGTGTGTCTTCGTCAATGTGAAGGTCCTAGGAATACATTGAACCTGCAGTGATCAATCGGTAACTAATACTGATCTCTCAGGGAATGCTCAAAGCACCGACTCTAAGGAGAGTCTCTATTCTTGCACTTAAGGCGGCATTGTGCCTCTTGTATTCAATTCCGATATAATTGCTGTTTTTCATCGGCAATTTGTATGTCCAAGGAATACATTGAACCTGCAGTGGTGTTTTGGAAACTAATTCTGGTCTCACAGGGAATGCTCAAAGCACCCACTGCGAGTAGAGTCTCTATTCTTGTACTTAAGGCGCCATTGTGCCTTTTGTATTTAATTCCGATGTAAATTCAGTGTTTTATCGTCAATGTGTATGTCCGGTCAATACATTGAACCTGCAGTGGTGTATCGGAAACTAATACTGGTCTCACAGGGAAAGCTCAAAGCACCGACTGTACGAAGAGTCACTATTCTTGAACTTGAGGCGACATTGAGCCTTTTGTATTTAATTCCGATGCAATATCTGTGTTTCATCGTCAATGTGAAGATCCAAGGAATACATTGAACCTGCAGTGGTGTATCGAAAACTAATACTGGTCTCACAGGGAATGCTCAAAGCACAGACTGCAAGAAGAGTCTATGTTCTTGTACCTAAGGCGGCATTGTGCCTTTTGTATTTAATTCCGATTCGATTTCTGTTTTTCATCTTCAATGTGAAGGACCAAGGAATACATTTAACTTGCAGTGGTGTATCGGAAACTAATACTGGTATCACAGGAAAGGTTAAAAACACAGACTCTAAGAATTCTCACTCTTCTTGTACTTAAGGCAGCATTGAGTCTTTTGTATTTAATTCCGATGTAAATTCAGTGTTTCGTCGTCAATGGGTATGTCCATGGAATACATTGAACCTGCATTGGTGTATCGGAACTAATACTGGTATCACAGGGAATAATCAAAATACCAACTGTAAGAAGAGTCTCTATTCTTGTATTTAAGGCGGCATTGTGCCTACTGTGTTTAATTCCGATGCGATTTCTGTGTTTCATCGTCAATGTGAAGCTCCGTAGAATACATTGAACCTGCACTGGTGTTTCCGAATCTAATACTGGTCCCACAGGAACTGCTCAAAGCACCGAACGTAAGAAGAGTCTCTATTCTTGTACTTAGGGCGTCATTGTGCCTTTTGTATTTAATTCCGATACGATTTCTGTGTTTCATCGTCAATGTGAAGGTCCAAGAAATACATTGAACCTGCAGTGGTGTTTCGGAAACAAATACTGGTCTCACAGGGAATGCTCAAAGCACCGACTGTAAGAAGAGTCTCTATTCTTGTACTTAGGGCGTCATTGTGCCTTTTGTATTTAATTCCGATACGATTTCTGTGTTTCATCATCAATGTGAAGGTCCAAGGATTACATTGTACGTGCAGTGGTGTATCGGAAACTAATACTGGCCTCTCAGGGTATGCTCAAACCACCGACCGTAAGAAGAGTCTCTATTCTTGTACATAAGGCGGCATTGTGCCTTTTGTACTTAATTCCGATGCGATTTCTGTGGTTCATCGTCAATGTGATGGTCCAAGGAACACATTGAACCTGCAGTGGTGTATCGGAAACTAATACTGGTCTCACTGGGAATGCGCAAAGCACCGACTGTAAGAAGAGTCTCTATTCTTGTACTTAGGGCGTCATTGAGCCTTTTGTATTTAATTCCGATACGATTTCTGTGTTTCATCATCAATGTGAAGGTCCAAGGATTACATTGTACGTGCAGTGGTGTATCGGAAACTAATACTGGCCTCTCAGGGTATGCTCAAACCACCGACCGTAAGAAGAGTCTCTATTCTTGTACATAAGGCGGCATTGTGCCTTTTGTACTTAATTCCGATGCGATTTCTGTGGTTCATCGTCAATGTGATGGTCCAAGGAACACATTGAACCTGCAGTGGTGTATCGGAAACTAATACTGGTCTCACTGGGAATGCGCAAAGCACCGACTGTAAGAATGGTCTCTATTTTTGTACTTAAGGCGGCATTGTGCATTTTGAATTTAATTCCGATGCGATTTCTGTGTTTCATCGTCAATGTGAAGGTCCAAGGGATACATTGTGCCTGCAGTGGTGTATTGGAAAGTAATACTGGTCTCACAGGGAATGCTCACAACACCGAATGTAAGAAGAGTCTCTATTCTTATAGTTAAGGCGGCATTTTGCCTTTTGTATTTAATTCCGATGCGATTTCTGTGTTTCATCGTCAATGTGAAGGTCCAAGGAATACATTGAACCTGCAGTGGTGTATCGGAAACTAATACTGGTCTCACAGGGAATGCTCAAAACACCGGCTGTTAGACGAGTCTCTATTTTTGTACTTACGCGGCAATTTGCAATTTGTATTTCTTTCCGATGCGGTTTCTGTGTTTCATCGTCAATGTGGAGGTCCAAGGAATACATTGAACCTGGAGTGGTGTATCGGAAACTAATTCTGGTCTCACAGGGAATGCTCAAAGCACCGACTGTAAGAAGAGTCTCTATTCTTGCACTCAAGGCGGCATTGTGCATTTTGTATTTAATTCCGATGTAATTTCACTGTTCCATCGTCAATGTGTATGTCCAAGGAATACATTGAACCTGCAGTGGTGTATCGGAAACTAATACTGGTCTCACAGGGAATGCTCAAAGCACCGACTGTAAGAAGAGTCTCTATTCTTGTACTTAAGGCGGCATTGTGCCTTTTGTATTTAATTCCGATGTAATTTCAGTGTTTCATCGTCAATGTGTATGTCCAGTCAATACATTGAACCTGCAGTGGTGTATCGGAAACTAATACTGGTCTCACAGGGAATGCTCAAAACACCGACCTTACAAAGAGTCCCTATTCTTGTACTTGAGGCGACATTGTGCCTTTTGTATTTAATTCCGATGCGATTTCTCTTTTTCATCGTCAATGTGAAGATCCAAGGAATACATTGAACCTGCAGTGGTGTATCGGAAACTAATACTGGTCTCACAGCGAATGTTCAAAGCACCGACTGTAAGAAGGGTCTCTATTCTTGTACTTAAGGCGGCATTGTGCCTTTTGTATTTAATTCCGATGCGATTTCTGTGTTTCATCGTCAATGTGAAGGTCCAAGGAATATATTGTACCTGCAGTGGTGTATCGGCAACTAATACTGGTCTCACAGGGAATGCTCAAAGCACCGACCGTAAGAAGAGTCTCTATTCTTGTACATAAGGCATCATTGTGCCTTTTGTACTTAATTCCGATGCGATTTCTGTGTTTCATCGTCAATGTGAAGGTCCCAGGAATACATTGTGCCTGCAGTGGTGTTTCGGAAAATAATACTGGTCTCACAGGGAATGCTCGAGACACCGACTGTAAGACGAGTCTCTATTCTTGTACTTACGCGGCAGTTTGCCTCAGGTATTTCATTCCGATGCGATTTCTGTGTTTCATCGTCAATGTGACGGTCCAAGGAATACATTGAACCTGCAGTGGTGTATCGGAAACTAATACTGGTCTCACAGGGAATGCTCAAACCACCGACTGTAAGAAGAGTCTCTATTCTTGCACTTAAGGCGACATTGTGCCTTTTGTATTTAGTTCCGATGCGATTCCTGTGTTTCATCGTCAATGTGAAGGTCCTAGGAATACATTGAACCTGCTGAGGTGTATCGGAAACTAATAGTGGTCTCACAGGGAATGCTGAAAGCACCGACAGTAAGAAGAGTCTTTATTCTTGTACTTAAGCCGGCATTGTGCTTTTGTATTTAATTGCGTTGCGATTTCTGTGTTTCATCGTCAATGTGAAGGTCCAAGGAATACATTGAAACTGCAGTGGTGTATCGGAAACTAATACTGGCCTCGCAGGGAATGCTCAAAGCACCGACTGTAAGAAGAGTCTCTATTCTTATACTTAAGGCGGCATTGCGCCGTTTGTATTTAATTCCGATGCGAATTCTGTGTTTCATCGTCAATGTGAAGGTCCAAGGAATACATTGAACCTGCAGTGGTGTATCGGAAACTAATACTGGTCTCACAGGGAATGCTCAATGCACCGACTGTAAGAAGAGTCTCTATTCTTGTACTTATGACGGCATTGGTCCTTTTGGATTTAATTCCGATGCGATTTCTGTGTTTCATCGTCAATGTGAAGGTCCAAGGAATACATTAAACCTGAAGTGGTGTATTAGAAAGTAATACTGGTCTCACAGGGAATGTTCAAAGCACCGACTGTAAGAAGAGTCTATATTCTTGTATTTAAGGCGGCATTGCGCCTTTTGTATTTAATTCCGATGCGATTTCTGTGTTTCACCGTCAATGTGAAGGTCCAAGGAATACATTGAACCTGCAGTGGTGTATCGGAACCTAATATTGGTCTCACAGGGACTGCTCAAAGCACCGACAGTAAGAAGAGTCTCAATTCTTGTACTTAAGGCGGCATTGTGCCTTTTGTATTTAACTCCGATGCGATTTCTGTGTTTCATAGTCAATGTGAAGGTCCAAGGAATACATTGAACCTGCAGTGGTGTATCGGAAAGTAATACTGGTCTCACAGGGAATGCTCAAAGCATCGACTGTAAGAAAAGTCTCTATTATTGTACTTAAGGTGGCATTGCGCCTTTTGTATTTAATTCAGATGCGATTTCTGTGATTCATCGTCAATGTGAATGTCCAAGGAATAAATTTAACAGGCAGTGGTGTATCGGAAACTAATACTGGTCTCACTGGGAATGCTCAAAGCACCGACAGCAAGAAGAGTCTGAATTCTTGTACTTATGACGGCATTGTGCCTTTTGGATTTAATTCCGATGCCATTTCTGTGTTTCTTCGTCAATGTGAAGGTTATAAGAATACATTGAACCTGCAGTTGTGTATCGGAAACTAATACTGGTCTCACAGGGAATGATCAAAGCACCGACTGTAAGAAGAGTCTCTATTCCTGTACTTAAGGCGACATTGTGCCTTTTGTATTTACTTCCGATGCGATTTCTGTGTTTCATCGCCAATGTGTATGTCCAAGGAATAGTTTGAACCTGCAGTGGTGTATCGGAAAATAGTTCTGGTCTCACACGGAGTGCTCAAAGCACCGACTGTAAGAAGAGTCTCTATTCTTGTACTGAAGGCGGCATTGAGCATTTTGTATTTAATTCCGATGCGATTTCTGTGTTTCATCGTCAATTTGAAGGTCCAAGGAATACATTACACCTGCAGTGGTGTACCGGATACTAAAACTGGTCTCACAGGAAAGGATCAAATCACAGACTCTAAGAAGTCTAACTCTTCTTGCACTTAAGGCGGCATTGTGCCTTTTGTATTTAATTCCGAAGTAATTTCGGTATTTCATCGTCAATGTGTATGTTCAAGGAATACATTGATCCGGCAGTGGTGTATCGGAAACTAGTACTGGTCTCACAGGGAATGCTCAAATCACCGATTGTAAGATGAGTCTATATTCTTGTACTTAAGGCGGCATTGTGCCTTTTGTATTTAATTCCGATACGATTTCTGTGTTTCATCGTCAATGTGAATGTCCAAGGAATACATTGAACCTGCAGTGGTGTTTCGGAAACAAATACTGGTCTCACAGGGAATGCTCAAACACCGACTGTAAGAAGAGTCTCTATTCTTGTACTTAAAGCGTCATTGTGCCTTTTGTATTTAATTCCGATACGATTTCTGTGTTTCATCATCAATGTGAAGGTCCAAGGATTACATTGTACCTGCAGTGGTGTATCGGAAACTAATACTGGCCTCTCAGGGTATGCTCAAACGACCGACCGTAAGAAGAGTCTCTATTCTTGTACATAAGGCGGCATTGTGCCTTTTGTACTTAATTCCGATGCGATTTCTGTGGTTCATCGTCAATGTGAAGGTCCAAGGAACACATTGAACCTGCAGTGGTGTATCGGAAACTAATACTGGTCTCACTGGGAATGCGCAAAGCACCGACTGTAAGAATGGTCTCTATTTTTGTACTTAAGGCGGCATTGTGCATTTTGAATTTAATTCCGATGCGATTTCTGTGTTTCATCGTCAATGTGAAGGTCCAAGGGATACATTGTGCCTGCAGTGGTGTATCGGAAAGTAATACTGGTCTCACAGGGAATGCTCACAACACCGACTGTAAGAAGAGTCTCTATTCTTATAGTTAAGGCGGCATTTTGCCTTTTGTATTTAATTCCGATGCGATTTCTGTGTTTCATCGTCAATGTGAAGGTCCAAGGAATACATTGAACCTGCAGTGGTGTATCGGAAACTAATACTGGTCTCACAGGGAATGCTCAAAACACCGGCTGTAAGACGAGTCTCTATTTTTGTACTTACGCAGCAATTTGCAATTTGTAATTCTTTCCGATGCGGTTTCTGTGTTTCATCGTCAATGTGGAGGTCCAAGGAATACATTGAACCTGGAGTGGTGTATCGGAAACTAATTCTGGTCTCACAGGGAATGCTCAAAGCACCGACTGTAAGAAGAGTCTCTATTCTTGCACTCAAGGCGGCATTGTGCATTTTGTATTTTATTCCGATGTAATTGCACTGTTCCATCGTCAATGTAAATGTCCAAGGAATACTTTGAACCTGCAGTGGTGTATCGGAAACTAATACTGGTCTCACAGGGAATGCTCAAAGCTCCGACTGTAAGAAGAGTCTCTATTCTCGTACTTAAGGCGGCATTGTGCCTTTTGTATTTAATTCCGATGTAATTTCAGTGTTTCATCGTCAATGTGTATGTCCAGTCAATACATTGAACCTGCAGTGGTGTATCGGAAACTAATACTGGTCTCACAGGGAATGCTCAAAACACCGACCTTACAAAGAGTCACTATTCTTGTACTTGAGGCGACATTGTGCCTTTTGTATTTAGTTCCGATGCGATTTCTCTTTTTCATCGTCAATGTGAAGATCCAAGGAATACATTGAACCTGCGGTGGTGTATCGGAAACTAACACTGGTCTCACAGCGAATGTTCAAAGCACCGACTGTAAGAAGGGTGTCTATTCTTGTACTTAAGGCGGCATTGTGCCTTTTGTATTTAATTCCGATGCGATTTCTGTGTTTCATCGTCAATGTGAAGGTCCAAGGAATATATTGTACCTGCAGTGGTGTATCGGCAACTAATACTGGTCTCACAGGGAATGCTCAAAGCACCGACCGTAAGAAGAGTCTCTATCTTGTACATAAGGCGGCATTGTGCCTTTTGTACTTAATTCCGATGCGATTTCTGTGTTTCATCGTCAATGTGAAGGTCCCAGGAATACATTGTGCCTGCATTGGTGTTTCGGAAAATAATACTGGTCTCACAGGGAATGCTCAAGACACCGACTGTAAGACGAGTCTCTATTCTAGTACTTACGCGGCAGTTTGCCTCAGGTATTTCATTCCGATGCGATTTCTGTGTTTCATCGTCAATGTGACGGTCCAAGGAATACATTGAACCTGCAGTGGTGTATCGGAAACTAATACTGGTCTCACAGGGAATGCTCAAACCACCGACTGTAAGAAGAGTCTCTATTCTTGCACTTAAGGCGACATTGTGCCTTTTGTATTTAGTTCCGATGAGATTCCTGTGTTTCATCGTCAATGTGAAGGTCCTAGGAATACATTGAACCTGCTGAGGTGTATCGGAAACTAATAGTGGTCTCACAGGGAATGCTGAAAACACCGACTGTAAGAAGAGTCTTTATTCTTGTACTTAAGCCGGCATTGTGCCTTTTGTATTTAATTGCGTTGCGATTTCTGTGTTTCATCGTCAATGTGAAGGTCCAAGGAATACATTGAAACTGCAGTGGTGTATCGGAAACTAATACTGGTCTCGCAGGGAATGCTCAAAGCACCGACTGTAAGAAGAGTCTCTATTCTTGTACTTAAGGCGGCATTGCGCCGTTTGTATTTAATTCCGATGCGATTTCTGTGTTTCATCGTCAATGTGAAGGTCCAAGGAATACATTGAACCTGCAGTGGTGTATCGGAAACTAATACTGGTCTCACAGGGAATGCTCAATGCACCGACTGTAAGAAGAGTCTCTATTCTTGTACTTATGACGGCATTGGTCCTTTTGGATTTAATTCCGATGCGATTTCTGTGTTTCATCGTCAATGTGAAGGTCCACGGAATACATTGAACCTGAAGTGGTGTATTAGAAAGTAATACTGGTCTCACAGGGAATGTTCAAAGCACCGACTGTAAGAAGAGTCTATATTCTTGTACTTAAGGCGGCATTGCGCCTTTTGTATTTAATTCCGATGCGATTTCTGTGTTTCATCGTCAATGTGAAGGTCCAAGGAATACATTGAACCTGCAGTGGTGTATCGGAACCTAATATTGGTCTCACAGGGACTGCTCAAAGCACCGACAGTAAGAAGAGTTCAATTCTTGTACTTAAGGCGGCATTGTGCCTTTTGTATTTAACTCCGATGCGATTTCTGTGTTTCATAGTCAATGTGAAGGTCCAAGGAATACATTGAACCTGCAGTGGTGTATCGGAAAGTAATACTGGTCTCACAGGGAATGCTCAAAGCATCGACTGTAAGAAGAGTCTCTATTATTGTACTTAAGGTGGCATTGCGCCTTTTGTATTTAATTCAGATGCGATTTCTGTGATTCATCGTCAATGTGAATGTCCAAGGAATAAATTGAACAGGCAGTGGTGTATCGGAAACTAATAGTGGTCTCACTGGGAATGCTCAAAGCACCGACAGCAAGAAGAGTCTGAATTCTTGTACTTATGACGGCATTGTGCCTTTTGGATTTAATTCCGATGCCATTTCTTTGTTTCATCGTCAATGTGAATGTCCATGAAATACATTGAACCTGCAGTGGTGTATCGGAACCTAATACTGGTCTCACAGGGAATGCTCAAAGCACCGACAGTAATAAGAGTCTCAATTCTTGTACTTAAGGCGGCATTGTGCCTTTTATATTTAACTCCGAAGCGATTTCTGTGTTTCATTGTCAATGTGAAGGTCCAAGGAATACATTGAACCTGCAGTGGTGTATCAGAAAAAGATACTGGTCTCACAGGGAATGCTCAAAGCACCGACTGTAAGAAGAGTCTCTATTCTTGTAGTTAAGGCGGCATTGGGCCTTTTATATTTAATTCAGATGCGATTTCTGTGTTTCATCGTCAATGTGAAGGTCCATGGAATACATTGATCCTGCGGTGGTGTATCGGAAACTAATACTGGTCTCACAGGGAATGCTCAAAGCATCGACTGTAAGAGGAGTCTCTATTATTGTACTTAAGGCGGCATTGCGCCTTTTGTATTTAATTCAGATGCGATTTCTGTGTTTCATCGTCAATGTGAATGTTCAAGGAATAAATTGACCCCGCAGTGGTGTGTCGGAAACTAATACTGGTCTCACAGGGAATGCTCAAAGCACCGACTGTAAGAGGAGTCTCTATTCTTGTACTTATGACGGCATTGCGCCCTTTGGAATTATTTACGATGCCATTTCTGTGTTTCATCGTCAATGTGATGGTCCAAGGAATACATTGAAACTGCAGTGGTGTATCAGACAGTTATACTGGTCTCACAGGGAATGCTCAAAGCATCGACTGTAAGAAGAGTCTCTATTATTGTACTTAAGGCGGCATTGCGCCTTTTGTATATAATTCAGATGCGATTTCTGTGTTTCATCATCAATGTGAATGTCCAAGGAATAAAATGAACACGCAGTGGTGTATCGGAAACTAATACTGGTCTCACTTGGAATGCTCAAAGCACCGACGTTAAGAAGAGTCTCTATTCTTGTACTTAATGCGGCATTGCGCCTTTTGTATTTAATTCCGATGCGATTTCTGTGTTTCATAGTCAATGTGAAGGTCCAAGGAATACATTGAACCTGCAGTGGTGTATCGGAAACAAATACTGGTCTCACAGGGAATGCTCAAAGCATCGATTGTAACAAGAGTCTCTATTATTGTACTTAAGGTGGCATTGCGCCTTTTGTATTTAATTCAGATGCGATTTCTGTAATTCATCGTCAATGTGAATGTCCAAGGAATAAATTGAACACGCAGTGGTGTATCGGAAACTAATCCTGGTCTCACTGGGAATGCTCAAAGCACCGACAGTAAGAAGAGTCTCTAATCTTGTACTTATGACGGCATTGTGCCTTTTGGATTTAATTCCGATGCGATTTCTGTGTTTCATCGTCAATGTGAATGTCCATGAGATACATTGAACCTGCAGTGGTGTATCGGGACCTAATACTGGTCTCACAGGGCATGCTCAAAGCACCGACAGTAAGAAGAGTCTCAATTCTTGTACTTAAGGCGGCATTGTGCCTTTTGTATTTAACTCCGATGCGATTTCTGTGTTTCATCGTCAATGTTAAGGTCCAAGGAATACATTGAACCTGCAGTGGTGTATCGGAAACTAATACTGGTCTTACAGGAAATGCTCAAAGCACCGACAGTAAGAAGAGTCTCTATCCTTGTACTTAAGGCTGCTTTGTGCCTTTTGTATTTAAATCCGATGCGATTTCTGTGTTTCATCGTCAATGTGAAGGTCCAAGGAATAAATTGAACACGCAGTGGTGTATCAGATACTAATACTAGTCTCACAGGGAATCCTCAAAGCACCGACAGTAAGAAGAGTCTCTATTCTTGTACTTAAGGCGGCATTGTGCCTTTTGTATTTAACTCCGATGCGATTTCTGTGTTTCATCGTCAATGTGAATGTCCAAGGAATAAATTGAACACGCAGTGGTGTATCGGAAACTAATACTGGTCTCACAGGGAATCCTCAAAGCACCGACAGTAAGAAGAGTCTCTATTCTTGTACTTAAGGCGGCATTGTGCCTTTTGTATTTAACTCCGATGCGATTTCTGTGTTTCATGGTCAATGTGAAGGTCCAAGGAATACATTGAACCTGCAGTGGTGTATCAGAAACTAATACTGGTCTCACAGGGAATGCTCAAAGCACCGACTGTAAGAAGAGTCTCTATTCTTGTACTTAAGGCGGCATTGGGCCTTTTATATTTAGTTCCGATGCGATTTCTGTGTTTCATCGTCAGTGTGAATATCCAAGGAGTACATTGATCCTGCAGTGGTGTATCGGAAACTAATACTGGTCTCACAGGGAATGCTCAAAGCATCGACTGTAAGAAGAGTCTCTATTATTGTACTTAAGGTGGCATTGCGGCTTTTGTATTTAATTCAGATGCGATTTCTGTGATTCATCGTCAATGTGAATGTCCAAGGAATAAATTGAACACACAGTAGTGTATCGGAAACTAATACTGGTCTCACTGGGAATGCTCAAAACACCGACAGTAAGAAGAGTCCCTATTCTTGTACTTATGACGGCATTGTGCCTTTTGGATTTAATTCCGATGCGATTTCTGTGTCTCATCGTCAATGTGAATGTCCATGAGATACATTGAACCTGCCGTGGTGTATCGGAACCTAATACTGGTCTCACAGGGAATGCTCAAAGCACCGACAGTAAGAAGAGTCTCAATTCTTGTACTTTATTCGGCATTGTGCCTTTTGTATTTAACTCCGATGCGATTTCTGTGTTTCATCGTCAATGTGAAGTTCCAAGGAATACATTGAACCGGCAGTGGTGTATCGGAAACTAATACTGGTCTCACAGGAAATGCTCAAAGCACCGACAGTAAGAAGAGTCTCTATTCTTGTACTTAAGGCTGCATTGTGCCTTTTGTATTTAACTCCGATGCGATTTCTGTGTTTCATCGTCAATGTGAAGGTCCAAGGAATACATTGAACCTGCAGTGGTGTATCCGAACCTAATACAGGTCTCACAGGGAATGCTCAAGGCACCGACAGTAAGAAGAGTCCCAATTCTTGTACTTAAGGCGGCATTGTGCCTTTTGTATTTAACTCCGATGCGATTTCTGTGTTTCATCGTCAATGTGAAGGTCCAAGGAATACATTGAACCTGCAGTGGTGTATCAAAAACTAATCCTGGTCTCACAGGGAATGCTCAAAGCATCGACTGTAAGAAGAGTCTCTATTATTGTACTTAAGGCGGCATTGCGCCTTTTGTATTTAATTCAGATGCGATTTCTGTGTTTCATCGTCAATGTGATTGTCCAAGGAATAAATTGAACACGCAGTGGTGTATCGGAAACTAATACTGTTCTCACTGGGAATGCTCAAAGCACCGACGTTAAGAAGAGTCTCTATTCTTGTACTTAATGCGGCATTGCGCCTTTGTATTTAATTCCGATGCGATTTCTGTGTTTCATAGTCAATGTGAAGGTCCAAGGAATACATTGAACCTGCAGTGGTGTATCGGAAACTAATACTGGCCTCACAGGGAATGCTCAAAGCATCGACTGTAAGAAGAGTCTCTTTTCTTGTACTTAAGGCGGCATTGCGCCTTTTGTATTTAATTCAGATGCGATTTCTGTGTTTCATCGTCAATGTGAATGTCCAAGGAATAAATTGAACACGCAGTGGTGTATCGGAAACAAATACTGGTCTCACTGGGAATGCTCAAAGCACCGACTGTAAGAAGAGTCTCTATTCTTGTATTTATGACGGCATTGTGCCTTTTGGATTTAATTCCGATGCGATTTCTGTGTTTCATCGACAATGTGAAGGTCCAAGGAATACATTGAACTTGCAGTGGTGTATCGGAAACTAATACTGGTCTCACAGGGAATGCTCAAAGCATCCACTGTAAGAAGAGTCTCTATTATTGTACTTAAGGCGGCAATGCGCCTTTTGTATTTAATTCAGATGCGATTTCTGTGTTTCATCGTCAACGTGAATGTCCAAGGAATAAATTGAACACGCAGTGGTGTATCGGAAACTAATACTGGTCTCACTGGGAATGCTCAAATCACCGACTGAAAGAAGAGTCTTTATTATTGTACTTAAGGCGGCATTGCGCCTTTTGTATTTAATTCAGATGCTATTTCAGTGTTTCATCGTCAATGTGAATATCCAAGGATTTCATTGAACCTGCAGTGGTGTATCCGAACCTAATACAGGTCTCACAGGGAATGCTCAAGGCACCGACAGTAAGAAGAGTCCCAATTCTTGTACTTAAGGCGGCATTGTGCCTTTTGTATTTAACTCCGATGCGATTTCTGTGTTTCATCGTCAATGTGAAGGTCCAAGGAATACATTGAACCTGCAGTGGTGTATCGGAAACTAATACTGGTCTCACAGGAAATGCTCAAAGCACCGACAGTAAGAAGAGTCTCTATTCTTGAACTTAAGGCGGCATTGTGCCTTTTGTATTTAACTCCGATGCGATTTCTGTTTTTCATCGTCAATGTGAAGGTCCAAGGAGTACATTGATCCTGCAGTGGTGTATCGGAAACTAATACTGGTCTCAAAGGGAATGCTCAAAGCATCGACTGTAAGAAGAGTCTATATTATTGTACTTAAGGCGGCATTGCGCCTTTTGTATTTAATTCAGATCCAATTTCTGTGTTTCACTGTCAATGTGAATGTCCAAGGAGTAAATTGAACACGCAGTGGTGTATCGGAAACTAATACTGGTCTCACTGGGAATGCTCAAAGCACCGACTGTAAGAAGAGTCTCTATTCTTGTACTTATGACGGCATTGTGCCTTTTGGATTTAATTCCGATGCGATTTCTGTGTTTCATCCTCAATGTGAAGGTCCAAGAAATACATTGAACCTGCAGTGGTGTATCAGAGAGCAATACTGGTCTCACAGGGAATGCTCAAAGCACCGACTGTAAGAAGAGTCTCTATTCTTGTACTTAAGGCGGCACTGCGCCATTTGTATTTAATTCCGATGCGATTTCTGTGATTCATCGTCAATGTGAAGGTCCAAGGAATACATTGATCCTGCAGTGGTGTATCACAAAGTAATACTGGTCTCACAGGGAATGCTCAAAGCACCGACTGTAAGAAGAGTCTCTATTCTTGTACTTAAGGCGGCATTGCGCCTTTTGTATTTAATTCCGATGCGATTTCTGTGTTTCATCCTCAATGTGAAGGTCCAAGGAATAAATTGAACCTGCAGTAGTGTATCGGAAACTAATACTGGTCACACAGTGAATGCTCAAAGCACCGACTGTAAGAAGAGTTTCTGTTCTTGTACTTAAGGCGGCATTGTGCCTTTTGTATTTAATTCCGATGCGATTTCTGTGTTTCATCGTCAATGTGAAGGTCCAAGGAATACATTGCAACTGCAGTGGTGTATCGGAAACTAAAACTGGTCTCACAGGAAAGGATCAAATCACCGACTGTAAGACGAGTCTCTATTCTTGTACTTACGCGGCACTTTGCCTTTTGTATTTCATTCCGATGCGATTTCTGTGTTTCATCGTCAATGTGAAGGTCCAAGGAATACATTGTACGTGCAGTGGTGTATCGGAAACTAATACTGGTCTCACAGGGAATGCTCAAACCACCGACCGTAAGAAGAGTCTCTATTCTTGTACATAAGGCGGCATTGTGCCTTTTGTACTTAATTCCGATACGATTTCTGTGGTTCATCGACAATGTGAAGGTCCAAGGAACACATTGAACCTGCAGTGGTGTATCGGAAACTAATACTGGTCTCACTAGGAATGCTTAAAGCACCGACTGTAAGAATGGTCTCTATTTTTGTACTTAAGGCGGCATTGTGCATTTTGAATTTAATTCCGATGCGATTTCTGTGTTTCATCGTCAATGTGAAACTCCAAGGGATACATTGTGCCTGCAGTGGTGTATCGGAAAGTAATACTGGTCTCACAGGGAATGCTCAAAACACCGACTGTAAGAAGAGTCTCTATTCTTATACTTAAGGCGGCATTGTGCCTTTTGTATTTAATTCCGATGCGATTTCTGTGTTTCATCGTCAATGTGAAGGTCCAAGGAATACATTTAACCTGCAGTGGTGTATCGGAAACTAATACTAGTCTGACAGGGAATGCTCAAAACACCGACTGTAAGACGAGTCTCTATTCTTGTACTTACGCGGCAATTTGCGATTTGTATTTCTTTCCGATGCGATTTCTGTGTTTCATCGTCAATGTGGAGGTCCAAGGAATACATTGAACCTGGAGTGGTGTATCGGAAACTAATTCTGGTCTCACTGGGAATGCTCAAAGCACCGACTGTAAGAAGAGTCTCTATTCTTGTACTTAAGGCGGCATTGTGCCGTTTGTATTTAATTCCGATGTAATTTCAGTGTTTCATCGTCAATGTGTATGTCCAAGGAATACATTGAACCTGCAGTGGTGTATCGGAAACTAATACTGGTCTCACAGGGTATGCTCAAAGCACCGACTGTAAGAAGAGTCTCTATTCTTGTACTTAAGGCGGCATTGTGCCTTTTGTATTTAATTCCGATGTAATTTCAGTGTTTCATCGTCAATGTGTATGTCCAGTCAATACATTGAACCTGCAGTGGTGTGTCGGAAACTAATACTGGTCTCACAGGGAATGCTCAAAACACCGACCTTACAAAGAGTCACTATTCTTGTACTTGAGGCGACATTGTGCCTTTTGTATTTAATTCCGATGCGATTTCTCTTTTTCATCGTCAATGTGAAGATCTAAGGAATACATTGAACCTGCAGTGGTGTATCGGAAACTAATACTGGTCTCACAGCGAATGTTCAAAGCACCGACTGTAAGAAGAGTCTCTATTCTTGTACTTAAGGCGGCATTGTGCCTTTTGTATTTAATTCCGATGCGATTTCTGTGTTTCATCGTCAATGTGAAGGTCCAAGGAATATATTGTACGTGCAGTGGTGTATCGGAAACTAATACTGGTCTCACAGGGAATGCTCAAAGCACCGACCGAAAGAAGAGTCTCTATTCTTGTACATAAGGCGGCATTGTGCCTTTTGTACTTAATTCCGATGCGATTTCTGTGTTTCATCGTCAATGTGAAGGTCCAAGGAATGCATTGTGCCGGCAGTGGTGTATCGGAAAATAATACTGGTCTCACAGGGAATGCTCAAAACATCGACTGTAAGACGAGACTCTATTCTTGTACTAACGCGGCAGTTTGCCTCAGGTATTTCATTCCGATGCGATTTCTGTGTTTCATCGTCAATGTGACGGTCCAAGGAATACATTGAACCTGCAGTGGTGTATCGGAAACTAATACTGGTCTCACAGGGAATGCTCAAACCACCGACTGTAAGAAGAGTCTCTATTCTTGCACTTAAGGCGACATTGTGCCTTTTGTATTTAGTTCCGATGCGATTCCTGTATTTCATCGTCAATGTGAAGGTCCTAGGAATACATTGAACCTGCTGAGGTGTATCGGAAACTAATAGTGGTCTCACAGGGTATGCTCAAAGCACCGACTGTAAGAAGAGTCTCTATTCTTGTACTTAAGGCGGCATTGTGCCTTTTGTATTTAATTCCGATGTAATTTCAGTGTTTCATCGTCAATGTGTATGTCCAGTCAATACATTGAACCTGCAGTGGTGTGTCGGAAACTAATACTGGTCTCACAGGGAATGCTCAAAACACCGACCTTACAAAGAGTCACTATTCTTGTACTTGAGGCGACATTGTGCCTTTTGTATTTAATTCCGATGCGATTTCTCTTTTTCATCGTCAATGTGAAGATCTAAGGAATACATTGAACCTGCAGTGGTGTATCGGAAACTAATACTGGTCTCACAGCGAATGTTCAAAGCACCGACTGTAAGAAGAGTCTCTATTCTTGTACTTAAGGTGGCATTGTGCCTTTTGTATTTAATTCCGATGCGATTTCTGTGTTTCATCGTCAATGTGAAGGTCCAAGGAATATATTGTACGTGCAGTGGTGTATCGGAAACTAATACTGGTCTCACAGGGAATGCTCAAAGCACCGACCGAAAGAAGAGTCTCTATTCTTGTACATAAGGCGGCATTGTGCCTTTTGTACTTAATTCCGATGCGATTTCTGTGTTTCATCGTCAATGTGAAGGTCCAAGGAATGCATTGTGCCGGCAGTGGTGTATCGGAAAATAATACTGGTCTCACAGGGAATGCTCAAAACATCGACTGTAAGACGAGACTCTATTCTTGTACTAACGCGGCAGTTTGCCTCAGGTATTTCATTCCGATGCGATTTCTGTGTTTCATCGTCAATGTGACGGTCCAAGGAATACATTGAACCTGCAGTGGTGTATCGGAAACTAATACTGGTCTCACAGGGAATGCTCAAACCACCGACTGTAAGAAGAGTCTCTATTCTTGCACTTAAGGCGACATTGTGCCTTTTGTATTTAGTTCCGATGCGATTCCTGTATTTCATCGTCAATGTGAAGGTCCTAGGAATACATTGAACCTGCTGAGGTGTATCGGAAACTAATAGTGGTCTCACAGGGAATGCTGAAAGCACCGACTGTAAGAAGAGTCTTTATTCTTGTACTTAAGCCGGCATTGTGCCTTTTGTATTTAATTCCGTTGCGATTTCTGTGTTTCATCGTCAATGTGAAGGTCCAAGGAATACTTTGAAACTGCAGTGGTGTAAAAGAAACTAATACTGGTCTTACAGGGAATGCTCAAAGCACCGACTGTAAGAAGAGTCTCTATTCTTGTACTTAAGGCGGCATTGCGCCTTTTGTATTTAATTCCGATGCAAGTTCTGTGTTTCATCGTCAATGTGAAGGTCCAAGGAATATATTCAACCTGCAGTGGTGTATCGGAAACTAATACTGGTCTCACAGGGAATGCTCAAAGCATCTACTGTAAGAAGAGTCTCTATTATTGTACTTAAGGCGGCATTGCGCCATTTGTAATTAATTCAGATGCGATTTATGTGTTTCATCGTCAATGTGAATGTCCAAGGAATAAATTGAACACGCAGTGGTGTATCGGAAACTAATACTGGTCTCACTGGGAATGCTCAAAGCACCGACTGTAAGAAGAGTCTCTATTCTTGTACTTATGACGGCATTGTGCCTTTTGGATTTAATTCCGATGCGATTTCTGTGTTTCATCGTCAATGTGAAGGTCCAAGGAATACATTGAACCTGAAGTGGTGTATTAGAAAGTAATACTGGTCTCACAGGGAATGATCAAAGCACCGACTGTAAGAAGAGTCTATTTTCTTGTACTTAAGGCAGCATTGTGCCTTTTGTATTTAATTCCGATGCGGTTTCTGTGTTTCATCGTCAATGTGAAGGTCCAAGGAATACATTGAACCTGCAGTGGTGAATCGGAACCTAATATTGGTCTCACAGGGAATGCTCAAAGCACCGACAGTTAGAAGAGTCTCAATTCTTGTACTTAAGGCGGCATTGTGCCTTTTGTATTTAACTCCGATGCGATTTCTGTGTTTCATCGTCAATGTGAAGGTCCAAGGAATACATTGAACATGCAGTGGTGTATCGGAAACTAATACTGGTCTCACAGGGAATGCTAAAGGCACCGACAGTATGAAGAGTCTCTATTCTTGTACTTAAGGCTGCATTGTGCCTTTTGTATTTAACTCCGATGCAATTTCTGTGTTTCATCGTCAATGTGAAGGTCCAAGGAATACATTGAACCTGCAGTGGTGTATCAGAAACTAATACTGGTCTCACAGGGAATGCTCAAAGCACCGACAATAAGAAGAGTCTCTATTCTTGTACTTAAGGCGGCATTGGGCCATTTATATTTAATTCCGATGCGATTTCTGTGTTTCATCGTCAATGTGAATGTCCAAGGAATAAATTGAACACGCAGTGGTGTATCGGAAACTAATACTGTTCTCACTGGGAATGCTCAAATCACCGACGTTAAGAAGAGTCTCTATTCTTGTACTTAATGCGGCATTGCGCCTTTTGTATTTAATTCCGATGCGATTTCTGTGTTTCATGGTCAATGTGAAGGTCCAAGGAATACATTGAACCTGCAGTGGCGTATCGGAAACTAATACTGGCCTCACAGGGTATGCTCAAAGCATCGACTGTAAGAAGAGTCTCTTTTCTTGTACTTACGGCGTGATTGCGCCTTTTGTATTTAATTCAGATGCGATTTCTGTGTTTCATCGTCAATGTGAATGTCCTAGGAATAAATTGAACACGCAGTGGTGTATCGGAAACAAATACTGGTCTCACTGGGAATGCTCAAAGCACCGACTGTAAGAAGAGTCTCTATTCTTGTATTTATGACGGCATTGTGCCTTTTGGATTTAATTCCGATGCGATTTTCGTGTTTCATCGACAATGTGAAGGTCCAAGGAATACATTGAACCTGCAGTGGTGTATCGGAAACTAATACTGGTCTCACAGGGAATGCTCAAAGCATCCACTGTAAGAAGAGTCTCTATTATTGTACTTAAGGCGGCAATGCGCCTTTTGTATTTAATTCAGATGCGATTTCTGTGTTTCATCGACAATGTGAATGTCCAAGGAATAAATTGAACACGCAGTGGTGTATCGGAAACTAATACTGGTCTCACTGGGAATGCTCAAAGCACCGACTGAAAGAAGAGTCTTTATTATTGTACTTAAGGCGGCATTGCGCCTTTTGTATTTAATTCCGATGCTATTTCTGTGTTTCATCGTCAATGTGAATGTCCAAGGATTTCATTGAACCTGCAGTGGTGTATCCGAACCTAATACTGGTCTCACAGGGAATGCTCAAGGCACCGACAGTAAGAAGAGTCCCAATTCTTGCACTTAAGGCGGTATTGTGCCTTTTGTATTTAACTCCGATGCGATTTCTGTTTTTCATCGTCAATGTGAAGGTCCAAGGAGTACATTGATCCTGCAGTGGTGTATCGGAAACTAATACTGGTCTCAAAGGGAATGCTCAAAGCTTCGACTGTAAGAAGAGTCTATATTATTGTACTTAAGGCGGCACTGCGCCTTTTGTATTTAATTCAGATCCGATTTCTGTGTTTTACCGTCAATGTGAATGTCCAAGGAGTAAATTGAACACGCAGTGGTGTATCGGAAACTAATACTGGTCTCACTGGGAATGCTCAAAGCACCGACTGTAAGAAGAGTCTCTATTCTTGTACTTAAGGCGGCATTGGGCCTTTTGTATTTAACTCCGATGCAATTTCTGTGTTTCATCGTCAATGTGAAGGTCCAAGGAATACATTGAACCTGCAGTGGTGTATCAGAAACTAATACTGGTCTCACAGGGAATGCTCAAAGCACCGACAATAAGAAGAGTCTCTATTCTTGTACTTAAGGCGGCATTGGGCCTTTTATATTTAATTTCGATGCGATTTCTGTGTTTCATCGTCAATGTGAATGTCCAAAGAATAAATTGAACACGCAGTGGTGTATCGGAAACTAATACTGTTCTCACTGGGAATGCTCAAAGCACCGACGTTAAGAAGAGTCTCTATTCTTGTACTTAATGCGGCATTGCGCCTTTTGTATTTAATTCCGATGCGATTTCTGTGTTTCATAGTCAATGTGAAGGTCCAAGGAATACATTGAACCTGCAGTGGTGTATCGGAAACTAATACTGGCCTCACAGGGAATGCTCAAAGCATCGACTGTAAGAAGAGTCTCTTTTCTTGTACTTAAGGCGGCATTGCGCCTTTTGTATTTAATTCAGATGCGATTTCTGTGTTTCATCGTCAATGTGAATGTCCAAGGAATAAATTGAACACGCAGTGGTGTATCGGAAACAAATACTGGCCTCACTGGGAATGCTCAAAGCACCGACTGTAAGAAGAGTCTCTATTCTTGTATTTATGACGGCATTGTGCCTTTTGGATTTAATTCCGATGCGATTTCTGTGTTTCATCGACAATGTGTAGGTCCAAGGAATACTTTGAACCTGCAGTGGTGTATCGGAAACTAATACTGGTCTCACAGGGAATGCTCAAAGCATCCACTGTAAGAAGAGTCTCTATTATTGTACTTAAGGCGGCAATGCGCCTTTTGTATTTAATTCAGATGCGATTTCTGTGTTTCATCGACAATGTGAATGTCCAAGGAATAAATTGAACACGCAGTGGTGTATCGGAAACTAATACTGGTCTCACTGGGAATGCTCAAAGCACCGACTGAAAGAAGAGTCTTTATTATTGTACTTAAGGCGGCATTGCGCCTTTTGTATTTAATTCAGATGCTATTTCTGTGTTTCATCGTCAATGTGAATATCCAAGGATTTCATTGAACCTGCAGTGGTGTATCCGAACCTAATACTGGTCTCACAGGGAATGCTCAAGGCACCGACAGTAAGAAGAGTCCCAATTCTTGCACTTATGGCGGCATTGTGCCTTTTGTATTTAACTCCGATGCGATTTCTGTTTTTCATCGTCAATGTGAAGGTCCAAGGAGTACATTGATCCTGCAGTGGTGTATCGGAAACTAATACTGGCATCAAAGGGAATGCTCAAAGCATCGACTGTAAGAAGAGTCTATATTATTGTACTTAAGGCGGCATTGCGCCTTTTGTATTTAATTCAGATCCGATTTCTGTGTTTCACCGTCAATGTGAATGTCCAAGGAGTAAATTGAACACGCAGTGGTGTATCAGAAACTAATACTGGTCTCACTGGGAATGCTCAAAGCACCGACTGTAAGAAGAGTCTCTATTCTTGTACTAATGACGGCATTGTGCCTTTTGGATTTAATTCCGATGCGATTTCTGTGTTTCATCCTCAATGTGAAGGTCCAAGAAATTTATTGAACCTGCAGTGGTGTATCAGAAAGCAATACTGGTCTCACAGGGAATGCTCAAAGCACCGACTGTAAGAGGAGTCTCTATTCTTGTACTTATGGCGGCACTGCGCCATTTGTATTTAATTCCGATGCGATATCTGTGATTCATCCTCAATGTGAAGGTCCAAGGAATAAATTGAACCTGCAGTGGTGTATCGGAAACTAATACTGGTCTCACAGGGAATACTCAAAGCACCGACTGTAAGAAGAGTCTCTATTCTTGTACTTAAGACGGCATAGTGCCTTTTGAATTTAATTTTGATGCGATTTCTGTGTTTCATCGACAATGTGAAGGTCCAAGGAATACATTGAACCTGCAGTGGTGTATCGGAAACTAATACTGGTCTCACAGGGAATGCTCAAAACACCGACTGTAAGAAGAGTTTCTATTCTTGTACTTAAGGCGGCATTGTGCCTTTTGTATTTAATTCCGATGCGATTTCTGTGTTTCATCGTCAATGTGAAGGTCCAAGGAATACATTGCAACTGCAGTGGTGTATCGGCAACTAAAACTGGTCTCACAGGAAAGGATCAAATCACAGACTCTAAGAAGTCTCACTCTTCTTGCACCTAATTCGGCATTGTGCCTGTTGTATTTAATTCCGATGTAATTTCGGTGTTTCATCGTCAATGTGTATGTCCACGGAATACATTGACCCTGCAGTGGTGTATCGGAAACTAATACTGGTCTCACAGAGAATGCTCAAATCACCGATTGTAAGAAGAGTCTATATTCTTGTACTTAAGGCGCAT